>NC_090922.1:1285944748-1286631088 GCF_040938575.1 Ambystoma mexicanum
CAGCTGCACCTCGTCAAAGGTATCCTTCCTTTCCTCTCCTTCCCCCAGAAGCTCACTGTCGCCAGAGCCCTGGTTCTCTCTAAGCGGGACTACTGTAACAGCCTCTATCTAAATCTGCCTGCCTCTACTCTCCGCCCTCTGCAACTCATCCAGAACAGGACTGCTAGACTTGTCCTTGGCCTCAAGCCCAGGGACCGTATCTCTCCAGGACTGAAATCGCTACACTGGCTCCCTGTGGCTGTGAGGATTAAGTTCAAAACCCTCTGCATTGTCCACAAGGCCTTCTGGGGGCTGGGGCCAAAATACCTTCAACTCTCCCTTCCTAAATATCTTCCTTCTCGAGCACTTCGCTCTTCCGCCTCCAACTCCCTCAGGGTCAGCTGCTTCTCCAAGCAACGAGTTGGGGAGAGATCTCTCTCCGCAGCAGGAGCCTCCCTCTGGAACAGCCTTCCTGCCTCCCTGAAACTTGAGGAGAACATCTCTGGTCCGGAAGCACCTCAAAACCTTCCTCTTTGCTTCTGCTTTCTCTCCCCCTCTCCCCTGCTATATCACTGAAACTGTACTGAATCAGCAACTGGGCCACTCACCAATCTCGGTCCTTGACCCAGCCACTCTCCTCTGAACTGCCTTCCTTGCAACCCCTGCACTGCGGGACTGTCTCTGTATCCCTACAGCCCCCCTTCCTAGCACTTGTCTGCACTTATCTTGCACTTGCCACCAGCTGGCCCTTATTATTTATCTTGTTCATTGCTAACCCTGTACTGTACTTTCCCCTCTCCCTTCCCCCTTGCACTTTTCCCGTCCCCCCTACCCATGCACTTGCACGATCTGAATGACACCTGGCCCAGTAGGATCGTTGTCTGTCTCCCCTTGTTCCCCCCTCCCTGCCTTGTCGCGCCTTGAAACACTTGTGTATAGGCGCGTTACAAATGCCATATCATATCATATCATGAGATGCAGGCTTATTAAATTAAATATGAGTTTCACATATCATTGTTTTATTTCCTGTAGGTATTATTTCACTAAATGTTGATACGTGTAAAATATGGACTTTTGATGCATCCCTACTGCCTACTATGACCAGATAAACCAAGACTGTGTATGAGGGTTTGATGATTAGTTCTTTCATTGCTTGCAATCTGTATTAATCCAACTATCCCTTCCTCGTTCAAGTCCTTGCTTCCACAAGGAGAGCCCACTTCATGAAAGGCACCCTGCTGCCAATGCTAAATTCAAAACACAAAATCACGACTACCTCACCCCATTCCCTCTGTCTGGTAGGGGCCATGAAGGGGGGCTAAATGCTCAAGCTCACAGAGATGGAATATGAAATATTGCTCTGGTACGAAGAGAGGAGTAAGGAATAGGATAAGGAAGTTTGAATTGAAGCAATGAAAATTACCAGTTAGTATTCGAGGCATTGCTTCTTGCATTTATTTCGTCCCAGTCTTTACTTCAATGAGGATAAACCAAAACATCATGCATTCTCTTTGATCCCATTACCAGAACAAATATCACAGGTTGATTCAGATTGTGAGTAAAAACAAGCCAGGAACCACAAATACATGCAGTCAATAGTAGTAGCAATGAACAGAACAAAACAAGGACCTCCTATGGTTAAGCTCCAGCCAGTAGTGACACCCAAAATTGCAGAGGTGGGTAGCAAAGGCAACTGATAAACATGGAAAAGAATATGGTATTCTGCCTGGCATGTGCATAATAATTCAATAAGTATTTGAACTACCAGCAACCGTACAAAAAAAACAGATATTGCTTATATTTCAAGATTACCCTGCCATCAGGAGACAGTTTATCATAATTATTATGGTTTTGTATCAGAACTGTAGATGTAAATGGCACTACTGTCTGCGGTGTCTTTGTTGTCACATCAGCTGTCAAACAGGGCACAGGTGAACTCTGAACCTGTCCTGTGCCACTAAAGGAAATGAGCTGGTGGTCAGGGAGACTCATGCATCAGGGCACATGTGTGCATCATGCATTTGGTGTTGAGTTTTCTGAAAGGAGGGTCTGTTTAGAAGACATGGCTTGATTACCCACATCATTTCATTATTGATAAAAAATGAAGAAAGCCAGGGCCTCGAGACCCTTGCCAGATGGCAAGCCTAACCACATTGTGGGGATACAATGATCCAATCCCAACGGAGAGGCACACACAGCTTCCACGATGGAGGGACAAAGTCTGCAAATCCGGGGAGGGGACACCTGAGATAGAGAATATATCCAATATTGTATGTGTGTGTGTGTGTGTGTGTGTGTGTGGTGTGTGTTTGTGTGTGTGTGTGTGTGTGTGTGTGTGTTGGTGTGTGTGTGTGCGTGTGTATGTGCCTGTCTGTCTATCCGTACGTCTAGGAGAGACCGGGGCAAATTACTGTTGTGAAGTAGCAGACAGATGCAGGTAAGTTATACACAAGTATTTATTCAAGATAAATGAAGGCAAAAAGACCCCCGCTCATAAGAGATCCTTCCCCATCAAATCCTCCATCAACTGACAATATTAGAATGTAAACATGACATGAAAGGGCTAACATTCCGATGACATCATAGAGACATCCTGCTCTTGCTATGTAACATATACGTAGGCCTAAGCCCTCTCTGCTCTCAGAGAGAAACATCATCATAACACATCTCCCTCTATTTTTTTTTAACTTCAAAAACATTTTTTTAATGAGAATTCACTAACATATTTAAAACAACCACAAAAAAAAGAGTTAACACAACCGTCAACTATACATTTGAGTCCTCATTTCACACATGACACCTCTTTACAGTAGCTATTCTATCTTTGTTCCACACCTGCCCACCGGTCACACGCACCGCACCTTTCATGACTGCTACAACTCTGACCGTATCCGAATAAAGGGAGTCCCCTTTTCTTTTGAGAAACCCTGTCCTTATCCTGACCCACATTCCACACGCAATTCTTTCTTTCCTCTTCTCAAATTTTCACGCATGACCCATTCTGATTTCTTTTCCATCAGTGACTTCCTTACTTGATCCACCACCAGGTCGGACTCTCTACTCCTACCAAGCCAAGGTCGGCACGTTATGGAAAACGGCTTCCTGCCCCTCATAAGCTCAAATGGGCATAATCCGGTTACAGAATGTGGCGCCATTCTCAGAGCCCACATTCTGTTTTGTATCATGGCTAACTTGTCAAAACGACACTCCTCTCCCATCCTTATGCTCTCCATCACACATCTATTCATCCTCTCAACAACACCATTTGATTCAGGATGATATAACAAAGTCCTTTTGTGTCCTACTCCACATTTTCTCAAATAGCTGGTGAAATTTTCTCCTATGAACTGGGGACCATTGTCCGTCAAGACAATTTCTGGTAAACCTTCATTGGCAAAAATCTCTTGCAAAACTCTTATCATACTCTCCCCCGTGATGTCTCTGACAATTTTAAAATCCGTCCACCTGGAAAATAAATCCACAACCAAAACTATATATTTTCCGCGACCATAACCTAATTCCACGGGGCCCAGAATGTCCATAGCAATTTCACTCCATATCCTGGATGGGAGACCTACATCCACCAATGGCTGTTTCTTGGCTACAACGCCCTTACCACTCTTGATACAAAAATCACAATTTGCCAGAACAGCCTCTATTTCCTTGTCAAATCCTGGCCACCGATAGTCTTCTCTCAAGACACCCTTTGTCTTTGTGACACCAATGTGACCGCTGTGTGCCAATTCTATAACCTTCTTCCTCAAACCAATGGGAACAACGGCCCTACCCCACCTGAACAAAATATCCTCATTTACAGACAACTCGTCCTTCACCTCCCAATATGGCTTTGCATCTTCCTCCAATGCCTGCTTATTTGGCCATGATCCAGACACAACATACGGAATTACTCTGTTCATAACATCGTCTCCTTTCATACCCTCCAACCACTCTCGTTTGGAAACTAAGCCATCAGTATTAACAAATACTAATTCTAATTCTTCATTCTCTACATTCTCAGGGTTTGCAACTCTAATCCTTGACAAACTGTCCGCTAAAATATTTTCCTTCCCAGGTATGATCTCTATTTTAAAACAGTGCGTCTGCATCCTGGTGACCCAACCTGCCACCCGGCGTGAAACTTTGTCAAGGTCCTTATTCTCAAATATCGCTTTTAGAGGCTTATGATCAGTGCGTATTGTAAATTCAACACCCCACACAAAATTCCTGAAACGTTCAACAGCCCAGAAACAGGCTAAAGCCTCTTTCTCGATGAAAGAATATCTCACCTCTGCCCCTCTGAGACCCCTCGATGCATGAGCTATAATATTCTCAGAACCATCTTCTTGTTTCTGAGACAATACAGCTCCCAGACCACCCTCACTGGCGTCAACAGTAATAATGGTAGACTTCCTGGTGTCAAAACATCCTAACGGACGAGCCATATCTATATCTTCTTTGATACTATTGAACTCCTCCTCACACCGATTATTCCACACGAAGTCAGCACCTTTCCTCAAGATTTTCCTCAATTCCTGAACTTTATCGGCATAGTTCATAACAAATTTCTGGTAAAATTCTGTCATTCCCAGAAATGAACGAAGTTCACTTTTATTCCTAGGCTTTTCAATATTTCTTATAGAATTCACCATATCCTCTTTGGGTCTTATACCATCTCCCGGCACTTCATGACCCAGATATTCCACTTTCGTCACAGCAAACTTACAGTTCTCTCCTCTCATCATGATACCTCTCTCTTCAAACATCTTCAACACCTTGCACACATTTTTGTCATGTTCCTCTAAAGTCACTCCACTCATCAACACATCATCCTGAAAACAAAAAACACCCTTCATTCCTCTCAACAAACGATCCATGATTTTCTGGAAAACTGAAGAGGCGGATGCCAACCCAAATGGCATCCTCCTAAATTGGAACACACCCTCATGTGTTACAAATGCAGTGATTTTCCTACAGCCCTCCTCCAACTCCACTTGATGATAAGCTGATGCCATATCCAGTTTGGAAAAATACTTTCCCCCGCCCACCCTGGTCAATAACTCTCCCATGTTGGGCAGGGGATGCCTGTCCACCAACACACATTTGTTTAACTCACGCATATCAACACACAACCTTAAATCTCCTGAACTCTTCTTTACAATCACCACTGGGGAAACCCACTCTACTCCCCCAGCTCTCTCAATTACACCTGACGCCAACAATTTTTATAATTCTCTCTTCACACTGCCTCGTAAAGCAAACAGTACAGGTCTGAGCTTAGCCACGACAGGTACACTTCCCTTCTTCAATATTATCTGGTGTTCAAACCCTTTTATTTTTCCCAGAGACTCATCAAACACTTTCCTATACTCTGACATATATTTCCCATGAATCACGGGTCCTTTGGAAACTTGTAACACTTGGTCTGGATGGTTGGGATCAAGCTTAATTCCCAAATTCTTTTGTTCTCTCCATCCTAATAAAGATTGTCCCTTCTTAGTGATATACACCTTCCCTTCACAACATCGACCTTTAAACTCGAACTTACTCCACACATAAGCTAACAACTCGATCCGATCTTGATTGTAACTTCCTGGGCTTATGTCAGGTTCTGACAGTGCTGATACATTCCCTCTCATCTCTGCTTCAAATATACTCCTGGATATAAGAGTTATTTTTGACCCGGAGTCAGCCATTAATGATATCCTGAAACCATTTACACTCACTGTAGCATATGGACGCTCACAGTCATCTGCATCATCACCCTTACCAACAACATTAATCGTATTGACAATAACATTCTGAGAAGGGACAACAACAACTTCGTCATCTGACGATTTCCTATCCTCCTCTTCATTTACATAAAAGACTTTTCTTTGGTTATCTTGTCCAAATTGGAAATTCTTGCAACATGACATAAAAAGTCCTCTCCTTCTGCATTTAGTACAAACAGTCCTTCGCCCTGGGCAAATTACAGAAGATGCAAAATGAGTTGCACTAGCGCAACAAAAACAAAGTCTATCATCTTTCCTGTCCTCTCTTTTCTCATCTTTCTGATATGTATTTTGACTCCTTCTTTCCTCCGGAATGTTTCTGCTTGACTTTCTATTTCTTCCTCTTCTTTAGTTCTTTCCTTCCGCTATGTTCAATACCTCTGGTTTTGACTCCTTAGCATCTTCTCCTTCAGTTTTGGACAACTTGGCCACACATGCTAAAGAGTGCTCGACTCGTTTGGCCAAATCCAATACTTCATCTAAATTGGGTTCATCTTTTAGCCATAATTCTTCCCGTATTTTGTTAGATCGACAATGTGTCATGAATTGATCACGAATATGTTCATCAAAGCTTCCTTGAAATTTACAAGTTAGAGCCAGATGCCGCAAAGCAGTCACATAATCTTCAACAGACTCCCCCTGTGCCTGAACACGCATGCGAAAGTTGTAACGTTCCAAATTGTGCTCCTTTTTGGATTGAAGTGCTTGTCGAGTTTCAATAATGCAATTTCAAATTCATTCAAATTATCACCACTACCATCTCCTTCTAACTGCGGTAGTGTGTCAAAAATGCTCTGGCCTTCAAATCCCAATAAATGCAACAATAAAGCCAGCTTCCTCTCACCAGAATAGGACGTACCGCCAGCCGCCTTCATATAGTGCATGAAACCCTTGCGCCATTGATGCCAAGAAATCTTTGCTATTCCTGGGGTCGGCATAAAAATGGGAGGACCTGATATGCCTGGAAGACCTGCCATGTTTAGCTGACGGGTAGTATGTGCACTTAATGTGGTTTCTGAGTGATCTTTAAAAAAATTCCTGCAGCGGGTGAGGATCTCCCCAAATAACTCAAGTAAACTGCAGTAACTCTCAGCAGTTCTCTTCTCCCCAAAAAAATGGTGTGGATAGGTAGAGGGTTACAACTCCTTCCAAGTTAATATGATAACAGTCTGTCCCTCTAGGATGCTGTGTGGCACTACTTTGAAACCTACGTCGTACGTATTTTGAGTCATACAATTCACTGCCCCTTTACTATAAGGTATACGGCACCTTGGACACAGAGTCACGGATGATCTTGCCTCACTTCCTATTAGACATCATACGGTAGTTGTGTATGAATCACTCCGTCTATGTGGACTCTTGTGTGCGAATTCACCGGGCAGCAAAAACGTAGGAAAAAAACACTTACTTGACTTCTCCAGGGAAGGGCGATGAACGTCGTCAGGCAAGCTCAGGGGAGCCGCTCGACGCCAGTGGGAGGCGGAGCAAATCCCTGAGATCAGCTTCGATCTCTCCTGCGCCACCGCAGATTTGCGGCCTCTCTCCCCCGCTCAACGCCGCAGCAGGGCGAAGCAGTCCCTGCCTTGCAGGGCGGGGCTCCAGGAGAGGGGACGGCTTTTCCTCCACGATAAAAAGCACAAGGAGTTGCAGAGGTTGACTCGCCGTGGGCTGATCAACGCGGCTGTGGAGCGGCCTGGACAAAGGGCGAACATGTCCTGGATAGGAAGGCTGAGTGTGGGGACAACGTAGTCTGAAGAGTCGCTCGATCTGGGACACTGTAATCGGAGGAGTCCTCAGCTGCAGTTGATGCGGTCACCGCTCGACGTTTAATGCGGAGCGGACGGTGCTTCAATCTTCACGGGGGTCTGCGTGTCGGCCTTCACTTCACCTCCTGGCCAACCGATGATTCATACTTCAATCCCATCCTCGTCGCCATTGTTGTGAAGTAGCAGACAGATGCAGGTAAGTTATACACAAGTATTTATTCAAGATAAATGAAGGCAAAAAGACCCCCGCTCATAAGAAATCCTTCCCCATCAAATCCTCCATCAACTGACAATATTAGAATGTAAACATGACATGAAAGGGCTAACATTCCGATGACATCATAGAGACATCCTGCTCTTGCTATGTAACATATATGTAGGCCTAAGCCCTCTCTGCTCTCAGACAGAAACATCATCATAACAATTACCTCAACAGATTATATTGCAGTCCACCCTGGTATCTGCCAACGTCAGTGATTCCACACCTTTCAACCAACATCGGTTGGTATTCTTTGACTTTTTTTTCATTTGAAAGCATGATCCTACAAGACATAACATGGATAGCGATGTTAGCTTAAGTAACCAGGAATGCATGAGTGCATGCCTCCTGACATTGGGCACTTAGCAGCAGTGCATTCTTTCATGTCATGTAAATATTGTACTGTGAACGCCTACCTGTCTTCATTTTCTGAAAAATAAAGGCTTCCAACACTGTAATTTGAAGCCATATAGATATAGTCCAACTCAATGTCTGTGTGCCTCTTATCCTGTATCACATTTATATGTCACAGTGTCATGGGTAGGTGGCGGGAATGAATGGATAATCCAGTAGCAGACAGGCCCATGTGTTTTCATGGGATAGGTAGGTTTGGTCACAGGAGATTTGGTCAAATCCAAATCCATTGAATTTTTGGGGCCGAATTTGGTCGCAAATATATGTGGGGGTGGGTAAGGGTAATAATGAAGGCAGAGGGAGAGAAGGGGAAGCTGCGGGTGGGTCTCACCCCACACATATGTGTGGTCAAATGGGTTAAAAGAACGAAATGTGATGTATTTGGATTCAACCAAATCTCCTTGATGAAATGACATAGAACCGTTTTAATTATTTTGAAATAAGCAGTGACGGTGCACCTAGGAGCACCGCTGGGCCCAATAGCAATCCAACATGTCTTGTGCAGCAGGGCCAGCTGAAGTGAGTGGGCCACAAACAGCCACGTGATCAGGATCTGATGAAGAATACATGGTGTGTGCTATGTGAATTACTCAACTTGGCCACCTACCTTCCTTCCATCCTCCAAACTTGTCAGAGTGGCACTGATTGCCAGCACCAGGAGCCAGAAGTTCCCCAGCATCAATTTTCCATCTGGTGAAAACACCATCCCGGTCAACCACCCAATCTGGGACCCCATTGGAACAAGGTTGGTAACGTGAAAGGCAGTTAGGCAACGGGTTACACCTGTTTTGGTCGCCATCCTCGCCCTCCTAGCCCTCACCACTATCATAACTTCCTCTATTGATGAAATCATGCTGTCATCCAATACAGTACACCAACTTACACCCAAGCTAATATTCCTTGAAACCACTGTCCCAAAATATTCATTTTGTCTCTACCAGCCAGTCAGTTGGTCAGTACAGGCCTGGTGTCAAACATTTGCTTTCAATAAGCAGGGTGCTAATTTCTGATCGTTACCTATTACTTTGCCATGTTGGTTGCTAACAAACTATTGTTAACTGCATGGTCGCTACCGCCCAACTATACGACCCTTCCCTCTAATTTCCTTCATCCATACATAATGCAATGAAGGGCTTAGTAGCCTTAGTTTGTGCATATTATATTTTCTCCTCATTTAGATTGGTAATGGGTTGTGTCTGTACTGTGAAAGTCTCAAGTTCCATTTTCAACTCACCACAAAGCGAGCCTCAATTGACTGCGAAAATGCTAATGTCAACGTCGCAATCATGGCACTACTACGACTTCTGCTGGGTAGCACCGTACAGTGTTTCCCCCCGAAATCCAATCCTCTAGTCAATAAATACAATAGAATCAGTCATGAAAGAGATACATTGACTAAATATCAGATACTGAAATATTGCGTTTTAAATGTCGCTCAGTTAAACGAGCCTGCCCTGTGTAGCTGCCGATGAACCCCCCTCACGCCCCACACTTACCCCAACCCCAATAAATACATGTCACACATTTTCTCCAGACCCTCAGAACCACGTTACCTGGGAAGGGTTTCCAGATCCAAAGCTTTCACTCACTCCCACCACAGCTGCCACATGCCCCATCTATAGGTTGAAATGCAACGTCACGAAATATGTACAAAGAGATATGTTTATACCACATAAGTGTGGCTATTTCCCTTGGCATAAGATTCAAAGCCTTCACACAACCATTGCTTATTTCCAATTGTGCTTAATTGTTGTGTCTACGTGCGTATTGCTTTTCAGCTCAACTAAAAATGTGTCCCTTGCGTGTAAAGTTAATAAAAAAACTTTCTTCACATAAAATTGGGACATAACTGCATGATTAGTAATTTTGGCGGGACAGCGTGATCTCGACGTGAACTTGGTTGCAGTCCCCGAGTTTTACCTCACAGATTTACAAGGAAAAGCAGAACAAAACTCGAGGATTAGCCGCGCGCTCAATAGCAACATTCAGTCATCGAGCAGATGGCTGAAGAGTTATTGTGCTTTTGGCCTGAATGCCTCGGGCTGCAAAACCAATTTCACAGTCCCAGGGTCTGAAAAAGCAAAGGTTTAGGACAGGCCAACTGCGGTTACCCGGCAGCCACCACATCAAAAACGCTCTCCCGTTTCCACGGCTAGGAAGATGAAACACCTCCAAAGAATTAATCGGTTTTCAAGAAGCTGAAAAGCAAACAAGGGGGTCATTATGGCGTTAGCAAAGCAAACGTGCATCTAACGTAGTGAGAAAAAAAAAAAAAAAAAAAACGGGAACTGCTAATTAATCATTCACACCAATGCCACGGATTATTTAAATGAGCAGCTGGAGATGGCTGGGAACTTCTGATGCCTGGCAAGACCCACTACGTTAAAAGCTGTTAGGCGTACAACAACTGAATCTGGCAACACAAACAATGCAAATATCACATTACTGACGACGTTGTCAAATAGAACGTTTTATGAAGGGTGAACATGTCGAATGGGGTGCACAATGGATTTCGCTCCAAAGCTGGCCGTCCAACCCAGTTGGAGCAGAGACTTGTACTCTACTTCTGTCTCAGGTTTCAGTGGACACGAGCACCCTCTGGCGGCAGGTCCTGCAGGTTGGCACAGTCACGCTGAGATCGAGGTTGCGTCCAATTGGGCTCTGTTAAGCATTTCCACGCTGGGATTCGGTCTGGAGCCTGTACATTTACTATAGATAGAGATACATTTACTCACATTTTTTATGTACTCAACAACCTTGAAAACGACCAGTGGCAGATTGGCGGAAAGAAACCTCTGCCACGTCCAGCTAAGCGCTCAAATAGGACAGCTGTTGTTAAAGTGCTACGGGAGCTGCAGCAGAGCAGCATGTGTCGCCATGTAAAGAGTGTCGTTTATCTAGGGGGGCAGGGGCAGAGACAGTATCTATATGGGAATTTTACAGACGAGTGCGCTCCCGTGGGTGGAACAACTCAAATGCACCCATGTACTGCCATTTCACGCACTATACGACTGCCCCAACATCATAAAACCGTTTCAATGCAAACACAATCTGTTTTTCGAACTTTTATATAAGATATTTCAAAGTAAGAAGTGGACATAGAAAAGGATGCAACAATATTGTTTAACATGTATATGTTTATGTTCTAAAACGCGCCTATTTTCTTGCTGAGTAATGTATTTTTTCTATCATTTTGCCCCGAATAGCCTCTCTTTTAACCATTTAAAACTGCAAATACGTTTCTATCGGTTTTAATTTACTGACACTCGTCTCAAAAATTGGTTACAGCAACTGCAACAAGCTCCCCGGCAAACTTGGAAAAAATAATAATGCCTTTATATGCTGAAAAGTTGCAACTCTGAACACATCTTAACTATCCGCAAGTGATCATTTTTGGCTTTGTCAATGCTACATTATAGTCTAGTGAACCACAAGTGAGCCTTTTTTTTGTTGCAGTTTATACTGCCAACTGAGTCTAGGAATCCTGTATTCTAAAAGGTGTGCTCACAATGAGATTACACGATTTGCCCAGCATCACACACTTGTTTATCTGGTGACGATGGCACTTGAGGTGAGTCTACAATTAAGGCACTAGGCCCAGATCTTCCCAGCTGTAGTTGGTTCAGATAGATGTCAATGGAAGCCTAGAAAAAATATGTGGGTCTACCATTGAGACTTAAAGACACACAGTGAAGTAACATGCATGCTGTCATCAACTGTTTGTAGTCATTGTTTCACACTGCATAGGGTTATGAACACTCCCCCCAATTTCTAATAACCAACAATTGCCCTTTGTAAGATACATTCTGCCAATAATAGCTACTCCAAATTCCCCACTCACTGCTCTGTCTGCAGCCATCAACCTCAAATGCAGGACTCTGCAAGCTGTGGCTCTCCAGATGTTTTGAACTGTCTCTCCCATATTCTCTAGCCAGCACAGTGAATGGTGACGGATACCCAGCAACGTTTTGCAGACTGTTTTCAATACACTGTGGAAACAAACGCCTGTTGAAAGCATATGACACCGACTTTATGCAATTTTGTTTATTTCTTTGTACTTGAAAAACAAAGTAACAACAAACAAAAAGGAACAGAGCACTTAGTCTCTCCATTCTGGCTTGGAATAGCAGACCATTCACTCTCTGAAACCACCTCTCCCTGGCCAGTCTGCTGCTTCGCGTGCCCAACAAATGGCCCTGTATTCACATATAGGCCAAATACATTGTCAGTGGTTAATATTTAAGCACGTGACACCACGATAAGTTAGAGTGTATGTGCCATGCTTTAGAGGGTGAGTGGGAGAAAATATATGCCTAGTACACATCAAGAACTCAATTGTCTACGACTCGCAGCCCTTTATGAGTCTTATACAACAGTCCCTTATAAAATAAAATAAATGCCCGTGCTTGGATTTTGCGCAATTCATGTTCGCAAATATGTCAACAGTTGTACATTTATTATGTTTACGGTTGAAGTTACAATAAAGCAAATATGTATTTCTGGCTGATTCTGGTGGCGCGGCTCCTCTCAGTACAGGTTTATCGCACATATGGGCCTGATTCACGGAAGTGTTTTATAATGGCGCAATCCCATTGGAAAACGTTCTGTGAATACGTACTCACAATAAAAACAACCAGAGTGCGCCACTCTGTTATAGCAAACATTCCCTTTGCTTTTCAAAACGTCAAAGTGATAGTTGGAGATGTTTCTAACCAGTAGTAGCTTTGCCCGGGGACACCACAGATTAACAACATACACTGTGTAGATTATATGCATGGTACAGCTATTTGCCTTTGAGTGTAATGCCAAAGGGAAGTGGGTACCATGAACGCAAAGGCAAACGAGGTGGTTTTGCAGCTGTGCCAAGTGATTCACAAGATTTGCCCGTGTCTCCAATTGATGCTATTTCAGTCGAGGATTCATTGTCTTGTGTTGTTTTGCTAAAGCATTTCGTAGAATGCTGGACACAGGAGCAATACAGCAGTCATCGTTTCTGCTGCTGTCTGTATTCCTTCACGACCACATAGAATGTCATTAAACTATACAATATAATCTCTATAATTGAAAATGCATGCAAATATACAAATGGTACATTTCAACTAGACTTTCTGCAAACTGTTACAACTGTGCCAAGTAGACCAGGGTTTGGAATTCCGTACAGATTGCTTGGGAATGACATCTTTTCCAGGTTTCTTCCCATGCACATTTCATTGAAGAAGTAAAGCATGGGTTGTATTGTTTAATGGATGGGATGTATTGTTTACTGGATGGGATGTATTGTTTACTGGATGGGATGTATTGTTTACTGGATGGGATGTATTGTTTACTGGATGTCTAGATGTACTACTACTACATCCAGACAAGTCCAGAACTAAAACAAGCCCCCCACCTGCCTCACCATTCCCTTCTGCCATCTTGCACACATGCTTTGATGCCACGCATGACATGCAAAGTGTTAAAAGGAGAACATGAAATAAGAATGGTATCTTTATTGTTTGCTGGTCCCCGGAAGAATGCCTGTGATTGCATGTTCTGGTGTTTCATTGGTCATCTTGTAATGGTGAGGAGATTGTGCAGACAACTTAAACCACGTCATTGACTCCTAGATGATAAGAGTAGCCTAGTTCCTGCATCCAGGTGTTGATTGTGGGAAGGGGAGGACGAATTGAATCTACACCAGGGCTCCACATCTTTGGCTCTCTAGATATTTTGGATTACAGCTTCCATCATTCCTAGTAAGCAATCAATAGTACTATAGAATAGTGTAGTATAGTATAGTATAGTATAGTATAGTATAGTATAGTATAGTATACCCGCCATCTCTGCTAAATCACTCAGAATTACCATTGGTTGTGACTGTTTCTTCAATCTTCAAATCTCACATGGCCACATTCAAGACTTTTCAGTTCTCCCACCTGGACAGAGGCAACACTGAGGAACTGGTGTCCACATACATTATGTACACATTATTTTCCATTTTGAAGCCTGTGCTTACCACAATCATAAAGCATACATCTCATCACACATGATCCAGACACAAAATAAAGTTTTCGAAAACTCTCTTCCCCAGTTGTTTGGTCTCACTTTCTTCAGCCTCCATTGTGCTTATTCCCCAATACCCTGCATCTGTCCTTCTCCAGAATACTGGGTCTCTGTCTCTCTCTATGTATCTAACCTTTGGAGACCTCCTTTTCTCAGTGTTCAATGCCAGTCTTCTCCCAACTATCTGGATCTCTCTCCAATCTCAGGGGCCTTTCCTTCCCCAGTAGCCTGGGTCTCACTTTCCTCAGCCACCGGGGCTTCTCTTTCCCTAATAGCCTGGGATTCACTCTGGTATCCCGTGATTCCATCAAATACAATGCATCGAATGCAAAAGCATCAAATGCAAAAGCTTCGAAAAAGTGAATCTTTTTGTAGGTAAAGGTTTTTTTTTATTATTAAAATGGGTTTTAAGGGGTAAAAAAAACAGGGATTGGGGAATTGATGCATTTCTTTTCGAGGCTTTTGCATTCGATGCTATCACTATAAACCATTCACTCTTGCTCTTACAAACTGAGTATTTCTCTACCCAAGCTCGTGGCTCTTTCTATCCTGAATAACCTGGGAATTCCTCTTCCCATTAAGCTTAGACTTCTTCCTAATAACCCTCGCCTTTCTCAACACAACATCTGTGTTTTTCTTCCAACAATAACCTGGTCCTTTGTCTCCCCAACCTCTAAGTCTCTCCTCAAGTTAACCTTCTCTTCTTTATCCCAGCCTCCTGGATTCTTCTCACTCACTTCCTTTCTCCTACTTATCCTAGTCTCCTGGGTGCCCCTTGGCCCAACCTTTTGGGATTCCTCGCTTGCCTTTGGGCTCCCAGTATAGTCACAGCTACTCCATCTTGATGCATGCCACTCCAGCTCTCTCAACATCGTTTTTTTCCGTGAATCTCCCACACTCTTCTGCTAGATATCATTTTTATTATATGGCCTTGACACCACCTAGCAAACTCTGCCTTGCCTAAGGGAACTCGGGTGTGTCTCTTTTTTCTGCTGGTATGTGTATTCGTTGATGGACTTATGGTCCACTGTGCAGACCTTTGTGGTCTCTCACATCAATGAGGGAAATAACCTCGTGACACCTGGCTATGAGAATTGCAATTGTCAGATTTCTGAATTCTCTGACTCTCATGTGAAGTACACCTAATGATTTGAGTCAAATGCAAAATTGGTATGAGTAGTTTTTCTTTGCATCTCACATAATGAGTCATCTGAGATGTTATATAACTATGCATATAAGCATTGATGCAAAGCTGATTGATGTTGAAATGTATGCTTTTATCTTTTCAAATTATTGTCACCTTTAAGCTACATTATATTTTTACTTACTTTTATGATCATCTTTTAGAAAGAAAAAGTTTTATTTCAAACTGCTTATTGTTGTAAAAATGCAAAGATTGATATTTCTTTTTTTTTTTTTACTTCAACGAAATCAATACAAAATAAATAAACATAATTAAAAAAAAAGCTCCTAGCAGGGCTCCCAGCTACTTACTTGGCATCTCTGAAAGCAGTCCACAATGCTGCAGCACATCTTATTACGGATGTGCAGAAACTTCACAGAATCACCCCCGAGTTACACAATTTACACTGGCTTCCTCTCCAGGCCATGATACTGTTCAAGACTGCATGCATCATCTACAAAGCAGTCATGAGTAGCACATCAGTGTACCTGTAGGCTAAGCTCTAAATATCTGGTGGCACATGATCCTCACTCGGCAAATTGACCAACCTCCTCGGATCACACCTCGTCCACCTACCCTACGGAGCTAGATTCCTGTATCAGCTTAAAATGCCCACACAATTCTCCAATTATGCAAATCTCTCAAAGCATGGCTTTGCAACATCAGCTGACCAAGAACTAATCCCAATGGATGCACAGACTGATGCACAGGCCGCAACTCACTGTAGTACACAACTGTTAAAAGAGGATATCCCAAATGCTGGCTACCTACACACTGTACATACAAGAATGTCAACTGTGCACTCACTTTAGTGGCATCACTGACTTCTGTAGAAGTTTGTGCGTACCATGTTAAATATGATGCTAATGTCGCAGGCCGTGTTAGGTGTGTGACTTAGTAATGATATGAGGCATTCAGGGCAAACTAAAGAGGGGGCTATTTGGGATTTAGTATAGCACAGTCTAATGTAGGCTGCTAGCAGCCATTAACACAACTAAACACTAATACTACTAATGACTAATCTTAACATGACTAATATTAGTAATATTTTAGATGACAGTGGGCTTCATAAGGTCATAGATCTGCAGCAGGATGGGGGTTTATAAAGATACACTGCAGTGTTGTCCTATACAATAAATATGAGAATTGAAAGCTACTCTGCAGTGTGCTTTGCGGGTGTGAGGTTCAGAGAGCAATGGGACAGCAGAATGGGCTTTGCAAGAACAACTCTTTTGTTAAAACAGAAAAGTCAGAGAGGATGCCAGTTTGCCATGTAGCACATTGAGTGGACAAAAGTGCTGTACAAGGGTCATTGAAGAAGGAGAATCACAAGAACTGGAAAGTTACTTGGTGTTGGCTAAAAGGAGAGGTAATGTTTGACTGATGACCTCACCACAGAATTTCTGAAAGTGGGTGGTGAAACAATATGGATCTTTATGAAAATATATGCAGAGGGGAGGAAGCAAATAGAGCATATAAGCCAGAGAAAGAGGAAAGGACGTGCTGGCCATGGAAGGAGTGAAGAGAGACAGAAGAGGATAGAGAGGAAAACAGGAAAGAAAGAAATTGGAGGAGTATTGGCTGAGCTGTGCAGTATGACATCAGTCCTGCAGGGAGCTAGACGTGGGCTGGATGAGAGCTGGCTGTATTACCGGAGGCAGCTGATTGAGAGAGGGAGAATGGCCATGAAATGAAAGAGGGTCCGGCCATGCAGACAAAGTGGAACTGAACTCTTGGTGAGCATAAGTGACAAAATAAAAGAGAAATATGTAATTAGAGATAACATTATTCTAATTAGTGAAGTGTCAAATTAGGCCAAAAAAGGGCACAACTCTATTTCTTCTCTATTCACCAGAGAACAAATGTGGTTGTCCTGTGAGCACATAGTCACTTGTTAGAAAGGGGGAGTTTGCAGCACTGCTAATATTGATCAGTCATGTTTCAAGGCTGCATATAAAAATGCATTTGCTATACCAAGGTTTCTAAAAGAGAAGCCAATGTTGTTGGCCACAAAAGAGAAATCACTGTCTTTATGGGTGGTTTTGAGGACCTCTATGCCAATGTAATATGAATATAAATGCACTGACAGGTTATGTAAACTGCATGTTTGCCAAGTTGTATTTAGATCTTTCTTCCTATTTCTTGAATGTGTTATGAGATGCAATGCTGATTTTACTCTGCATTTTATTATTCTGTTTTGCTAAATGAAGATTTATAAAGTGTATCAGGACGTCATTGTAGAAAGTGTGTGTGATTTATTATGGTTTGGTCTGTTTATTTTGTGATATATAGAGTGTGAAGTCTGGTGCATCTGGTAGTGTCAGTGGTAAATCTAGTGTGCTTAGCTCAGCACTAAGTCTTACAAATCACTAGCCAGGTGTCCCAGGATAAAAACATAGCATATGAACTAATTCCCTACATTTTGGTAACCAGCTTATACGAGTGTTTGCAGAGAAGCACATATTCCTTCATATGGTGAAAGTGGCCTGGATATATACTTCCCTACACATCCCAAATGCTGGCTACCCACACCCTGTTCAATGCTCCACTGCTCTCTAGCTAGGTCAGCACTTTCAACAATAGGATAAGTAAATTAGGGACCAGAGCTTCTCAGGTGGTCATCTGATGACCACTTGACACCCGGATGCGGCATGGTGGTGGCCACTACCAGGCATGCTTTTTAGCCAGTCCCCTTATTGACCCACCAATGCACCAGTAAGGTCAGGCAGAGGACTTTATCACACCATGTAGAGCCATCTAGAAAACATGTGACAATAATTAAAGTTCATCCTCATCTTGCATTTGTAATGGTCAATGATTGAGATGACCAATTACTCCATTGAATGGCTACTACTGAGACCGGATAAGCAATACACTACTGCTAGTCTGCATGATTGGACTGGAAAAACGTACTGATCCTTGTACTGTGTAGTTTAGTGCAGCTGCTGGTCACAAAGACCAGTGTGGCCATCTACAACATGAGAAGCAATGTAGTGCGTGTTGACCGATGAGCAGGTTAGTACAACCTGGATGCGTTAGAATTGTTACTTCAAATCTGACAATTATAACGAAGGGGACCTGGGTTCACATCATGCCACGTGCAATCAACAAACACATTGCATGTTTTTAGGATAATGGATTAACCCCCCTCGTAATACACGTTTCCATACACTATTAAAACTTCTTTTGTGCACTTTTGGTCGTTATCGACCAATTAAGTATGCAGGGGTGCAGGGTGGAGAGGTGAGGGTGTGGGCTGTAGAGGCATGGAGGCCAAACACAAATATTATTCTGTTGGTGCAATGAAAACAATAAAAACAACATTTAAAACAAAAAAAAATCAGGCCTAAACAATCTAAATGCAGACTTTTAAAAAGCAGTGTATAAAAACACGTAGACCCTTGCCTCACACTATATATGCAAGTAAACTGAGCTTTACAGTCAACTGTTCCAAGTACATTTTCTAATCACCTCACAATACGTGCAAATCAGTCTTAACTAAGCTCTTCGCTACTTATCATTCTCTTCAAAGCGCCTCACGTTTCAGAGACTCTGCTAATTTAAAAAAAAGTCTATATAAATCCGTCGCTTCGTTGAGCAAGGCTCGCTCTGTATCAAGTCATTAATTTCCAAAATTGCAAAAAAAAATTCTTCAAACTGATTGGTGGGCTTTTCGCCTTTAAATGGCAGTAATAACGTGTCATCTGGCCAGCAAGCGTCACAGACACAAGGACAAGGATACAGGGCCTGATTCATGGAACCTTTAGCGCGGCGCAAAGTGACTTTGCACTGCCAACTAACACCCTGATTCACTGAGTGGTGCAACGTGTATTTTTGCAGTGACTCCATTTGTTGTATAGGCGCCTAACAAAAGCTCAATAAAAAAAAGTAACTTGCATACATTAAAATGAAATGCAAAAACTGTGTAAAATGATTAAGCTGGTGAAAGCCTGGGGGTCTGCACGGTGCAGCGGGGGGCAGCTGGAGGGCAGGCATGTTTCTGTGTAGCAGTAATCCTCAGGTTAGATTCAATTAGGGACGTTGTGTGGGCACCAGCGAGAGCCATGCCGCTTTCCTGCTCCCTTACAAGAACCCCTTGCTTGAGCTTTGCTAAGTGTAATCACATGCGGCACATCTCTTTTCTCTGTCTGGGGGACATTCTTTCGGAGTAGAGGGGCCTCCCAACCCCCCCCCCCCCCTGGCCCCCCAGCCTGCGCGAAAGCGAGCTTAGTGCTTTTGTTCATCTGGATTTACTCTCTGCCGTTTTTGTAAACACATAAAATGGGAAACATGTAGGTATGGCCTTTTATAACCAGTTTGTGTAGCAAACAATCGCTGTCTCCTCCAGTCAACATCTCTCTCCATTTTAAATTTCGTCCACCATCCCACTCACAATCCATGACAGCGAATAACATGCTTCATACAGTATGTGTCCGAAATGTACACTTGAAGTGAAGTGCATATGTGCATTTCTGCCGAGAACGTTAATAATGACAGCTTTTCAGTAGTGCTGTTCACACATACCCTTTCTGCAAATGATAACACATTATGTTGCACACTGTGCACAATCACCATCATTGTGTACTCAGAGCACCAAGGCTTTTCTGGAAGTTGGTGTTCTGTGCCCTCATTCGGGAAGGCCGTTCCTCAGTCTGTGGAGGAAAAGGAGGAAGGGAAAAGTTTAAGCGCAAAGGGAAAGAGGGTGGCATTGAGAAAAACAATAGGAGGTGTAAGAAGAATGTTGTAAGTGGTGTTAATTATTAGCGTTTGTGCATTCGGAAACAAACACACAGTAACATTAAACATTCTCTCGGTGCTTACAGAAGAAACAGATCATTTTTTGTTTAAGAAATCCGAGCAAACTGAGTGTGCCCTTTCCCAAACGGAAGGGCATTTTGCGAGAGAAAATGGTGTGTGTTATAGGCTCCTTGAAATAACCCTATGAGAAAAGGGCAAGGGGACAAAGAGAACTGATGAGTGCGTGTGGCTGTTTTGCATAAAACTATACAGAATTATGGGAGCATAAGAATTACTGCAGATCTTTATTCATATTTGACAAATATATCTATGATAAAATAGCTAATTTTTTGAATCTTCAAGGTATATAACTCGCACTGGCTTGATGGATGAACAACTGTATGAAGGACAAACTAAGGGGCCTCCCCACTCCCCAGCAATATGGTATAAAAGCTAGAGATAGATATTCCATATGGTGGGCTTCTATCCTGATCTGCCTGTGATGGTCTGAAAGCTGGAGCATTATCTTCCCTTTTCACTCCTGGTGTTTCTAAGGACGTCCAACTATGGTAGATTCCCAGAGTGTGTCTCAAGGATGTGATGATAGTGATTTCACTATCTCTCTCTTTCATTCCCTCTCCCTGATGTTTCTCTCTCTGCCTCCCCTGGTTCTCCCTTCCATCTTCCTCCTCTGTCTTACTAGGTTCTCTATCACTCTTTCTCTCTTGCCTCTATCTCTTCTCACTCCTTTTTCTCCAATTTCTCCCTCAGGTCTTTCTCTCTTTTATGCTCTCTATCTTTCTCTTTCCGATCTTCTCACACGCCTTCCTCACTCCCCTCCCTCCCCCTACTACTTCGCCCTCTTGTCCTTCAACCGCTTCCATTACGTCTACTTCCTGTGTCCTTCTCTCTTTCTCACACTCATTCTCTCTCTTTCACTCATCACCCTCTCTGTACCAATCTCACCCTCCAATATTTACCCATACCATCTACTCTAACACTCCACTGTTCCTCACTTCCCTCCTAACAAACACTCAGACTCGCATGCACACACTGCAGACAATCCAATCTTTCAAATTGGGTACCACACCCTCTCACTCACAATGCCACACCTGTACATGCTTCTATTGTCTCCACTAGCAATCTACCTTTCACTCTCCTACTGGTCTCTCGGTCCACAAGCTCTCGACCTGTCCACACCTGACCACCTCTCAACATTTGTGCAAGCCTGGCCTTCTTATACTCCATCCATCTTTTTAACTTCCTCCTCCACCTTCCCAATGGTCTTTCCTATCACCTGTTTCAGCGGTCCAATCTTCCCTTGCAATTTCCCCTGAGGCTGGACTTCCCTAGCCAAATGTTTTAAAGTATGTTTTAGGGCCGCTCCCTTTATGTTCACTAGCGTTTTCACTGGGTCTCTGGCTTAGTGATGCCGGTCTTTCCCACACTGACTCCCTTTTCTCATCCGTCTATCATCTTCTCCTTTAAGGATGTTGTGGTGGTTGCTGATGACGGGAGATTCGAAGTTGGGGTTTCAGGTGACTCCTACAGCACTAGTTGCATTGGTTGTTGGATGGTGTAGTCCTATAACTGAAGAAACAGAACTTGAGCTGGAAAGCTGGCAAGCAGGTACAGTGTAATAGACTATCTTGACACGATATAAGGCACTCTCAAGGGGGCTAGGAGCTCTCCTCCCCAACTCCCTCAACCCACCTCTGGGGTAGGATCAGCTCTTGCCTATGCCCTGGTAGGCTGCCTACGCAAGGTGGAGAGGGTTTTCTGCTCCCCTGGAAAGGTTCAAGTCCCTGACCCTGTCACAATATACTCTTTTGGACAGCCTCATTCTTTTAGATGTGATGTTAAAAGGGCTGTGCTATTTGTCACTCAAGTGTGTTCCAAAGGCTGTCCTACTCCTGTACGAAGAAGTACAGAATTTTAGAATCTGAGATGCAGAACCTTAGAAGAGGACATTCAGAGATATGAAGTGGGATCACAGGCAAAGCATGTCTATGCACATGTCCAGATCTAAATGCAGACATCCTTAGAGGATTATGCATAAAGGATTCTATGTGATTGTAGGTAAGAGGACTGTCCAAGGAAGGCATATCTTAATAAGCAAAAGGTCAATGAAAACAAGAGCTACTTGGCTTTGTAATGGTCTCAAGATGTGCTCAGATGGGCCCATGTACTGTGATGGCTTTTCTGCCTAGCCTCTGGAATACTAATTCTCATGCTGTCAAGCCTAAAGGCCAAGAGTGGCCCTCTCCAGGATATTCCACATCTAAGGTGAATGACTGCAGAGAACAAAAGGTGACAAAGGAACAGTTAATTATTAATTGATTCAATATATGGTCTCAACCTATCACTCATTATCTTAATTGTTATTATTAATAACATTAGGATTTTGGAGAGCTTTACAAAGTTCAAAGGGAGGAGGTGAAAGAAAGTTACAATTTTTCAGAGCAGGGCAGGATGGTGAGAATAGTCAAAAGACAGCTGGGGCGGAGGTCTTATTTATTTAGGATGGGTAATGTTTTTGAGGAGTTTGTGAAAGTTAGTGAGGGAAGGTGTGGTGTTTGAGGTCATTCCATTCTCTGGATGTCCCTTGTGTGATGGCCTGTTTTTGTGAGCATGAAAGCTTGTGGTGTGGTATGTGTAGGAGACTTTGGTTAGCTTGTATGCTGATTGTGAGGGTGATGGGATTGGTGTTGTCCTGGAGGTGCAAAAGGGTCTCGAGATGATTGGCTTTGTAGATTATGCAGAGTCCCCCGAAATTAATTCTATGAGGAGAGAGGTGGTGTGATGTGTGAGTGATTGGGCACATTTAGAATGATTCTTTCTGTGTGTTTCCTTTGTTAGAATGCACAGGTGTAGTGTTGTTGGGGAATCTGGTCAGAGGTGCTCGCAGTCTACGGCAGTCCGCGGCCGCGCCGCGGTCCGCTTGCCTCAGAGATGCTAGTCGGTGAAACGGGCAGTGAGGTGCTTGCAATCCACGTGTCTATGGCAGTCTCCTGTTCCCTGAAGTCTGCTCTCCGTTGCTGTGGGGGGGGGCAGTGACCCACACAGCCTTCTTAACCTCATTCGAGCCACGGAGCAGCCGCGGAGCTGCTCGCTGAGGTGCTCGCAGTCTACGTGTCTACGGCATTCTCCTGTTCCCTGCAGTCTGCTCTCCATTGCTGTGGTGGGAGGAGTGACCCACACAGCCTTCTTAACCTCATTCTAGCCGCAGAGCGGCCGCGGAGCTGCTCGCTGAGGTGCTCGCAGTCTACATGTCTACGGCAGTCTCCTGTTCCCTGCAGTCTGCTCTCCATTGCTGCGTTGGTAGGAGTGACCCACACAGCCTTCTTAACCTCATTCGAGCCGCTGAGCGGCCGCGGAGCTGCTCGCTGAGGTGCTCGCAGTCTACGGCAGTCCGTGGCTGCTCCGCGGTCGGTGAAACGGGCGGTGAGTGTTACGCTCACCTGGTTCCCACAGGGGTGTCGGCGGAACTGGACAGCCACGGTCTCCACCAACGTGATGCGTAGTGCAGAGATAACTGACTGGACTGGTCAAGCTAGCTTTGTCTGCTTGACCCGTAGAAGTAGTCTCCTAAAGGCAGAGAAAGGGAATTAGCCACCCGTGGATTTGAGTAATAGCTCCTCACTGCGTCTCCATTTATCACCTCTGATATTCCCGTTCACAAAGCTCACCTTATAGTTTTGAATGATGAGCTCTCCATCCTGCGAGGAACGCAGGGGCGCGTTGATGGCCAGTTACTTCACTGGCTTGAGGATACTGGAAGAGTTCTAGACAAATCTAGGCTTCAAAACTCCTAGCGAAGGACCGTAAGCATATAGTTCTTAAGAGTTCAACAATGTCAGAATAATCACTCTTGTGCAATTCCTTGTTTATCTTGCAGCTTAGACCCAAAAGAAGATTGTTCTGTGTCAGAGTGCTGTCATAGGGTGTACAACATGTGAGAAATCAGGAATGAATCTGCGGTAGAAATTAGCAAATCCGAGAATGCTTTGTACTCCTTTAACTGAACTGGGTGATGGCCACTTGAGAATTGCCTCCACCTTTCGAGAGTCCATTCGGACTACTTTTGGAATCAGGATAAATCCAAGGAATTCAACTTCCTTAGCATGAAAAACACATTTTTCCAATTTTGCGTATAACTTGTGCTGGCGTCATTTCTCTAGGAATGCACGAACGTGCTTCACGTGGTCTGATTCTGAAGAGGAGTACACTAGAATATCGTCTATGTATACAGCATCACAGACGTCAATGAGTTCACAAAGGACATCGTTCATAAAATACTGAAAGGCTGCTGGTGCATTGCACAACCCGAAGGGCATCACCTGGTATTCGAATAACCCATACTTAGTGCGAAAAGCAGTCTACCATTCGTCGCCTTTCTTCACAGGTACCAGATGATATGCCCCTCGGAGATCTAATTTAGTGTAGATGCAAGCGTCCTTTACTTGGTCTAGTAATTCGGGGATCAGAGGCAATGGGTATCAGTTCTTAACCGTGATCTGATTCAATGCGCGGTAGTCTATGCATGTTCTGAGGTCACCTTCCTTTTTTGGCACGAAGAGCAAAGCTGAAGATGCAGGGGACTTGGATGGACGAATGAAGCCATTGGCAAGATATTGGTCCAAGTATTGTTGTAGGTGAAGGTTTACAGGTTCAGTAAGGGCGCAGATCCTACTACATGGAGGTTGTGCACCGGGTATGAGATCGATTTGACAATCGTATGATCTGTGAGGTGGTAAGGTGTTTGCCTGTTCTTTTTGGAAAACATCGTGGAATTCTTGATATTCCTGAGGTAACTGCACGACTGAAGTAGCGACTGCGGCCAGGCCTTCATTCAAGGGTTTTTTCGGGTAACAAGTATGTGCACAATCCGGGAAGGTTATTCTCTTCTCTCGCCAATCAATACAAGGATTATGTGTTTCCAACCAAGGTATCCCCAGTATTATTTGAAACTGCGGGGCTTTGATTAAATCAAACACAATAGTCTCTCGGTGCCCATTCTGACCCAATAGTGTCATCTCTGCGGTGGAATGAGATACAGGCCCAGAGGCAATTTCAGTTCCATCGACTGTGGTGATGACATCCGAAGTGGTCTTTCTGCAGAGAGGTAGATTCATCCTAGAAGCCAATTCGTGGTCCACATAGTTTCCTATGGCTGCGCTATCAATGTATGCCCTTACTGCGTGCATACGTGATGGTTGCCTTGGATCTATAAGGACCATTGGTATGATGAAGTGCGAGGTCTGAGTATCCTTCTTCAAGCTCGGCAAGCGGACCTCTACGCTTGTCGGGCATGGTCGTTTCCCGAGTCAGACTCCCTATGGCTTTTATCAGCAACTCCTACCACTTTCTTGGGTGGATTTACAGGGCAATCCCGTAGAAAATGTCCCGAAGTTCCACAGTATAGACACAATTGAATTTGCCGTCTCCTTTCTCTTTCCTTCTGAGTCAAGGGTCCTTTAACCCCTCTGATTCGCATGGGTTCTGAGGCATCTGCTCCTTTGGGGGTAGCGTTGGGTTTAACCAACACCCGGTTCTCGAACTTGGCTCGGTCGGCCTTTCTGTTCTGAAGTCTGTGATCTAACTGGACCACTAAGTCTATATATTCAGCACAGTCTTGAGGTGGGTTCACAACTTGAGCCAAAACATCTTTGAGTTCTCCTCGAAGTACTCGATGAAATAACGTAATCAGTTTTACCTCGGGCCATCCAGTTTCCACCACCAACCTATTGAAGGTTGCGATGTAGGTTAGAAGGTCCTGGTTACCCTGTCGTAGGGACAAAAGTTCGTTATCCAGGGCCTGTCCTGGGGAGTGCCGGGCAAATAGTATTTCCATGCTCATTTGAAAACCCTGAAAATCCCGAAGAATAGGGTCATCCTGATTGACTAGTGGAATTGACCAATCCGCTGCACTGCCGCTGAGATATGATAATACAAAGGCGACTTTGGCTTGATCGTTTGGAAAGGCTCCAGGTCTGCATTAAAAGTGCAAGCGGCATTGGTTCATAAACACAGCAAACTTTTTTGGGTTCCCAGCAAAACGTTCCAGCGGGGCGAAAGGAATTCTCCCTGGTAGAACCACTTGCACAGGATTGCTCGATGAAACAGGAGTTGAATTCCCCCCGAATCCAGGTAATGGTGTTTGCCCAGCTTGGTTTTGCAATAATTGTCTAGCAAGATCATCAGTGCGTTCTTGGCGAGCGGCATGTACTTCAGCCCTACGTTCCCCTAATAATAGGGCCAATTGGTCAGTTTCTGAGGTCTCCATGTCACCCATGACTCCATGAGGATTTGTAGAAAGGCTTTGCGTTCTGTTACGCTCACCTGGTTCCCACAGGGGTGTCGGGCGGAACTGAACAGCCACGGTCTCCACCAACGTGATGCGTAGTGCAGAGCTGACTAACTGGACTGGCCCACCTAGCTTCGTCTGCTTGACCCATAGAAGTAGTCTCCTAAAGACGGAGAAAGGGAATTAGCCACCCGTGGATTTGAGTGATAGCTCCTCACTGCGTCCCCATTTATCACCTCTGATATTCGCGTTCACAAAGCTCACCTTATAGTTTTGAATGATGAGCTCTCCATCCTGCGAGGAATGCAGGGCTGCGTTGATGGCCAGTTACTTCACTGGCTTGAGGATATTGGAAGAGTTCTAGACAAATCTTGGCTCCAAAATTCCTAGCGAAGGACCGTAAGCATATAGTTCTTAAGAGTTCAAAAATGTCTGAATAATCACTCTTGTCCAATTCCTTGTTTATCTTGCAGCTTAGACCCAAAAGAAGATTGTTCTGTGGCAGCTGAAAGCGTTCAGGTAAGAGTCTGTGCTATCCCACACTGTCCGTTAAATGATGCCAAAGTTTAACTCGCTGCTTTCTCTTTTCTTACAGGTGCGGCGTAAGAAGATTTGGCGTGCTGGTGAATGATACCTCCGGTGGTAAAATCAGGTAAGTATATGGTGGAAAGAGATTGGCCTTGTTTGTTTCCCCTCGGCTCACCTTGTTGTTTTCTTGTCCCCCTTAGGTGCTGGAATGCGGCAACATAATGATGGAGACAGCGCCGGATCGTAGAGATGCTGCAAGGAACGGTGAGTATGGTGCGGCGCTGCTGCTGGCGATGCAACGTGTTTTAAAATAAAGTATTTTTCTTGTTCAAAGGTGCGATGAATCCGGAATCAGGTAAGAAACCCAATAATGTTCTTGTTCTAACCTTTCTTCTTCTTTCCCCTTCTTCTAGGCGCTCTGGACTTGCGGCGAGCGTGGCACGAGGCTGGATGCTGACTGCAGGCACGGTGAGCGTTACGCTGCAGGATGCAGAATAACGCAAAGCGTGTGTCCCCTTTGTGCGTGGTTTAAATAGCTTCCAAAATAGTCCCAGGTAAGTATTCCTCCACAACCACACCTGAGTAACAAAATAGTCCCTAGGTAAAGTAGTCCCTTCCAAGCCTCACATGGGCTTGGATCTCTTGCAGCATGGTCTGCATCAGGTAAGTTTTAACATATGAGCCTGGCGTCTATGGTGCCAGGACTGTTCCCCCATATGAGTCTGGCACCATAGACGCCAGGACTTAACCCATATAGCACCTAACAAGGGTTGCTGGGCTTTCTCTGGGTAACATGATGCCTACTTCCAGGCTTGCTGGACTTGGTCTGGATGCCCGGGGGTAGGCATCATGACAGTGAGGGACACTGGCTTCGGAGCCAGTGAACCCGGAGCGAGGACATTGGCCTGGAGTGCTGGAGTCCTTTGAAGCCGGTGAGCCGCGCCAGAAAACCCCCCTCCACGAAGGCAAGCACAGCTCAACAAAACCCCAAACCACTTGAAGCTTTGGTGCTGCAGAACTCTAGCAAACACCAAGAAGACTACACTAAGCCTTAACCAGCTTGGAGGATGTTCCTCCAGTTTCAACACCACCGGAACGGCATAGTCACATGGAGGGGAGTGACCAGCCCGCAATGGCAGCAGTGGCGGTGGAAGCCTTCAAACATGCCCCGCTGGTTGACAACAAGACCTTACCCCACTACCCCCTCCCTCCTGAAAACAGTACATCGGGGTCTACTAGCCCTCAAGACCTGCAAGCGGAGGAGCCAGCAATTTACCCTGCCGATTACGCCGTCACCGAGGTGGAAGTCTCTGAGGGCGAAATTGCAGACAAGGCGCACTGTTCCTTCGCCTTGGATCCGCGAGTCTCGCCCGTCGAAATCCTTCTCCTCTCGAACTGAACACCACTGCCGGCCGGGAGCCCGCCACGGAGGCGAAGAGTCTCACTACCGACGAGCCGCAAACAGTGGAGAGTGAGCTGGAAAACATGGGGCGGAGTGGCAGCTCATTCTCGGAGACTCTGCCGACCATGCAGCCCTTGCAGAACTTGGATGAACTGCTCAGCTCAGAGGCTCAGCTCGCTTCAACGTCAGGTCGGGGTAATCCTCAGAACCCGACTTCGCCAGAAAACCTAAAACTGGGTCCTGCTCCTCCAGAAAATCAGGAGACCCAGATAATGAAGGAGCCACCTGCATCGGGGGTACACCAACAAGCTGTTACCCCCCTAAAAGTGGCAAGTATGCCTACGCCTTTGGTAATTACCATCTTGTCAGCCAAATTAGCCGACCTTCAGAACAAAGATGAAACCAAAGTGGAAATTCATCAACCACTCAAAAATGAGGACCTACCCAGTCCCTCAAAAAACAGGGCTTTTGGCAAGAGCACTGAGGACTGCTCGTACTCTACATTTGAGTACTCTAAAGACGACCTGGATGTATCAGGGGACGCCACAAAACCTCCAACCATCCCCCAAAGACTCAATTTATCTGAGCCACACTCCACGCCGACTGAAACAGTATTCACAAGTCGCCTCAATCCTATGGTAGCAACCAACATTAATTGCCAGTCACAACAATGTACAACGTCTTTTCCCAAGTTAACTAAGCAGCAGCCGAGTAAAAAAACACTGATGAAAGACAAAACGCCATCACGCCCTTGCAAGGCTCAAAAAACACCAACGACGGGATCCATAGTCGATTTCTTTGCGACAAAAAAAGAAATACCTGCAGGTGGAAGACAAAGCTGAGTTATCGGACGCCGAACTCTTGGAAGGAACTCATCAAGACCTGAACCACGAAAGCGATAAAGTATCTTTGCGCAAACTTGCGTTCCTGAAAAGATGGCACCTCAAAGTGGAGAGGACAGGCCTTGGAACCACCTTGAACGTACCGGAATCCAAACCGACACAAAAGGATACCAAACCCTTCACTGACCAAGCGCAAATTAACTGTGTCCCTGTCACAAGTAAGACAGTCAAGGATCCTGTGCTAAGAGGTTCTGTAATTCCAACTAAGAGTCAATGCCGGATCGAACTTCCAGGCAAAGACTTAATAAATTCGACCGACTAGGAAGTGAGGAAAAAAGACGCTGCTCCTTGTAGTTTCACCCAAGAGAACTCTGCAAGTGAGAGGCTCAATAATTTACATCAACCCTCACCGGAAAGATATGAGCCTAACTCTACGCCCGACTCTAGAGCTGCTCCTGGCTCACCCACCAAATCTCCAAAAAGAAAAACAGACCTCTATGCCATCATGTCATCCCTGACTATAGCACTAGCTCCTTTCACCAAGCTGTATGAAGTGCTCAACGACTCAGCAAAAGACCAAGTAACTTTATTGGCCCACATGCAAACGCAACTTTCCTTCATCGAAGGCTACATTACAGCAAAGGAAATCAATAAACCTCCTACGGGAGCAGTTTCTCTGCAACCTGGATATCCTGCCGTTGGCACAAAGTTTTCGAAGTCCACTCAAACGGATGAGCCAATCATCAAAACCTTCCAATTTACAGGAAATTCGGCAAAAGAAGCCACAATAGCCATTACCACTCAAGCAATAAGCGAGCCATCTGGCCGGAAGGCAGCGACAAAAGCTGAAGTTCCTCCTGCAAGTTGGACTACATTGAGATCAAAAGAAAAAACCAAATCTTTGAACACTAAGACTTTGCGGTCGTCTCCAACTAACCTGAAGAAAATCAATCTGAAAACTGTAACCAAACCTCAACTGAAAAATGGATGTGCAATCTGGTCCTCTGACCAATCCATCCAAAAAGACGGTGCTAAACTGAATGGGCACTCCAAGGCGACGACGAGCAGGCCCTCAGCCAGACTCAAAATCGATGACGACAGTCTGGCATCTTCATTAAAACAATCCTGCCTACCTTTTGAGCCCAAACCTAATGATCCTACACTTCTTCCTCAACCAAAGACTTCACGTACCTACACCAAAAGAAAGCAGGATACGGACGATACCACCTTGTCAATCACGGAAAGTGAGTTGATGGAGGCGGCCTTGAATGAGACAGAAACCTGGGAGGACTGGGACGAGGTCGATCAGAAGCCACCACAAAAAAGGAAAAGAAACGTAAATAGTAAATCTCCTGGGTCAAGTACGGAGGACATTGACCAAAAACAAAAACAAGAAAAAAAAATGCTCTCTCCGGAGCAAACAAGTCCAATCTTTTTAACACTGGAGGAGAAGAAACTAAACCTCCTGGCAAAAAATAAAGGCACTAGAATGTTTCAATACCCACCGGCCAAGAAAACTGAAAAGTCTCCTGTGCTGGCTAGGTCCAGGCCCCGTTCATCTAACAGGAAACTATCAATGAGAGTTGATTCTCAAAAACCAAAATACGAACGGCCGACAGAAAATTCAACTCATTGGCGCTCTAGAGATCATAGAAGTCACCACAGGGATGAGCGTTCAACTTCAAGAAATTGGAGCACAAAAAGGCAACCAAAATCAGATCATGCAGCCAGACCCTCATTTACACCAAGAAAACAACGAACTTCAAATTCCAGAGGGCCCCGAAATTCAAAGCACGCGACAACACCCAGAGAAAAAAGAAAAGTACGCCGAGCAAAAAGTGAACTCATAAAACGTTCTCCTAGGTCTACTAAGACCCACTCTTTCATCCTGAAAAGCACCTGGAAAGAAGATTCCTCTTTCATTCTCAACAGGAAAACCATTCTAAAAATCTTGCACTTGGTTCCAGCACTAAAAAATCTATCAAATGAAGATCTTTTGATTGTGGAGTTTCAAGACAAAAAACGAGTTGACAGTGTTTACTTACACATACAGTCTGAAACAATAAAGTCTCTCTTAACCAGGGCAAAAAATAAATTAAGAGATTTAGGATACGATCTCATAGATCACACGATCAATGAAGGTCACAAACACAAAGAGCATTCAACACATCGTTTGGAAAGACGCTCGAGACCCAGAAAGACGAACGACCAACGTACCAATGGGACTTCTCACCGGTATGAGCGAGTTTTGTCATCTTCAAACAGGCGTAACCCAAGGTCCGCTCTGCGGAAACAGAACGAGGGCCATCGTCCAAGCTCTCTAGAATTGGAAAGAGTCCCGTCAGGTCCCCAGAAAAACTGGAACATTACCATCGAACAAGACATCTCAACTAAAGGAAAAGAGAAGTCATCTGACGACTGGAACCAAATTAGTCTCAAAGAAGATCCAAACCGTTGGGCCTGGCTGCCCAAAGCCCTGTCAACAAAACAAGGATACTAGCAAGCAAACATAAAACAGATAAACAAGGATTCCTCTGGTCAGTCATCAAACATGGAACACACGAGGCTTCACCCACCTGACAAACTCCTAAGATGTAAACTTGGGATCATCTGACATTTGGTGTCTCCAAGAAACATGGATCCAAAACAAACCAACGATAGAGGGCTATGTAACCATCTTTTCTCCAGCCCTGAGAGGAGCCACAGGTCGACCAAGGGCCAAATTACTGACTGCTCTGCGCATCGGATCCAACCTCCAGTTTCTCAAAGTTATAAAGGAGGAGCCACACATCTTGGCAGCGCTGATTCAACGAGGCACCAGCCAACAAGGATCAAGTAAACAAAAGAAAACTACTTACTTACTAGTAAACTTGTACTGGAACCCTAAAGAATGTGCAACGGAGCAAAAACATTTTGAAAGATGCTCTATCAAACATCTCAATCGACAGTATAATCATCTGTGGTGATTTAAATGTCAAAATCATGCAAAAAAGAGTTGAAAATTCACAAATAAAAACCAACATCTAAACATTGCCAGAAAACTCCCTACAAAGAGGAAAGAAATGGGCGAACTTGATGGACACTTTCGATCTTCACAACGCCCACTTCTTGTGCAAAGCATCCCACCCGGCCCTCCGAACCTGGGAGTTAGCAGGTAGACACGCTACCCTAGACTATGTCTATCTTTCCAGAAACCTTCTGACGGAGGTCACAGGCTTTGAGGTTATCAGAACACACAACAGCGACCACAACCTTTTGAAAATGACGTGGACAGCTTCCCGCCTACACGTCCATGAGAGCTTGTGTGTCCTGAGATCGGCCAACATTGAGACCCATGCCAACTCCACTTGTCTGAGGTTGAAAGGCTCAGCCATTACGACACTAACCACAAATTATTGTCAAGCAAAAGTACTGGACATTTTAAGAGAGGCAGGTAGCCTCACGGACTACTGTCCCCTACTACAGCCATACCAGATTTAAAAAACTGGTAGCCGAAGCAAAGTGAAGACCCACCACTATAACAATTTGATACTTAGAGAAAAAAGGCTGATAATGAGACGAGCCACAAGAAAGGCTAGACGTTTTCCTTCCACTATTTATAGAGAAGCAGCTCGGACCGCTACCAATGTTCATAAGAACTGGTTAAAAGGCTTCAAACTCCAGCTTTATCAAGACGATTGCGAGCAAATGCTGCGAGTACTTGTGGCAAGCAAACAAAGGCTTTCTGGTCATTGATTACTTCAAAAGCTCATCAAGTGAGGATGCTTTATCATCCAGCGTCCCAGAAGTAGCCTGGATTGCCCACTTTTCAGCTCTCTTCGGCCTACCCGAGAAGGGGATAGAATCTTTGAAACATTGAAGTACCCATTGGGACATCGAACTTGCATTGAATCTAAAATTAAGAAACTAAAATCATAACCAGCACCCGGCCCTGATGGTCTGTCAAACATGGACTTAAAATCCAACCCGGCAAGCTGGTCTATCCTGATAGTGGAAATCTTTGAATCGTGCATGGCAACTAGATCTATTCCGACATCCTGGAAGACAGCAAACGTTGTGCCTATTTACAAACCAGGAGACAGAGGCGACCCGAACAACGATCACCCCATCGCACTCCTCGACTGCATCGGAAAACTCTTCGTATCCTTCCCACTTGACAGCTTCAAGATCTGGGTATCTTCTTCAGCAGGGGGGACAATTTCCAAACGTGCTTTAAGAAAAACCTAAGCACCATGGCAAACATATTTACTATCAACATTCTCAAGGCCAGAGTCCAGGAAGGGGCGCCCCCCCCCTGTGCCTGGCTTTTATCGACTTGTCCAAAGCATTCAACAAAGTAAACAGAGAGAAGCTATGAACAAAACTTACCAACTGGAACTGTCCCCCTGCCTTGTTGGATCCTATACAAGAACTTTACTCCGAAACATCTATGAGAGTCCGACTCATTGGTACAGGTCTACTCTCCTCACCAATTGGTACAAACTGCAGGGTAAAGCAAGGATGTCCCTTGGCACCGGCACTTTACAACGCCTACACTGGCGACTACCAACATGCCGAAAGAAATGTAAAAGCTTTTCCCCCTTCTCTGGGCTCTAAAAAGATCAGTAGGCTGGTTTACGCAGATGATATCATTCTAATTGACCAAACGAGGATAGGGCTCCAGCGAAACCTGGACAATTTGAATGAATATCTGAAAACCAACGATCTAGAAAGCAACACCCTGAAAACTAAAGTGATGCGCCTGATAAAAGCGGCCAAACGAAAAGCATCAGAGGCATGGTTCTTCAACAATGTCCGCCTCGAGGGGGTGGAATCTTTCAGATACCAGGGCACCATGTTCAGCAATAAGATGAGCAACCAATGCTAGACCTCTTGATCCATAAAAACAAAACCTTGACTAATCAACTGATCATCATGGACAAAAAATGTGGTCGCTTTTCAGTCAAGGCGGCAATTAACTTTTACAGGATGAAAGTGGTTCCAACGCTTACCTATGGTGTGGCAGCCATGCCAAGTATTCCAGACTCAATTTGGCCCAAACTGGAAGGCTTCCTCTGGAAAAAAGTCCTCCGACTGCCTATCTCTATGTCAAGAACTCTTATAAGAAGAGAACTCGGCCTTATCTCACTCGAAGGCACGGTATCCCTTAACAGCTTGATGTTCTACAGGGAAGTGAGATCATCAAAGGAGAAAATCTACACACTAATCCAAAAAGAAATCAAGAAAGACTCAAACAAAATGCTAACAACCTGGATACATAAAAACCAAACTTTCCTAAAAACAATAGGAAGTTCAGAAGAAGAGCTTTTGGTTAATCCAACAAAGATGGCAGAAAAATTGAAAAGAATTTGACCGATGTGACACACAGCTGAAAGCTCTGAATTACAAATCTGCGACCCACCTGCCGCTTTTTTCCCAAAAAATAAATGACCCTATCAGCTATTTACTGAAATTCCCGAACAAGATCTTTCGTTTGACTTTCTTGAGAGCAAGACTGAACATTTTAAAAACAAACAAGGTCTTGAGAACTCGAGGCAAATCTGTGACTGACTCTTGCCGTTTTTGTCTGAATCAGGACTCAAAGGAGAGCCTAAAACACTTGATTCTCCATTGCCCGGGTGCCACTGGCAACAGGGAAACCCACCTAGGTCACCTCTATTCTGAATTTTCAAGACTGGACGAGGCCTATTGGAGGTCTTTCTTGATGAGTGGGCTAAGTCGAAGACCAGTCATCGCTGTTGTAAACTTTCTGCATAGTTTGAACTTGGACGCTATCTGTCAATGACCAGAAAAACCTTAAAGGACTTAGCCCTTCAATAAGCAACTGGACAAGCAATTTGAAGAAACAAAATGTGAAACATACAAAAGTTTTTGAGGAAACAGGATTTTCTTTTGTAAAAACTGTTAATTCAGTTAATACAATAAAAAAAAAAGTGTTTCTGTGGTCCAGCTCTGGAGAGCATGAGCGCTTAGACTATGGCATACATGCCATCGGGGATGATGTATTTTATCTTGCATAGGAAGTGTACCTGTGTGTTGCATGCCTTGGTGATGGCAACTATTAGAAGGATAGGTGGACTTCACTGGTGTGGAGAGGGATACGCAGGAGTTGTCTGTTGTGCATTCTATGATCCAGGGGGTAAGGCTGGGTTGGAGTTGTGGGGGTTGAGGGGCAGGAGGTCATTCTGTTTTCGGTGGGTTGAGTTTAAAGGAGTGGGAGGCATCCACATGGTGATGGTGGAGAGACAGTTTCAAAAAGTGAGGAGTTCTAAGCGGAGGATATCTTGAAAAGGATGTGTGTAGATTGGCTAGATTGCTGAAAGTGTTAAATTGTGTCTGTTTACGGTTTGTCTAAGGGGTTCAAAGTAAAGGTTAAATATAAAAGGGCTAGAGAAGATCCTTGTGGTACCCCATTCCTAAATGGGGTCGGGCTTGATCAATAGGGGACATGGATATGAAGTGTTTTCTGTCAGTACAGAATGTCTGTGGGACAAAATGTTTAGGAGGAGGGTGTCATCAATGGTGTCAAATGCTGTGGGGATATCAAGATATCAAGGAGGACCTGGTCCATTGTCAGTTTCTTGGGAGGTCATCCAAGATGTGAAGAATTGTAGTCGCATTGCTGTGGCTGGGACAGAAACCTAATTGGAATGAATTGAGCAGGTTTATTACTGGTGATGTGGTGCTGGAGGTGTCTGGTATAGAGTGCTCCATTATTCTTGTGGGATATGGCAGGTAGTTGATGGGCCAATAATTTTTGGGGAGTGTGAAGACAAAGATGGTTTCTTCAGGAATGGGTAGATTTGCTCTGTGTTGAGCTGGGGGAGGTGTCAAGTGAGAGGCACTCGTTAATAATAAAGACAGAGCATGGTGCAAGACAGGTGATGTAAACTGATGCAGTTTCAGCCGGGCATGTGTCATCCAGGACATGGGCTGTCTTTGTTTTGGCTGTGAGGGTGATGAGTGTGTCATGGTTGATAGGGTGTTATGTGTTCCTATTTGTTTGAATGGGGATGAAAGAGGATCTATGGAGGGGAGTGTCTGTCTGATGTTGTGCATTTTAGAAGTGAAGTAGTCCATGAGGGAGGTGCAAACAGTGGGGAATGGGGGCATTCTATGGGTGGGTTGGGGTCTGGAGTGCAGGTTGCTAATGTTGAGCGTTTGTGATCAGGGGTGGACTAAATCGCTTTGTTGCAGCAGGTGCAGGAGGGGGCTGGTTTATTTCAGGGGGCTCCTTCAAGGCACACAATTTCCTACTTGATGCCATGGAGAGATTCATTAGACCATGGTTTGTAGTGGTGATTACATGCGGAAGTTGTTTGTACTCTGATGGCTCTTGTTAAGTGAGTGCTTGGGCTGTTTGTGTTGAAAGTGGTGTGTCGTGATATGAGGTCTCTGTGAGGGGAAGGACAAGTTGGTAAGAGTAATGTGTGAGATGTATTTGTAATGCGTCTGATTTTCATAGCTGTTGGATGGTTGATGTGTGATCAAGGGGGTGCTAGTGTGCAAGAGAGTGAGAGTGAACTGGATAGCAAAGTGGTCTCACTACGACACCCTAATTCGATTTTGCACAGAAACAGAGCTTGTGCTAGTCAGTGCACACTTCACAACTGAAAATCTGTATCCCTTGTGGAATTGCGTTGAAACAAGTTTCTGGGTAGGTGTTGACTGGCATTAAAACCTGAGGATACAGGTCACCATTCTTGAATGGGGATATTCATAGATCGGTGGTTAAATGCTAATGTGTTCTAGTCTCACAGGATTCCTGGAAACGAAAAGGACATCATAGCCTGGACGTCCAAATTAGTGGCATCATGCATAAATGAGCTGCCGGAAAGTCCCAGTGAGAGATAAGCAAATTGACGTCCTCTCCCCTGCCCAAGGAGTATAGTATCAATTGTAACTGTCTCCAAGCTTCATTTTTGATACATCACCTGTGCCAGGATGCAACAGTGCACAATGATGCTTATTTTAGGGCCCTGCTGGAATTCAAATCTACGACTTTTACATCACAGCCTGATATCTGTTGTACACACATGAATCCACTGAATGTACCCGAACAGCGATCAGCACTATTACCTCCATTTGCTAGACATATGCCTGAGTGAATCAATTCCTGCAAAGTTCATAAATCCCAAATTCTCACGTAACAGGAGAGGAGGTTGACAATCACATAGACAGTGGCAGTTGACGATTGACATTGGCAGTTGGCGATTGACATTGGCAGTTGATTCCAATGCTTTGGAGCCAAAAGAGAAAAATAATGAAAAAGAGTTTGTGCAGAGGGAGTTGGGAGGAAAGACATTTCAGAAGAAACTGAGTGTAAGACCTAGACAAGGAGGGTCATAGAAAGAGATGAAAGAAGCTAAATAAGGTGGAACCAGACCATGAGTATATTTAATTCCAATATAAAGAAAATTGTTGAGATTGTGGGAAATAAATAAAGGATGTGGTAGAGGGGTGCTAGAGGAAGCCAAGACTAAATGAACACCTGTTTTATAGTAAACAGACAAAAAGAGACATTCAAGAGAGTTAGCGAACAAAGAACATGAGAAAAAGATTTGAGATTTATCAAAATAGAAATATATGATAGGCTGAAAAAGGGAAATAATAGCAGATCATGGTGTATTAGGTGGGGATAAAGAAGAGGTCCATGGAGAGAGCCTTGAGGGCCCCCACACAAGACAGCGAGAGAGACAGACAGTAAGTGTGATCCAAAAGAATAGGGAGAAACCAAACAGAGAAACCATTAAAGAAAGCAGCCAGAAAAACCTGAGATAAGAAAGAGTGGTTAGAAGAGTAAAATGGCTGACCATATTAAAGGATTCGGAATGATAAACGAAAACAAGAAGAGAACGAGGCTTAACATAGAGGGGAGACAGAAAAGAATTAGAATCATACAGTAAGTCTGTTTCTTTAGAATGAAAGGCACGAAATACAGACAGATGCAAGGGTAGAAGAGAATAACAGTTAAGAAAAGAGGGCACTTAGGGGTATACCACACGCTCAAGAGCCTTAGACATAACAAGGAAAACATAAATGGCCTGGAAATAAGAAGTAGAGGAAGGATCAAGAGAAGTCTTTTTTAAGAATAAGACTGATTTTAGCATTCATAAAATCAGAGGGAAAGATATCAGTGGGCAGAGATATTACATAAAACAGTTTAAGTATGAGAGTAGAAGAGGATACACTTTAGAGATAAGAGAAGAGGGCAAAGGGTGGGGGAGGGTGCAATAGGGTGTGCTTGAGCCAGGAAGCAACATTGTCTCTCATAGCACGTGGAGAGAATATAGTCAGAGGCAGAAGCAAAGTAAGGAGAACTGGAATAAGTGGTGACATAAAAGGATTAGGAGGAGCCTAAGAGATCAACCTTCATAGTGAAGTAGGGTGCAAAGCCAAATGGAGAAAGAGAAGAAGAAACAGTAGGGTCTGAACTTGGGGGCTGAGAAGACTACTGAAACAGACAATGAGGATGAGGAAAAGGCATATTACTTTTTTTAAGCAAGAAGCAGTGAAGAATCATAGGCAGCATGGAAAGAAGATGAAGAAGAGATATCAACAAGAGAATTTGTCTTCTTCCAACTTTGTTCATTATGGGGGAGGGAGTAGCAGAGAGTGTGAATAGCAGGAGTGAACCGGGGCTGGGGAAATGTTTGGGATGGAGAGACAAACTGACAAGTAAAAGGAGAGCCCAGAGATGAGCAATGAGTTGAAGCAAAAGTAGAGGAAGCAGAGTCTGCTGACAGTAGGGAAAATTCATCAGATTGGGGAAGAGAGGAAATAAGGGAAGACGCAAAAGTAGAGGCAAGATGGCTCCCAAAGAACAAGAGGAAACTTTGGGAAGAGAGTTAGAGAAATGGAAAGTCAAAAGTGATCAGAATAATAAATGGACAAAGGCAGAAACAGTTGAAATTCAAGAAATAGTAGAACAAATCAGACCAACGGACCAGAGATATGAGATAGAGGGGTTGAGATTTGGTGCAAGTAGTAACAATCAATAATTTAAATTAAGGGAGTGTTTGCCTGAGTATCGCACAGATGAGAAGGATAGCTGGAAAATCGTGAGGAAGAAGATAATCATTGCAGAGGGTCCCATGCCGGAAACAAGGTGTGCAGTGAAAAAGGTATTTGGAGAAGAAAGAACAACCACAGTTTCTATGATTTCAGAGGTAAGAGCCATGTCTCTGTGAGACAAAGAAACCTTAGCTAGAATGAGTTTTGTTATGCAGAGAATGTGCATTACATCATGCCGAAGAAATAGCAGGGAGAAGGGGTTTACCAAACCTTGCTGATTTTCATAAGTTTGGTGAACAAGTTATGTGATGCTTGAAGAATGTGTGGATTTATAGCAAACAACTGTGTCCCCAAAGCCTGCCTGAAACTATTTTTAAATAAGAAGTGCCTGTTTAGAGCTTATAAACAAAATTATGAAAGCCTGGTCTGATGAAGACTTAGGATCTTTAAAAACTACACGTGAAATCTTCTTCTGAAGAAGTATCCACTAGAGACATATGTGCAAAACTAGCAGCTCACAGGACCACACCTTGTTTCTATAACTCTCAGGGATCTTGACAAGTCCTGATAATATTATATAATTGAACAGTCCTTATTCCAACAACCTCAGACAGATGAAAGGCTGAGTTGCATATGCTGTAACTAAAACCTATGACTGTGGGTCAGCAGTGTTGCTAGATCTCAAAAAGATCCGGGACTACCCTAATGTTGGGACTGTTGGGACTCCGGTCTAGCTAGCCTTTTGGTTGAAGCCCAAGAGCTTCTATCCGGGTCTACAACCAAAAGACCAGGGGCTTAAGCCCCCGTCTAGCACCGTCTCTGCTGCGGGTTACATATAGATTAGCTTAGCAGGTAAAATAACCCACTGATACATCATTCTTGAATTTAAACGTGTGTCATGCGGGTTACACATATCACCTATAGAAGAGTTACACATACAGGGTTCTGTAGCCAAGTGCCATTGTACGGTGATAGAAACCTGCGACCTGCAAATCACTCCCAGGTCTCTTCAGCAGAGACGTTAGCTCAAAGGCATTAACCCAAAGAGCCATTTTGTAGGGATTCAAATTTGTCGTCTGCCAATAACATTACAATTTCAGCAACAGACAAAAATATTTCTAAGAACTTCCTTCTTGGCAAAACAAAGAGGTTAGTATGTGTGACTCATTCCCGTCACTACCTACTTGTAATAGACACAAACCTGTCAGTAAATGGATATATTCCCAAGTAGGCTGGTACGTTGAAAGCTCATTAAAGCAGCTGTAACATCTGTCACATGTCTGGTATAATATGAATTACTTTGGGCTCCACCTCCCGGTGGTGCACTGAAAAGTTGCACACAGTCTGTGTGATTTTGTTGCTTGGTTGTTGCATTTCTCTGTCTTCGTCTTGGTCAGGGTGCTAAACTTATAGGTGGCGCTGTACCAAACGGTCCCAGGTAAAAGGAATTGGTGATTCCCCCATTCATTCTTCGGGGTGGGGGGGGAGAGGGATGAAGAGTATAAAGGATTGGCTGTAAATGAAGGAAGCTCCTAAGAGGTGCATCCTATTCACTTTACCATTGAGGGGATCTGGTATGTCCCTTAATTCAAGTTATAGGAAGGTATTTTTACCTGATTCTGTAACTAATAAGGAAGTATCTAAATATCTTCACCCCCCAAAGGGAATGTCCTCAAGCTACTTGGAAGGAAGCCTCTTCCCACCCACAAATAAACTATGAGGCAATCCTAAGGACTCGTAGACTGCATATGATCCTTACTCAAATTGAGCATGGCCTAGACTGTGGAAATGTTGGTATTAGTGTTGAAGAAAATAAGTAAATCCATGTGAATCAAGGTTCCAGTGAGCACAATGTAAAATCTAGCCAAGACACTAATTCCATGTATTTCTCACTGATTAATGCCCAGAGACAGACAAACAAAATAGCACTTTCAAAGAATTGATTGTGAAAAGAATTGGCACCACTACTGAAAGGACAGCAGTTCCTCGCTATTTTGAACGTCCTTGGGCCTCATTATAACTGTGCCAGTGCAGAATTAACATGCCGGTAATACCGTCTACTGGTATGTTTCCGAACTGGCTAAGTACAAGTTTGCCATTATGGTGCAGGAATTAACTCCAACTAAGAGCTGGAGGTAATTTTTTGGCAAAAAATAGCCAGTATTACTGGCAATGGAATTACCGGTGCTGGTAATACTGGCAAAACCCCCATGGAGTCCTATGGGAATCCATGGAATGGGGATTTACAACCCTTAACGGCACTTGTAATTAGACAGTAATACAGCCGGACTGAGTGCCGGTAACGGTGTTAACATTTGCCGGTAACATTATCACCAGAATACCGGGAAAGTTATAATGAGGCCACTTGTATCTTAAGGCAAGACCAGAAATATTCCTTGCTCTGTACACACAAATAATATGTGAGGTGGATCCACGTTATGATCCCCCTCAAACGGTGGAGCCCATATATATATATATTACACGGCCACTATAGTGGCCATGTAGCTATGGTTAAGTTGCTGTTTCCATAGGAAGAGCACTGTTTGGGCGGCTTATAGCTACGCTCTCCCTGGACGAATCCTCACCAAACTTTGCAGAAAAAGTATATGGTCCACTCTGAATTTCAAAGTTTGGTGAGGTTTGGTCCGGGGGGAGCAAAGTTATAGGGGGGGTCCCAAAATGTATTTTTTTCCCATAGACTGAATGGGGAAAAAACTTTGCTCACGCCTAAACAGCCCAAACCGCTGGACGGATTTTTGCCAAATTTGCGGCAGGAGCAGCAGCTTGGTCCCGAAAGCCTGCTTTTGTAAATTTGGTGAAAATCCGTCCAGTCATTTTTTTTTTTAAATGACCAAAAAGTAGGTCACAAAAAATGAGTGATATCTATGTCCAGTCCACGGACACACTTCCCTGTTCGGTCCGTGGACAGTGTCCTGATTGGCTAATCGGCTTGCGTCATGTCCTCGGACATGCAACGTGTTCGCTGATTGGATGGTGAGAAGCGTGAAGTGCGTCAGATTTTTGGAAACACCTGCCATCTTGGATTTGCGACAGCGGCCGATATCCGCGGATATCGCGTTAAAAATATATTAAAAAAGCATTCCCCTTGTCAATCTTATCAAATAATCTCTGGGGAGGTGAGGGGGTGATGAGGATGGGATATGGCTGTAAGAAGCAAAAAAAAGGGTGTTTTTTGCCACGAAAGTCAGCGAACAGTCCTGTGAAAGTTCGTGAGCACCTCAGCATTACAGGGTTGGTGAAATGCAGATCTTAGATGGCTTATAACCTTGGCGCCATTTAATAGAACTGCATTAAATTTTGCATGTATATTTCTGGGCTGATTCTGAGTGTAGTTTGGTGGGATTCTGTCATGAGGGGGCAAAATTAGAGGGGGGGTCCCAAAATAATGTAAAGGATTATAAATGAGGTGCCACTTGAGAAATCTACACTTCATTTGGCAAATTGATAATAGATCAAGATATACATGTTCTTGTGAAGATTGGTGGTATTCTGTCTAGAGGGAGCAAAATTAGAGTGGGGTCCCAAAATATTGTAAAGGCTTATAAATTATGGTGCCATTTGACAAATCTACAAAAAAGTTTGCAAAAAGATTATAGATCTAGATTTAGATGTTTTTATAAAGTCTGAATGTATTTGTCAAGTGGGGGCTAGGTTATATGACGATTGTATGTGCATACATTTGACACTTTTGAAAAAATAAAACATGGGTGGATTTCCAGCAAACTTGCGTAAGGAGCATTGGCAAGGACCTACAAGCATGGTTTTGCAAATGTCCCAGTGTTTTATTATTTGACAAGTGTCATAATGTAGCTACAAAAAATAGCGGTATACCTTTAGTGACTGAGGAGTAGCCTGTGCCCATGGAATATTGTCCGGGTCATGGAATAAGTTCATGATCCGGACAATCTGGCTACTGGCCATAATCACAAGGGACAAAACATAGGATCAAAGAGGCCATGTCCACCTGGGTCTGGCTTTGTGTTAACGTTATTCTAAATTAGAATAGATTTGAAAGGGAAGAAAAATATGCTCGTGGTAATATGGTTATAGGGTTCTCTTTTTGCCTTCTGCAGGCTGCTATGGAAAGCGAAGAGGGGCCTTGTATGGAACCCTCACCTTCCCTTTCCATGGTGGCCATCCTGGAAAAGGATTTTCCTTCCTACACCGGGACAAGGAAAATCCTATTTTTTGGCACCCCGGGTTCCCACTTTGGGAACCTAGGGTGCTAATTGCCTTCATACCCCATTTGAGGGGCTGGAATGGGGGGATAATGGTCCAAAGACCTCGTTATCCACCCTCGCTTCGCTTGGGCTGACAACTTGGGCTGCTGGGCCGGTATCCACCGTTCCAGTCCCTGGAACAGAGGATGAACGCCACAATATTCCCATTAGCATAACACAAAATGCAAATGGACATGTTGGAAAATGCTATTTAGTCTATGTATTTTACTGAGAAATATGAAGTAGATGGAGTCAATACATTTTTTTTTTAGTTCTATTTTTTAACTGTGAAAGGTGGTTCCTAAAGGAATTTGTCGTTTGTTGTTTTTGGATGAATTCTTTTTGGCAGGAGAGCTGAGAACGAAAGGTGGGGAGGGAAATGAGGGAAGAGCAACCAAACACTAATATGGAGGGGTAGGTGGACAAGGGAAAATGTTGCATGTGTGTTATTTCTAAGTTAGGGGGCACTGTTTCTCATGCTCCTTGATTACAGGAGTGGTGGTGGCTCTTGGGGAGGAGGGATGGCATTAGCTGATGAAATGAAAACACTTTGTTAAAGGGACGTTAGGGTTAAGTTGGACTAATAAAAACCTATGAAATTCAAAGAAAAATCTTTGTTAAACAGACGTTATGGGACCCCTGAAATTCGCCAGTTGTTGTAAGCTAAGCAACCATAACTCGCACCATCACTGTGCTCTGCTAAGACTAACACCCAGGACATCAAAGATGACATCACAAAGGTCATTGATGACATCACTGATGACATCACATGTGAAATACATTTTGATGAAAAGTCTCTACAAGGAGTTGTGTTTATATTGTTGATAACAAGATGTCAGGGGTGATCAGGAGACCTATCATGAACTACTTAATCTATTAAAGAATGTACTCATCTAATATCATTGCGTTGGAGTGTTGTTGTTAATACAGAAACCTAATTATATATAAACATAGGCAATGACTGCAGCATGCACCATAGAAGTACACTATTTATAATATTGTAATTTTGGATAGTACAATAATGAATGTTCCCTTATCAGAGTTTTGAGTAATGTTAAATATGTAATAACTAGCTAACAATTCAAGACTTACAGCACTTGTGCTGGTACAAACAATACATATGAAGCACCACAATACATACAAATCAGAGGCACATACAGGGAAACTAAGGTAAGCAAGAAAGAAACTGCATCATCAGAAAATGTTAATGACATTAAAGTTGATCTTCATGAATACAAATTAATTGTGTGTTTGAGGCCTGCTCATTTCCCCATGTATGTGCACCATAAGCTGAGACCAAAACCTAAGGAAAGTACTTAAAGAACATATGACAAGGTTAACATTTAGATATATAGCACCTTTTTAAATTTTATTATTCTGACTGCCAGTGAACAAAACCACCTGGCCTATATATGTTGTAAGAGGATTCAATTCAACACTACAGCTAAGTCAATGCCTAGTCTGGGATACTGAATGGAAACCCTTATTGATATATCTTTATGTCCAGTTCATGAGTTCTGGATGACTACCCCTATATAACACCCCTCTCTTAGAATCCCACTGACCCCACTGAGCCAAGAAGTAGTTCTGTTTTGCAAGTTTAAAATGTTTATTTGAGAAATAAGACAAAATATAGATACCACATTTTTATAATAAATTAATAATCAATATCGCCCTTATAAATATAATGTTAATCAACAATGGGTAATCTGACACTAGCACACTTCTTTATAATGAATGAGGAGTTAGTATAGGATGGATCAAGTAGCAAAAATACTTTTATGATTTCAAGGGAAAAGCAATGAGGAATAAATGCAGTACAGAAATCCTTGAGATGATTTTAGCAAAAGATAATATAATCACTTTTTCTCTGGCAATTCACCCCCCTCCCCTATGCAATGTAAGACATGGAAGTAGATGGAAAGAGGAGCACACAGTTCTCAGGAATGCAATCAAATACAATACGAAATTCAGTTCCCCCCCAGCAAGCTTAGAGAAAACCGGTATGAGTTTTAAAACACAGGCCCAAGTGCTTTGAATGTGGTGGCAATGAAGTGAGAAATATGCTGAAAATGCTTTTAATTCCCTTTAGGAGGTTCAGGGTGAGTGAGAGATACTTGGGATGAGTTCAGGATCACTTTAGCAATGATTCAGAGATGGTGATTAAGAGGCAAACAAATTTTTAGCAAGGAAAGAAATGACTGCTGATGGTTACACGTGGCTGGATTTTTAACCAAATCGCAAATCGCGGTAAAATTTGCGAGTGCGTGAATCGTGATTGCGGAACGAGTATAAGGAGTAGGAAGTCGCATCTAGGCTTGTTGGAAAGCTTAGATTCTAAGCTTTAAGAGGAAAGTTAAACCAAGTTCGTAGCCCAAACGGTTCCAGAGATATGAACGATTTTGTAAAGGTCGTTTTTCGGATTTAAAGTAAACTCAAAATGACAGGTGACAGCTTTGCAGCTGCAGAATTGACAAGTGACAGTGGTGCAGCTTTACAAATGATAGGTGACAGTTAGGAGGCAGTTCTACTTAGGTTAAATAGATTGAATTATATTACTTTAAACTAAGAGATTTGGTTTTTGCCCCGTCCTAGCTGTACTCACAATATATTTGGAAGGACTGGGTCTCGTCACGGATCTGATCAATCAGGCTAGCGGCACTTCACAGCGATCTGGTCTCTGGGTCTGCGGTTCTGCACGGTCTGGTCTGGTCTGGCACTGGTCTGGTCTGTCCAGATACAGCGGTCTCTGCACGGCTCCTGGATCTCTGCACTGGTCCTGGCAAAAGTTCTTGGCAAGGGATTCAAGCAGCTCGCCCGGCTGTGAGTAGCTTGCAATGATTTGAGGCCTGCTGCAGAGAACTCAGCTTGTGGTTTTAGGCCTCTGATTTAGGTTCTAAAGTATAAGTTCTAGGTCCTGGAGTATATAGCTGGAGTCAGTCTGGAACTGGTATCTTCTGGATGTTGTGTGGTCCGGCAAAATGCTCCGCAGCAACTGGATTTGAATGTCTCTACCTGTCCCAGCAGTCTCTTTTTATGTGTTTTGAAAATGGGTGTGTGCCTGGGCCTAGCTAAGCCTGCCCCTCTCTACTTGTCATTGGCCCGCTTCTCCCCTCTCCCATGATTGGGGGAAGGAAATGTGAGTCAGAGTGATGCTGTAGGGTTTATGGGTCAGAGGATCCTCCCCTGGTCAGTTTGCCCACAAATCTATATTTGATTCAAATACATATTGCACAGATACACAGTTGTTTAAAATTACATGCACCCATCACATATCACATGAGGTATACTCTCTTCAAACTCTGCTCTTCCTGGGGGCTTGCATTCAGAAATGGCAACATTTTGCGCTTTTTAACTAGTTTTGCAATATCGGACATGTACCCAAATTTACACACATGTGCGCAAGTAGTATGGACATGAATTGATGAAGTGTCAGATTTTTAACCTGCATACATTTGGAGTGAGACCCTATTTTCCGCTAGCAACCCCCCAGATCATACCACCAGGTCCTAAAACCTCTTAAAATGTGGGCAGAAAAATCACAAGAATTATGGTATCATTTAGATAATTTTGACAAGTCCGCACCATGTACATCTTTCTTAAAATCATATTCTGGCCAACAGGGGTGTGTCTTCCCAGGTCACATGGTGGAGAAACCAGTCTATCCACTTTCTTTAAGCTCAGCCTGTCCTCAGAGGGGGCTGCCCCTCCCCGTTTCTGCCAAGAGGAAGCCACTTTTACGACACCCCCAATATAACATTTGCCTGAGTCCAGGACAGGCCTTTGTTCAACTCCCTGTAGCTGCTCCACCCCTAATCTAATCAGAGAGGTGACAACTCCTTTTGGCAAGGGGAAGAGTGGCTGAGCAGGTTTTAACTCCTGTGGGGGTAGATGTCAGGCAGAATTGGAATCTCTTTAAGCCAGTTTTTAGCTACATGTCATTTTTTTCCCAGTTTAAATCATTTACGATTTTTACATACACATTAAATAATTACTTCCTTCAAGTCATTTCAGAATATAGTTTTACATTGTATCCACCTCTTAGCAAGTCTTTCCTTGGTCTGGTTTTGTTTCATTTGTTCAGTTTTACACAAAAGTCTGGTGGTTTTAAAACACTGGCTTTCTGATAGTGGTGAGTACTGGTAATGCAACCATTTTTGGGATTTAACAAAATGAATTCCCCACAGTTCTGGGTTGCTTTTGGCAATCAGCATTGCCATTCCCAATGGTTTCAGGCTACTGTGTGGGTAGCCCAATGGTGGTTTTAGGCAGTGCCCTCCTGTGCTCACAACATAGGCATAAATGGGTGGCAGCCTATTCTTCATGCATTTCCCTGTGCATTTTCTGGGATGCTCTGGCCATCATGATGTTTTCAATGCCAGTAATGCATAGTTTTTGTGGTAGGGCTCGGATGCATGGGTAAAAACATCCCACAAGCCCCCCTCTTGCGATGGCCATTCTGTTTCACTGATGGAACTCGCAAGATCTGGGATGTTCTCCTCATCTTCTTCCGGTAGATGGCACAGTTCAGCATCTCTTTCTCCATCCGGTCAGATCAATCGGTTCTCCTCGCCGGTCCTGATGGGAAGATTGGGCAGTACCCTGGGCCCCTTGGGTCTCTGCTCCCGGTCTCCGGATCGTCCTCCCTGGCCAGTCTCCAGGTTTTCTTTGTCCTAGGACGACAAAGGAAAAGCGGCAATACCTATTCATGGACATTTCTCCCCCACCATTGATATAGTGGGGTGGCATATATATTTTAGAACTCAACAGATATGAACATGCACATTTATTTTTTTTAAATTAAGCGACAGAAACACATAAACTTGAGAAACACAGAATTTGATAGGCGATATGTAGGATATTTTAGGGTTGGAATTGAATTACTCTGGAGCGGTACCCTCTTGGATTACAGAGGACTCCTCCAGTTGCTGCAAAGTGTGCCTGGGATGGCAACACTTCAACTGGTTTATGTGGACCCACTTGTCTTCCCCCTCTGCCAAACCGCCTTTGGGGATGCGGATCTTGATATGATATGATATGATATGATATGGTATTTGTAACGCGCCTATACACAGGTGTTTGAAGGCGCGACGAGGCAGGGAGGGGAGGAACAAGGGGAGACAGACAATGATCCTACTAGGCCAGGTGTCATTCAGATCGCGCAAGTGCAGGGGTGGGGGAGGGGGAAAAGTGCAAGGGGAAGGGGAGGGGGGGAAGTGCAGTACAAGGTAAGTGGCGTAAAGTAATAAATAAATAAGCCAGCTGGTGGCAAGTGCAAGATAAGTGCAGAAACAAGTGCTGGGGAAGGGGGGGGGCTGTAGGGATACAGAGACAGTCCCACAGTGCAGAGGGGTTTCAGGGCATCAGTGCAAGTGGAGAGTGGCTGGGCCCAGGACCGAGGCCGTTTAGAGTGGTCCAGTTGCAGGATCAGTGCAGTTTCAGTGAAGAATTAATTAGCTGTTCAGCAGGGGAGAGGGAGAGAGAAAGCAGAAGCAAAGAGGAAGGTTTTGAGGTGCTTCCGGAACCGGAGATGGTTCTCCTCAAGTTTCAGGGGGGCAGGAAGGCTGTTCCAGAGGGAGGCCCCTGCCGCGGAGAGAGATCTACCCCCAGCTCGTTGCTTCGAGAAACGGCTAACCCCTGAGGGAGTTGGAGGCGGATGAGCGAAGGGCTCGGGAAGGAAGATATTTGGGAAGAGAGAGTTGAAGGTATTTAGGACCCAGGCCCCAGAGGCCTTGTGGACAATGCAGAGGGTTTTGAACTTTATCCTCGCAGCCACTGGGAGCCAGTGTAGAGATTTCAGTCCTGGAGAGATACGGTCCCTGGGCTTGAGGCCAAGGACAAGTCTCGCAGTTCTGTTTTGAATGAGTTGCAGAGGGCGGAGAGTGGAGGCAGGCAGATTAAGATAGAGGCTTGTATCTTGTAGGCCACATGGGAGATCTTGTCTATAATCTCAAAGGGTCCCTTCCATGTAGGCAAAAATTTGTGCTGTCCTGCCTGGTTTCTTTGGAAGTTGTATAAATAGACCCGGTCCCCCACCTGATATTCCTTCCTGGAAGTTTTCAGGTCATAGTGGGTCTTCATACTCTCATCTGATCTTTCTAGATTCCGCTGAGCATAGGCAAAAGCATGCTGAAGGTGTTTCCTTAAATTCTCCACATACTCATGAGTTGTGGAGGCATTTATCAACGTTTGCTCTTGGGTTCTGTAGAGCAAATGCTGAGGAAGCACCATCATGCGCCCAGTCATCAACTCGAATGGTGACATTTTGGTTGCAGATGAAGGGGTAGATCTGATGGCCATTAGGACCAGAGGTAATCGGATATCCCAACTTGGCCCAGAATCTGCCACAAACTTTTTTAAGATGCTCACAATTGTCCGTTTGTAACCTTCTACTGCTCCAGAAGAAGCTGGCCTGTAAGCAATATGTAGCTTTCTTTTGACCCCCAGTATCTCCCACATCTTTGTCATCACTTCACTGGTGAAGTGGCTACCTCTGTCTGACTCAATCCTTTGAGGTAGACCAAAACGGGAAAAGATGTGGTTAATCATCAGGGCAGCTGCAGTTTCTGCCTTGCAATTTGGGGCTGGGAGACATTCCACCCACTTGGTAAACAAGCATGTCACAGTCAACATGTACTTATTCCCCCTAGCAGAGCGAATCACGGGGCCTACAAAGTCAATTTGCAAATCTGAACATGGGAGTGTCATTCCCCTCTTTTGGAGAGGTGCCCGGTGTGTGAGGGATGTTGGCTGAAATTGTGCACACACAAGACAACCCTTCAAATATTGGTTGAGATCCTGGGCCATGTGTGGCCAGTATGCAACCTCTCTTAAGATTTCCAGTGTTGTGTGAAACCCCCTATGACCGGCGGTGGCCGCATCATGGGCGTGACTTAACATCAGGCTTCTGAATGAGGTAGGAACCACCCACTGATCATGGCCAGCTTGGGATTTCCTTACCAACAAACCGTCTTGGATTCGGAACATTTTTGGACATTTCATCAACACTCTTAGGTCCTCTTTCCCAATGTAATCGGTATCCGTCAGGGGGAAGTTCTCAGGGTCCTCAAGGTGTTGGTAAAACTTACCAATAATTGGATCCCCCTTCTGAGCTGTAATTAAATCAGCATCAGGGGTCTCCTTGCTCCATTGGGCGGTTGAAAGATCATTGTGAGCATTTGTCTGGGACCTAGTGATAGCAGTGACCTGGATTTCCCCCAACAGGGACTCTATTTCGATTAGATCCCCTTGGATGGCCCCGGTTTTGGCCAGCTGATCAGCTAAGTCATTTCCAGTTTTGTCTGGTCCCTCTACTTTGGAATGACCCTTGATCTTTTTCCAGTAGATGGTCATCCCGTTTGAGGTGACCAGATCATCAATGTTTTGGATTAACTTCCCATGTTTCAGGGGTTTGTTATAAGCGCATAACATGCCTCTGGTTTTCCAGTTTACCAGGTGCTCCACGAACCCGTTCCGTACATAATCCGAATCTGTGATTATGACCAGTTCGTGGAGTTGATGCTGGACAGCAGTGAGGATGGCCTGATGCACAGCCATCAATTCTGCCACCTGACTACTTCGGGGACCAATTTTGTATCCAGCGGAGGGTTCTGGAAACTCCTTCACCCAGGCATTCCCTACGCCGGCCACCAGTTCTTTCTCCCCGTTGTTGCCAACATGGTACGAGCATCCATCCACATAGACAGTGGGCATTCCCTCACACTTGTCTTCTTCAAAGACTTTGTGTGGGGAATTAAGGTATGCTTCCATGTTGTCCTTGATGTTTAGACTTTCGTCCTCGAGACAGTTTTCTCTGGCACAATCATGCAAGTCAGCCAGACCTTGCGCGAGGGGACTCTTCTTGTTTTGGCCATATCTGACCTCCACAGGAAAGCCTTGCATTGACAGAATCCAGGAAGTAATTCGGGAATTACTCACATTTCCGGCCCGGATTCTGTCACTTTGGAGATATTGCAGAGGCTGGTGTGGAGTCTCCACTATGATGTGTTCCCCATGGATAAACGGGCGGTAATTCTTCAATGCCCACACCGTTGCCAGGAGTGCCTTCTCACAATCGTTGAATTTTTCCTCCACAGAGGATAAAGTTTTGCTCGCATAGGAGATTACTTTATTGACCTTGTCATGCTTTTGGTATAATACTGCCGTCAAGCACGTATTAGAGAACGCTGTCTCCAGGAAGAAATCCTTGTTTCTGACAGGGTAAGCTAGGCAAGGCGCTTGTGAGAGGCTTCTTTTGAGTTGTCTTACTGCCTCGGCTTGTTCTGGACCCCATTCCCACTTGACCCCCCCTTCAGTAGATGAATCAGGGGTCTGGTGATCTCTGCGTAGCCCTCAATGAACTTTCTGCTGTAATTAGTCAGTCCAAGGAGGCTCCTTAGTTCCCGCAGAGTTGTGGGGTCTTTCAGTTTCTGAAGTGCTTCCACTTTCTTTTCCTGGGGACAGAGACCCTGAGGAGTAATCTCATGCCCCAAGAAATTAACACGGGTTCTACACCACTGTGCTTTCTGAAAGGAAAGTTTTGCTCCGGCGGCCCTCAACTGGGTCAGAACATAACAGATCTCTGCTATGTGTTCCTCCACAGATGAACTTTTGATGAGGAAATCATCTACATAAGCCAGGTTACCCCTTGCACCCAGGTCGGGCATGGCCTTGTGTAGGAAAATGTTGAATTAATTGCCGGAGTTGAGGGATCCGAAGGGAGTCCGGGTCCATGTGTACTGCTGGCCCCAAAGGTAAAAGCCAGCTTGTATTGGTCCTCCCTACTGACAGGCACAGTCCAGTATCCATTGGTCAGGTCTATTGCAGTGAATACCTGTGACCCCTGGATCTGGGCCAGCCCTTGGTCAATGTAGGGCAGAGGCCATCGGGAAGTATGGACCCGTTTGTTGAGCTCCCTGAGGTTGGCGCAGAGTCTCCACTGGCCGTTTGGCTTCAATATTCCCAGCACCGGATTATTGAAGGTGATGTGTATTGGACGAATTATTCCCCGGGACTCAAGTTTCTTAATTATTTCAGTAAGGGACTCCATGGATGCAAGAGGCAAACGATATTGCTTCACAAACACTGGAGTCATGCCAGGGTCCGTGGGGATTGTTGTTGTGTGGATGTCGGTGCGACCACAGTCATATGAGTCTACTGCAAAGAGATCTTGGAAATACAAGAAAACTTGTTTCAACTTTTGCTTCTGTTCCAGAGTCACACAGGCATCAGCTAGGTTGACTCTCTCTTCCACCATCTGCCTGAAGTTTGGAAAGACTTCTGGTTTGGCTATCTCAGCGGCCTCCTCCAGCTGGGTGGAGAAGTCCCCGGTCAGAGTGCTGATTTGGACTGGAGGCTTCAGGTGGGAAAGGAAGCCCTCATGGACCTGGAAAATGACCTCATCCCTCCTGAAGTCACAAGTCACATCTTCCTTACCATAAGGGCAAGACGTGTACACCAGGAAGTTCCCCCATGCCGGGTGAAAATCCTGTCTGGTGTTGTGTTGTCATCACTGTCACCGTCAAAACAGTCCTTGGGGATTGGTCCTAACAGTTCATTTCCCAGATCAATGGAAAAATGTCGGTCATCAACCGCCATTCCAATAATGGTGCCTGCGGCTAGAGTAATACTCTTTAAGTCGCTGTTATCCACATCTATTGGAATGGTGTCATTTTCTATGTTGACTAATGGTGTTGGGTTTACCCCTAACCCTTGCTGTTGGAGAGACGCATTTAGATGGATATAAGCATCAGGGTTTTGCAATTTCTGTCCTCTTTTAACTTTCACTTCCAGGGAGAATTGTTGGGTCCTTTCTGGGATGGTGACTTCCTCTTTGATCTGAATTTCAACTGCATAAGGTAGCAATTGAGCTGACCTAAATGCTTTTTCTGGATCATCAAAGCCCATGGGATTATCCGCTAATCGGGACCAAGCTTTGAAGTTTATTAGGTCCAAACTAATGGCAAAGCGATTGAGAATGTCACTGCCTAAGTAAAAGGTGGCAGTGACGTCTCGCACGACCCAACAATTATGGACTATGCTCTTGTTGCCAATGGAGATTTTGAGCATACACCTGCTTGGCAGGAGATGTTTGGAATTAGGTGCTTCCAGGTCCATTTCCCATTTGTCTATCAGTTTGAATGTGGGAATGGCTGGATCTTTTGGGAGTTGGCGGAACATGTCTTCGCTGATGAAGCTCTTACCGTTGTTCACACACACTCGAGCGAGAACAGAGTCCTTCCCATCATTTAACTGAACAGGGATGAACAACTGCTCTCCAATTTGCTGAATATCATCCAGGCTCTGAGCTGATTTCACATCTTTCTGGACTATAGGAGTGGGATTTTCTGATTGTGGATTAGTAAAGAATTTCAGGGTGTTTCCTTCCAGTGTGGAATACCACCTTAAACTGGAAGGAAGGTTGATTTTCAGAAATAGAGAGGACCCCCCATCACCAGTCTGTTGTCCTACTGCTATTACTGTCACGTCTGGAGTTTGGTTGTTCCGGAAGTGAAATTCTACTTGGTCAGATTTTTGTTCAACCATGTGGCAGGTGCCGTTTAAACTAACATGGTTGACACTCTGTTTTAATTTTATTGGTCGGCTAGTCTGGGTCCAGAGGACCTTGTTTACACAATCTATTAGGGGTGACAACCTTCTCAGGAGGTCATTCCCTAGTAAACAAGGGGTGCCCTCTGGAGTCACTACTATGACCGGGTGTTTCACCTTGTGTCGCCCAATTTTAATGTCCAAGTCTGCAGTCTCCTCAATGGGAATTTCCTTCCCGTCAAAGTTCTGCAGTTGTCCAGGAAGAGAGGTGAGAGGAATTCAGTAATTCCCCCCCCTTCCCGCATTTAGTTCCTCAAAGGCCCTTTTGGAAAGAAGGGTAGCTTGGGATCCAGTGTCCACCAGTGCCAAAATTGTACCCTGCCCCTGTACTTGTACCGGGGCATAGTATCTTCCCTCCTTCTCCTCAAGGGGGCACAGATAATGCACATTTTTGGACAACTGGTGGGCTAACTTTCGGGTTTTGGACATTGCTAGCGAAGAGATTTGGGCAGAATTCTGTGGAGAGCCTTGGGAATATGAAAGAAAAAGTTGGCAACTGGAGATCAGAGCCATTGTGGGTTTCCCTGGTTCCGGTTCTGGGCCGCCCTCACCTTTTTGGAGGCAGTCACCAGGATGGATTTGAACCAGGGGATTTCGGTGTTGTGGGTTCTGGGATGAGATGATGGGCGGCGGTAGCTCAGTCTCCATATCTCCCCAGTCTGGATTGGAATCCCTTGGGACCCATTTTTCCTTGGGAGGAGCTCCCCCATCTCTAAAGGAGAAGATCCTTTTCCAGGATCCTCTGAGGATCCCTCTCCCTCAAATGGGAAGATCTGTACCTCCTCCCCAAAGTGGGTCTGTTTGGGTCCTTTGTTTCTCCTACCCCCCTCTGCTCTTTAGGAGGCTGGCTTACAGGGGCAGGAGATTTTGTTTCCGGTTCCTGGTTTTCCAGGGGCTGTTTACAAGTTGGGAAGGAAGCTTCCTCCAAGGCTTTACACCCTCCTTCCCCTTGTGCCTCCTCCCTGGAAACCGGTGTGTTATCGGGGTGCTGCCCCGTCATTGTTCTGGAGCACCAGGTCCAGAGTTTGGGGCATTCTGCAGTGGCATGCTCATCTGAGGGTTCTGTTGAGCCCTCAGTATGTGACCCAGATCCTGTGCCATATTTTGGACCTGGCGCTCAAGTTGTGAAACCCGCTCAGGCTGATACGGGGCTCTATTTTCTCCCCTGGGCTGATCCCGGGAAGGGTAGCTATCCCTTCTCTGGTAGTACCCCTGGTTGGGAAGATTTTGGTACCCCTCCACCCTTGGCCTCCCCTCTCCCGGATTAGGTTGTCTGGGCTCAGGGAATTGGGGAAAGAAGGATGGATGATTTTGGGGCTGGAAATTGGGTGGATACCTGGGGAAAAAGTTCTGCCCAGGATTTGGAGAATTTCTGCCCTCCTGTGGGAAGTTGGGAGGGAAGTTCCCTGGGTTAGGTGCTTGGCTGGATCCCCCCCTTGGGCTGGAGGAGTCCACACATAACCCAGGATTGGTCGGTTTCCCTTATAGCGGGGACTTACATAGTCAGGGGAGCGGGGGACCCCATTTGTGGGACTACCTCCTCGACTCCCTGTCTGTGACTGGCCCGAGGGCCTTCTGGGCTGTGAATTATTTGGTGCAGGCAGGTTTTTAGGCCCCCCCATCTCCAAATCTAAAACGGGGGCAACCTTTACCTCTGCCACCTTGGCAGCAGCAGGGGTGCTGTTGGTTTTGGGGTTTTTCGGCGCGTTATTTTTATTTTCGATAGGCTTCTGCACCTCATAGATCCGGGTAGCCTGTTCAATGACCCAGTCTAAAGATCTTTTCTCATGAAAATCTCTCACGAGCTGGGTCATTATATATTTAGGGAGAGCATGGAAAAATGTATTGACAAACTCTTTGCTGTCTGTGCGCACCCTTCTGGTGGTCTGCGCAAAAGCACGCTTTAATTCTTGCACAAACTCTTGTGGGGCCTGATTCTCTCCACATTGCAAATTGTAGGCTGCCTTGCGAGCCTCTTGAGGATTTCTGTGAACAGAAAAATGTTTCAAGATGGCCGCCTTATAGGTGGACCATCTTAAATGATTTTGGTCCTCCAGCCCCGCAAAGAAACTGGAGTATTCTGGGGAGAATGTCCATTTGACGTACTGGATGCAGCTACGGCTGTCCTTCAAATGGAAAGTCTCCATCATTTGCTCATAGAGCTCCAAGTGTTCCCAAACGGAATACTTGGCGTTCTTATGATAAGGCGTGATGACACTCCTTATTGCCTTTATTTGCTTCAATGGGTCCTTAAGCAAGGCCCTTTTTTGCCTTATTGGCCTTTTTGGTTCGGGTAACCCTGGTCCATTCATCCTCTGACTCAGAGGCATTGCTCCCAGAGGTTCCTGTCTGATCTTCCAGGTTTTCCCGGATTCTGCGAGCCTGGGAATGGCTGGCAGAATATGGGGACCTGGTCTCCTGTGTCCTGCGCCGTTCAGAGGAGTCTTCAGATTCCTCCTTGCCGCCAGGATTTGATGGGTACCCCCCCCACTGACCTAACTGGGCAGAAGTTTTCAGGATTCCCTTAATGGGCCTACTCTCCTGGGGTTCCCCACTAAATTGCACTGTGCTTGGGTGCCCATACCCGGATGCCCGCCCCTCCATTCCTGGGAGGTACTGGCCTATGAGCCCCATACTTCTGGTTGGATAGTAATCTGCCAACCCTGTGGCCCTGGACTCATGTGCGTGAGGGGACATGGGGGTGGCAGAGTCCAGGGACTGAGAGATATGAAGGCCTCTAGTACTAGGGCTCCTGAGGTTATGCTCAGGAGCCTCCCTCTCCCAGCGAACCTGGTCTCTATCCGCCCCTGCTCCCTGTTGCAATGCAAGAGCCTGCGCTTTCAGTTCCTCAGTTAAGGCCTTACTAGACTCTATCAGTCTCTCCTGCATCGCTACCTGTTGTTGGAGCCTATCATTGTGCTGACAGAGAGCCTAATTTTCTCTCTGTGCCTCCTGATTGGTCCTGGAGTACTGGGCCAGTCTTTGCTGCAGGAGGGTTACCTCCTGAGTCCCTTCCCTACTGGCCAGCTCCTTTCTTGCCAGAGCCTCCTCCACCCTCCTGGTGTGCTCTAACAAGTTCTGGTGTTCTTTTTGGAGGTCACCCAGTCCCTGGAGGGCCAGGTGATTTTCTTCCATTTTCCTTTTTAAATGGCAGACTTCCTGGCCTAAGGTGTCCCTTTCCTGACTAAGAGTCTGCATCTGTGCCGCCAGGTCGTCCCTTTGCCTTTGGAAGGCACCAGCTCTCTGACGCTCCTGATCAAACTCTGCCTGGGTATCCAGGTCTTTCGGAATCCATTTATTGCTTTCTGCCTTTTCCCTATCTAGGTGGCTTTGCAGGGTGACTACCTGCTCAGCACATACCCTATTGAAATCTAATTGTTGCTCCAGCTTTTTCTGGCTCTGTAGTAGGGAGTCCAAACCTTCTTGGTACTCCTTTTGCAAGGCCAGAAATCTGGTAACCTGGTCAGCCTTTTCTTGTTGCAGGATGTCCATATCCTCTTTTATTTTAATGATATACTGCCTACTATCATTTTCTAACTCCTGGCTCCTCTGCAGCCTCTGCTCAGAAGAGACCAGGTCAGATTGTACCTTCTCTAACGCATCTGTCGCCAATTTGCCAGATCTTGGCTTTCAGTACATTTATCCTGCATGTCTCCCATATATAGGTACAGGTATGCCGCTATCCTGGCAATCTTATTGTGTTCATCTTTGGCTTTAGGAGCCATATATAGTTCACTCAGGGCCACATGTAATGGAGCCTGATCTCTCCATAAGTCTGACCCTGTTTCAGTGACCTGTTGCGCGATGGCCTGCAACCAGACCGTTTGGTCCTGTTGAGTCCATTCACCTCTCATAAATAGCTTAGGTAAGAGGTGCTCCCTCCCTATTTTCATGTCTACCAAGGTTGTCATTCTAGAGATTTTTCTCTGTCCTGACTTACAGAAATTAGTATTTTATTTTTGCAAAACAGACCTTTTCCTTAGAGTGTCCCTTTGAAGAGTGCTTTACAGCGTAAAACAGCGTGGTGATCCGACCGGATGTATGCATCCCGTCAGTTAGCACACTGTATTAAGCTGCACAAGTGATAGATCTAACCCAGACGTCCGGCTCGAGCCCCCAATTTGTAAGAGGATTCAATTCAGCACTACAGCTAAGTCAATGCCTAGTCTGGGATACTGAATGGAAACCCTTATTGATATATCTTTATGTCCAGTTCATGAGTTCTGGATGACTACCCCTATATAACACCCCTCTCTTAGAATCCCACTGACCCCACTGAGCCAAGAAGTAGTTCTGTTTTGCAAGTTTTAAAGGTTTATTTGAGAAATAAGACAAAATATAGATACCACGCTTTTATAATAAATTAATAATCGATATCGGCCTTATAAATATAATGTTAATCAACAATGGGTAATCTGACACTAGCACACTTCTTTATAATGAATGAGGAGTTAGTATAGGATGGATCAAGTAGCAAAAATACTTTTATGATTTCAAGGGAAAAGCAATGAGGAATAAATGCAGTACAGAAATACTTGAGATGATTTTAGCAAAAGATAATATAATCACTTTTTCTCTGGCAATTCACCCGCCTCCCCTATGCAATGTAAGACATGGAAGTAGATGGAAAGAGGAGCACACAGTTCTCAGGAATGCAATCAAATACAATACGAAATTCAGTTCCCCCCCAGCAAGCTTAGAGGAAACCAGTATGAGTTTTAAAACACAGGCCCAAGTGCTTTGAATGTGGTGGCAATGAAGTGAGAAATATGCTGAAAATGCTTTTAATTCCCTTTAGGAGGTTCAGGGTGAGTGAGAGATACTTGGGATGAGTTCAGGCTCACTTTAGCAATGATTCAGAGATGGTGATTAAGAGGCAAATGAATTTTTAGCAAGGAAAGAAATGACTGCTGATGGTTACACGTGGCTGGATTTTTAACCAAATCGCAAATCGTGGTAAAATTTGTGATTGCGGAAAATGTATAAGGAGTAGGAGGTCGGTTCTATGCTCGTTGGAAAGCTTGGATTCTAAGCTTTAAGAGGAAAGTTAAACCAAGTTCGTAGCCCAAACGGTTCCAGAGATATGAACGATTTTGTAAAGGTCGTTTTTCGGATTTAAAGTAAACTCAAAATGACAGGTGACAGCTTTGCAGCTGCAGAATTGACAAGTGACAGTGGTGCAGCTTTACAAATGACAGGTGACAGTTAGGAGGCAGTTCTACTTAGGTTAAATAGATTGAATTATATTACTTTAAACTAAGAGATTTGGTTTTTGCCCCGTCTTAGCTGTACTCACAATATATTTGGAAGGACTGGGTCTCGTCACGGATCTGATCAATCAGGCTAGCGGCACTTCACAGTGATCTGGTCTCTGGGTCTGCGGTTCTGCACGGTCTGGTCTGGTCTGGTCTGGCACTGGTCTGGTCTGTCCAGATACAGCGGTCTCTGCACGGCTCCTGGATCTCTGCACTGGTCCTGGCAAAAGTGCTTGGCAAGGGATTCAAGCTGCTCGCCTGGCTGTGAGTAGCTTGCAATGATTTGAGGCCTGCTGCAGAGAACTCAGCTTGTGGTTTTAGGCCTCTGATTTAGGTTCTAAAGTATAAGTTCTAGGTCCTGGAGTATGTAGCTGGAGTCAGTCTGGAACTGGTATCTTCTGGATGTTGTGTGGTCCGGCAAAATGCTCCGCAGCAACTGGATTTGAATGTCTCTACCTGTCCCAGCAGTCTCTTTTTATGTGTTTTGAAAATGGGTGTGTGCCTGGGCCTAGCTAAGCCTGCCCCTCTCTACTTGTCATTGGCCCGCTTCTCCCCTCTCCCATGATTGGGGGAAGGAAATGTGAGTCAGAGTGATGCTGTAGGTTTTATGGGTCAGAGGATCCTCCCCTGGTCAGTTTGCCCACAAATCTATATTTGATTCAAATACATATTGCACAGATACACAGTTGTTTAAAATTACATGCACCCATCACATATCACATGAGGTATACTCTGTTCAAACTCTGCTCTTCCTGGGGGCTTGCATTCAGAAATGGCAACATTTTGCGCTTTTTAACTGGTTTTGCAATATCAGACATTTACCCAAATTTACACACATGTGCGCAAGGAGTATGGACATGAATTGATGAAGTGTCAGATTTTTAACCTGCATACATTTGGAGTGAGACCCTATTTTCCGCTAGCAACCCCCGGGATCATACCACCGGGTCCTAAAACCTCTTAAAATGTGGGCAGAAAAATCACAAGAATTATGGTATCATTTAGATAATTTTGACAAGTCCGCACCATGAGTTATACATCTTTCTTAAAATTATATTCTGGCCAACTGGGGTGTGTCTTCCCAGGTCACATGGTGGAGAAACCAGTCTATCCACTTTCTTTAAGCTCAGCCTGTCCTCAGAGGGGACTGCCCCTCCCCGTTTCTGCCAAGAGGAAGCCACTTTTACGACGCCCCCAATATAACATTTGCCTGAGTCCAGGACAGGCCATTGTTCAACTCCCTGTAGCTGCTCCACCCCTAATCTAATCAGAGAGGTGACAACTCCTTTTGGCAAGGGGAAGAGTGGCTGAGCAGGTTTTAACTCCTGTGGGGGTAGATGTCAGGCAGAATTGGAATCTCTTTAAGCCAGTTTTTAGCTACATGTCATTTTTTTTCCCCAGTTTAAATCACTTAGGATTTTTACATACACATTAAATAATTACTTCCTTCAAGTCATTTCAGAATATAGTTTTACATTGTATCCACCTCTTAGCAAGTCTTTCCTTGGTCTGGTTTTGTTTCATTTGTTCAGTTTTACACAAAAGTCTGGTGGTTTTAAAACGCCGGCTTTTTGATAGTGGTGAGTACTGGTAATGCAACCATTTTTGGGATTTAAGAAAATGAATTCCCCACAGTTCTGGGTTGCTTTTGGCAATCAGCATAGCCATTCCCAATGGTTTCAGGCTACTGTGTGGGTAGCCCAATGGTGGTTTTAGGCAGTGCCCTCCTGTGCTCACAACATAGGCAAAAATGGGTGGCAGCCTATTCTTCATGCATTTCCCTGTGCATTTTCTGGGAAGCTCTGGCCATCATGATGTTTTCAATGCCAGTAATGCACAGTTTTTGTGGTAGGGCTTGGATGCATGGGTAAAAACATCCCACAATGTCAAGGAACAAAAACAAGTGGCCCAGATATGTGATGTCATCAGTGATGTCATCAATGACATTTGTGATGCCATCTTTGATGTCCTGGGTGTTAGTCTTAGCAGTGCACAGTGGTGGCGCGAGTTATCGTTGCTTAGCTTACCATAACTGGCAAATTTCAGGGGTTTTTTCGGTTTTACTTGGAACCATAACGTCGTATTAACAAAGTTTTTTCTTTGAATTTCATAGGTTTTTATTAGTCCAACTTAATCATAACGTCCCTTTAACAAAGTTTTTTCATTGAATATAGATATATGTGAATCTTGGGATGTTACTGTGGCCCACAAACACCATTAATTTAGAAATACACCCTGAAGTTCGGGGACTTTACCGGTCCAGGTAATATCAGCCCTGGCGCATTTCTCACCCTCTTAAGTCCCCCTCCCATCCGGAGGGGCTTATTGCTATTAGTATCCCGGCTCATTGTTGAGAAATGGCGTATTCGCTGTGCAAGATGGCCGATGGCCGCCATGGATTAGATAGAAGTGAACTACACACAGTCCCTTCTCCCTTTCTATGGTGGCCACTGTCATGTCGGAGCTGCACTGGGAACACCAAGTGTTCCCAGTCCCGGCGAGGGACAAAGGTGCCCACGGTAAGTGGGTAGTGAATGGGGCGGCTGAGGGCTGTGGAATTTACGAGTCTCAAGGTGGAGGAAGGAGGACAAACAACGGGGTTCAAGGGCACACTTACTTGATTCCTGGCAGCGGAAGATGGCAGCCTCCCGCTTCCAAGTAGGCTTGAAGCAGGGACTTTCCCATGGCTGGGAGCTCTCCCCTTCAGGCCCCTCCCCACCCCCCAGGGCATGTACTAATAATCATCAGGACTATTTCAATACACTTAATGTTAAATTACCACAACAAAAAAAACTAGAGGAAGAAGAATATTAAAGCAGGTGCACCTGCTGTGGGTGGAATTAATATTTTCCTGTAGAATCAGTTTCTGAACAAAAGTAATACAGCTAGAAAGAAATAACCATTAGACAATGGGGACATCAGGCAAATGACAGATGACAAAATGAAGGAATTGATGGTACCATCCAACAAAGATCTGTTCAGCTATCAAAGAAAGTAATGGAGGGAAAAATAGGGGTGTTGAAAAATGCCCCGTGGTCCAGCTGATGGGTGTCATAAATGTAAGAGCACATATGATAGCCAAGGAGGTAGTTCTCTGAGTGAAAACATCTTTCGAAACTTCTCTTGGGTGGTGGTGGGGGGGAGTAAAGTGTCCCAAACATCTGCCCATAGGGACAGACATATACTCATGTGTTGAAGGTAAAGTAACAGAACCAGTAAGCTTGGCAACTTTGTTGATGATTCAGAAGTCTCAGTGAGCCCGATTTGGCTACTGAGAACTTTGCATGACATTTAAGTGTCCCTGATACCAAATAATAGTAGAAAATCCCTATAAAATAGTTGTCATATAATTCTTGCCCATCGTGCGATAGTGTGGGAAGAAGCAGAACTATGGGATACCTAATATTATGGATTTCAAACCTCATTCAATAAGCTAAAGACATGTTCACATCCTCAGGCAACCTTCACTTTCCTTGGGTACTGGTCACTGGTCTAACAGGTGTAACTTTTACTGTGATGAATTTCTTCAATCCAAACATCTCTGTGGACCGTAGAGCACTCGGATATATTACAAAGCACTATTGATTTAACAGATTACTCCTATGTGGGATTTAATTCATAAGCCAAAACAGGTACTCCAGCAGAGCTGATGCCCAAGTGCAGCATAAAATGGAATGCGACCATGATCCTGTGATAATGTTACTTAACATACCCACCCTCAGTGCTAAGGGAGTAATAGCTCCTAATATATGGAGTAGACAACTGATCAATAACAGGAAAAGTGTGAGACAGGGCCTTTTTGATTCAAGCATAGTGTCCAGAGGTTGTCCATATATCTCTAGTGGGTATGGAGGAGTTATCAGTGTTCCCAAAATTCCAGAGGGAGCATATTCCATGCAGTATTAGAATACATGAGCTGCAGCAAAAATCTATGAATCACAGTCAACCCTCTTCCTGGTTTGATGCTGAATGTAGAACCCAGCAAGCAGCTCTGTTGCCAACATTTGAGGATGCTGATTCTGATAAAACACTCTTAAAGCGACTTGTAAGCATCTTAACAACTTCACTAAGAGTGAATAAAGATCTAATGGACATTGTTAGAGGCCATAAATAGACATTTACACAATAACCTTTTGCCAAATTAAGGCCAAGGAGAACAATTAAAATGCCCATTGCTAGATAATGTAATCTTCAAAGATGCCTGGCTTAATTACTTCCCTCCCGTGTAATTTGCCTGCTACCCGCACTGCACACTGATGCGAGCATTAGGGCCATTCATACGCAGGAACAAATGAATGCCCCTGACTTGGACCTAAACTTGTTGATGCTGCAAACTCATCCTGGAGCCTTGATCTTTGCCATTGACTTGGGTATTTAATGCAATAGCAGTCATTTGTGTGATTCCTGAAGCATTGTAAAAAGCCCTCCATGTCAAACATTTTAAGAAAAGGTGTAATTTCAGTCAAAACATATTACAGACTGATGAAGTCCTCTAGGAGCATATACTTGAATGACTGGAAACTGATCATTTGATATCTCCCGTCCAGTATTGTTTCCAGCTGTCAAAATAAAGATGACCAATGCAGGACATGTCCTTGATGCTTCCAAGGAGTTCGTTATTGGTTGAAGCGGAGTGGAGCAGGAGTGGTCTTTGGTGTTCTCCAGCAGTCTTTTTTAAGTTGCAGTGCCAAAGGAGGAGGCGTCTTGTACACTGCCTACCTGTAATTTGTTAAAATCACCATTGCAGTGTCGAGAACTGAGCTGAGGGGAGTACAGCAGGAGTGGTCTTTGGTAGCCTCTAGCAGCCTTTTTTCAAATTCAGTGCCAAAGGAGGAGGTGTCTTGAACACAACCAACCCGTAATTGTTTAAAATCGCCATTATGGCATTGAGCACTGAGTGGAGGGAGTAGAGTTGGAGTGGTCTTTTGTGATCTCCAGCAGTCTTTTTTGATTGTAGTGCCAAAGGAGGAGGCGTCTTGAACAATACCGACCCGTAATTTTTTAAAATCACCAGCACATCACGGAGCACGGAGCGCAGAGCGGAGTGAAGCACGAGTGGTCAGAAGGGTACAGGGACTGTGACCATGTACACCCATAAAGGTATCTCTGCTTGGACTAAACAAGCAGCTCTGGTAAGCAGTGTAAAGGCGAGCAGCTGTACATTGACTCTGATTAAGAGTGGATAGCTCTGCTATCTTGTATCTTTTGCTGCAGTAAGAAGTGTATGGAATGTAAGCGATATTCAATCAACACTACAGCTAAGTCAATGCCTAGTCTGGGATGCTGAGGAAAACCCTTATTGATTTCTTTTTATATTCAGTTCAGTACTCTGGATGACAACCCTTGTATAACACCCCCCTCTTAGAATACCCCTGACTCCACTGAGCCAAGAAGTAGGTTTGTTTTGCAAATTAAAAGGTTTATTTGAAAAATTAAACAATATATATATATCACACTTTTATAATAAATTAATATCTGATAGTACACTGAGACATATGATGTGGATCCACAATGGGTAATGTTACAGTGGTACACTTGATTACTTAGGAGTAGTATAGAGGATGAGGTAGCTGAGAGTCCTTTTATGGCTTCAAGGACAACGCAATGATGAATGAAATGCAGTACAGAAAATAACTTGATATGGCTTCAACAAAAGGCAATGTAATCACTTTTCCTTGACAATTCACTCCCCCCCTATGCAATACAAGAAATGGAAGGAGAGCACACAGTCTTCAAGAATCCCAACAAATCACACTTTATACTGCAATACACAGTTCCAGTTCCCCCAGCAAGCTTAGAGAAAACAGGGATGAGTTTTAAACACAGGCAAATTACTTTAATGTGGTTTGCAAGGAAGTGAAAAGGTGCTAAAATTGCTTTTAATTCCCTCTAGAGGTTCAGGGTGAGTGAGAGATGCTTCTTGGTATTAGTTCAGGCTCCCTTTAGCAATGCTCTATGAGTTATTACCAGGTTGCAAACGAATTTTAGCAAAGAGAAGCAAAAAGCTGCTGATTTCTACAGATGAAGAAATCGGGCCAAATCGCAAATCGCAGTAAATTTCGCGAGTGCATGTCTCGCGATTACGGGAAAAATATAGGGAGTAGGAAGTTGGTTCTAGGTTCGTTGGAAAGCATAGATTCTAAGATTCTAAATTTCGTTCCTAGCCCAAACGGTTCCAGAGATACGGACGATTAAATAAAGGTAGTTTTTCGGATTTAAAGTAAACTCAAAATGACAGGTGACAGCTTGCAGCTGCAGAATTGACAGGTGACAGTTGTGCAGCTTTAAAAATAACAGATGACACGATTTCTAGGAGGCAGTTCTACTTAGGTTAAAATAGTTTGGATTAGATTATTTTAACTAAGAGATTGGTTCTGCACAGTTCTGCTAGGTACTCACAATATAAATTTGAACTAGGCCTCGTCACAGATCTGGTCAACACGTGCGGCTGCGGTTCTGTCTGCTCGGCGGGTCAATCAGGCACCGGTTCTGCTCACAGCGATCTGGGTCAGCTCTGCTCTGCTGGTCTAGCCTCTGTGGATTCTGGATGTAACACTGCTTTCTGGGTACTGCTACAGGTTCTTGCAAAAATTCTCGGCAAAACTTCAAACAGCTTGCCCGGCTGTTGAATAGTTTGGTTAGTCTTGAGGCCTGCTGAAGAGGATTCAGCTGGTGGATTCAGGCCTCTCTGCTACAAATTCTGGAGTTAATTTCTGCTACAGGTTCTGGAGATTGATAGATTTGAAGTCTGGATTTCTGGATGTGAAGTCGTCAGCATGCTCCGCAGCAAATGGAATTGAATCTCTACCTGTCCCAGAAGTCTCTTTTTATGTGTTTTGGAAAGTGGGTGTGTGCGTTGGTCATAACTAAACCTGCTCCTCTCACTTATCATTGGCCAATTCCTCCTCTCTCCCTTGATTGGGGGAAGGAAATGTGAGTCAGAGTGATGCTGTAGGTTTTATGGGCAGAGGAACCTCCCCTTGTCAGATTGCACACAAATCTATTTCTGACCCAAATACATATTTATCTATGTACCATTTTTCTAATATTATAGGTCCAGTTAACATATTTTCTGTAGCACCAAACCATCCGATCCCTGTCTTTGTACGATGTCGTGTCCACTGATGACAGAATTCTCCCCTTTTCATCCAGATAACGACCTCTAAACCTTTCCAGATTTTACACAAATGTGCACCAGGGATATGGGTTACAGATGATAAAGTGTCAGATTTTTAACATGCATACATTTGGAGTGAGACCCTATTTTCCGCTAGCAACCCCCCAGAATACACCACAGGGTCCTAACGCCTCTTAAAATGTTCACAGAAAAATCACAAAAATAATGATATTACTTATATAATTCTGACAAGTCCGCACTATGAGTTATCTATCTTTTTAAAATTATGCCCTGGTCAAAAAGGGGTGTGGCTTCCCACATCACAGGGTGGAATAACTGGTTTATCCACTTCCCCCAAGCTCAGCTGGCTTGCAGAGGCACTGCCCCTCCCAGTTTCCCCTAAGAGGAAGCCATTTTACGCCCCCCCCCCAATATAACATTTGCCTGAGTCCAGGACAGGCCTATGTTCAACTCCCTGTAGTCCCCAGCTGCCACTCCCCTTTCAATCAACAGGGCCATGTGACCTCAGGATGCAGCCAGGCCTGCCAACCAGGCCTGGGAACACAGCTGTTGATCCAGTTTCAACTCCTGTCGGGGGTAGTTGTCAGGCAGAATTCAGTTTCATTAAGCCAGGTTTCAGCTAAATGTCACTTTTTGTTCCCAGTTTTCTACATTCAAATCAAACTGACAATTTTTACCTATACATTAAATAATTACTTCCTTCAAGTCATTTCAGAATATAGTTTTACATTGTATCCACCTCTTAGCAAGTATTTCCTTGGCCTGGTTTTGTTTCATTTGTTCAGTTTTACACAAAAGTCTGGTGGTTTTAAAACGCCGGCTTTCTGATAGTGGTGAGTACCGGTATTGCAACCATTTTTGGGATTAAGAAAATTAATTCCCCACAGTTCTGAGTTGCTTTTTGGAAATCAGCATTGCCATTCCCAATGGTTTCAGGCTACTGTGTGTGTAGCCCAATGATGGTTTTAGGCAGTGCCCTCCTGTGCTCACAACATAGGCAAAAATGGGTGGCAGCAAATTCTTCATGTTTTCCCTGTGCACTCTCTGGGGAGTTCTGGCCATCATGAAGTTTTCCATGCCAGTACTGCACAGTTTTATGGTAGGGCTTGGATGCATGGGTAAAAACATCCCACAGGAAACTGTTGCAATCTCTATTTACTGTCAGTGGCATTGGCAGGAATCAAATTTAGGAGGGGCACAGAGGGGGCCAAAGACAAAAGGAGGGGGATCACAGACAAAAGTGGGGGGGCACCTATGAAAGGTAATGTGTGACATCACAGGCATTCCTGCAGAGGGTCTTTTGTGCACACCAACTACCTGCCCACACCCCACTGTACCTCCCCTCCCATCAGAATACAGGCACAAAACAATTCAGTGACTAATGGCCCATCATTAGCACTTTCGTGGACTACGTTCTAATGGGAGGGGCTGCTAGTTACTTGGTCACTGCTCGCTTTGAGACAAAAGGAGTATTGCTGTGTGATCTGCAGACATTTGCCTCAGTAAGTGTCACAAATAACACCTCAAACAGAGAACACAGTCACTGCTCGCCTTAGGTATGGGGGTTTCAAGGGGGGGCACAGGATTTCAGGGGGGCCCTGGCCCCCTTGGGCCCCCCCCTAGTGATGCCACTGTTTACTGTTACCAAGCCTAGGCACCAGGAGGAGAGAAGCGTGTTGCCATCATCTGCACACACGACTTTGGAGAGTGGTGCAGGGCAAGGGCTCTGTGCTTCCTGATCTGTGTGAACTGATCGGCAGTCACGCAGGTGCAGTGGATTCGTTTCTGCTTCAATTTTGTTTGTTTGTTTGTTTGTTTATTTATTTATACCACGTGCCAGACCCGAAGTTAACTGGGCGCGTGTGCAAGAATACTTTAAGCTTACAAGTTACAGTTACACATTCCAGGTAAATACAGGATGCGTTGACAACAGAGCATGATTACAAACGAGCATGATTACAGAACAATTATTACTCTACAAGTTTGTGCGTGGAGTTATATACAGAGTTATATACACAGGTATTTGTACACAGGGGTGTATACATAGCATACATTGAGAGTCAAGAAGCAGGTGAGTTCAGCTACAAATTAGCCGATCGGCAAGAGGTAAGTAGTCCAGGTGTCGGTTAGTTATAGGTCGTTTTCTTTGAGCCATCTAATACAGTTAAGTCTGAAGTGTGGATAGGATTGGTCTGACTCCTTTGACATGACTATTTTTCTGACGGATTCTAATGGACAGGGAGGTGGTTTAGCCAGTAGGCTATACAAACTTTTCGTGTCGTATTTTCGGAACAATGACAATTTACGGGAAGTGTGGAGCGAGAGAATTGGGTCTGATATTGATCTTCAGGCCTGGCAGAATATATGCGGAAATGTCTCATTATGTTCGCTGAATCTGGGCGAAAGGTCTAGACAAATTAAGATCCTGAACCGTGTGTATTGGTGTCCGGAAACGTTACATAGAAGGGGTATGACTGACACCGCTGATTGTTGGGGTTGTGCTCTGGAAGTGGGATCATTGGAACACATGCTATGGGCCTGCGTGAGGGTCAGGGCTTTCTGGATTGACATTTGTGATGTGTGTATCAGAATTTTGGGTGAAGGGTGTGTCCTGGACTTTAAGACAATGATCCTGGGAGATGATTCTGGGATGGCTGATGTCAGCTCTGCCCTCAAGAAATGGCTTTTCAGAGCAACCATTGTTGCTAAAAGGTTGATCCTTCGAGGATGGAAAGGTCGGATCCGTCCGTCATTTGAGGAATGGGTACAAGAAATGGCCTGTCTAGAACAGAAAAAATGATCTACAAATTGAAATGTAAGTTGTCCTCATATGAAAAGATTTGGAACATGTTCAATGATTTTATTTGATCCGTTTTTTTTTTCTATTCCTTGTTGTTCCTCTGTACTTTGATGTTGTTTTTTTTGTATATACTTGTAAATAAATAAATAAAAAAAAAAAAAGGATTGGTCAGACCTTAAGGAGGATGGGAGGGAGTTGCACAGCTGGGCTTGTGAAAACATAAAAATAATATGAGGCCGGGAAGCCCAGAAAGAAACACACCAACACAGGTTACAAAGAACATACAAGTGCTTTATTTAAAAGCTACAACAGTTACCAAAGTCAATTGACAAACGGATAGCTTTCGGCTCTCAGAGTAACATAATGAACTACAACGAGAGTTCAATGCGTTAGTGAGAGAGACCGCACATTGGAATACTTGGGTCTTTTATACTATTTGTCCAACCCTTAGCCAACCCTCTCGTGGGTTAACCATTCTAGGAGCCCGGCCTATGGGTTCCTTGCCAGGTCAATCCTTTAATATATGCATTTTGATTAGTTTCGCTGATATAGTTGTACATTTACATATAGGTCACCGGTAGGACAAGGTCTCAGTCCGCGACCCCGACAAGTGGCCTGCAGGCATATTAATTATTCAGGTGTACGGAGGTCACAACAGCCAGAATCTTACTCAGAATGTCATTCGGCCTCCATTTTGATGTTCAGGGTGACTTCCATATAACAAGAGAACCTAAAATGCCGGCTTAATCCAAGATGGCGACTTACATTACTTTCTCTAAGGTCAAGACCTTGCCGTGGAGTTTATTCGCATATGATGTTTAGACAACTTGGCGTAGGCCAATACACATACAATGGTTGCGATAGGAGGCATAATATTGTTTCAATTCCGACAAACCCTCCTTTTGGCCTATGCCAAGTGCTAATATCATTTCTAATATCTTTGTAAATAACTCCATGCATTGTCGTCCATACATCCTGAATCATTATCTGTAATGTCTATAGCCATTAGGTCATTCATCAGAACCTCTTGTAACACAAACTCTTTAGATGCTGTATCTGGGGCATACATTTTGTGCCCTACTGTGCTCACTGCTTGAGCACAACATCCCCCTAGCATTGCACATACACTAGGTAGACATTGGAAACAGCAACAAAGGAATAGCAGGATTCCCAAAATAACCAGGATAACAGAAAGCACCTTCCAACCCCAGGATCGTAGAGAATCCCAGAACCAGGCGCTAATATTCCAATCTCCCACAGGAACATGCACTTCAGAACTAAGGATGTGCAAGTTCTGAATTGCTTTGAAAATTGTCGGTGAGGAATCTGGTACGAAAACACAGCAAGCGGACCCCACTAATTTGCATACTCCACCACGTTCTGCCAGGATGACATCTAATGCCATCCGATTTTGGAGTGCTACCAATCTTATTGCTTTTTGTTCTAGTGTCATATTGTATATCCGTGGTCCGGTTGATGGTTCTCTCCAGTACTCTTGCTAGTCCCCTAATATTTTCAGAATTTGCTATCTGTCCCCAAAATGGCACAACTGATTTTGCTGTATATCCCAATACTTGACATGGGGTATCTCCGTTCTCGTCCCGGCGTGGGCGAGCCTTAGAAACTTCCAATGTACTAGCTATAAATACCCCAGATAACAGGATTCCTAAATAACAGTTTCCCTGCCAATCCTTGGGCAACCAGGGAAATGCTGAATTACCACAAACGTAATAGACAGGCACCCCTACATACAGAGGCCTGTTCTCTCCGGTCAAATTTACAATGTTCACACAACCTTCAAAATCTCCCATTGACCGAGTGCCATTTCTCTGTACACAAAAGGGGACTGAATCGGGGCTATGATTAATAGAGTAGGAAGGAGGCACAGCGTCCTTATTGCCTATCAGAGCCATTTTAAAGGAAATTAGAGTTTGAAAAGGAAGAGATAGTTTATCAGATGGCCTAATAGAAGCAACATTAGGTTTACTTCTATTTGCAAAAAGCGAGCATCCCAGGGGAGTCAATTCACGTTTTTTTAAAATCATTTAAATTAGTTCCATCAAAGTTCCCTGAGATGCTATCATTCCAACGGCCAAAGAATAGTGCTCTAAGAGAGGCATAGCAAGCAGTCGTTAAAGGTAAAGGGTGAATATACCATCCTAGCCCCTTGTTCCCATGTTGTGGTAAATGGGTACAAATCCAGCAATTACTCTTATTAAAAATGGCATGTGTTGAATTCATTATTATCATTAAAGTGTTATTATGGTACTTTCGTCTATGCTGGGAGTCTCTAGATGACAAAGTGTGAAGGTGTACAGAGGGAGTCAAAGCAGTAGGTACAATTTCAATTGGCAGTAAAGGTTTTAGAGGGTAAATTTCTTCGAAGTACCAAAGTCCCACAGCAGTAACTATACAAATTCCAATTATTATTAACACAACACAGCAATAGGTTTTCGGGGCCCAGGCACATTGTTCGTTGTCCGAGTTGGTCAACCCCTTATTTACAAGTCCAATGCAAACAGCAGCAGTGGAGGTGGCAGGCATCGTAGTTTCTCAATCGACGACCCCAATGTTCATTAATGGCGACACTACAGTCGCGCGACTTCTTAGTCCTTCCCCAACTCTAGCCAGCAGAATCCCTTTTTTCAAAAAAAACTTCCTTTTGCAAGAGAAAAGACTCTCAATAACTTTTTCTTTCCAGATGCACAGGCAAAACCCGTGCCGTAGTTCTATTTTCTTCGTCGAAGGTCGTACCTGGTGGTAACCAGTACTGTTTGATCTGGAAATAAGGTACCGTCACTTCCTGAGGGAAGCAACGTATCGGAGGCAACGGAAGTCGCAGAACTTGAAACAGTGTTTTCCGGAAGTGACTTTTTCAAAGAGTGCAGAAATGAAATGGACTGTTCCCCAAGCTCCACGGGCTCAGAGAAAATCTCAGACGCACTCACAGCGGTGTTTGCTACTCCAGGATCAGAGATTGTAGCATCAGCGAGGGGTTCTGCCTCTTCTGTAACGTGTGGCGTCGGGTGAGGAAGTTTCTTGACATGCGTCGCGTGGATCCAATGCTTCTTTCCAGCCACCCGCACTGCTGTTTGGGTGACCAACAGTACCTGATAGGGTCCCCGCCAGCGAGGCGCGAGACAGGAAGACCTTTCATAGGCCTTCACTAGGACCCAACTTCCAGGCTGAATATCGTGTCCTGGGCCCGTAAACCATACAGGTAAAGCTGATTGGACCTGATGATAAATGAGATACAGATTTTTAGTCAACTGGTTACAGTAGTCTACAAGCAATACATTTTCTACCTCCCTCAAGGTTTTGGGCTTCGGAAGGCCCCAAATGTTAGCAGGTCTCCCCATCACTACCTCAAATGGAGAGAGCCCAGTCTTAGTTTGAGGTGTGGTACGCATGGCTAACAATACAATAGGTAAGGCATCTGGCCATTTCAATTTGGTGCCGGCACATGTTTTTGCAAGCTTATTCTTTAGGATACCGTTATGTCTCTCTACCAACCCAGCACTTTGAGGATGTCTAGCCGAGTGAAATCGCTTTTCAATGTGTAACGCTGTGCATATCTGCAAAATTACTGCTGCAACAAAATGGGGACCATTGTCCGACCAAATTACCCTAGGTAGCCCAAATCGTGGAAAGAATTCCTTTACCATAGTCTTTGCGGTGGTCATGGCAGTAGCATCCTTAATGGGGAAAGCCTCAACCCATTTACTAAAGGCACAAATAATCACAAGAACATATTTTAGATTGTTACACCGTTCCATCTCAATAAAATCAAAGTGGATGACCTCGAAGGGAACAGAACGGGGCCCAAAGCTACCCCTTGGAGTTACTGTCCCCTTCCCCAAATTATGTTGTAAGCAAATCATACAATTCTGAACATGTCGCTGTGCAATCTTCAAAATTTTATCATTCACCCAGACTTGTTCTAACATTTTCGTGATCTGTTGAGCACACACATGCGTAGGACCGTGTGCCATCGTAACCATTGCCAGCACATATGAATCAGGGAGCAACCATTTTCCTTCAGATGTATCCACCCAACACCCATCATCATCCAGTTTCCCCATTCCTTCGGCCCACTTTTAAGATTCTTCTATTGTGGCATCAGTTTGGATATCTCCCACAGACCCGATACCCTCATCCATTACATATGCATATTTTGTTTCCCTTAGAGCATACATGTCTGCGCTAAGGTCTGTGGCCGTTTGCCTGGCTATCTGGTCAGCAAAAGCGTTCCCTTTTCCCACATCATCTATGACCTTACGATGTGCTGCACATTTCATGATCGCTAACTGCCTAGGGAGTGAGAGTGCCGAGAGCAATTGCACTATCAGGGGACCATGCAGAATCTTGGTCCCATGTGAGGTTAGGAACCCTCTTTCCGACCAGAGCCTCCCAAAGTTGTGAGCCACCCCAAAGGCATACTGGCTATCAGTATATATGTTTACTGTATGCCCTTCGGAGAGTTCACAAGCTCGGGTCAACGCTATAACCTCTGCAGCCTGCGCGGAGTTATGCGGAATTCTCTTAGTTTCAACAACCGTACTCAACGTAGTAACTGCGTAGGCAGCTGTAGATGTACCATCTGGGAGTTTGAAGCAGGAGCCATCACAAAACAGCTCCCCTTCCGCATTGGCCAAAGGAGTATCTATAAGATCTATCCTGCCCTTCGTTTCCTGTTCAGTAGTATACAGGCAGTCATGTAATTCTTCATCACCGCAAACAGTTATTTTGCGGGAAAGGTAGGAGTTCAGCCGGATTAAGAACACAACACCTCTTAATTTGAATGTGAGGGGCAAACAGAATTAATTCATACCTTGTCAGCCGTGCAGAGGTGAGGTGTTGCGTTTCAGTCTTATTCAATACGACATCTACAGAGTGAGGTACCATCAAAATTAAATCATGGCCTAGGACCATTCCCTCACTCTGTTTTACAGACGCGGCAGCAGCAGCGACAGCTCGCAAACACCTTGGCAAATCGCATGCGACAGGATCAAGGGCGGAAGAGTAGTAGCCGCACGGCCTATTCTTCCCTCCGTGTTCCTGTGTTAACACAGCCAAAGCACATCCATCACATTCATGCACAGACAACACAAATGCCTTGTCATAATTTGGAGTACCCAGAACCGGTGCAGAGCATAACGCGGTTTTGAGATGCTCAAATGATCGTTGATGTTCCGATTTCCATGGCAGCGGCAAAGAAATGCCTTTCTTCGTCAAAGCCAACATCGGTTTTATCACTAGTGAAAAGTTCGGGATCCACAACCTACAGTAAGAAGCCATACCTATTAAGGCTCTGACTTCCTTCTGTGTATTTGGAACAGACATGCCAGAAATGAGTTTTATTCTTTCAGGTGTCAATCTTCTCCCCTCCTTTGACAGGAGGTAGCCTAAGTAGGCGACCTCCTGACAACAATATTGACATTTTTTGACCGAAGCTTTATGACCATTTTTAGCCAGATGAACAAGCAACAATACAGTGCCTTCTTTACAAGCACTTTCAGAATCTGCAGCCAAAAGCAAATCATCGACATACTGAAGCAGTGTACAAGTAGGTGTCAATTCAAGGGTATCACGCTGCTCTTTCAAAGCTCTACTATAAATGCTTGGACTTTCAGTATACCCTTGAGGTGCACGAGTAAATATGAATGAACGTCCCCCCAAGGTTCAACCCGAACAAATATCTACTCTTCTTGTGTATAGGAATACTAAAGAAAGCATTCTTTAGATCCACAACACTAAAGTGCGTAGCTGTAGCAGGGATCATTGTTAGTATCGTTGTTACATCAGGCACAATTGGAACAACTTTGTTAATAGCACGAAGATCAATTATGAAATGGTATGGGATTGCAGTGTCGCCTTTCTTGTATACAGGCAAAATCGGGCTGTTACATAAACTACCTGCAATCTCTTCAATCACCCCTCGACGCACAAAATCGGAGACAATGCACTTCAAAGCACGCTCGCCCTCAACTGATATTTTATGTTGCGGAATGCGTGGTAGTTTAACTCCATGTTTCAAAACTATTTTAACAGGTTCGATCTGTAGCACCCCGACATCATTGTCGTCAACCGCCCACAAACATTCCGGAACAACACTAAACTCAGGAGGCAATGGTCGAGTCAAAAACTGAGAATTGGGAAGTTGCTGTGGTGAAACCGTCAGTCGTACTCCATCAGAGGAACAATGAATTACTGCATTCAGTTTCTTCAACAAATTTAACCCCAGCAAATTCTCTACACAGTTTGAAGTCAGAAGGAAGGGGCAATGGTCCGTAAAGGGACCCAAAGAAACAGACACCGGCGAAGAAACCGGGCAAGCAATTGGTATACCAGAAAACCCTACAGAAACATTTGTTTGCCCTGACAGGGGAATGTTTGGAACCAAGGAATGATCAATGGAGCACTTCTGTGCTCCAGTGTCTAATAAAAACTGATGTTTCCTATTCCCCACTAACAATTCGACGTAGGGACCTTTCTGATTAACGGGAATAGGTGAAGGTTCCAAACCCTGCTTCGGGCAGTCCTAATGAAATAAAATGTCATTGGAAGGAAGCTCTTCAGAAAGGTAGGCAGCAGAAGGGTGATCAAATATGTTTCTCGTGTCCACATTCGAAATCTGATTTTCCCGTGAAAAAGGTTGCTGAGGATCTTGCGAAAACTGACCTCTATCAGGGCCCCCCGCTGCGGGGCGACCTCTAGGTCGTCTACCCATACTCCCAAATGCATTGTTTGACCTTTGGCGAAGGACGGGGCACTGTGCTCGCCAATGACCTTCCTAGCGGCAATAGGCACATTGATTAACATTCACAGGACCCAAAGGAGCGTTTCCTTTTGGGAGATACTGACCTCTGATCTGTGAAGTACCTCCTCTGGGATTTCTAACAATTTGTTGTAACAATATTTTAGTCTTCAAATCTCCTTTCCTCTTCTCTATTTTCTCCTTTTCATTATTAACACGGTTCTCATAATACTGAACCATGTGCAAAACTTCAGATTGGGATTTCGCCTGCCAAGCGCTCTCAGAGGACACAATCTGTGACTGGATGTCGGCCAACAACCCACGTACAAATTTGTCCCCAAACAACCTTTTCCCAGACTCTGTGCCCAAGTCCTGGCCACTGAAGTCAGAGAATACCTGTTCGAATCTATTAAAGAATTTGGTGGCACCTTCAGGTTTTCCTTGAACACAGGCCATAAGCTTGTCCCAAATAATTCTTTTCTCAGGAATTATGGTTTTCAATTTTGCGACAATTCTATCAGGCAAAGTAAGTATTACCTGAGGTGGTTTCTCACCAGCTGGTCTTTCCCCATCAAGCCTAGTTATGTTAGTCCATGTATCTCCCAACCCTGGTACGTCGTCTATTGTTCGAACCTGCTTCCATAAATCTAGGGTCAGGAGTACAGGAAATAGCAAGTCAATGTCACTTAAGGTGAACACAGAGGACTGCAAAACGGACTCTATCTCTTTGTAGAATCCTGTCGGGTTTTTCCTAATATCGGGAATTGATTGTCTAATAGTGTTCACTTCCTGTCGTGAAAACGGGACGTGAATAAATTGTGATACATAATGTGCTGGAATGTCCACAGCGGGCGTACCAGCGTTAGCAGGAATCTCAACCTTTGGGACAAATGTCGGAGGAACCTCTCTCATAGGCAACTGAGATATAGGTAACTCCGACTGCTTACTAAGCAACAGAGCCAGGTCGAGCGCTAAGGCAGTCGAAGAAGTGTCGGGCGAAAAAGCCCTTTTACAAATTCCCAATAACTCTATAGGACAACTAACCTTCTTCCTTACACATTCTTCCTGCAGGTACTGTACCATCACCTGAATCACCTTCCTCTGCATTTCTACTGTATACTGACTATACGTGTCATATACTTCATCTGGCGGTATCGATGAATCCGAGATCCATCGAATCGCATCTTTGGTACAAATTCGTACTTCCTCAGGTGCCGATCTACGACACGGAAGGAACCGTTTCTGCACATACATACTGTCGTCTTCATCATCCTCATCCCGTAATTTCTCAAAGTCCCTCCTATATTCAAACAGTCTCTCAACATGACCATTTACTTTCTCCTCTGTGTCCCTCGAAAGTGCTAAAGTATTTAGATCCCTCACCCCTTGTGGGAGATCCGAATTATGTAATCTACCCCACATTACACATAAATGAGTCCCCAAACCTTCGATAAAAACATTTTTCTCGGGAAAATTGTCCATATTTGATAATGTGAAAAAAACGTTAACTTGATCACCTTTCTCCATACAGTGCTTAGCCCATGCAAATAATTCCTGTTTCTTGTCTGCAGAAACAGTATTTCGAGTGACAATCTTTGACCCTGCACCCCGATCAACTTCAGTCAATACAGAACCACTCGGGAGCGGAGGTGTGGGCAAATTCAATGAGGGTGCAACTATCGGCGTAAGAGGAAGGGGTGGTAGAATAGGTGGAAGAACAACAACTAAAGGAATAGGAACAGTAGGTTGTACAGAAGGAACAGGAATAACAGCAGGAACAACAGCAGGAATGGGCCGAGCACCCGGGAGAGGATCATACAGAGGTGGCGCAGTAGCACCAGGCCTGCGTTCGTTTAACAATTTTTCAATAAATTCTTCGGAAACATGGAAATCTTTAGAGGGATACATTTTCTGGATACCTAGTGAGAAAGCCCTATCCATATTTTTGACTGACTCCGAATGTTTTTCCTTATCATATAACAACGCCTTTTCGGCATTTGTTTTATGACGGCGTGCATGTTTATCCCTACTTTTAAGCTGCTGCAACGCTTCTTTTTTCCAATTCTGCAAAACATCAAATGCTGCAGGTCTGGCCTTCTTTTTCAGCAAGACCGATTCTAGGTATTCAATACGGGGGATCTCAAAACTACCATTGATTGGCCACTGAAATTCGGAGGCATGTCTGTTTTGTCTGTGCCAAATATCATTAAATACTATACTTTCAATGCCATACTTACAGTACATAGTACATGCCGGCGACCCCTCCTTTGGTGCCGGGCGGCTAAATTCCAAACATTGTCGATCGCTGCGGAACAGAGCCCTAAAGCAGCTAGACAATTTCCCAGGCATTTCACAAAAAATTGGTGTTACCTGGTCAGTAATTGTGTCTGCAGATACAATACGCCAAATTCAAATTGTCAGGGTTAAATTAAGAGCCGGGTCACGACTGCACCTGACCAAACCTAAGGAGGACCGTACAGTTTACCAAAGAACTTACCTAACAAATTTTGCCTTGTGTTTGGTGGTTTTGACAAATCTGCCCGCCTCAAAAATGGACCCTCATCAAGATGCCGTGTCAGACCACACGACTATCGTCCAAGGATCGGATCGTGCAGCGCTGCCGAGGTATCGCGTCTCGTTTGGTCGGGCCCACAGTATCACACCGTCCGATCCCGGTTCGATAGTCTGCGTCAACCTTCGATGATCCGGCATCAATCTTGGGGGTCCCTATTCGGGCGCCAACTGTGAAAACATAAAAATTATATGAGGCCGGGAAGCCCAGAAAGAAACACACCAACACAGGTTACAAAGAACATACAAGTGCTTTATTTAAAAGCTACAACAGTTACCAAAGTCAATTGACAAACGGATAGCTATTCGGCTCTCAGAGTAACATAACGAACTTCAACGAGAGTTCAATGCGTTAGTGAGAGAGACCGCACATTGGAATACTTGGGTCTTTTATACTATTTGTCCAGCCCTTGGCCAACACTCTCGTGGGTTAACCATTCTAGGAGCCGGGCCTATGGGTTCCTTGCCAGGTCAATCCTTTAATATATGCATTTTGATTAGTTTCGCTGATATAGTTGTACATTTACATATAGGTCAACGGTAGGACAAGGTCTCAGTTCGCGACCCCGACAAGTGGCCTGCAGGCATATTAATTATTCGTGTGTACGGAGGTCACAACGGCCAGAATCTTACTCAGAATGTCATTCGGCCTCCATTTTGATGTTCAGGGTGACTTCCATATAACAAGAGAACCTAAAATGGCTGCTTAATCCAAGATGGCGACTTACATTACTTTCTCTAAGGTCAAGACCTTGCTGTGGAGTTTGTTCGCATATGATGTTTAGACAACTTGGCGTAGGCCAATACACATACAATTGCTACGATAGGAGGCATAATATTGTTTCAATTTTGACAGGCTGCTTTGACAGGGAAGCTGTTGCCTCCAACAGCTCAGTTTAAATGGGGGCACAACTAGCTGGTTTGTATATACATCATTGTCAATGAACCGTATGAGGGCGATTCCAGGAGCCTAGCCCCAATTGTCATATTGGCCAGCAATAGGCCAGGAAGTTCAGGAGGGCATTGATCTGCAGCCCATGAGCAGATTGGCATAGGCTATTGGATTTACCTGAAACCGATCCATCAGGGGCCTATAACATGGTTATTATTATACAGGGCACATTTTTACCTTGTATAGTGTTCGTGTAATTATGTAGTGTGCCTCTATGTATATTGACTTCAAGTACCTCTGTGTTTTCCTTGAAATACCTTCAAAAAGAATTTACGACCTATGCTAAAAGGGCAAGGTGAAGTAATACTGCTGAGACGGTGTTACCTAATGCATCAATACATATGGAAAATAATCCTGATAATTCATCTCAGAGGTTGTATAAATGTGTCACCATAATACAAGAGGTGCCCAAAATCACAACACTTTTTAAAGTCTCTTCAAAGAATCCTCCACTTAAAACTATGTCAGTACAGGCTCAGGACCTGGATCGCCAGGTTAATGACATAGGTTCTGGAAATTCATCAACTGAGATTAAAATACCAATTCTTTGCTTAAATTATGTCTGTCTTTACAATCTGAGGTGCTTAAAATAGCATACTCAAACAGTCCAAAAATGACACCCATGGACTCGGCTGTGGGGTGAAATATAGCCCCTGAATGCTAGAAATCAAGAGGCCAGAGTCATTTGTAAATGCCCACTGAAGCATAAGGCCAGTACAGAAATGGTGATGTCAGAAATACGGCCTATTGAACCAAACACAGGCCTAAAATCTAAAGGAAAGAAAGTGGATCTAAATTAAAAGTGTGCAAATATGCGCAATGCATTTCAGCAAGGAAAAGAAAGACATGTGGCTGACAATCGGTGGGTTGCTGCACTTATACATAAAGAAACGGCAGTGCATACATTATATTCAATGGAATACCAGATTGTGCTCCAAGTAGCTAAAGTGAAATCGCGAACCTTGCATGTAAAAGAAATAAAATAGTTTCTGGGTTGTTTTTCCCTCATTCAAATGACTGTATGCAGATAAAATGCTTACTAGACTTTCAAAGATTTAACATTGTTTTCTCATATAAATACCTTATACACATGGACAATCCAGAAGTGATACTCAAGTAATTTGAAACTGTGAAACCCTTATAAGATGTCACGGAAAATGCATTATGCATGAGTTTAAAGGGCCATAACTTGCAGGGTACATGAGCTGGTCATTTCTCCACACATGAAACTTAACCTCCAAGACCTTTCCTCTGCTGCCCTGCAGAGAGGGGCAGAGAGGGGCTTGGGTGTCATCATAATCAGGACCATTACTTGAAAATATAAGAAAGAAATACACTGCTTAGATGTAAACTATGGTAAGGACTGATAAGCCCATGTCTGTTCTTTCAGCAGAAGTGACCTTGAGGTCACAATTCCCATAAAAGTGTTCATTAGCAGCTGATATCAATGCCTCACAGGCCTGGAAGGGGGAAGCGAACATAAACATGAGTCAGGCTCAGGCTCTGGCTAGTCACATGCTTAAGGGAAAATGGAACTGAAAGCGAATAAAGAAAAATAAACTGCAGTTTAAGTGAATGTAAAATACATATTATTGCATAAAAATGGCAGCGTATGTGCCACAACGTTAATTCCAGACTTTTATTAAAGGTGGTAGTAACCCCCTTGTAACCATGCTAAAACGATTTTTGTGTGATAAACATAACTAAAGTTATTAATGAACATTTGATTTGGGCCTTCCCTTGATTCTGAGAGATTTGAAAGTTGGTATGAGCGTGATAGAAATAATTAACAGGAGGACTATAAAGTGGCATCATTTTCACTGATATGGCTCCTGAGTAAATGAAGAAAACACGCATCCCTGCATAGGAATGGCATGCCTACTTCAGACTAGAAGATTTGCATTAAAATGTAGTTCTCAAAAATATATTCATACATGTAAAGATTTAAAAATCTGGAGTACTTGCCATGTTGATAGATTTTGTGTGTCTTAAACATACCGAGCCCCGTGTCAAATTAGGATGACAAAGCTTTCTCCTCCCATAGCTGTCCAAAACTCACTCCCCTCATCTCCTTGTCCTATTAGCACAGAGGTGGGAGGTGGGTAGGGAAAATCAACCAATTCCTTTTGCAGGAATCATGACAAGTTGTGATGTCATTTGCCCTATAAGTAGATCAGTTTCTATTAGAACTGGACTTTTTCCATTTATACCGGTAGGCAACCTGTGCTGAACTCTTGCGAGAAACATCCCAGCATAGAGGCCTAAATCTTGCAGTGGAGACTGGAACTAGGAGACATAGAAGAAGACCTGGACCCCTTGGAGGATTTAGAGGAGACTCTCCTTGACTGACATAATAGCTGTCCCAGTGATCCCCTGCGGTTCCCTGAGGCTCATTCCAAGGCCTCTCCTTTAAGTAAAACTATTCCAGAAGCCATAGATTGTGTAGGCCCTGCATTTTTCAAATATTGTTTTAGATATTTCCCCCAAAGAAAAATAGCCTGTTTATCTGTGCAGATCCTTAACCTATTTAATTAAAGTAAATCAATTAATTCCCCTATTGAAATCATGGGATCTGTTTGTTGGCATTCGAAACCAACAAGCTCTTCCCAGTGTGTTTTGAGCCAGTATAGACATAAAGATTTGCCAAAAGAATTCATCCCAAAACCCTGTTTCCACTTGAGGGTGCAGTGCGCAATACGAAATTTCCCATTGATCCCCTTCATTTTAAATCAAAGGTGTGAAGCCTGGTAGTGCCTTTGCATGTGCAGGGTGCAAAAAGAAACAGTCCCCTTGTTCCCATTGTGTTCTGACCTGAACCATAAAGCCCTGCCTGTTTCTTTAGGTGCGGCAAAAACAAAATTCCTATTGCTTTTCTTTCCATCATACTGCATCTGTGCTTAGAATTTCAAAACTGATTTTCCCATTGTGTTCCCACTCTCTGCCAATGGCCTATAATTCAGAGGGATCCAGTCTAATTGATGTCTGGAGGGTGGGTGTCTCTGGGAGAAAAATATTATAACCCAATCAGCAATCACAAGATGTCTTGAATTATTATTTTTCTGTATTGGTGGGTGATTTAAAAAGAAATAATTGTGAATGTATTTCTCAGTGTTATCTCTGTGTTGGTGCCTTTACGCAAGTCATTTTTGTTCTAGTGTTGCCGCAGCATTGGTGGCTGATGTTAATCTATTTGTCAAATTTGGTTTAAATAAATCAATATATATATATATATATATATATATACTGACAACACATTGGCCTGGTTCTTAGTCCATTGTGGCACCAGGTATGTTTTGGGGTTAGTCCATTGTGGCACCAGGTATTTGTTTGGGTTGGGTGTAAGACAGGTTGGAGGCCTTACCAAATTGAACCTTAACAAACCTAATAGTGCTTTATAGTGTGCCACATTCATTGTGGGGAAAGGAACTCTCTGGGTTGAGTGTGACCACGTAATAAACCGCAACAAAACTGGGGACTCGTGCCAAGATTGGTAGAGAGTTTTCATTCGTGACAGTTCAGTAGGCAGCATACTATTAATTTAGGTGTAATTGCATTTCAGTGGATGGAAAGTTGTGTGACATTGGGTTTCAGGGTGGTGTGTAGATAAAAAGTGTTCATTGAGTGTCATTTTGAGTACAAGCTAAGCAGGAGCAGGGTTGAGATTTGGCCCTTGCATAGAGAGCATATTAGGTGCAGAACACATTTCAGAATGAGCACCATGGAAATCAATATGGCCAGGAAGCACCTTCTATGCAAATTGTTTATTAAAGGTAAATTGGTAGAACAGGAGCATGAAATGTGACAAGAGAGAATGATTTAGGAGGTTACCTCTGCAAATGCTGATATGTGGCAGGATAATGGGACGTTACATCAGGCCCTGACAGACTTTTATATGACACAGACCACCAAAGATGAGCAAATTATAATGGCTCAGCGCACAGCATATATGTACTTCTAAATGATGATCATGGAAGAAAGATACCAGGAGAGTGTAGGCTTTGTTCATAACCAATCTGAGATTTTGGATCAAGCACATAGAGGATTGAAACAATTAGAGGAAAAGGCGCAACAGCACCAAAATTCAGAGATAAAATTAGAAAATGACATTCAGAAGCTAGAGGATGAGTTAGTGACACAGCAGCAACTGAAATTAGAGCGTGAGGCTCCATTTTCTGCACTGAAAGAGGAGTTTCAAGAAGGTGTTGAAAACCTGTGAGTGACTCAACACAAATTAAGCAAGCAGGTGTTTCACAATTGAGCCTGCTTAGAGTATATTTCTGCATCTCAAATGCAGATTAAGCAACTGAAAGATGAGAATAGCCAGTTGATCTTTGCCACAAAATCTGAGCACTCTGAAACAACAGAGAGAGCACCTCAGGGAAGAGAATAGCAAATTGTGTCAGGAGAAAAGTGCCCTGTGTCAGGAAGTGTGTCAGTTAAGGACGGACAAGGAGAAAAGTGAGTTATGTTCTCAGAAAAAGATTGACTTGAGGGTAGAAAATGAAAAATAAGGGAACATGTGAAGCAAGAAGAGGTTGACATAGAGCAGGCCACACAGGCCAAAAGTGCACAGAGGGAGGAAATTAGTCTCCTGCAAAAGAAGAGGTCTGAATATGCCCAGACAATACAAGCCGCAAAGAAGGAAAATGAGTCCCTTTGTGAGGAGAACAAGGGACTCAGTGACCAAGTATTGGCACAGAACAAAGTACTAGAAGCTACTCAAGCCCTGGTATCAGAGTTGAAAGGTCAGGCCGATATATATCACCACAAGATGGGGGCTGAGAAAAATATATCTGAGAAATTGGAAAAGAAAATAGCCAAATACAAACAGGCTTTGAGCCACCCTGACCAATTAGAGTATGGAAAGGCACCCTCCAATCACAGAGTGATGACCTCTTCAGCAGGGAACTCACGCCAACTCACCATATTATATGCACAGGGTGTTGCTAACTGCATGCCTGCCAGTTTGTAAGAACAGGGAAAAATAAGGCAGCTGTTCTCAACCATGACTATTCCAACTGAGCCAGAATGCCAGTACTTACTGACATTTACAGGTATTCATCTCTACCCAGATTTAAAAATATCCTGGCAGATACTTATTACCAGGAGGGCTCCAATGATGAGGTAGTTAGACTGGCAGAAACTAAATTTACAAAGGGACCAACTGGTCCGTTTTGAAGACAGGCATCAAAAGAGTATTTTAAAAAAACTTCACACAATGAGAGAGTTGGGAGGAATTCTCCACCATAATCGGAAGAAGGTCCTGGAAGGACAGCTCAGCAGCAACGTGCTCGCCTTGGAAACAAGACAACACAAAGCAACACAGGTTCGATCCCCGGGTCTGCGCTTAAAAAACTCCTGGTATTAAGCGCGTTATAAATATGCAACAGTGCCTCCATACCCCCGGGGTGTATGAGCACTTTAAAAAAAATGCAAATTAAAGGGATGAGGAAGATGCATACTCTCCTGTGCAAACAGGGGAGTCCAAGGGAAGTGACCCTGATAGCCATGGTTACCACAGGGGAGAAGAGACCAGACCCCATAATTCTGGGAGTAATTGCAAGTCTCATAGAGGTACGGAGCGCCTAGAGGACAGGGAGTGGACCAAACAATAGTAGCAGCTGTGAGTCAGAGGGTAAGTGGACTCAGGTGCAGCAGAAAAGGAAGGCTGCCAAGCAGAAGAGATGTCTCGTAAAAGACCAATTCGGAAAATAAAGGCATCAGAAGCTTTATGACACCCTACCAGAAGAATGCCAAATACTCAGCATGGGAACATCTAGAACTGTATGACCAAATGATGACATCATTTGGTATCAAGAATTATACAAATTCCATGGAGTTCGTCAAATGGGCATTCTCCCAAGAATACTCCAGATTCTTTGCAGGGCTGGAGGATCAAGATCACTAAAAATGGCCCAGCTATAAGGCAGCTTTATCAAAGCATTTCTCTATTCACAGGAACCCTCAGGAGACCCGCAAGGCGGCCTACAACCTGCAGTGTGGAGAAGACCAAGTACTTACAGAGTTTTTGCAAGAGCTGAAGCCCATACCTCTAAACCGGTTGAACACAAATAGCCGGGAGTTCATTAACATTTACTACCATGTACTCCCGAAATATATTATGACCCAACTGGTAAGGGAGTTCCATGAGTGTAGGACCCTGGATTGGGTGATAGAACAGCCCAACCAGATTTATGAAGTGCAAAAGCCCACTGAGAACAAAAATAACCCTAAAAACCCCAAGCCGACAAACACACCCGCTGCTGCAAAGGTGGCAGAGGTGAAAAATCCCCCCATATTGGACTTGAAAATTGGGGGGGGGGCTAAAAATACTCCTTCCGCTAATACTAATAAGCAGAATGAGAGGCAGAGGAGACCTCTGATCCAACCCAATCAGGTGACGGGGTTTGGGTAACTGTCTCCAGGAGAAGGGGGACAGCAAAGAATATGGGAGAAAAGGGTATTACCCAATCCCAAAGATACCTGGGTATAAAATAATCTTTACAGATTCCTGGACTCTACAAAGAAAACAGTCCAGTATCAGAGTACAATATACACATTTTTACTGCCAACCTGGCACACAATGCACATTTTCTTAGCCCCCTTGAAGAGAGAGAAGGGAGATTGTATGCCTCTGGCAAGGTACAGGGTCAGTGTGAATTATCAGCGCTGGTGGATACTGGATCGCAAGCCACCCTCCTGTCCAAAAAGGCTGTTGTTCAAATGAATTCAGGAAGGGGGAAGAGCCACCAAATTCCCCTCACACCTCTTCCTGGACAGCTCCAAAACTTTGATGGAAATGATATTTCCGTCGAATGGCCTACGGATCTGGAGATCAAAAGTGGGCGACATGGGGTGAAACACCTGGTGATATTCGTCACTCCAGAGGGCACACCTTGTCTACTGGGGAATTACCTTCTTCAGAGGTTACCACCCCTGATTGACTGCGTGAACAAGGTCCTCTGGGCTCAGACTAAACAGCCAATCAAATTAAAACAAAGTACAAATTATGTGAATTTAATTGGCACATGCCACATGATTGAACAACGGTCCGACCAAATAGAATTTCACTCTAGGAACAATCAGGTCCCAAGCATCACTGTCATCTCTGTAGGAGAACAAACTGGGGATGGGAGCCCTTCTCCATTTTTGAAAATTAACCTTCCACCCAGTTTTGAATGGCATTCCACCCTGGAGGAAAATACTATGAAATCTTATACTAATCCACAATCTGAAGAAAGCCCAAATCCCATGACAAAAGGTGATGAAAAAACTATTTCAAAGTTTGACCGACATCCAGAGAAAGGGTGAGCAGCTGTTTTTCCCCATCCAGGTAAATGAAGGGGGGGCTGTTCTCGCCAGAGTATCCCTGAATAACGGAAGAAGTTTAATCAGCGAAGCATTATTCAGGAAGCTCCCAAAAGATAAGACCATTCCCACATTTTATTTGATTGATAAGTGGGAAATGGGCCTGGAAACTCCAAATTCCAAACATCTCCTGCCTAGCAGGTGTACGCTAAAAATGCCCATTGGCGACAAAGCATAGAACATAATTGTTGGGTTGTGAGAGATGTCCCCTCTGCCTTATATTTATGCAGTGACATTCTCAATCGATTTGCAATCAAATTGTACCTAACTAATTACAAAGCCTGGTCCCGACTGGGGGGTTACCCCAAGGGCTTTGACAACACTGAAAAAGCATTTCAGTCAGCTCAATTTCTGCCGTATATGGTTGAAGTTCAAATGGGAGTAGAGGTCACCATCCCAGGACAGGTATGACAATTTACAATTCCCATAAAACTTAAGCGAGGACAGAACCTCAAAAAAGGATATTTATATAAATTTGAATTATCACCTCCAACAGCAAGGTTTGTATTTACATCTGACACCCTTAGTTGACTTAGAACAGGACGTTGGTGGATAACAGCGACCCTAGATGTATCACTCTGGGCTCAGACACCTTTATTGGAATGGTGGTTGTTGCCCAACAATATTATATTGACTTAGGTAATGAGATCATGGGACCAATTCCAAATGACTATTACAATTTTGATGACGATATTCCTCTGGAAGCAATTTTCACCCGTCAAAGGGGGAATTTCTTGGTGTACTCCTCCTGCCCTTATGGTGGGGAAGAGGTAACCTGTGACATCAGGAAGGATGAGGTGATATTTCAAGTCAACAGCGACTACCTCCCATCTTTTAAACCCTCATGTCCAGGCCAACACCATAACACGAGATCTTTCCACTCAACTGGAAGATACCGCTAAAATTGCCAAACCTGAGGTCTTTCCAAGCTTTAAGCAGATGGTCAAAGAACAAATCAATCTCGCTGATGCCTGTGGGACAGAGGAGCAAAAGCAGAAGCTGAAACGGGTGTTTTTGGATTTTCAGGATATCTTTGCTGTGGATTCGTATGACTGTGTGTGGATAGAGATACATTCAACCTCCATACCTACGGACCCTGAGAAGGCTCCAGTGTGTGTGAAGCAATACCGGTTGCCTCTCTAGTCTATGCAGTCACTCATGTAGATTATTAAAAATGTTCAATCCTGTGGGATAATACATCCATTCCACAGTACCTTTAATAGCCCGATACTGGGGATACTCAAATTCAATGGCCAATGGAGACTTTGCCCAGTCCTTAGGGAGTTTAATAAATGGGTGAACATGTCAAGATGGCCTATTCCCTACATCGATCAAGGACTGGCCCAGATCCAAGGGTCAAAGATGTATACCGCCATTTACCCTGACCAACGGTTACTGGACCATGCCCATGATTAGGGAAGACCAGAACAAGCTTGCCTTTACCTCTGGGGGCCAGAAATACACATGGATCTGAACCCCATTTGGATATGTAAACTCTGGCAACAAATTTAACATCTTCCTGCATAGGGCCATGCCCGACTGGTGTGACAGGGGAAACCTAGCCTATGCAGATGATGTCTTGAACAAGAGCTCATCTGTGGAGGAACACATAGCTGAAACACGCTATGTTCTGTCCCAGTTGCAGAAAGCCGGAGCAAAACTGTTGTTTCATAAGGCACAGTGGTGTAAGACCCGTGTGAACTTCTTAGAGCATGAAATCACCCCTGAGGTTCTCAATCCCAGGCGAAAAAGGTGGAAGCATTACTGAAATTTAAGACCCTGCGAGAACTACAAAGCTTTCTTGGGCTCACTAATTATAGTAGAACGTTCATAAAGAACTACGCAGAGGTCATGCACCCCTGGGTCATTTATTAAAGGATGTGGCCAAGTGGGAGTGGGGTCCAGAGCAATCCGAGGCAGTAAAATAACTAAAGAGAAGCCTTTCCCAAGAGCCTTGTTTGGCTTACCCCCATAAAGAACAAGGAGTTCTTCTTGGAGACAGGGTTCTCAAATACTTGCTTAACAGCAGTATTATACCAGAAGCACGACAAGGTCAACAAAGTAATCTCATATGCAAGCAAGACTTTGTCTTCTGTGGAGGAAAAATGCATAATTGTGAAAAGGCATTCCTGACAACAATGTGGCCGTTGAAGAATTACCGCCTTTTCATCCAGGGGGAGCACATCATTGTCAAGACTCCTCACCAGCCCTTGCAATATCTCTGTAGGGATCGAATCTGAACAGGGAACATGAGTAATTCTAGAATGACTTCCTGGATTCTGTCTATGCAAGGCTTTCCTGTGTAGGTCAGATATGGCCAAAACAAGAAGAGACCCTTAGTGCAAGGTTTGGCTGACTTGCATGACTGTGCTCAAGAAAACTGTCTTGAAGAAGAAAGTTTAAAGACCAAAGACAATATGTAGGCGTACCTTAATTCCACGCACAAAGTCTATGAGGAAGGCACATGCCAGGGGATACCCACAGTTTATGTGGATGGGTGCTCCTACCATGTTGATAACCACAGGGGAAAAGAATTAGTGGCTGGCAGTGGGAATGCCTGTGTGAATGATGCTCCAGAGCCTTCTTCTGGTTAAGAAATAAGTCGCCAAGGTAGTCAGGTGGCCGAGTATATGGCAGTACATCAAGCCATCCTCACTGACGTGCAACACCAACTCAAAGAACTGGCCATAATAACTGATTCAGATTATGTCAGGAATGGGTTCGTGGAACACTTGACTAATTGGGAAAATCAATGCATACTGTGTGCGAATAACAAACCACTAAAGCATGGGAAATTAATTCAAGCAACTGATGATCTTGTCACCTTGAATGAGGTGACCATCTATTGGAAAAAGATCAGAGGTCACTCCAGAATAGAGGGACCCGACAAAACTGGAAAGGACTTGGCTGACCAGTTGGCCAAGGCTGGAGCCATCCAAGGGGATCTCATAGAAACCGAATCCCTGTTGGAGTAAATCCAGGTCACTGCTGTCACTGCTGTCACCAGGTCCCAAACAGGCCGATTGGAGTAAAGAAACCCTATGTGCTGAGTTGATTACGGCACAAAAAGAGGACCCAATTATTGGGAAATGTTATTGACATATTGAAGACCCCGTGAATTTTTCTCTGACCGAATCCGATTATATCGGGAAAGAGGATCTCCGGGTGTTGATGAAGTTTTCTAAAATATCAGATCTGGATGTGACCAGTGGGTGGTACCAACCTTTTTCCGAAGCCTGGTGTTAAGTCACGCCCATGGCACAGCCACTGCCAGTCATAGGAGGTTTAATACAACTTTAGAAATCTTGCAAGAGGTAGCACACTGGCCACACATGGGTCAGGACCTCGACCTATACTTAAAGGGGTTTCTTGTGTGTGCTCAGTTTCAGCCAAGTTCCCTCACACCGAGCTCCCCTACAGAAAAGGGGAATGACACGGCCTTGGTCAGACTTGCAAGTCGATTTGATTGAGCCATTGATTCGCTCCTCTAGAGGAAACAAGTGCCTGTTGACCGTGACATGCTTGTTTACCAAGTGAGTGGAGTGTCTTCTGGCCCCAAATTGCAAGGCAGAAACAGCTGCCGCCCTAATGATCAATCGCATCTTCTCGCATTTCGGCCTTCACCAAAGGATTGTGTCAGACTGAGGAAGACATTTTATCAGTGAGGTGATGACAAAGATGTGGGAGATACTAAGGGTAAAGAGAAAACTCCAGATTGCCTATTGCCTAGCCTCAAGTAGGGGAGTTGAAAGGCGCATAGAGCAGCACAGCACAGCGTCGGAGGTGGCAGTAGCTATCAGTTGCCATGCGGCTTAACGCTGGTGTAGGTCCCTTCCTCTAACCTTCTCTGCTTTGCAGGTGTGTGGGCTGTAGGCTCCAGCAGCTCCAGAAGCACTCAGCATTGTGATGCGGAGGTCGCGCAATGGCTCCCCCTGCTTTTAGTTTCAAGTGCCGCAGCTGCCTTATAGCCATCCTGGGTGGGCACAAGGCACCACAGCTGGATGTCTGTGAGGCCAGCATAGTGTGGAGTTTTTCTGATGCAGTAAGCATCTTTCCTTACCACCGATACCGGTGTGATAGCCCCTCTTCTGGTGAGAGGTGCAGTTTATTTTATATATTTTCTTGTGTTTTATGCGCGCTGACTACTTTACTACCTGAGTATTTTAGTCGATATTATGGCCGTAAGTAAGAAGTTTGGATGGGGATTAGTGGGCATAGTGGGCTTAGTGGGCTTGACCAACAGAGGACGCGTTTCGGGGGTCTTAGCTCTAAGCTCTCACAAGAGACAGAGACTGCAAGGGAGCCATTCTGTCTCGGAGTTGGACAAAACTGAGGACTCCGCCTCCCTCTGTAAATACTCAACTCAGGAACTGGACAGCCCATCATTGAAGACCGGACCTATTGGACTTGTATTCCCTGACAGCTTACAAAAAATTGGTATTATTGATTCCACGGTGCCAGTCCCTACCCAGTTGGGTCCTCATTCCTTGAAGTGTTTGAGAAATATGCAGGGAGGAACATGGACCAAATAATTTCTTCACCCATTTCTCTGCAAGGGGGGGTTAGGCCCAACCCATTTCAATCAGAGCATAGTGGTCTTTCTCAATGGCCTGCTCTTATGGCTCATATTGCAAACGAGCTACACTTATGTAATAGTCCCAGTGACCTTGGCTTATTGGTGAATTCATTGAATGACTGGGTGTCGGACTTACATCTGCCTAGAGTCAACGCTGCTTCGCAGACAGACCGGCATTACAGTCCAGTCATCCTGTCACAGCCACCTAAAGCGGACAATGCATGCCAAGTCAATACACAAAGGGAGATGATAAATCAAGCCTTACAAACTGATTCCTGCAGTGAGGGGTTTTTGGTCCCCTTCAGGCCAACATTGGCCAGTAATGAGAAGGCCAAAACACCCATTGTAGATATCAAAGGTTTAACACAGAAAATACCTCTCTCCCTCCCGGTACCCGAGTTGAAAATTGACCAAAAGGCGGCTAAAAAATCTACAGCTGCGAATGGCAAATTCAAGACGGTATCCTCGCAGAATTTTCTTTTAAGAAAGTCACAAATGCCTAAACTGAATGACATGAGTACTCATGACTTTATTATGGACCAGAGGAATTTCGTCATCACTAACATTCGGAAAATTGAAGGAAAAGAGTCTAAAGAAGCATTGCCTAATAAGGTTCTCGCTTGGCTACGTCAGAGAACTTGGACGGGTTGGTCAGATTGTCTGATTTGAAGATTCTTCATAGAATGGACCCAAGTGACTGGTGCTCACAACCCAATAGTTACTGTGTCCTAGTGGGCTCCCCAGAGGGTCCTCGAATTGCAAACTGATTCTCTGATGTGTGTCGCTCGAGGAAGCATCCTCTCTTGTCATTTCCATTATGCTTAAATTGCTGTTTTAGATTTTGTGTTACTTGTGTGTGATGAGGTCTCTACTTTCTTTCTGACTGTGTCTTATATGCCCATGCTGATATTTTTTTGTTATATGTAACCCTGTTCGTATACATGTTGTTTGTTTTGTATGCACCATCATGCGTCTCGGTTTATTGGTGCGTGATATAAGTGCAATAAAGTAAAAGTAAAGTAAAGTACAATAAAACGATTGTGGGCATCTTGAAGAAGTGTGTGATGGACTGTGGACCTAGTTTGGACATCCGATTACCGCTTGTCCTGATGGCCATAAGGTGTACACCATCTTCTGCGACAAAAATGTCTCAATTTCAGCTCATGGATGGACAAAGAATTATGCTACCTGAGTATCTGCTCTACAGAACTCAAGATCAGACTCTAATTAATGTGTCCACAACCCATGAGTACATTGACAATTAACGAAAACACCTTCAGCACACTTTTGCTTATACTCAGCAAAATTTAGAAAAGTCATCAGAGGGGATGAAAACCCACTATGACTTAAAGACCAACAAGAAAGAGTACGAAGTGGGAGAGTGTCTACCTGTACAATTTTCAAAGGAACCAGACCATTTAGTGGAAGTTCCTCCCTTCCTGTTGCAGTGCTTTTGAAATTGTCAATAAGGTGTCCATAGCATTTGTAGTTGGTTTTCACACATATTAGATACCCACATATAGCAACACAGAAGGAGCAACAAATATATGAATGTTGCGGTTGCAGAGGTGATATATAGGGCAGCATTATATGTCCAGTGTTTAGTATTTGTATACAAAGTTATGTTTTTTAATGAGATGTAAAGAGCTGAAACAGGTGGAGGATGGAGTCAGAAAGATACTCTGGTAGAAGTGAGGTCAGTGTGTTAACATGACAATAGTGCAGCCATATTGGATTTTAAGGTCTAGTACACAATTAACAGAATATAATGCAGGCTGTGGGTCTGTTTAGCTCAGTCACAAGGAAAATCCCTTTCCTGCACCCCTGTGGAGAAGCCAAAGCCAGAGGCACCCACGGTGCACAGATAAATACTAATTGTATCCAGCTGCAGGGCCTGAACATGGTGAGAACTGAATGTTTTATGTGGGGAGAGCAGGTAGGTATGCGCCCTTTGAAGGACACATTCATAAGAATAGAGACCACAAACATATTTAAAGCACTGCTGCCCTCCCCACTGAGCGGTCATCCCATATGAGCAGTGCCCCAGTCACGCTGATTCTGGGCACCTGGGGTTTGAATGAGATAATGGTGAGCTGTGTCTGGGACATTCTGTGATTTCCAGATACGAGGAGCAGAGGTGCTGCCAATACATTTAGTACAAGGTCAGGGGTATAGCTTGTATGCACCGTGCTGACTTGTATAATGAGAAGGCCTATTGTCTTGTTAAAGCATAGTTGGTCTCGCCAGTTTTCTTTGATTGTGTCTGGATCAGAGGGTTGCACATCACAAAATGGTCATGGTTTATTAATGTGTGAAACTCCTCATTAACCAATCCTGTACCCTTATTTAATAGTGACAATGTAGTGGCGCACATGCATATGGGAATTGGTTTAGATAAGCTGTGGCCAATTGGTCCGTGGACTTTAGGGATATTGCATGTTCTAAATGTGGTAGCCCATGAGGGTGGTCGGATACCATTGTAACCTATTTATGCAGATTTGCGGTTTCTCGCTATAGAACCTGTAACTTCTTGGGGCGTGAGGAGCTCTGTGTCAGTTCTGTTCTGCAGGACCATCTGAGACCTTTTGGCCTGTAATAAACCTTGTTTTCCTTTGGAAAGAGGTACAGTGATTATTTGATCTTTTGAATTATTTTTCTCGTTCGGGTTTTGGGTTACTGTTTTCTTTACATGGTTACAAATCATCACTGTATGTCTTTATATATTCGAGACTTAGCAAAGAATTCCAGACATGGTTCCCAAGCGTGCCTGCTCCACTCCCCTACATTCACTCTACTTCACGAGATTTTCACTGTACAAGGCAAGGGGCATTTGATTTTCCATTTATATGACAAGCTGCAACCAGAAGTGATTGCTGTTAGTGGTCCTTCCAGGCTCAGATGGCGCAGTAGTATCAATCTAGCAGTAGGGGATGAGGAGTGGTCATATATTGTCGGTCAAACTAAAAAGCTTTCAATGAATGTTAGATCCAAATTGATACATTTCAAATGTCTTCATCAACAAAATCACACACCAAGTTGTGCAAGTTTTACCCTGCGTTATCGCACGATTGTCCCAGGTGTACACAACCTGATGCCGATTTCATTAAATTGGATTTGTTCTGCTCTAGGGTTCTAGAGTTCTGGGGAAAGGTGTTTTGGGTTCTCCCACAGATGAAGAGGGAAAATATGGAAATGAAACCTATTATGGCCTTTCTGGGATGTACTTGATCTGTGCCTGAATTTGTTAGGAAATTGATTGGTCTTAAGCTAGTTCTGGCCTGACGGATGATATGGATAGTGTTGACTTTGAGTGGGAGCTCAGCCCCAAATATCGATGCTTGGTTTGCAGATGTTGCATATTGTTATGATATGGATTCTTCTTTTATACTCACTAGGCCACCCAGGACACAGACTCTGGATATATGAGCTCCTTACCGGCAATATCTACTCATGAACCTTGATAACGTATCGTCACAAGGCTCTGACGGAGCATTACATTAGTCATTCGGATGGGGGAGTTGATGATACTTGTTGCTATATGCTGGACTCTTGGAACTATATATGCATAGTCTGTAATGTATCCATTACGATGTTATGGTAGAATGCTCTCCACCTTTTTTTGTGTTTTATTTCTGTTGAAGTTTATAATGGAAAATTATAAGTAACGTTTAAGTGTGCAGTGGTAGCACAAAGGTTATCCACTGTCCGAAGGGGGTTCAATGACCCTGGACTCCACCAACAGCACTTGGTGCGAATCCACTGGGACCTTAGCAAAAAGAATCCCATTCCTCTAGGGTGGAAGAGGCCTTAAGGAACTGTACCTGTTATGCTGGCATTAAAGGTAGATGCTGATTCCTCCAAGTCTCAAATAAGTGGTTGGAGGCGGTGACAGTGTCTCCTGGAGGAGGACCTCTCTTTGGATGAGGTAGACCTTCTGGAGCAGAACCTCTTCTTCTGTTTATCTATCATACTCATTAGATGTAATCTGAGCATTTTCTTAGTTGGACAGCCTGGAAGGGGAGGTTTGTGGTGGCCTTCAAGGAGGCCATAATGACTCGTGCACACTCACTCTAACTGCCTTGCGATGCATCAACTAGCAAGTGCTGCACTCTTCTTTGTCATGATCCAGTATTAACCACCAAAAACGATACCAGTGAGGATGGGACACAGACATTGGCTTCTTGCAATCTTTGCAGGGATTGAGGACTGCTGGGGCATAATGCTTAAAGGTTGAGGTGAAGATCCAAAGTAGCAACAAACTGCACCGGATACATAATTTGGGGCACATGGCATGTGCAGCTATATGTATGTATCTCCGACATCATGTACGGCTCTATTAGAACTAACAACACCCAGCAGAGATGCAGGATGCCCGCAGGTGGCTAATGAAACGTTTTCCGATCAGTCTCAGCCTGGAATGGACAGCTTAAAGATGAGGATTCTGTGGAAGGATGGCATCCATTAGAAGTACCGTCTTTTGTTTAATGTCACGTGAGCGTATGTATTTAAAACATTCCCTTTTTTTAAAAAGTGGGCTGGAGCCTGATATGTGTATCATATATTAAAAATTGTTGTTTGAAGAACTCATTATCAATAAATGAACAGTACACAAAGAACAAAGGGAAAAAAAAGAAACTCTTGTGCAGACACCTTGCTATGATCACTCTGGGGCTCATTTTCGATCTGTCCATAATTTGACAGGAGAGTTGTTATGTGTAGACAAACATGTAGGTGGCTCCCCGCTACCACATTTTTGTCATTAGCACAACAGAGTGTAACTGTGCAGGGCAAAAGGTGGCACAGGTGAGTTTTGCCCTGAAAATTACACTCTGGGCAAATTAGTAAATGCAGCCTACCATGCTCGCATGGCAGGCAGCGGTTACAATTAAAATTAAACATGATCCGTCATGTGCGCATGTTTGCCAACAGACCTCATAGGAATCCATGAGTGCATGGTAGACAGTGTTTAATCGCAATTGTAAATGCTGCTTGCCATGCGCCATGCGAGCATACAATGGATCCCTATGAGGTCTGCCGGCTTTAATTTGGCGCATAAACCAGCGGACCCCATAGGGATCTACGGCATTTTCGCCTGGCATGATGATGCATGCCGGCACAAATGCTGGATGATTTGTATGGCAGAGAGGAATAGAGGCAGCAAATTGCAAGTTGCATTTTGCCCCTCCTATCAGCCATACAAATCAATGAAAATGGGGAGTGATGTCAATGGAAGGCGCAAAAGCCGTACGGAAGTCTTTAAGCCTTTCATTAACATCACGCGCTATTTGCAAATGAGTTCTGCTCTGTCATTTGCGAGGTGAGCTGATTTATTTCCTGAATTCCAGCATCTTTCTTTTGGGCAAACTGACTCCTTTGTTTCTTAATGTTTTTTAAATCATTATGTAACTGATCAATTTCTGTCTGTGTGTCAATTTCATCCATTATACGTTTTTATATATGCATCTTGATACAGTTTCAGTTGGGTTTTAATTTTCACAATGTCATCTAAAACTGTCCGTATACATGGCTTAGTTATTTTGGCTTTTATCTCCTCATGGGTCTGTAGACGTTGACTATCAATTTCAGTTAGATTTGAGAGTTCAGCTTCTAGGTACTGTTTGGCTTCTTCACAAGTGCCAATTCGGCTGAGGACTCTAGTGTATTTTCTGTAAAGCGGTGCAAATCATGTGAGCGTTCAGGTGACCTATTCTCCACCATTTGAAGGAAAAAGACGAGATGCACTGATGAGTTCACAAAGGACATTTCCTCATCAGCTTTCGGCGTGGTCAAATCAAATTTTTGTAGTGCTTCATATAGCAGTCCTCATGGCACCCAAATATGCGTGCCCGCATTTTGCACCATATGTTTCAATTCTAATTGCAATTTTTAAACGTCCTGCATCTGCCATTGACCATGCTAAAAGTATCTACTTATTGGATGGTTAAGAGTCACGCTCAAACCTGCACTGACGTCCTGTGAAGCAATGGCTGTATGGTGTAAGGCTACAAATATGAGCAATCAATACATTTGATTTACCAACTTTCAGTCTCCATAAACAAACCACTCTGAATTGCGGTTGTAAGAAAAAATAAAATAATAATTTTCAACTTCCAGTTATAAAGGGAACATTTCAAAACACTACCTATATACTCTATGAGACATGCAAAAAGGACCATCTAATTCCTTGCACTACTGCAATTTCTCACACCTTTGATCTTATGCACATTTTGAGTTACTCAATGCATCAATTCATGAACACCATCATCAACCTAACGTCTCGGACTACAAGCCTCCAATATGTGAAGATATTTCATTGTTATGTTTAAATTATTGGGACACAATAGGCAATTATCCAATGGGTTAAAGTAATTACAAATAACACTGGATCATAGGCAGTGCGTGAGCCAGAGTCTATGCACCAACAATTGGCCCTCTTCATTAAGGCATCACCTCATAGTCAACCAGAAGAACAAGGAACGCATCAACATGTTTTCCAATTACTTATATGGGCCAGGCATAATCACATTTCAGATGATACAATGTGTCGATAATTGTGTGAATAATACCAGTAAGTAAGTGGGGCCAAATCAATCATTGAACCATAACAAAAATATTAAATAGGGATTGTCAGTCCTTGTTTTTGAACACAGACAACCTGTTCCAGATTAAATTATCTATCAAAAACTCATAGCAATCGGGAAACAATTGCACAGCTAAATTACACAATTAAAAAATATTACTAAGAAAAGAGTGCAGAGTTATCAGTTACTGATTCACTGCAGGAGAGATTTGTGGAAGTTATGGGAACTTAATTATTAGCACTTGCCGGGCACAATGATAATCACTTATAATGAGGGTAACTGGCAGATTTGCAACCAATGTATTTTTTCTCTTTCCTTTTTCTTTATTTTTCAATGTGTTGTTTTTTTTACATGATAAAAATAACATTGATATATTTTTATATTTACATTCAAATCATATCAGGTCCTGAATAAGCACAAGTGTGTGAAACACATGTTGGAAAGTTTCTTCGCCATTGAAGTGATGAAGGGGATGTTCCTCTTCCAAGAGATCTCTTGGACGAGGGTGTACATTTTCATAGTTTGTTTTTTTAAACTTTGAAGGTCTGAAAGGATTTTCATTGCTTTCATATTAACTACAAGATTGCTTTTATTGAATAAAATTGGTAATAGGTACATGAATATCAACACATTGTATGATCGCTGGTTGAGCATAGGGTTTCTTATATTAAGAGTACATTTCAGGTGACGTGCCCCCAGGGTTACAACAGGTGCTGATTCAAAGTACTGTAAACATGTGTTGCATCCTGCCATTTACCAAACCATTTTCTAAACTAATAATCACATTTTACTTTATTATGTCTATCCCACTCTCGCACCTTTTCTTACCAGCACCTTTTCAAGCCTAATCTTGTACTAGGCCACCTTCTTGATTCGGGAATTTACCTGCGGTACCATTAATGTAAACTGCATGTATTTTAAGACATATCTCCTAGGATTGCTCTGTCACTTTCTGAGCCCTCTCCCCTGGCTTCCAACACTACTTGATCTCTAAAATATAATTCTTCCAAAACTGCCTCTGAAACCCAACACATAACCCACTTGGCAGGCCATACACTTGACGCAATCTTCACCAATAAAGAACTCATTACCACGGCACCCCCAATTTAAATACTCTGGAGTGACCATCTCATCATTCCATTCATAATCACAATGACAATTCCAATAAACAACCAAAAAGACAATCCACCGGTCCCCATGAAAAGAAATTGGAGAACCCTCAAAAACTCCAACCTAACTGAACTTCTGGAACTCAGCAAACCACAAGCAACAATTATGGAAGAAGCTGACCTGGACAAAAAAGTTGCCTACTCCACACCTGGAGCGAAACAACCATAGATGACATCGCCAAAGAAAAACCTTTCACTCCTTCACAAAAAAGAACAATGGCAAATGGTTCACACCACTGGTCGGCACCATGAAAAGAAAAAAACGAAAACTGCAAATAAACTGAAATGTATGCAACATATCTGCTCATACAAAAAGGAAATACAAAAAGCAAAGAGGAAACACTACGACAACCGAATCCTCAAAGCACCAAACACCCAAAAAGAACTCTTCAAAATCATAAACGAAATTAAAAACCCACCGGGCTGCAACAACACGCCAATACCATCGATAAAACTATGCAATGACCTAGCATACCACTTCAAAAACAAAATCATTACCCGCAGCAAACGATACAAAGCAGACCACGCGATCATACTACAGACCCCACCTATCCTCACGAGGAACATCTGAACAAACTACAAAGCTTCCCCGAAATATCAGTGGAGACTTTTCTCAAACTGGTAAATCAAAACAACAAATCAGGCTCTCCTGAGGAACCCTGCCCTCCAAACATAAACAAATCAATTCTCAAGCAAGGAACTCCCATGGAATACTACAGGAATGTCCTCAACCTTTGTAACTCAACAGGTAAAGTGCCACACTCATTCAAATCAGCGTACATCAGACCGCTACTCAAAGATACAGCAGGAAACGTAGAGGACCTCTCAAACTACAGACCCATCTCCAACATCCAGTACATAGCCAAACTGCTTGAAACGTACATATACAAAACAACCCAATAATTAATAGAAAAGCACTGCCTTCTAGACCAGGCACAAGTTGGCTTCAGACCAATGAGAGGAACAGAATCAGCTCTCCTCTCAATATGGGACTACCTAAAAGCAAATGCAGACTCGGAAAACTGTACTGCCTTGATACTTCTAGACCTATCCGCAGCATTCGACAAAGTTGACCACGACATTCTCATAACGAGATTAGAAGGACTGGGAATACCATACACCACCTCACTATGGATCAAATCCTTCCTATCAAATAGAACGGAAACCGTATGGATGAAACCTTTCAAATCCAAACCAAGAGACTCCTCATGCAGAGTACCACAAGGATCATCTTTCTCCGCGCTATTATTCAACATTTACCTATCTCTATTAATCAAAATCATCAAAAGACACAGCCTCACCTGCTACAATTACGTCAACGACACACAAATAGTCTTCAAAATACTAGACACCCAAGAAGAAAACACAAAACTAGAGAACTGCCTTCGCAATGTATTCAACAGGATGAACGCCAACCACCTCAAAATTAACCCAGTCAAAACAGAGATTGTCACAAAAAATGGAAGAGACAATAACTACATCCCTTGGCCAAGAGAACTAGGTACAACCCCAGCGCCATCGCCGGTTGTAAAAAACCTGGGAGTCCTGATGGACAACAATCTCACTCTAGAGCCATAAGTAAATGCTCTAGTCAAGAAATGCTTCTTTCTCCTACGAGCAGCAAAAAGGATCCTACCGTTCCTGTCATTCGCCAACAAAACGCTTACCATCAAAGCTCTCGTCATGTCCAGATTAGATTACACCAATAGCCTATATCTAGGTATGCCTGAACGACTCCTAAAAAAACTACAACGCATCCAAAATGCGGCAGCAAGACTGATTCTCAAACTACCCCGAAGAGAACACATCACACCTGCGCTAAAAACATAACACTGGCTACCAATAAAACAACAAATAAAATTCAAATCAATGTGCATCACGCACAGAGCAATACACAACCAAGGCACAGAATTCCTGAGAGATAAATTACGACTACATCTGCCAACAAGAACGCTCAGATCAAGTAACGACATCTGCTTGGAACCGAAACCGTACAACAAAAGAAAACTCAAAGGATGCTCTTTCTCTCACCAGGCACCGAAAACTTGGAACGACTTACCAATGAATATATGGAACACAAGAAACCACCTACTGTTGGGGAAACTGCTAAAATCCTGGCTCTTCCCTGCATAATGAGAAGCCCACCCACAGGGACAAAGACACACCGCTAAAACAATGACGAATGTGGATACCAATACTGGTTCCCACCAAGTAATCAGCTACAAAGAGAATCTAAGGAAGACATTACGCGACATACTAAATTACATAATAAGAGATAGTCTGAGAGGAGGACACTAAAGACTGAACACCTAGGTAGACCAAGATGGAAGCACTTAGACGAATCATCAATAGCATTTTGGCCCTGTACCACACCCAAGCTCCAATAGACCCATTTCACATAGAAAGCAAGGGAATAGGGGCCTCCCAACCTCAACTCCGATACCTGAGGAGGAGAATAGACACACCAATCTCATTATACAAAGTTTACTAGAATACAGCAGGGAGTACGCCGTGCTAACACTGAAAACAGTCAGGCAGTCAAGAAAGGATATTAGCAACTAATCACACCCATTGTAATACAAACTATATGGAAAAAGAAGTACCTCAACCAGGATTTATACCCACTAACCCTACCTTCAATCCTCTACATACCTAACTCACCTGAAAATTCACACAACCAACGCTCAACCAGCAAACCACACGCACTTCACCGCACTGCATCAACAACAAACCAACAACACATAAACAGCACCAAAAGCACACGAGGTCTCGCTCCAGTCCAATACTTACACCAAAGCTCAGCACACGGTGTATACTGAACTGAAGCCACCAACAGCACACCACCTCTCTCACTCTCCTACTCCCTCTTCTCCCGGCTAACCCACCCGTGCCCCCTTCTTGTTTTACAGATCTGCCAGAGCGCCTGTGGACCAAATCTGTTGGTCACGGTGCGTGATATGATATAAATACCTTTAACATTTAATATTTAACATTTTATCTCTCTAGAAGAGAGCCTATATGTAGTGAACTGACACACAACGCCACTAATACAAAGCATTTGCCCACTGCCTAAGTCCCTCCCTGTGTCAGCAACCTCCTTCTCCTCTTTTCCTCCCTCTTACTTCAATCCTGCTGTTTGCTCTCCTTCCTGGTAGGCTAGGGTCTGGTCTCCCCAATCGGGGGTACAGTATGCCACAGACAAGGACTGGAATTTTGAAACTGAAGTATCCCGCTTGCATCAGTTATCCTGGTGGGATGTGGAACATTACATGGAACCCAGGGGCCCCTCAGATTCTGAGACTGTCGGCTGGGTTCTTCACAATGGGAGCTACTAGGGAAAGATGCACATTACTGTGACGTGCCGGTCACGATTGACGCATGCGCGAGCCTCGTTCTGGCTACGCGCATGCGCATTATAATAAATCACGCCCGTGCGGGCAGTTGCCGCCGGGACGCGGAACGGAACACATCGCGTCTCGTTTCTTCTTGTGTGCATGACTGCGTGCGAGTGTGAGTGCGGTACGACCCGAGGCACGGGCGTACACATAACAATAACCTGCTCTCCTCCCTAACCTTCTATACTTATAGCTGTAATCAATAAATACTCACCTGGTCCTGCGTGTTTCTTGAGTCCTTCCTGCTTCGACTGATGACTGGATGCTACAGAAACTCATATATAAATGCGATTCGGTGAAGAACAAAAGGATAGTAACGTAGCAAAGCGACACATCTCTAACAAAATTGTGGGATACAATTTACAGTTACCTTTTCCCTGCTAAGGCAGGCCTCGCTAATGATTGATCTGTACTACGATGGATATCTTTTGGATGAATGAAAAGGTAAAATAGTATAAAACATATAAATATGCCAAACTGCAGCATTACCACACAGGCACAGTTCAAACAAAGAAGGACTTGTCTTAGTACACAAAAGGTAGCAATCAGAATTAACTGCGCATCTGTGAGCTAAATATAGAAACCTGGTATTATGAATGCCTCCCTTCTACTCGCCAGTTTTGTTTAATTCTCGCTTCAGAGACCTTTAATTGGGTTTTTACAAAGAGTAGGTATGGGGCGCTGCGAGCTTTCTCTTCATTGTTTGCCCACATGCACTAAGGCTGGCCATTACATTGAAGAATGGAGCAGGGCATATAACCCCTCTCCTGCTCTATATATGGACATGTTCACCGTGATCTGGAGGGGCCCCGCTCTCTGCTTTATAAACGCAGGCTCATGTTACCGAGCATTCCAACTTTCCAGCGAAGAGTTCTGAGAAACAGCCTTGCAGAGCACACACACAGCTGGCAGCTCTCAGCAAAATACTGCCTCGCCTCTCAGGGGAGACCTCTGGAATTGCTTCAGAAACTCTGAAAACAATTCTTTGCTTTCAGATCCAATGTACCAACGCATCGCTTCGTTAATGTGACATCTGATTACATGGCACTCATTCAAAGGCGAGACTTCAAAAGCACCCCGGTGGCATTATTGCGTGCAATTTCTACAAATACAAGCCATTCCATATTTCAGGTTGTATTACAGCACACATGGCTCTGTCTTCGGTTGTTACCGTATGTATTAGTTGTCAACAAAAGTGGAGGGCAGGAAGTAAAGATAGGTTGTGGTGCGCGTGTAACTCAGGACTTACTTCACAAACAGTTGTGTCCCAACCCTCTGAGCACTGTCATTAGCAACTTGTCACGTAGTTATGTGCTTATCCTACAAAACAGACGTACATGAATGCACATGCGCAGTGGGTGGCTGGCCCAGCATCTGTAGGTGTGTTAGCAATGAATGGCGGAGGTCATCGGGGGTCACTGTACTTGCTTGCAGTTAAGGAAATAACATAGGAAGCAGCATCGTTACAGGAACCTGTGGGTTGTGAATGGCCGAACAGGGCCTATTTTGTGTTTTGCATCTTAACTCGTAAATGTACCGTTTTTGAAATGTTGGTTAAGTTTGAGTTGTTTTATATTGCAAAGTATGTTTTTAATGTTAAAGGAAGACGGCTTTATTTAGAGGAAAGCTATCCCTGCCCAAAAGTGTCTTTTCAGGGTCCCAACGAGAGACTGTGATGGCCATTCTTCTGTAACACCCGTGATCTATGGGGGTAACATAGGTACCTCTTGCAAACTGGTCGAATACTGGAGTTGGCCCAAATGGCAAATACATCTTCTGGTGGTTGCATTGGGGCGGGCATGGCATTCCAAATGATTTAAAGTCCGTTCATATTTTGAGTGGAAGGCATTCATATTTCTTTTCAATTAATATGAGCGACTGAAAGTAGTGAAGGAACGTTTTGTGGGTGGTCGTTCTCCTCCGGAGCAATTGTTTAAAATAAAGGGTTGACATGGGACATTTTACAGCACAATTATTGCGAAAAGTTGAGTAAAAAGTTACACAATTGACAATCAGTTCTCTGGGTTAACACTTTAAAAAGAATAGGTTCCAGGTCTCCAGGAACATTTTACAACATTCCCATGATGCCTGTGTCCACTATGTGTACCAGCATTGGAAGTGTGAAACACTTACACGATGATCCCTGGTCAATGTCGGACAGCATTTCTAGGAGTAAATAATTTGATGCTGAACCTACAGAGTAAGCCAGGCATCCCACTGTAACTCACTTTCATACTGGGACGCACCCAATGCATGCCAGCATTGACACTATACATGATATTGATAAGTATTTCAATCAGGCGATGTACCCTGGTCTCAGCCTAGTATGCAGCGCACAACCAAAATTCTTACTTTATTATGTCTATAGGTTCAATATTTGAGTGGGACACCACTCATATCACACCCCTTTTCAAATACCCCGGGTCACGATGGACCAGGAATCAGTCTGGTTGGTAAAGGTAATATTTATTTATTTAAAATTCAAATCTAACATATGCTTTTTAATATATGGGGCAGCAATCACCAATGTGATGGCAATAATAGATAAGAAGGTATGTAATGCACTTAAATTCATTCTTTAGCAGCACAAAATATAAACACCAGAGAAAAGAACACGTTTGGCTTGTTTGCAAAGATAGCACTTAAGTTAGGATTTAACACTGCAATATTCCTCAACCCACAAATAAGCAATTCTAAAGAGATATAAGGAAGCAGCAGGTAATCAGGAATAACGAACAATAAACAGAATTCGAATACAACCTTCCCTCCCCAAACAAGAGAGAAACACAGATTTGAAACCCTATTGTTTAAAATGACATTTCGGAAATGGCTGAATAAAACACTGAAAATTTGCAAAAATCCTTAATTGAGTACTAATTTCTATGGGAGCAACATTGGCAAGATACTAGCTGTCATGAGCAATAGTTTGAGAAAAAAAGTAAACAATTTGAATTTGAATGGAAGGTTGAAAATAATTTAGAATAAAAATCACACTTGTAAAACTTTGCAAAAATGTTGATTGCCACCTAAAATTAACCAAACATTTTTTAATAAAAATGGATGAAATCATGATTTTTGGTTGGGATGTAGCTATAGGTCTTAGGTATAATCCAGAGTTTAAATGAAGTCTCTCGCTTTTCAACTGAGGGAGATATGCAGGGTAGAATGAGAGGCGTTTTTAGAAAAATCGGGTAGTGAGAACAGAAAAGAAACTCAGTTTGGACAAGAAAATACTTACTATAATTTTACTCTAGACTAAAGCATTCCAGCTAGAATACCAAAGAGGGACACAGTAAACTCTGGAGTTGATTCATGATTTCAACCCCAGATCCCCAGTGGCCGCTCTGGCGGAACCAGTTGGATCACTCGAAATAGGGATGATAGTTCAGGATTTACACAAGATAAAAATGACGAAAGAAATGGTGCTTAGCAAGATAAATCAAGAACAGGATTACAATAAGGATTCTGACAATGTTACAAGTTATTTAGGTAAGGATAGGATGGTTTAGAGATTGAGATAGGACAAGACAAGGCAAGGTATGCTATGGTTTTCTATGATTCCTATTAATACTTACAGTCCACTTTAATTTAGGATTTTGGACCATCAAGTGTTTGGGTCCTCACACAGATCTGGTCTAACACAGGACAGCTGGGCAAATCTGGCAGGACAGGATCATCTGTCTTGAAACACTTGTGTATAGGCGCGTTACAAATACCTTATCATACCATATCATATCATATCTAGGCCGCCTTGGTCACCGGACTGCACTGGACTGGCCCTTCTGGTTACTGGATACTACAGATCAGTGGGATGGCGAGTTTGGAGCAGACATGCATCTAGTAGCAGCAAGCCAGGCTGGACCAGAATTCTTCCCTTGGGTTTTTGGGATTTTTTTAGAATCTGAGGCCTAGCTGAAAATGGTGCAGCAATGCAGAGGGCTTGGCTTTGCAATGAAAATCTGGAATCAAGATCAAGCAGGATGAAGAAATCAGGAACAGGATGCCACGCATGAATTCAGGAAGAAGTCAGGAATCAGTGTGTGTGTGTGTGTGTGTGTGTGTGTGTGTGCTGGCAGGTGCCCTTATTTATCATGCCAGAGGACATCACTACAGTACATGGCAGGGGCAGGCTTACTACCCACACCCATAATGCTAGGATTGGGCAAGGTAGAAGTCTCCTCCTAGCTCTTCGCTGATTGGATCACAGAAAATAGGTGTCATATTTATGGATTGATTTGTACGATGTCTAGAAACCTCCCTTAGCTACTGGAACCAAAATTGAATTTTTCAACAAATACATATTTATGCAGTTATAACCTCTGAGAAAATCAGATACACAGGTTACATATTGTATGCATCGTATTTCAATCCAAAGCCCAAGTCTGTGGGATCAGGTTTTGCCTTTCTGCTCCATTTTCTGCAATTTCAACCATTAAAGATTGGCCTTAAATTCCCCAATTTTGTACACAGATGCACATTTACTCCTGGGATGTGTGTACAAAATGTTATGTTCGCAACATCAATACTTTCCCCGTAATCTGTTAATTTTTACAATTTATGCAGTAATGAGTTCCAACAAGTTTTCAAAGAAAGAGTTTAAAATTTGATTTAGAACTACCAACTTTTCATATTTTTCCTAATTCTTGCTGCAAAGTTAAACCCCTTTTAAAGTTTCATTACAAAATGACCTTTAAAACCAAATGTCACTTGATAACTTTTTTTTCTTTTCCCCCAACTGCAAGCAGCTGTCATATCCTTTGAAGCAGGATGAGGGTCCTCCCTCTCAATTGAAGGGTGTATTGCCCCTCACACTTGACAGGTGAGAGTCACAGCCTGCTATTGTCCCAGCCTGGAGCAAAGATGAATGTCTGATGAGCTTGGGAAGTCCCTTGGTCCTGGTGCATTCAAAGTCCTCCAAGCTAGCAATTAGCGCTTTCCTGTTCCAGAAGTTTATAAGGTGTCACCCTTTCTCAGGGCTAGCAACTGGCAGCAAACGTTTTTTTTATATAGTTTGAAAGTGAGTACTCTGTTCCACCCCACCTGAAATGTGTGTGGCAGGGTGGTGCAGCCATTTTCTGGTTGCTGCAAAAACGCACTTTAGAGATCTTGACGCGCCCAGGAGTCAGCACAGCCATTTGCTGTTTCTTGCCCCAGTGAAGCAAAGTGATTTAGCATAGCACAGCTGAGTTGGTCAAAATATCCCACAATATTTACGATTCTGGCGCACTGTATATTTGCAGATAATACTATGGAGAATATGTGGATTAATAGAGCTATTACTATTTAAATACATGTTCATCAGATTGAAAAAACATTTTTATGCTACCCACAATTTACCTCAAATTAACCAATCTTCTTTAAAACTTCAGATGAGGTCGAAAATGGGGGACTTGCTTCAGAGAGCATCGGGGACATACATGAATTCATTGCATTTTATTATTATTTATACCATGCTACAGAAACAGGGATAGCATGCCCTCTACAGATAGCACAACAAATTCACATTCCACTGGAGAACAACTCATTGAATCAGAAAAACTTTACTAACTGGCTCGAACATATCTCCCAATGGCCTTTGCAGAGCTTGCTTCATCTGAGGAACAGAGCAAAGTTGCACAACACGTTCATATTTGACCCAAAACTACAAATGCAACTACCTGAGGTGTGTAATCTTTGATCCAGATCTCACCTCTTCCACACAGATCACTGCTGCAGTCGAGGGTATCAACGGAAACCTAACCATGTTGTACAATATTCTTCCATGCCTTTACACCAAGTATTACGTAGATCTGTACAGAGGAACGCATTACAGTGCCTAGGGTCGTGGCACAGGCTTCGCAATGATCTCAAACCGCTCTGCAGGACCATTTCTCATCTGCAACTTTTAATGGGCATCATCCCTTCACTTTGTTACATAACGGGTCGAAGAGTATGACATTATAGACTACCATGACATCTGCACCCCATGGTCGTCTCCAGTTTATGTTTTTTTAGCTTGAAAAACGTGGAAAGAAAATGGGTCACTTCTGCGTTGAGCACCACGGTGCATTATGAATTGGCAGTATCTCAATAATAATGCAGAATTATGATACCCGACTGGTAATGTCCCCCTACAAGAGTTCCATTGCTATCAGTAACCTGGCACGTCATGACAGAGTACTAATAGTAATTTTTCTTTAGTTGAGAAACAGCAATGAAAAAAAACAAAAATCATGGTTGTCAGGGAACAGGGAGAAGGGACTACAAGTAGTCCCTTCTCCCTATCCATGGCGTCATTAAAATGAATGAAAACGTTTAAAAAAAAGTAAACAAACATGTAGTGAAGCGGCTCCCAGCTTTCATAGGTTGACATACTCCGTTTATTTCTAGTTTCATAGACGTCTTCATAGCAATAAAACATGTTACATTTAAGTTACATAGAGGACAATAAAACACTGGCAGCACATCACCCAGGCAGAGGGCTCACCAACTGACCATGTTAGAACATTCATCTATGCATTCCATCACTCAGGTATCAGGTATAAACACTCCACATGAAATCACAACTTTCCTTCTGCAAAGCCCAGCCATATACAACACAAAAAGGCCTCCTTTCCATGGAGGCCTGACGATAGGAACCCCGTGGGACACGGGGCTCTGGAAGGTGAGTCTTTTTTGGCCAGGTAAGGACCTGGCAAGGGCCAATCAGATGGTTTGTAAAAATCTGATTGACCCTCTCCGGGTACTAATCTCAAATTATCTCAGGAAAAAACAAACATTTTATGTGGAATATAGATATTGTATGCCACCATATAGTTCAGTAAAAATGTATCTATAAAATTGTCAATGGCTATATTCATCAGAAAATATTTGGCTTTGTTCTTAATTACTACAATGGAAAAAAATTGAAAAATGTTATGAATGGCCAAAAGCAATTGCCTCACAGTGCATAACAAAAAAGACAATCAGTAGCTGAAATCAATTGCCGACATCTTCCAAAAATGTGCTCTTCATCAGGGCATATAAAATAGTGAGATCAGTAAATGTGAAAATCTATGAATTCACGAACCATCACTGCATAAACAGTTTCTTAATCAGGATAATGATAGATTCATTGGTGCCTCAAAAGGTTTTCTTAGTTCATAAGTCGTTGATTGCCATACATCAATTCCACTGGTGTCATTAAGGCTTGTTGGGTGTCCTGACCCACGTTTGAGCTATCATGCTGCAACATCCAAGATGGCCAAAAAGCCCACATGTGCGCCGAAATCCAGGAGAACCACACTGTTTGTGCACACTAAAATGGTTGCCTAACTTGCCACCCACCAGTGCGAGCAGGATGGGCCGGGGTGCCATGAGTGAAATGTGTGCCAAAGGAAAAACCGCACTTTAAAATTACCTTTGGTTTCTCTGAATGCCAGCTCAAAATGCCTATTTTCAAACATTGCAACACATCCAAAAATCTCACTGAACACCAGCGGACATCTGGCAGAATGAAGTATGTGTGCATACTAAATCTAACAATGTTCATAACAAGACTGGCTGAGCTCTGCAGGTCTGCAGCAGCCTAACTGAAACTGGATTTAAAACTACCAAAAATCGAAAATGTTTAAATTAACTGAGTGACCTACGTTTGAGTGTCACATAGTTTGTAACTGTTAAAATGTCATAGTTTTGAACTTAGAATCAGCATTCTAGCTGCATATGTAAAAATTGTCTTGACTTAAACTGGGAAACAAAAAGTGACATTTTACCTGAAACCTGGCTTAAGGAAACTGGAATTCTGCCAGACAGCTACCCCCGACAGGAGTGGGGGCTTGCCCAACAAATGCATTCCCAGGCCTGGCTGCATTCTGTTGCTCCTGCCAAAAGGAGGTCACACACTCTCTGATTGAATTACCAGGGGATTGCAAGAAACTAAAGAAAGGGCCCAGTCAGATGGTTTATTAGGGTGGTCGTAAATGGCTTCCTTTTGAACAAAGCCCTTCCTTGACTAAGGCAAATATTATATTGGGGGCCGTAAAATAGCTTCCTCTTGGCAGAAGCTGGGAGGGGCAGGTTCTCTGAGCTTGGCAGAAACTGGATAAACTGGTTTCTACACCATGTGACCTGAAAAGACACACCCCTGTTGGCCAGAATATGATTCTAAGAAAGATGTATAACTCACAGTGCGGACTTGTCAAAATTATTTAAATGATACCATAATTCTTGTGATTTTTCTGTGCACGTTTTAAGACGCGTTGGGAATTTGTGTGATGTTCTGGGGCAAAACCCCGCTATTTATTGACACCACATACTCTGTGTTTCAGCTAGCGACCTAGAAAGTTACTGAGATATGTGTGGGAGGGGGGTGTACATGTGTATAAATCTGGAGAAAAATCTGATGTTGCAAAACCCACTAAAAAGCACAAAATGTTGCCATTTCTGAATGCAAGCCCCCAGGAAGAGCAGAGTTTGAACAGAGTATATCTCATGTGATATGTGATGGGTGCATGTAATTTTAAACAAATGTGTACCTGTGCAAATATGTATTTGGGTCAAATATAGATTTTTGTGCAATTTGACAGGGGAGTATCCTTTCTGCAGACCATAAAACAGCATCACCATGACACACATTTCCTTCCCCAATCAAAGCAGTGCGGAAAGCTTGACCAGTGGGCGGTTGAGAGAGGGGCTGGCTAGTGATGCTGCACACACACCCACTTTCAAAAGACATAAAAAGAGCCACTTGAAGCTAGAGAGGACATTCAATTCCATTTGCAACGGAGCATGCTGACCGACGACTTCACATCCAGAGATCCTACACTTAGACTTCCAAGCTAAACAGAGACTACAGAACTTTGAACCAAGAAGGCCCACTGCAAGCAAAAGTATTTGTTAGCAGGCCCAAAAATCATTTGCAGACTATCAACAGCCGGGCGAGCTGTTTGAATTCCCTGCCTAGAACATTGCTGTGTCCGGAGAAAGCGGGACTAGGAGCCGTGCAGACCGGTGCTAGACCAGACCAGCAAAACCCAAGATCCAGGAGCAGTGCCGGTGACCCAGAAAGTAGAGCTGTACTCGGAACCGGAGACCAGATTGCTGTGAAGTGCTGTGCGCAGTGACCGGATCCGTGACAAAATCGCCTTCCTGTCCAAAATCTCTTGTGAGTACTCAGCAAAACTCAGAACCTATCCCTTAGTTTAATATAATATAATTCAATCTATTTAACCTAAGTAGAAGTGTCACCTGTCATTTTCTAGCTGCAAGCTGTAACCTGTCGCTTTGAACTTTTAAAATTGCAAATCCGAAAAACTACCTTTATTTAATCGACCGTATCTCTGGAACCGTTTGGGCTAGGGACTTGGTTTAACTTTCCTCTGAAAGCTTAGAATCTCAGCTTTTGCCGTTATCGTGATTCACGCATTCGCGAATTTTGCCGCGATTCGCGATTTGGTTAAAAATCCAGCCACGTGTGAAAACAGCAGCTTCCTTGCTTTCCTTTGCCAAAAATGTGTTTAACCTGCTAGTTACTCCTAGATCCTTGCTAAAGTGAGCCTGAACTCATCCCAAGTATAATTCACTCACCCTGAACCTCCTAAAGGGAATTAAAACCATTTTCAGCATATTCCTCACTTCATTGCCAGCACATATAAAAGCATTTTGGGCCTGTGTTTCAAACTTCTGTAGTCTAAGCTTGCTGGGGTGAACTGAATTACATTTGATTGCATTTCTAAGAACTGTGTGCTCTCCTCTTCATTTCCTTACATTACATAAGGGGGGGATTGGATTGCCAGAGAAAAGTGATTACATTGTTTTGTTGAAATCATATTGAGTATTTTCTGTATTGCATTTTCATTCAACATTGCATCCATCTGAAACTAGATAAAGCATTCTCTACCACCTTATTCTTCTGTTCCTATTCCCAAGCGTGCTACCTCATCCTTTATACTACTCCTGGGTAATCAAATCAGTTTATTAGTAGAACATTACCCATTGTTGTTAACTGCTCATGTTCTGAAGTGTGATATTAATTATTAATTTATTATAAAGTGTGATATATATATATTGTTTACATTCTCAAATAATCCGTTTAAACTTGCAAAACAGAACTACTTCTTGGCTCAGTGGGTTCAGGGGGGTTACAAGAGAGGGGTGTTATATAGGGGTAGTCATGCAGAACTCATGAACTGGACATAAAGATATATCAATAAGGGTTTCCATTCAGTATCCCAGACTAGGCATTGACTTAGCTGTAGTGCTGGATGGAATCCTCTTACGAAGTGGGGTCTCGAGCCGGACGTTTGGGTTAGATCTATCACTTGTGCAGATTAATACAGTGTGCCAGCTGACCAGATACACATATCCGGTCGGATAACCACGCTGTGTTACGCTGTAAAGCACTCCTCAAAGGAACGCTCTAAGGAAAAGGTCTGTTTTGCAAAAATAAAATACAATCTTCTGTAAGTCAGGAAGGAACTCAAATTCCAGAATGACGACCTTGGTAGATATGAAAATAGCCAGAGAGCACTTCTTACATAAGCTATTTGTGAGAGGTGAGTGGACTCATCAGGACCAGACGGTCTGGTTGCAGGCAATCGCACCCCAGATCACTGAAACAGGGTCAGATAAATGGAGAGACCAGGGTCCCTTACATGTGGCCTTGAGTGAACTATATATGTCCCCTAAGGCCAAGGATGAGCACAACAAGATTGCCAGGGTAGCGGCATATTTATATTTACATATGGGAGCCATGCAGGACAAATGTGCTGAAGGCCAAGATCTGGCGAGTAGGCAACTGCTGGCATTACAGAAGGTCCAATCTGATCTGGACTCTTCTGAGCAGAGGCTGCAGAGGAGCCAGGAGTCAGAAAATGATAGTAGGCAGTATATCATTAAAATAAAAGAGGACATGGATATACTGCTACAGGAAAAGGCTGACCAGGATACCAGAATTCTGGCCTTGCAGAAGGAACGCCAAGACAGTTTGGACTCCCTACTGCAGAGCCAGAAAAAGCTGGAGCAACAGATCAATTTCAACAGGGCATGCACAGAGCAGGTAGCCACCCTGCAAATCCAACTAGACAGAGAGAAAGAGGAGAGCAATAAACTGATCCTGACAGACCTGGATACCCAGGCAGAGTTTGATCAGGAGCGCCAGAAAGCTGGTGCCTTCCAAAGGCAAAGGGACGACCTGACGGTACAGATGCAGACTCTTAGTCAGGAAAGGGAAACCTTAGGCCAGGAAGTCTGCCACTTAAAAAGAAAAATGGAAGAAAATCACCTGGCCCACCAGGGACTGGGTGACCTCCAAAAAGAACACCAGGACTTGCTAGAGCACACCAGGAGGGTGGAGGAGGCTCTGGCAAGACAGGAGCAGGCCAGTAGGGATGGGACTCAGGAGGTAACCCACCTGCAGCAAAGACTGGCCCAGTGCTCCAGGACCAATCAGGAAACGCAGAGAGAGAATGAGGCTCTCTGCCAGCAAAATGATAGGCTCCAACAACAGGTAGCAATGCAGGAGAGACTGATAGATTCTAGTAAGGCCTTAACTGAGGAACTGAAGGCGCAGGCTCCTGCATTGCAACAGGGAGCAGGGGCGGATAGAGACCAGGTTCGCTGGGAAAGGGAAACTCCTGAGCATAACCTCAGGAGCCCTAGTTCCAGAGGCCTTTTTCTATCTCAGTCCCTGGACTCTGCCACCCCCATGTCCCCTGGCACACATGAGCACCGGGCCACAGGGATGGAAGATTACTATCCAGCCAGAAGCATGGGGCTCATAGGCCAGTACCTCCCAGGAATGGATGGGCGGGCATCCGGGTATGGGCACCCAAGCACAGTGCAATTTAGTGGGGAACCCCAGGAGAATAGGCCCATTAAGGGCATCCTGAAAACTTCTGCCCAGTTAGGTCAGTGGGGGGGGGGTACCCATCAAATCCTGGCAGCAAGGAGGAATCTGAAGACTCCTCTGAACGGCGCAGGACACAGGAGACCAGGTCCCCACATTCTGCCAGCCAATCCCAGGCTCGCAGAATCCGGGAAAACCTGGAAGATCAGACAGGAACCTCTGGGAGCAGTGCCTCTGAGTCAGAGGATGAATGGACCAGGATTACCCGAACCAAAAAGGCCAATAAGGCAAAAAGGGCCTTGCTTAAGGACCCATTGAAGCAAATAAAGGCAATAAGGAGTGTCATCACGCCTTATCACAAGAACGCCAAGTATTCTGTTTGGGAACACTTGGAGCTTTACGAGCAAATGATGGAGACTTTCCATTTGAAGGACAGCCAAAGCTGTATTCAATATGTAAAGTGGACCTTCTCACCAGAATACTCCAGTTTCTTTGCGGGGCTGGAGGACCAAAATCATTTAAGATGCTCCACCTATAAGGCGGCCATCTTGAAACATTTTTCTGTTCACAGAAATCCTCAAGAGGCTCGCAAGGCAGCCTGCAATTTGCAATGTGGGGAGGATCAGGCCCCACAAGAATTTCTGCAAGAACTGAAACGTGCCTTTGCGCAGACCACCAGAAGGGTGCGCACAGACAGCAGAGAATTTGTCAATACATTTTTCCATGCCTTGCCTAAATATATAATGACCCAGCTCGTGAGAGATTTTCATGAGAAAAGATCTTTAGACTGGGTCATTGAACAGGCTACCCGGATCTATGAGGTGCAGAAGCCCATAGAAAATAAAAGCAATACCCAGAAAAATCCCAAAACCAACAGCACCCCTGCTGCTGCCAAGGTGGCAGAGGTAAAGGTTGCCCCCGTTTTAGATTTGGAGATGGGGGGCCTAAAAACCTGCCTGCACCAAATAATTCACAGCCCAGAAGGCCCTCGGGCCAGTCACAGACAGGGAGTCGAGGAGGTGGACTCACAAATGGGGTGCCCCGCTCCCCTGACTATGTAAGTCCCCGCTATAAGGAAACCGACCAATCCTGGGTTATGTGTGGACTCCTCCAGCCCAAGGGGGGGGATCCAGCCAAGCACCTGACCCGGGGAACTTCCCTCCTAACTTCCCCCAGGAGGGCAGCAATTCTCCAAATCCTGGGCAGAACTTTTTCCCCAGGTATCCACCCAATTTCCAGCCCCAAAATCATCCATCCTTCTTTCCCCAATTCCCTGAGCCCAGACAACCTAATCCGGGAGAGGGGAGGCCAAGGGTGGAGGGGTACCAAAATCTTCCCAACCAGGGGTACTACCAGAGAAGGGATAGCTACCCTTCCCGGGATCAGCCCAGGGGAGAAAATAGAGCCCCGTATCAGCCTGAGCGGGTTTCACAACTTGAGCTCCAGGTCCAAAATATGGCACGAGATCTGGGTCACATACTGAGGGCTCAACAGAACCCTCAGATGAGCATGCCACCGCCGAATGCCCCAAACTCTGGACCTGGTGCTCCAGAACAATGACGGGGGCAGCACCCCGATAACACACCGGTTCCCAGGGAGGAGGCACAAGGGGAAGGGGGGTGTAAAGCCTTGGAGGAAGCTTCCTTCCCAACTTGTAAACAGCCCCTGGAAAACCAGGAACCGGAAACAAAATCTCCTACCCCTGAAAGCCTGCCTCCCAAGGAGCAGAGGGGGGGTAGGAGAAACAAAGGACCCAAACAGACCCACTTTGTGGAGGAGGTACAGATCTTCCAATTTGAGGGAGAGGGATCCTCAGAGGATCCTGGGGAAAGGACATTCTACTTCAGAGATGGGGGAACTCCTCCCAAAGAAAAATGTGTCCCAAGGGATTCCAATCCAGACTAGGGAGATATGGAGACTGAGCTACCGCCGCCTATCATCTCATCCCAGAACCCACAATACCAAAATCCCCTGGTTCAAACCCATCCTGGTGACTGCCTCCAAAAAGGGGGGGGGCGGCCCAGAACCGGAACCAGGGGAACCCACAATGGCTCTGATCTCCAGTTGCCAACTTTTTCTTTCAGATTCCCAAGACTCTCCACAGAATTCTGCCCAAATCTCTTCTCTAGCAACGTCCAAAACCAGAAAGTTAGCCCACCAGTTGTCCAAAAATGTGCATTATCTGTGCCCCCTTGAGGAGAAGGAGGGAAGATACTATGCCCCGGTACAAGTACAGGGGCAGGGTACAATTTTGGCACTGGTGGACACTGGATCCCAAGCTACCCTTCTGTCCAAAAGGGCCTTTGAGGGACTAAATGCAGGAAGGGGGGAGAATTACCGTATTCCACTCACCTCTCTTACTGGACAACTGCAGAACTTGAAATTCCTGTCGAGGGGACTGCAGACTTGGACATTAAAATTGGGCGACACAAGGTGAAACACCCGGTCATAGTAGTGACTCCAGAGGGCACCCCTTGTTTACTAGGGAATGACCTCCTGAGAAGGTTGTCACCCCTAATAGATTGTGTAAACAAGGTCCTCTGGACCCAGACTAGCCGACCAATAACATTAAAACAGAGTGTCAACCATGTTAGTTTAAACAGCACCTGCCACATGGTTGAACAAAAATCTGACCAAGTAGAATTTCACTTCCAGAACAACCAAACTCCAGATGTGACAGTCATAGCAGTAGGACAACAGACTGGTGATGGGGGGTCCTCTCTATTTCTGAAAATCAACCTTCCTTCCAGTTTAAAGTGGTACTCCACGCTGGAAGGAAACACTTTCAAATTCTTTACTAATCCACAATCAGAAACTCCCACTCCTATAGTCCAGAAAGATGTGAAATCAGCTCAGAGCCTGGCTGACATTCAGCAAATTGGAGAGCAGTTGTTCATCCCTGTTCAGTTAAATGATGGGAAGGACTCTGTTCTCGCTCGAGTGTGTGTGAACAACGGTAAGAGCTTCATCAGCGAAGCCATGTGCCGCCAACTCCCAAAAGATCCAGCCATTCCCACATTCAAACTGATAGACAAATGGGAAATGGACCTGGAAGCATCCAATTCCAAACATCTCCTGCCAAGCAGGTGTATGCTCAAAATCTCCATTGGCAACAAGAGCATAGTCCATAATTGTTGGGTCGTGCGAGACGTCACTGCCGCTTTTTACTTAGGCAGTGACATTCTCAATCGCTTTGCCATTAGTTTGGACCTAATAAACTTCAAAGGTTGGTCCCGATTAGCGGATAATCCCATGGGCTTTGATGATCTAGAAAAAGCATTTAGGTCAGCTCAATTACTACCTTATGCAGTTGAAATTCATATCAAAGAGGAAGTCACCATCCCAGAAAGGACCCGACAATTCTCCCTGGAAGTGAAAGTTAAAAGAGTACAATATTTGCAAAACCCTGATGCTTATGTACATCTAAATGCTTCTCTCCAACAGCAAGGGTTGGGGGTAAATCCAACTCCATTAGTCAACATAGAACATGACACCATTCCAATAGAGGTGGATAACAGCGACTTAAAGAGTATTACTCTAGCCGCAGGCACCATTATTGGAATGGCGGTTGATGACCGACATTTTTCCATTGATTTAGGAAATGAACTGTTAGGACCAATCCCCAAAGACTGCTTTGACAGTGACAGTGATGACAATACAACACCAGACAGGATTTTTACCCGGCATGGGGGGAACTTCCTGGTGTACACTTCTTGCCCTTATGGTACAGAAGATGTGACTTGTGACTTCAGGAGGGATGAGGTGATTTTCCAGGTCCATGAGGGCTGCCTTTCCCACCTGAAGCCTCCCGTCCAAATCAGCACTCTGACCAGGGACTTCTCCACCCAGCTGGAGGAGGCCGCTGAAATAGCCAAACCAGAAGTCTTTCCAGGCTTCAGGCAGATGGTGGAAGAGAGAGTCAACCTAGCTGATGCCTGTGTGACTCTGGAACAAAAGCAAAAGTTGAAACAAGTTTTCGTGGATTTCCAAGATCTATTTGCGGTAGACTCATATGACTGTGGTCGCACCGACATCCACACAACAACAATCCCCACGGACCCTGGCATGACTCCAGTGTTTGTGAAGCAATATCGTTTGCCTCTCGCATCCATGGAGTCCCTTACTGAAATAATTAAGAACCTTGAGTCCCGGGGAATAATTCGTCCAATACACAGCACCTTCAATAATCCGGTGCTGGGAATACTGAATCCAAACAACCAGTGGAGACTCTGCGCTGACCTCAGGGAGCTCAACAAACGGGTCCATACTTCCCGATGGCCTCTGCCCTACATTGACCAAGGGCTGGCCCAGATCCAGGGGTCACAGGTATTCACTGCAATAGACCTGACCAATGGATACTGGACTGTGCCTGTCAGTAGGGAGGACCAATACAAGCTGGCTTTTACCTTTGGGGGCCAGCAGTACACATGGACCCGGACTCCCTTCGGATACCTCAACTCCGGCAATGAATTCAACTTTTTCCTACACAAGGCCATGCCCGACCTGGGAGCAAGGGGTAACCTGGCTTATGTAGATGATGTCCTCATCAAAAGTTCATCTGTGGAGGAACACATAGCGGAGATCCGTTATGTTCTGACCCAGTTGAGGGCTGCCGGAGCAAAACTTTCCTTTCAGAAAGCACAGTGGTGTAGAACCCGTGTTAATTTCTTGGGGCATGAGATTACTCCTCAGGGTCTCTGTCCCCAGGAAAAGAAAGTGGAAGCACTTCTGAAACTGAAAGACCCCACAACTCTGCGGGAACTAAGGAGCCTCCTTGGACTGACTAATTACAGCAGAAAGTTCATTGAGGGCTACGCAGAGATCACCAGACCCCTGATTCATCTCCTGAAGGGGGGGGGTCAAGTGGGAATGGGGTCCAGAACAAGCCGAGGCAGTAAGACAACTCAAAAGAAGCCTCTCACAAGCGCCTTGCCTAGCTTACCCTGTCAGAAACAAGGAGTTCTTCCTGGAGACAGGGTTCTCTAATACGTGCTTGACGGCAGTATTATACCAAAAGCATGACAAGGTCAATAAAGTAATCTCCTATGCGAGCAAAACTTTATCCTCTGTGGAGGAAAAATTCAACGATTGTGAGAAGGCACTCCTGGCAACGGTGTGGGCATTGAAGAATTACCGCCCGTTTATCCAGAGGGAACACATCATCGTGGAGACTCCACACCAGCCTCTTCAATATCTCCAAAGTGACAGAATCCGGGCCGGAAATGTAAGTAATTCCCGAATTACTTCCTGGATTCTGTCAATGCAAGGCTTTCCTGTGGAGGTCAGATATGGCCAAAACAAGAAGAGTCCCCTCGCGCAAGGTCTGGCTGACTTGCATGATTGTGCCAGAGAAAACTGTCTCGAGGACGAAAGTCTAAAAATCAAGGACAACATGGAGGCATACCTTAATTCCCCACACAAAGTCTTTGAAGAGGACAAGTGTGAGGGAATGCCCACTGTCTATGTGGATGGATGCTCTTACCATGTTGACAACAACGGGGAGAAAGAACTGGTGGCTGGCGTAGGGAATGCATGGGTGAAGGAGTTCCCAGAACCCTCCGCCGGATACAAAATTGGTCCCCGAAGTAGTCAGGTGGCAGAATTGATGGCTGTGCATCAGGCCATCCTCACTGCTGTCCAACATCAACTCCACAAACTGGTCATAATCACCGATTCGGATTATGTACGGAACGGGTTTGTGGAGCACCTGGTTAATTGGAAAACCAGAGGCATGTTATGTGCTAATAACAAACCCCTGAAACATGGGAAGTTAATCCAAAACATTGATTATCTGGTCACCTCAAAGGGGATGACAATCTATTGGAAGAAGATCAAGGGTCATTCCAAAGTAGAGGGACCAGACAAAACTGGAAATTACTTAGCTGATCAGCTGGCCAAAACCGGGGCCATCCTAGGGGATCTAATCGAAATAGAGTCCCTGTTGGGGGAAATCCAGGTCACTGCTATCACTAGGTCCCAGACAAATGCTCACAATGATCTTTCAACTGCCCAATGGAGCAAGGAGACCACTGATGCTGATTTGATTACAGCTCAGAAGGGGGATCCAATTATAGGTAAGTTTTACCAACACCTTGAGGACCCTGAGAACTTTCCCCTAATGGATACCGATTACATTGGGAAAGAGGACCTAAGAGTGTTGATGAAATGTCCAAAAATGTTCCGGATCCAAGACGGTTTGTTGGTAAGGAAATCCAAAGCTGGCCACGATCAGTGGGTGGTTCCTACCTCATTCCGAAGCCTGATGTTAAGTCACGCCCATGATGCGGCCACCGCCGGTCATAGGGGGTTTCACACAACATTGGAAATCTTAAGAGAGGTTGCATACTGGCCACACATTGGGCAGGACCTCAACCAATATTTGAAGGGTTGTCTTGTGTGTGCACAATTTCAGCCAACATCCCTCACACACCGGGCGCCTCTCCAAAAGAGGGGAATGACACTCCCATGGTCAGATTTACAAATCGACTTTGTAGGCCCCGTGATTCGTTCCGCTAGGGGGAATAAGTACATGTTGACTGTGACATGCTTGTTTACCAAGTGGGTGGAATGTCTCCCAGCCCCAAACTGTGAGGCAGAAACGGCAGCTGCCTTGATGATTAACCACATCTTTTCCCGTTTTGGTCTACCTCAAAGGATTGAGTCAGACAGAGGTAGCCACTTCACCAGTGAAGTAATGACAAAGATGTGGGAGATACTGGGGGTCAAGAGAAAGCTATACATTGCTTACAGACCAGCTTCTTCTGGAGCAGTAGAACGCTACAACCGGACAATTGTGAGCATCTTAAAAAAGTTTGTGGCAGATTCTGGGCCAAGTTGGGATATCCGATTACCTCTGGGCCTAATGGCCATCAGATCTACCCCTTCATCTGCAACCAAAATGTCTCCATTTGAGTTGATGACTGGGCACATGATGGTGCTTCCTCAGCATTTGCTGTATAGGACCCAAGAGCAGACACTAATAAATGCCTCCACAACTCACGAGTATGTGGAGAATTTAAGGAAACACCTTCAACATGCTTTTGCTTATGCTCAGCGGAATCTAGAAAGATCAGCCGAGAGTATGAAGACCCACTATGACCTGAAAACTTCCAGGAAGGAATATCAGGTGGGGGACCGGGTCTATCTATACAATTTCCAAAGGAACCAGGCCAAACAGCGAAAATGTTTGCCTACATGGAAGGGACCCTTTGAGATTATAGACAAGATCTCCCCTGTGGCCTACAAGATCCGCAAACCAAAAGGCGGTTTGGCAGAGGGGGAAGACAAGTGGGTACATATAAATCAGCTAAAGTGTTGCCATCCCAGGCACACTCTGCAGCAACTGGAGGAGTCCTCTGCAATACCAGAGGGGGCCCCTCCAGAGTAATTCAGTTCCAAACGTAAAATATCCTACGTATAGCCTATCAAATTCTGTGTTTCTCAAGTTTATGTGTTCCTGTCTCTTAATTTAAAAAAAATGTGCATGTTCATATCTCTTGAGTTCTAAAATATATATGCCACCCCAATATATCAATGGTGGGGGAGAAATGTCCATGAATAGGTATTGCCGCTTTTCCTTTGTCGTCCTAGGAGAAAGAAAACCTGGAGACTGGCCTAGGAGGACAATCCGGAGATCGGGAGCAGAGACCCAAGGGGCCCGGGGTACCGCCCAATATTCCCATCAGGACCGGCGAGGAGAACCGATCGATCAATACCGGATGGAGAAAAAGATGCTGAACTGTGCCATTTACAGAATTGGAAGAAGATTATGCGGACATACCAGTGCGTGGGTCATCATCTTTTGTGCACCCGACTCCCCATCGACTCAAATTCAAAGTGCAGTCGCGTGGGGGGGCCTTGTTGGGTGTCCTGACCCACATTTGAGCTATCATGCTGCAACATTTGGTGCTGTGGGCTTAGAAAATCCAAGATGGCCAAAAAGCCCACATGTGCGCCGAAATCCAGGAGAACCACGCAGTTTGTGCACACTAAAATGGTTGCCTAACTTGCCACCCACCAGTGCGAGCAGGATGGGCCGGGGTGCCATGAGTGGAATGTGTGCCAAAGGAAAAACCGCACTTTAAAATTACCTTTGGTTTCTCTGAATGCCAGCTCAAAATGCCTATTTTCAAACATTGCATCACATCCAGAAATCTCACTGAACACCAGCGGACATCTGACGGAATGAAGTATGTGTGCATACTAAATCTGGGAAGTTGAAGAGCCCCAAAACAATGTTCATAACAAGACTGGCTGAGCTCTTCAGGCCTGCAGCAGCCTAATTGAAACTGGATTTAAGACTGCCAAAAATCGAAAATGTTTAAATTAACTGAGTGACCTACTTTTGAGTGTCACATAGTTTGTAACTGTTAAAATGTCATAGTTTTGAACTTAGAATCAGCATTCTAGCTGCATATGTAAAAATTGTCTTGACTTAAACTGGGGAACAAAAAGTGACATTTTACCTGAAACCTGGCTTAAGGAAACTGGAATTCTGCCAGACAGCTACCCCCGACAGGAGTGGGGGCTTGCCCAACAAATGCATTCCCAGGCCTGGCTGCATTCTGTTGCTCCTGCCAAAAGGAGGTCACACACTCTCTGATTGAATTACCAGGGGATTGCAAGAAACTAAAGAAAGGGCCCAGGCAGATGGTTTATTAGGGTGGTCGTAAATGGCTTCCTTTTGAACAAAGCCCTTCCTTGACTAAGGCAAATGTTATATAGGGGGCCGTAAAATAGCTTCCTCTTGGCAGAAGCTGGGGGGGCAGGGTCTCTGAGCTTGGCAGAAACTGGATAAACTGGTTTCTACACCATGTGACCTGAAAAGACACACCCCTGTTGGCCAGAATATGATTCTAAGAAAGATGTATAACTCACAGTGCGGACTTGTCAAAATTATTTAAATGATACCATAATTCTTGTGATTTTTCTGTGCACGTTTTAAGACACGTTGGGAATTTGTGTGATGTTCTGGGTCAAAACCCCGCTATTTATTGACACCACATACTCTGTGTTTAAGCTAGCGACCTGGAAAGTTACTGAGATATGTGTGGGAGGGGGGTGTACATGTGTATAAATATGGAGAAAAATCTGATGTTGCAAAACCCACTAAAAAGCACAAAATGTTGCCTTTTCTGAATGCAAGCCCCCAGGAAGAGCAGAGTTTGAACAGAGTATACCTCATGTGATATGTGATGGGTGCATGTAATTTTAAACAAATGTGTACCTGTGCAAATATGTATTTGGGTCAAATATAGATTTGTGTGCAATTTGACAGGGGAGTATCCTTTCTGCAGACCATAAAACAGCATCACCATGACACACATTTCCTTCCCCAATCAAAGCAGTGGGGAAAGCTTGACCAATGGGTGGTTGAGAGAGGGGCTGGCTAGTGATGCTGCACACACACACACTTTCAAAAGACATAAAAAAGAGCCACTGGAAGCTAGAGAGGACATTCAATTCCATTTGCTGCGGAGCATGCTGACCGACGACTTCACATCCAGAGATCCTACACTTAGACTTCCAAGCTAAACAGAGACTACAGAACTTTGAACCAAGAAGGCCCACTGCAAGCAAAAGTATTTGTTAGCAGGCCCAAAAATCATTTGCAGACTATCAACAGCCGGGCGAGCTGTTTGAATTCCCTGCCTAGAACATTGCTGTGTCCGGAGAAAGCGGGACTAGGAGCCGTGCAGACCGGTGCTAGACCAGACCAGCAAAACCCAAGATCCAGGAGCAGTGCCGGTGACCCAGAAAGTAGAGCTGTACTCGGAACCGGAGATTCGCGAATTTTGCCGCGATTCGCGATTTGGTTAAAAATCCAACCACGTGTGAAAACAGCAGCTTCCTTGCTTTCCTTTGCCAAAAATTCGTTTAACCTGCTAGTTACTCCTAGATCCTTGCTAAAGTGAGCCTGAACTCATCCCAAGTATATTTCACTCACCCTGAACCTCCTAAAGGGAATTAAAACCATTTTCCTCACTTCATTGCCAGCACATATAAAAGCATTTTGGGCCTGTGTTTCAAACTTCTGTAGTCTAAGCTTGCTGGGGTGAACTGAATTACATTTCTAAGAACTGTGTGCTCTCCTCTTCATTTCCTTACATTGCATAAGGGGGGGAGTGGATTGCCAGAGAAAAGTGATTACATTGTTTTGTTGAAATCATATTGAGTATTTTCTGTATTGCATTTTCATTCAACTTTGCATCCATCTGAAACTCGATAAAGCATTCTCTACCACCTTATTCTTCTGTTCCTATTCCCAAGCATGCTACCTCATCCTTTATACTACTCCTGGGTAATCAAATCAGTTTATTAGTAGAACATTACCCATTGTTGTTAACTGCTCATGTTCTGAAGTGTGATATTAATTATTAATTTATTATAAAGTGTGATTTATATATAATGTTTACATTCTCAAATAAACCGTTTAAACTTGCAAAACAGAACTACTTCTTGGCTCAGTGGGGTCAGGGGGGTTCCAAGAGAGGGGTGTTATATAGGGGTAGTCATCCAGAACTCATGAACTGGACATAAAGATATATCAATAAGGGTTTCCATTTAGTATCCCAGACTAGGCATTGACTTAGCTGTAGTGCTGGATGGAATCCTCTTACAGGCTCCATAAAATCTGATATTTTAATTGCTAAATTAATTTGAATGTTGCCCACAACTTGGCACTGTATTTCTATTTAAGTCCATAAAAATCAGCACAAGCTCCTCCCTCTCCCCCTCTTCTCTCTCTTTCCATTTCTATTTCAGTTCTACAGACAGACCTAGATATGGTTATCCCCTATGTAGGACCACTACACATATTGTAAAAGCGCAGTGCTGAGAGACCATAACAGTGATCAATGGTGCATTATAAATTAATGTTTACATTTAATGATCAGTTCTACCACTACAAAAATAGTCTAACGCTAATGACACATGTATTTGTCTTATTATTGAACCTTTATATTTATTATTGTTTGGAAATGGTGTTGATGCCTCAGTGACACTGCAGGTGTTAGGCGGCCCCCACTTGCAAGGCACAAATGGTAAGGCCCTGTCTGTTCCCAATATGCCAACCACTCAGAGAAGGCACAACACCTACATCGGGGGTAATCCACCCCCCACTACCATCTTGGAAACTGCTGGAGCAGTGTTCCACCTCACACAGTCAATGTAAGCCCTGAAGGGGTTTGGGAACCTTTTTTAATTAATTTCTGAATTGTTTGCTGAAAGTGCTAGATCCTGCCTGAAATACTCTACATCTTTTTTAAATGAAGTTGATGCTGCTGCACTGATGTGCATCTTTGTGCTGAGTGGTGTTTTTAACTACAGCAACACTCCATTGCCTTTCTGAAAAAAAAAGAAAAAAGAAAAGTGCTTTAAAAATGGCCGTCGGACCCACGTTAGCCCTGGCGCCTGCTGCCTACTCTGATTGGGAAGACTGTGGCGTTAATTACCAATCAGGAGCTAACAGCAGGCATTAGCCAGCCCACACTGTAAGGCCATGTCTGTTACTGACCAATTCCTGGCGGGGTCTAGGGGCCTCTCTCCTCTCAACCAACAAGGATTAAGGAGGCTGCACAACACAACCATGCCTCCTGGCTCCACTAATACCCTGGGATGACACGCAGATGTGAACAATGAACTACAGCCTGTAGAAACCTTCCAGACTGTGGCCGTTGCCACTCCTGACAATCTTTACTTCTCTGAAGGTCAGCCCCCTTAACTCTATATGCAAATTTTCTACCTCCAACCCCCACTCCTTTACCTGTACTTCTGATCTCAAATCCCACCTGCTCAATTTAGCTGTGTACATTTCCATCATTGTTTTCTACTTTAGCCCAAAATTGAAGTTGGCTGTGTGCACTTCCAGCATTGTTCTGCTTTAGCTCATAATCAAATAGAGCTGTGTGCACATCCTGCATTGTGCTATTCTGCCCTTAACCTGTAACTGAATTTAGCTGTGTGCACACCTATACGTTGCCTGGTACTTGCCTGCCCTCTGTTCTAGTCTGTCATTCCACACCCTCTGCTCTTACATTCTCCTCCTCCCATCCCTCTGTGTCCGTATGTGCCAGCTCCATTCCCACCACATCTCTCAGGTTCCTGCTAGGTTAAGTACACCACCTTGTATCCACTATGGCACTTTCTATCTCCTCTATCTTATCCAGCTGCATCTCCATCACCTATCCTTCACCTCTCACTAAATCTGGCAGGAAGACACCCTGGCATTCAACCCAGGCCTACCCATTGCAGACACCTATGTCAGTACTTCAGCCAGAGATACTCTTACTGACATCCTCTTTGTTGTCCCTTCAACCAGCCTATGCACCCTTCAGTCCTCTTGTGGTTTCAGTTTTAAGGAGATAACTGGGCAGGGAATTAAAGAAACTAATTAAAACATGCATCCAACTAATTGCCCAGGAGACCATCTATCCTCAATAATCATTTTTGAACACCAAGATTTTTTTACTCCATTTCTTTGTAGATTCGTTAACGCCTCCTTTAAGTATCATCCCGCAACTTATAAAAGATGTGGCAGTCACTCCCTTAATGAAGAAACAAGGGCTTGATCCAATGGACACATTTAATCTGCGGCCGATTATGAATACTCTGTTCATTCTCAAACTAGTGGACAAGGTTGCGGCCTCACAACTTCAAATACACATGAAAGTGGCAGGAATCTTTCACAGGAAGCAATCAGGTTTCAGAAGTGCTCATTGCACGGAGAGTGCCTTGATTCATCTTCAAACACAAATGCTGGAAACCTTGGAAAGAAGTGGACTACGGCTGCTGACCCTTTTAGATCTTTCAGCAGCTTTTGACATTTTAGACCATCCGATATTATTGGAAAGGCTGAGAGTGACAGGGGGACTCACTGAGGAGGCAATAACTTGGTTTAGATTGTTTCTGGAGGGGCGCAGATCAAAGGTGCATTGGGAGATAATGTATCTGGGGAAATGCTATTGACATATGGAGTCCTGCAGGGGGCCTGCTTGTCACCCCTGCTTTTTAATATATACATTCAGCCACTGTGCCAAGAGTTGGAGATTAGGTTTCTTTTTCTCCAACTATGCAGACAACTTTAAACTCACAATGGAACTGAGTGGAAACCACATTGAGGATCAGGGGAAACTTAAGAACATATAGCAGGAAAATAAGAACTGGATGTCCAACAACTGGTTATGTTTGAATGCAGCAAAAACTGAGCTAATGATTCATGGCTCGAGACAGCAAGGAAAAATGTTAGCCAGGTCTATGAAAGCTTTTCAACAGAAGAGAATCAGATACTAGTTGCGACTAAGGTCAAGACTCTTGGCGCCTATGTGAAGGCAAACCTCAATGCTGATGCACTTGTTCAAATGATCGTTAGAAATACCAATTACTACCTTAGAGTTTCAAGATTGGTTAGACCAATGATCATGAAGGAGAACTGTGCCAAGCTGATGAGGGCTGCTATTCTCACACAAAAGAGAGCGTGGATGGGGTGCACAACTGTGTTTGAGTGAAATTCAAAGTTTAAGTACTTGAGTCATATCAATAAGAGTTCCTTAAATTGATCAAGCGTTTATGGTCATTTCAGGTGCAAAGGGTCAGAGAGTCTCAAGCCCGCCTGAGACTGCGAGGGGAAAGCAGAAACAAGACCTGTTGTATGCCAGCAGGTGACCCCTATATGCACTGCAAAGGGATTCAACAATCCCAAAATTATTTAGCAAACACACAAGGGACTGGACTCCAATCATTGGGACCTACAAGCGCTTTGTGTAAAATCAATATTTGAATAATTTTCAATGTCCAACCTTAGCTAGGTGGAAAATGCCTATATATACATTCATAGTTAAAATAGGACCTTTTACCAGTCCCAACAATTAGATACTTCAATAAATGATTCAAACCTTCAGACTCAATGGATTTGGATTTGTTACAAAATATAATCGTAATGATAAGTATCAAGAAGGAAAAAAATATTCTTCAAATTCAATAGTATGAACATAACACATATACCAACAGGTTTAGGCCATACAATGATGAGTTGTATTACATACTTCATACAACAACGTGTAACAACATCAGAGTTTACACATTTCCAATGAACATCCTAATGAGATCCACTAATGGTAGTCTTATTAGTAATTGCCAAGGCGTTTTGGATCCTTCCTAAATCCTTCTTCAGGGCCTTGGAGCCTATCATTCCTTATTCTTGTGGTCAATAATTAGGGCCTGGATATGCACCTGCAGGGTAACACACAGGGCTAAGTTCAGTAAAATGTAAATAGGTTATAAGAATAAACTGTAAGGATGTGCAAGGTATAGAAAGAAACTGACCTTCAGTCTTCCTTGTACATATTTCCAATATGTGTCAACTGTAATCCTGTGTCGTGGAGCCAGGACAATACATTTCTAATCACTACTAGGTAGTCAGGCCTGGATGTGCACCTACTGGGTAACACACAGGGCTAAGTTCAGTAAAATGTAAATAGGTGAAATGAATTTGCTGTAAAAATGCACAAGGTATAGAAAGAAATTGACCTCCTTGTGCATGTTCCCAAAGTCTGTTAACTGTAATCCTGTGTCGTAGAACCAGGAAGACACATTTTGTTTTCTGCTACTGTGTAGTACCCAGCCGTGACGCTGGAATTCTAATCATCCATTTTCTCCCTGGACGAAACTCCCCGGGAAAGGTGAAGGTCTCCTCACATATTGTATGTCACAAAAGCCACCATGCTCTGCAGGTAAAGAATAGGGTTGATCAAAATAGCAGAAGGTTCTATTGCACACGTTTGAATAAGCGTGTAATGATCTTAATCTGCCCCTAGCGGTTAATGTACATATTGTATTGTGCATGTCGTAGTCTGATATTCTCTCATGATTGGATTACTTTAATTCCCTTTTGGGGCCAGCGAGCATAAAGTCCATCAACATTCTTCAGAAAACACAGAATGCAGCCGTATGCCTTGTGTACCAAGTAACATGGAAAGATCCAGTATATGTAGCCAGGAAAGAGTTACACTGGCTACCAGTGGCAGCAAGAGTTGCCTTTAAGATATTGACGCTTGCTTGTATTTTGGCGATTGCCCCCTTATATCTTAAAAACAGGTTGGTAGTATACCAATCCAAGAGAAACCTCAGATCCACAGAAGCACTTCTTTTGAAAGTTGACCGCAGGAGAAGAGCCCATGGAAGAGGTTGCTCCTTTAGGGTTGTAGCAGCCCAAGAATGGAATGAATTTCCTAAATACATGCAAAAAGAATAAAGCCACACTGTCTTTAGAAAACCTTTGAAAACTAGGTTATTTATGTAATGTTTTGGAATACTGGAATGCCTCCCATTCCTTTTGTATTGATCAGCGCCTGGATGCCCTCAGGCTTTGGCACCATATAAATGTTCTAACATAACATAACATTCATATGGTAGCTCTGCTCTCTCCCTCCTCACACATGGCAGGTCCTTCTTGCCTCCTTCTCTTCCTCCAGGGTCATCATTAATGTCATCATTAATGAATGATAATGATAATGAATAATAATAAATGATACCTATAGTTTATTTGTATAGCGCCTATACACATGTGTTTCAAAGTGCTTCAAGGCAGGGGAGGGAGCAAGGGAAAATACAATAACATTCTTACAAGGCCTTGAGACATTAAGAATTGAAAAATGTACCATTGTACTAGGCCTGACGACATTTCAGATAGTGCAAGAGCATTGACAATAAGTGAGGGAAAGGAGGGAGGGTGGGAGAGAGAGGGGAGTAAGCAGAGGAACAGACAGCAACTATCGTACTAGGCCTCACACCAAAATGTGTCAATCAGACTCTTATTTCAGGCAGGGCGGGATAGTTGAAGCAGAGGAGGCATTGCATGTGAGGGATGCCATGAGAGGGTGCAGCTAAATACAAGATTCAGGTATACAGGTACTTGCATACTACAGGGGGGTCAGCTAAATACAAGATTTCGGCATACAGGCACTTACATACAACAGGGGGGACAGCTAAATACAAGATTCAGGGATACAGGCACTTACATACAACAGGTACATACAACAGGGGGACAGCTAAATGCAAGATTCATGGGTACAGGCACTTACATACAACAAGAGGGACAGCTAAATACAAGATTCAGGCATGCAGGCACTTACATACAAAAGGGGGGGGGGCAGATAAATACAGTGTTACACCCAGAAACGTCCAGGCAGCGTGCAGGGAGCAGACAGGGGCCTTATACATGGGCCTTGAAGGTGGGGGCAGCATTCGCCTGCCGGCTCACCTGATTGTTAATGATGTACACGGAAAGAGCCAATCAGAGGTGGGCAGGCGAGGTGCAGAAAGGCCAGCACACTGAAACAAAGAAGAGGTCGGCCATGTTGGAAGGCCTGATCTGATACATAGAGCATGGCAGAGTGTACAGCGGCTGCAAAGAAGGCGGTCACTGAGGATCGAATAATGGCAGCAATGCATCCTCATGTAAAACACATTATTCCATGAAAAATGAGAATTCCTGAGAACGCGCTCACTATGCAACAAGTGGTGTCCCCACAAAAGCCCAGAGGGCTTACCTTCTAAGATGTGTGGCAAGAGAAGCATCCCATGGCCTCCAGGCCGCGGTATGTAGAAGAGACCCTCCGTGGTCGGGCAGAGATGCTTTTTATTTATGTCTATCTAAATGGTACCAACCTGGTACAGGGTCCTCAAAACAACGTACTCCTTTTTGATAGGATACTCCTGCACCTTATCCATTTTTCACCCTCCTCTTCAAGGCAACCATTGCCCCCTTCTGTTCTCACCTCCACATGCACTACATCCCTAGTATCAGCCTTGTCTTCTGTCTTGCTACTTTCTCCTGGCTCTCTACCTTCTCCTGTTTCCAATCCTAAGGCATTCTTGCCGCTTGCAGCGGGGACAGCTGTCCCATGTACCCCCCGTAAGTCTCTCAAAAGTGGCAATCTGCTCCATATTGCCACTCTTAACTCTCAATCTGCTGTCAAGTTCTCCTCTGACATCTGCCACCTATCTCCTTGAATTCTAGGACCCTGATGTTCTTGTCCTCACTGAGACATGGTTTAAGGACAGCTATGTCACGAGTTTTGACACACTTCTCCCTGCAGGCTACAAGATCCTCTCTGATCCCAGGACAAAAAGATCAGGAGAGGGAGTAGTCCTGATCTATCCAGAGTGGATCGCTGTCTCCATCATTTCCACTCAGGCCTACTCCTCCTTTGAATGCCTGGCCTGCAGGATTGCTCTCTCTCCAGTCTCCTCTCTTACTCTGGCCACCTTCTATAGGCCTCCATGCCAGTCCACCCTCTTCCTCTCTGAATGGGCTGACTTGGCCGCTTCTCTCCTCCCCAGCTCCTCACAACTCCTCCTGCTGGGGGAACATCCATCTTGACTCCCCAGACTCTTCAGGACCTTTCTGCAAACTCAGCCACTCTCTCTCTCTATCCATCCTACCCTCTGGGATGACTCTCACTGCAGGCCACACTGTGGATGCTCTCATCTCCACTCACATCCCTCTCTCTACTCCTCTCACTACAACACTGGGCCGGTCACTTTCTTCTCTCTTCCCACCTTATGCTCTCGTCTACTCTAGAATTGGCACTCCCCACACTGCCTCCCATTTTCAAGGACACCTATCTCATGAAAAGAGTGAGAGTAGTTGCCTTTGCATCCTCCTACTCTCTGCCCTCCTACTCTTGCGGCTGGCTCCCACCCTGACAAAGCCCTCTCTAACTTTCATCTCTCCATTTCCTGCAGTCTTCACATCCATGACCTTGCCATTAGGGTGCGCATGAAGCCTCCCAAAAAGTTCAATTCCTGGTACGACTCTGATCTGGCTGCCCAAGTGTAGAGCAGCAGATCAGAAATGGGTGGCCTCAGGCTCACCCTCTGTCAAACTGGCATATATAGACTCTGCATCCGGTCCAAGAGAAGAGTCCATATTTAAGCCTGCATCTCTGCAGCATCTAACAACAGCTGAGGAGGTCACTCGGCTATTCCGATATATGAAAGCCCCCTCCAAACAGGTGGACCCATGCCCCTCGAACATTATCAGTGACAACATTGACCCTCTTGATACAGCCTTGTCAGAACTCTGCAACCAGCCTTTCGCCTCTGGAGTTTCCCCTCCTCTCTCAAACACTCTATGGTACGCCCACTACTCAAAAAGCCTTCTGCTTACCCTTCTATCCCGGCACACTCTTGCCCTATTTCTATCACTCCTTTCCTGGGTGAACTACTGGAGAAGTTGGTTATCTTTCAGCTTACTCCCTAGACTAGAATCTGTTGGTTCTCTTCATGATCATCAGTCTGGCTTCAGAGCATCCAGAGGCACTGAAACTGCTATACTGAACAACCGTGAAGACCTGCTCTAAAATCTTAAGTGTAACTCTCCTTCTGTCCTCATTCTTCTTGAGCTCTCCTCTGCATTTGACACAGTGAAACATAACACCCTGATCAATCATCGTTGTGATACCCTGGCCATCACTGATCAGGCCCTTGCATGGATTACCTCCTTTCTCTCCGACTGTCCATCCCAGGTGGAACTAGGGCCCTTTCTCTCTGTCATCACTCTCTCTACTTGCAGGGTCCCTCATTGATCTAGCCTATCCCCTGGTTCTTCAATATCTACATGGCCGCCTTGGCTGAATTGATCTCTTCCTTCACTTCCAACTTTCAATGTTATGCGGATGACACTCAGCTCTTCTTTAAGCTATGCTCTGCTTCGTCTTCCTCCTCACTCATTTATGAGTGTCTGTCCGCAATTCAGTCCTGGTGTGCCGCTAACGACCTCTGCCTTAATGCCAGTAAGACAGAGATTCTTCTCATTTGGAACCTTGCTCCCATTTTCCCACTCTCACTCTGGCCAGCCTCCCTTGTCCCAGCACCCTCACAAACCAGTGAGGCAAAAAACCTGGGGGTCATCTTCAATTCCACTCTGTCCTTCTCCTCACACATCTCAGATATATCCAAAAAATCTCATTACCAGCTGCACCTCCTCCGAGGTAACCTATCCTTTTCTCACTTTTCGCCAGAGACTCACTGTCTCCAGAGGTCTGGTTCTCTCTAGACTAGACTACTGTAACAATCTCTTTCTCAATCTCCCTACTTCTACACTCAGACCATTACAACTCATCCAGAACAGAACGCAAAACTTATCCTTGGCCTCAAGTCCAGGGACTGCCTCTCCCTGGCACGGAAATCCCTCCACTGGCTCCCCATTGCTGCAAGGATCAAATACAAAACCCTCTGCATAGTTCACAAGGCTTTCTGAGGCCAGGGCAACAACTATATATAAGCACTCTTCCCAATTACACTCCCTCTAGAGCACTCCGCTCATCCTCCTCCAACACTCTGAGAGTGAGACATTTTTCCAAACAGAGACTTGGGGGTAGATCTTTATCCTCTGCAGGGGCCACCCTCTGGAACAGTCTTCCTGCCTCTCTTCGTCTCGAGCTGGAATTCCTTAAATTCCAGAAACTCCTCAAGACCTTCCTCTTCTCCTCTGCCTTCTCTCTACCTCTCCCCTGCTAACCCCGCTTTTTACCTGCTACCACTTCCTTTTGCTCAGCTTTCTGACGGGTCACCTAGCTCACCTCAGAACCTTACAGGTCCCGGGCATCCACACCAGTCCCTGCATTTGCCTCCGGGCCCCCGCACTGCATGCAGCACTACGCACTTCCCTAAGAGACAACCCTCTGCCCTAACCTGGCCCTCCTGGACCAGGCGCAATTCCTCCTATCCTAACTGCTGGTCATGCTCTTGCATTATTGTCAGTTTGTTATGCTTGTACTCGTCTCTCCTCCACCCTATCAAACCCCTCCCACCAACTACCTGGTAAAAAACTTGAATTTGCTGAAATTTCGTCAGGCCTAGAATGCTTGTTGTTATTGTATATCATTCTGAAATTTCTGAAATGTCCAAGGCCTTGTGAATGATTGTATTGCATGATCCCCTCCCGTCTTGGAGCGCTTTGAAGCACTCGTTTTGTGTATACGCTCTTTATAAATAACAATACAATACAATACAATGTGAATGCATTTGTATGTGATTCAACTGACATTGTTATACATCATCTTAAATCAATGTTTGCAGAGAGTCAGAAGTATAAATGCGTGCTGTCAATTAAATAAAGATGCAAATGAGATGGAGCTCCCTAGGACAAATGTATGCAGATCTCGCAAAACAGAGATCATAACCATACCCCTAAACAGACAAATCCCCCAAACTATATTATTCAGTGGTGAGATGCCAACCTATGTTAATGCTGCAGAAAATGACCACTTTTGAATTGAACAAAACATGCACTACTCCTGTCATGGTAGGTTATACAGATCAATAATCATGGAAAGATATAGATTGGGTAGAGAGCACATAACATTAACTTGCTGGCAAATGGTGGACGGAAACTGTATGCGAAATGTAATAGCAGCAAAATAGTGAAGAGCTGTATAGCACTTGGGCCAGAATTCCACCTCTCCTCAATGTTAAATGGCTGCGCAAAACAGTTGACTATGTTATCTCCATTATTAATCTTGCTAATTGCAAGTTATAACGCCTTTTGCCATGAGTACGAGTTGACACACGGTTGTGCAAAATGTAGTAGAGATGCATAACATATCTTCTTTTGGAAGGATCTGCTTCCTATTGTGAACACAAATCTATAGTACCCGATATATCACAAACATTAACTAGCCATATGACATCTGTCTCCTCCTTGAAGACCTTGACCTTGATGTCCTTGCTCTCACAGAGGTCTGGTTCAAAGGCAGCCCGTCACTGCTTTTGACACTCTTCTCCCAGAGGGCTACACAATCCTGTCCAATCCCAGGCCAGCCCGGCCTGTCGGTGGAGTGGCTCTGATCTTCCATGAGTGGGTTCCTGCCTCCAGCATCCCCACTAAAACCTACTCATCCTTTGAAAGTCTAGGCTGAAGGCTACCTTCTCTCTTACTCTTTCTATCATCTACAGGCTGCTGGACCAACCTCACTCTTCCTCTTAGAATGGATGGACCTGTCCACCTCTCTTCTTGCCTCCTCCCCCAAACATATCTTCCTTGGGGACTTCAACAACCATATTGACTCTCTGGATGTGGATACTGTACTCTTTCATGATCTCTGTGGCTCTCTTTCTCTCACTATCCTTACCTCTGGCCCAACCCACTCTTCCGGGCACAACTTGGATGCTCTCCTCTCAACTGACATCCCACTCTCCAACCCTTTTACAACCCTACCTTGCTCTGACCACTCTCTCCTCTCTTCCCACCTTGCCCTCCCCGGTCCTCTGATGATGCCTTCACCCAAACTGCCAGGCTCCTTCTCTGTCATTTCACTGATGAAGCATGTGTCAGTTGATGCATTTGCCTCTTCCTTCATCCCTCATCCGGTGCCTTCATTGGACTCTCCCTCTGACCCTGTTCTAGCTATCCTCCATCTCTTTATCTCTAACACCCTAGGATTCATGAGGATCTGCATGAATCCTGACGCCAAATGCAACCATTGGCATGATTCCGTCTCGGCAACTTTGAAGCGCAAGTGTAAAGCTGCAGAGCGGAAGTGACAGGCATCAAGCTCATCCTCTGACTAATTGGCCTGCCATCTACTCCAAAGGCAATATTGTCTCACCATCTGCTCCAAGAAGAGGGCTCCTGTCCAGACCCACATCTCTGGAGCCACCAAAAACATGGCTGATAACTTTAAAATCAGCAAGGAACTTGCCAATCCCACTGCAGTCTCCTCCTCTCCTCCTCCCTCCCAGGCCCTCTACACTGCACTGGCCGCCCACTTCTCCTCCAAAACTCTGGATATCCTGTCCTTTCTGTCATCTATTTCCCTCCCCAACCCCTTCTCTTGCTTCCCTTGGCCCCCTTCTGCCCCCATACTCTCCTCTTTTGGTCCCCTCGCACCAGACGAGATATCTAGAGTTGTCCACTCTATGAAAGTCTCCTCTAAACACGTGCTCCCCTGCTCCTCCAGAACCATCAAGGAAAACATTGCCTCTCTCACCCCAACCTGGGCTGACCTCTGCAAACACTCCTTTGCCACTGACTCCTTCCCACTACCCCTTAAACACTCACTTTTGCACCCTCTCCTAAAAGGCTCTTATTGCCTGTCTAAATATCACTGTATCTCTATCACCCCTTTTTGGGGCAAGCCCATGAAGAAGCTTGTCATCCTCCAACTGACCCTCCACACTGAAATGGCTGGCTGCCTCCATGACCACCAGTCAGGTTTCAGAGGCACAGAAACTGCTCTCCTGAACACCCGTGAAGACCTGCTCTCTAACCTGGACTCAAACACTCCCTCTGTTCTGATCCTCCTCCATCTTTCTTCTGGCTTTGACACAGTCAACCACTCCATCCTCATAAACCGTCTCCATGATACCCTAGGCATCAGGGACAGGGCACTGGCGTGACCAACCTCCTTCCTTTCAAACAGACCCTCCCAAGTGCAAATGGGTCCTTTTCTCTCCTCCACCTCACTCTCTACCTGTGGCATCCCTCAGGACTCTATCCTATTTTCATGGCTCTTCAGCATCTACCTGGCCCCTATGACCCACTTGATCTCCACCTTCTTCCCTCATTTACAGTGTTATGCAGACAACACACAGCTTTCCTTCAAGCTGCTATCCTCTACCTCTTCCCCCTCCTCCCTCATACCTGACTGCCTGACGGTTATTCAGGCATGGTGCTCTGCCAATAAGCTCTGCCTTAATGCCAGTAAAACAGTGACCCTTTTCGTTGGGATGCCTGCTCCTTGTTTCCCCCCCACTCTCTGGCCAGCCTCCTTGGGACTCTTTCCCTCACCCACTTGTGAGGCAAAAACCCTTGGGATCATCATTGACTCCTCACTCTCTTTCTCTCCACATATCACAGACCTTGCCAATAAGTCTAACTTTCAGCTCCACCTCCTGAGGGGCATTTCACCTTTCCTCACCTTCCCCAGAAACTCAACTTCTCCAGAGCCCTGGTTCCCTCTTTAGGATGGAATACTACAACAGCCTCTTCCTCAATCTTCTTCTTTCATACCTTCGCCTCCTTCAACTAATCCAGAATAGAACTGCACGACTTATCCTTGGTCTCAAGCCCAGGGACTGCATCTCTCTAGCCAGCCCTAGAATCTCCCCACTGGCTCCCAATGACCCAAATGATCATTCCCTGCCTAAATACCTCCCTGCCAGAGTTGTTCGGTCCCCTGGCTCCAACTCTCTGTAGGTCAAACATTTCTCCAAGCAGAGAGTGGGAGGAAGATCCCTCTCACTGGCTGGTGCCTCCCTTTGGAACAGCCTCCTGCCCCCCTCAAACTGGAGCCAGATCTTCTTAAGTTCCGGAAACTTCTCAAGACTTTCCTTTCCTCCTCTTACTTTCCTCACCTTCTCCTGTGCTAACGTTCCCTCTGCTGCTGCGACTGGGGCCTGGTCCCTTCAGAGTCATAAAGGGGCCAGACCACCTCCTATGAGTCTGCCGAGCCTCCATTGCCAGCACTTGCCCTCAGGCTCCCTTCACCGGACTAGCCTTAACCTGTCCCTGTCCACTGCACTCATCCTTCCTTCCCCCTCTCTTTCCCCTGGCACTTGCCACTTGGAACCCCCAGCACTTGCCCACCCCCTCCCTTTGGGAACCCCTCTCATTCACTTCTATGTCTCTACCTCCTCCGCTGCACCTAATACCTTACCTTGCACTTATACTTGCATGGTAGGATTGTCACAAGACCAATATACTGTTTACTGTTCTACTTCTTTCCCACATCTCCCCCCTAACTCGTCTTGCGGCACCTAGGAACACCTGTGAATAGGTGCCATTCAAATGTTAATAAATAAAATAGGAACATAAACAAATCGAAGGGGGGGAAGGATGTTTAATGAAATATATCTATTTACTCCCTTGAGGTTCATTTTAGGGAGGGTTGTTGCTAATGTATAGCTCCTCCATGCCCTGTGCAACAAGTCCACTCACAATCTAAGACACGAAACAGGCTGTTTCAAGCAAAATGTTTTGTTGTATTTAAGATTAAAAATCATGGAGTTCAAGGTGGTCGCCTAACTTGCAATGCTATGGAAATCACCCACAGTTCTCCAAATAAATACAGCCAGCTTGTCAACAGAAAGGAACATTTAACCAGCTTGCTGTTGCCTCTAATGTGTTCATTCAAAACACAATACCCAACTTACTTTGCACACCCGCACACAAGCATCCACGCATCAATAATAAAATATAACATTCATGTTTAGGAAACATGTTCAGATACTCAATTTTGCATTACAAGCATCACTATTTAGATGGGTTTGAACCAAATCTCCATTGACATTAGTATAAGGGAGGGTTGGAGTAACACAAAAAAAGAATAAAGAAAACAATCCTTCCTTTGCTTGAATATAATTTGACAGTTCGAATTGAAACCCTATTTCAATCCGATTTGCTAATATATATGGAAACTTGGAACTACAATCTTATCTGTTTTAAACAATACGTAACTCAAAGGAAACAGTTCAGCAACATAGGGAAAATAATTCTATTGTGAACTTATCAAATCATTCCAGCAACCAATTGTGTCTAATGAGAAAGAGATACGTTCCTGATAACTAACAAAATCATTCAGAAATAATTGCCACTAACAGTGTCAAGTTGTGCTGTAAATATATGGTGATCCGGGCCCTCTAATTCAGGTAGTATGAAGTGATTATCTGATGATTCCTTTTAATATGAACATGCCCATGCGTCAACTACTGACTCACTTAGGACAAACAGTCACTGCTGGCAGACGTTGAAAAACTCTAAGCCTGGAGAAACTTGGAAATCTTATATAGGAGGCCAAACCAAATGCCAACCGACCAGAACACTTACTACCAGAAAGAATGTTTCCAACATTAGAAAACTGGATAACCAATTCACTACACACTCTCACCCCATTAAAGAGCATCACCTTTCAACAATATAGTTCACACACTACTTAAGAGCACTGAAAGAAATTAATGGAATATTCAAGAAAACATGAAGGAAACATTACAACTCACAATATAACATTGTCTACCAAAGACAGAGCCATCAGTGCACAGCAGAAATCCTTAAAAAGCATTACATTCCCAAACATTTCAATAATGAACCTCATCCAGAGAAAGAACTTTACAAAATCATTAATGAGATGACAAACCCTGCCTCGTGCAGCAAAGTACCTTCACATACCCCAAAAAGATGTGATGACATCACCAACAATATATAAACATGACCCAAGCCATCAGCAATAAGGAACCAATTAGGAAACGGCATTCAAACCCAGGTTAATAACTTTCTGTCCACAACACCATCAATGAACAGCTTTAAACCAATATTCAAACAAGCCTTAAAGAAAATGGTGAAATTTAGCTACAAAGCCGGCTCTTCGATTGACCTCTGTCCCCTCAAACATCTGCAAGGAGGTCATTAACAAGGAAACACCAGCTTTCTACTTTTTCAAATTAATCAACCGTTCTCTCTAAACAGGAATTGCACCGAAAGCATTCAAGACTGCATACATCAATCCAATTCTAAAAAAACAGAGCTGGAGAACCAGCCAAGATTCGAGCTATGAGTGCAGCGAAATCTTGAAGAATCTTGAAGAATGTGGAGTCGAATAAACTAGATCCCTCTCAACATGGTTTAAGACCTATGAGCGGCCCTGAATCGTCATTAGTTTCCATATGGGATGACCTCAAAATCATAATGGATGACAACATTGCTTCAATACTAGTACTGCTCAACACCTCAGTCGCCTTTGGCACTGTTAACCACTGTACACTAATCAAAAGGCAGTTCACACCCCAAACTCATTGGGGATCATTTCGAGTTTGGAAGTAAGGGATAAACGATGCTTACCGCTCCGGGCTATTCCGACCTAAGACCCTGCTATTAGCAGCACCGTTAATAACAGTGCCTCTAATAGCGGTAAAGGCGCGGACACGCAGCCCATCATACCGGCAATACCGGCATGCAGCTAATGGGAGAAAATCACAAGTCAGGCGGACAAGCAAATACCTTCATCATGAAGGCGCTAATAGGGGATACCAGCATGCCGGTAATACCGGCATCTCGAACCAACCGTAAAATGCTATGTGCAGTGTTCCCAACTGCCACAGATGCATACAATCAGCACAGGTGGAGGCAATGGAGTCTGGGCCAGTACAAAAAGAGCGCACCCACACACCACACCCCTTCCCACACCAAGATGATTCCAATAGTAGTAGCAATACTGGGACTGGAGGACATGCTTCCATTGCAACAGCAGCAACAACAACAGCAACAGCAGGCACCACAGAGGAGACGAAGGAGGAGAAGGAGGGTGAGACAGGCCCAGCATGCCCCACCAGTGCAGCCAGCGGTACCACACAGGCAGCCCCCAATCCCTCGCATCAGAGCCAGTCTTTCAACCTAACCCCGGAGCAGATCCACACCCTGTACTGTCTAGACCAGGACACAGTTACCACCATCGTGGACATGATACACGATGACATTGTCAGCTTCATTGAAATACGGACTGCCATCCCCCCTCTACTGAAGGTAGTGTTGGTGCTCCACTTCCACAGGCACCTACCAGCACAAAGTGGGGCACATGCATGGCATATCACAACCCTTATTTTCTCGCATTCTGAACCAAGTGCTGGATGCCCTCCTCAAGCAAACAAGGGACTACATATCCCTACCACAGACTCCCCAGGAGATTCTAGATACCAAAGTTGCCTTCCATGCCCTGGCAGGCATGCCAAATTGTATAGGTGCCCTCGACTGCACCCACCTGGAGTTGGTGGTCCTGCATGTCATGGAGGTGGTGTACCGCAGTGGCAAGCAATACCAGTCCATCAATGTGCAGATGGTATGTGACGCCAGCAAGATCATAACACATTGTTGTGCCCAATATCCCGGATCAACTCATGACTCTATGGTCCTGCAAAACTCCACCCTACCACGCTACATGGAGCGACATGCTGGATGACATACCTGGCTGCTTGGTAAGTTGCATGACAGGCATATGGCACTGATTTTGGGGGAGAGATGCACACACCACCATGGTGGCAATGTTGATGTGACAGCATCATGTGCACATCACTAAACCCTGTGCCCCAAAGCATCCCAAACATAACATGACATCCAGATCCCATAGGACAGAAGTAAGGTCTACACCTATCACAACATGACAAACAGTAAACCCCCCCACATCCCACTAAACATGCACCACTCATCAGCAGACCTCACCTTCTGTAACACCATCCAGCAACATGCAGTGAATATGCACTATGTTGCTGTCTCCAGCAAATCAACACAAAGGCAAGCATCCATGGGAGTGCATTGAACCAAACCACCAAGGGAATCCACTGTCTGTCACAGGACTGCCACAACCACAGGAATGAAGCATGTCACCATGGCAAAAATCAGTGCTGAATGCCTAACATTGCAGAGCCTACTGCCAACGCTCCCAGTCAGCAATTCCTACAGAAGACAACACATCACAAATTAGACACATGTGTACATGATGCATGTGCAACAAGACGGCAATTCACACCGTGTATCATCTTGAAGATGCAACCCACACCATTGGTCCATGGCAGAGGACACAATGAGGGCCTGAAAATGGCATGCATACAACCAGGGACATGTGCATTTGACCAGCGATAATCTGCAGGCATGTGTCACTAGTACAGCTGTCCATCATGATTCGACTGACATGTACCTTTTGTTGCCTCCCATGCAGGTGACAGTGGCTATCCCTTGAAGCCGTGGCTCCTCACCCCTGTCCGAAACCCACAGAACAGGCACGAGGAGGACTACAATTGTTCCCACACCTGTACCCGTGTGGTCATTGAGCAGACCTTTGGCCTGTTGAAGGCACGATTTTACTGCCTTCAGGTGGGGCCGGTCGGGTGGGGCAATCCTCTACAGGCATGAGAAGGTGGCTAAGATAATCATGGCATGTGTAATGCTTCACAATATGTGCATCCAACGGAACTTTCCCCTGCCACCTGACATTGAACTGCTACCACCTGGTGATGAAGGGGATGAAAAAGATGTGGCTGAACATCATCGCGGTGCCGATGCACAGGAGGGACGTGATGTGCGTCAGTCAATGATAGCACAATATTTCTGACACACATGGCTGCAGAGGGTTACATGACAATTTGACAGAGGGCACTGGGTGTGGGAGTACATGTACACTATACACTGTATGTGAATAAAGGACACATGCGCAATTATGAATGTCCACTCAAGATATTTTTTTTCACACAACGGGTGTATTGAAATATACAATGAAGAAGAAAGTGCACCAACTCCCCACCACCCACACCCCCCTAAACCCCCCAAAACTCCCCAACACATCTGCACCCCCTTCCCCTCCCCCCAAAACTCCCCAATACACCCTCACCACCTCCCTCTCCGCCCAAAACTCCCCCACACATGTCCAAACAAGTGTCCATTGCCTTCATCAGCCTGGCCAGTCTACTTCCTGCCACTCCCTGCACCTGGTGACGGCATGTCCGGGCGGCGCAGGGTGCGCGCTGACCTGCGCAGTGGGCTAGTCTGTGTTGAGCTGGAGGACGATGGTGTGGCTGCCTGCTCCATCTGGGGTGCTGGACGTTCAGCCTCCATAACATCAGCGATGAGACTAAGGACCTGCCGCAGGGCTGAGACCTCTTTCCACAGTCTTATTGTGCTCTCAGCAATGATCTTGCCCAGAGAGGCAGTGTTTTCTCGCCACTCCTGCCTTGCTTGGGCATTGTGATTTACAAATTGTCGCACCAGGGGGTTCAGCTCTCGTACCGCTGCACCCCTGCCGGTATACCTGTGGAGGTGGAGGGTGCTTGGGTGTCATGCACATCAACTATTGGTTCCCCTATGGGACTCATGGCCCCTTGGTCATACTCCCCCCCAGACTGCTCTGGGGTGGTGGCGTGGTTGGATGGTGGGATGGTGCCTGGCTTGGTATGCAGGGCAGGTCAGAGGGGTCATCCTCCACGGGCACCCATACCTCTTTCTGCGCCTCGCCCTCAGCCAGGGATGCTGTGGCGCCGCCTCCCTGACTGAACTGGACTCCGCAGAAGGTGCAGCTTCAGTTGTGTCCTCTGCTTGTGTGACTGCTGGAGTAGTGGGTGTCACGACTCGCTCCCTTCGCTCCCGTTCCCGCCACTTGGGGGCATGTTTTGGGGCTTATTCCTTGCTGGACATTTCCTCCGAACCTAATGCCACAGTGCTGTAATGAATTGGGAGCGCTAAATCCCTGTTTTCCAAACTACTTCCCTTCCGGATCCATTCCAGGTTTTTGGCAGCCAGCATGCTTCTTTAACCAAATGACTGTGCTTCCCAGAATGCCTGGCCCACTGCTCCACCTCCACCCTTGCAGGACAAGGTTGGGTGGAGGATAGGCAACACCTGTGGTTGCAGGTGCAGCAGTCAGCACACCTGAGGCGTGTGCTCGTTAAACAGCTTTAAAAGCCTCAGTCTCACTTCAGTCCAGCGCTGGTCATCGTTTGCAGTGTTCCTGTTTTTGACTAGTCCCTGGTCCCTGGTTCCTTGCCTTTGTACCTACTTCCTTGTTCCTGTTTTCTTGTTTCCTCCGCCCTGAATTTCGGATTCATGCGCTAATTGATTTCTGCTCCCTCGATTTCCCTTTTTGTCTTCCCCTGTTTGCAGGCAGCAATTCTCAGTGCTTTCCCCTTTTAGATGCAGCCCAGTTTGTCTGTGTTCTATATTTCTTTGACTCTGTCCTTTGCTGCTGTTACCCATTTGCCTTAGCCTTCCTCTTAGTTTAGTTTCCTGTCTTTTCCTTGGAGGGGTAGGGAGAAGTTTGCATAGGTTATTTCGTTTTTCCCTGCTCCTGATCCTTACTTTCTAGAGGATCCATTCCATGTTTTACATTGCACTTCTGCATCCATTCCCATTTGATCATTAGGTGTGGTGTGTGGTGGTAGCTAGCTCCTGTGTGAATGCTTATGTTTTCCCCACTATTTGTAATCCCTATTCCTACTTAGGTATTTAGTTTTCTGCAGCGGATCACGCTCCGCTGCCTTCCAGTCTCCGCCCTTGTCCTGCCGGGCTCTCCACATTGCAGCGGATCTCGCTCTGCTGATTCCCAGCCTCAGCCCTTGTCCTCTGGGCTCCCTGCCCGGCAGCCTGCCTCATTCCGGCTGCCTTCAGCCCTTGTCCTCTGGACCTCCCTACTTCTCCCATTGCTGTTATAGCCTTTCTGGGTCCCAGATTCATCAACAGGATTCGTGGGCTAGCTGACATTCAAGAGGTGTATCTCGTCCTCGTGAGTACAGTTCCTAAGTTCCCTTATGTAATACCATCAAGAGTGTTAGTACACAGATCCTGTCATTGCTGGCCCTCCACGTGGGTTTAGCGCTGTCAGTACCTGTAACAGCAATTGGGGGTAAGGCGCTTGCCGACTTTCCTCGCGGTCAGGTGCTTACCCCACATCCCTTTTCATATATTGGTTTTGATGTCACACTCTATTTTGCACTCCTGGGTTCTAGCATACCTCAGTCGTTGTTCCTGGGTGCACATTTCCCTTGCCATATTCGCTGCCTTAGTACTCGCCTGACTAATCCTGACAGTATGACCAGCCCAAAATTCCCATTGAATATGGCAAGTTTAAGAAAGAAAGGCAGCAAGGCCTCTAACAAGTTTGTACAGAAAGCTTCCCCTACATTTACCTGTGACAATCAAATCACTAGTCCTGACTCCAATGAACTCCTTGTCACGAATGGGCATTTACGTGCAAAGTATTTTACCCATAGGATGGCACATCCTACATGGCCTGATCCTAGTTCTATCTTTGGTTTTGATCCCGATTCTATGTCAGCACAAGCCTTAGCCGCAGAAAACAACACACTGTTAGACTTATTATACGAGAGTGCCTCTGTTGTTGAACCCCATGATTCCAGTTGTGCTTCACCTCAGATAGAACAGTTTTATGGTACAAACATAACGAATGGAGGGGTTCCTTGCATAACTTCAGTTTTCTACCCTCAGTCCAAATACTTCTTTGCACAAGTACATACGGTAGTCCCTAATGTCAAGAGGTCTAAGGTCAATAGATTGCTTAAGGGTAACACAGACCAAGTTAGTATGAGAAAGTATAAATCTCAGAACCTGAAAGCAGTTGAGGATAATGCACAATCGGTGCACATCCAGATTGCTAGTGCAGGATCCAGCCCTGATGCCACTATGCCTCCCCCTGTGCCTACTGATAGTGATGTACAGTTAATGCAGGGCATGCTAAGAGCTAAGCTTGAGGAGTTAACACAAGAATTCATTTCTTTACAAGAGGAGAATAAGATCTTGCACGCATTCCTGAATACACCTCAGACTTTATCCATTGATGTTGATGAAGTGAACACAGTTCAGCCCCTGAGTGCAGAGACTTTGGTAAACCATGATAATTGCCAATATGTTAGATCTATTGGAAGTGAAAGTCTTTCTTCTAGCACAGCGCTCAATCTAGGCACAGTTTCTAACAATTGTTCTGCTGATTGTCAGGGATTGCAGTTAGCTGAAGATTTACAAGCCACTCCTTTACCTAAAGTTTCCTGTGTAGCAGTCTGTCATAATTCTGAGCTAGCACACATACAAGCTTCTGATCTCCAAACACAATACACAAAGGTGGCATACACAGATTCAGTCACTACAGTAGGCTTAGGTCCTGCTCTTGATACAGCTGCTGAGACTGAAGTAGATGTTAAAGCTGATGTGGAAGACGATCTTACCTCTGGGTTCACTCTTCCTTCTGCCAATTCTGATCAATACGAACAGTCAGAGACAGTACAGATTTCATGTTCTGATGAACTCATTCCACAGTATACAGAACCAAAAGACCAGCAGGCGATTCCTGAACTGTTGATTGTTAATCTGCCTCTTTCAGAAGCTAAGACAGAGGAATGGACAATTGACGAAATCCTGATTAACAGAGACTTTACTATGGTGATTCCACTGGTTGATTTTGACTTCCACAAAGAAAGAGACTCTGTGTCACCCACTAAAGAAAAGGACTGCAAGGGTACAGTTCAGTCCTTGGTTACTGGAGCCAAGGAGTCTAATGCCCTAAAGATGCCCTCCATTCCTGAGCCACTAATGTGTCTATCAACTTCTGAGACTTCTGTGTGTCCTCCTACAACCATTGACTCTTCTATGATCCAATCCACAGCCCTGCAGTCATCTTTGGTACACGTGTCTTCAATCAATGAACCGCTGCCATGTCTGCCATTTAATCAAGAGCCTCCACCATGCACGGGGTTAGTCCCAAAGACCCTGACATGTTTGGATTCAGCTACCGAGACGGCTCCAACTCGCATGCCTTCAGCTTCGAAGTTTCCTCTGGCCTGCCTGTCTTCAGCTACAGTGACTCATCCAGAAGATCATCCTTCAGCCAGAGAGCCTCCGGTAGTCCATCATATGTTCATGCCTTCAGTTCATGATACACCGGTATCCTGCTTAGCTTCGCTTCCAACATCAGAGGTATACCTGTCTACACCATCAAATCCTGCTATATTTTCTACTGCTCCAGACAGTCCTCCTGAATCCCAAACATTTACTGTCGATGAACGTTTAGATTGCCTTTCTTTTGCTTCAGGAGGAGCACCAGAATGCCTGCCTTTTCCACAAGACGATTCTCCCAACTGCTTCACTTTAGCATCAGAGCCTCCTAAAAATGCAGCATCAGAGTTTGAGACTTTTGCCAGCTCCCGCTTCAGAGTCATCAAGCTGGACCAAGTGGTGAGTCAGAACCACTCACCTGGGTGTGCACAGGGGGTGGTGCAGACCGGCGTATTACCTACAGAACTTGTGCAACAGAATTCCACCAAGAAGCACCAGTTGGGTGCTAGTAGCCAAAGGAAGGGAATGACTGCTGCAGTTCAAGATGTGTCTGTTATTGCTCCTTCTGCGAGTGTGCCTGAAATACCAAGTACTGTGTCTATCACTCCTATCAGTATGCCAAACGTCCCTGCTGTTGTATCCAACGTGCAACAAAGTGGCTACACGACTGTCACCAGGAGTACCAGCCTCGTACAACCCATGGGACTTCCAGGCATCCAAGGCGTAGAATATGTGCAGTCAAACCTTAATCATTTTCAACCACAAGCCTTTTCCCAGATGGATGACAGAAAAAGATCTGAACCTCTACCTCAGCCGCCACCTTCTCTAATGGCTGAACATGAGCATTTCCTGAAGCCAGCAACTTCCTCACCTCCCGCATGTCCGCTCTCGGCGGAAAGGCTAACAGAACTTCTACCATCGTCTAAAGCAAGTTGCACCAGCCTGCCTCCCTCCTCAAAGACTTACAAGGGTCCACTCCCAGTGACTGAGCTTCCTGGACCTTCCAACTCTGCTCCAGGTCCTGCAAGTTCTTCATGCCTTTCTTCGAACCATGAGTCTTTTCCTCACCAGAAGTCACCGTTTCCATCAGTATCACCTCCAAAGACAACACACTCCTATCATGGAAGCCCATCTGCCTTTGCCCACAAGCCACCATTTCCATCAGTGCCACCTCCAAAGAAAAAGCACTCCCATCATGGAAAGAAGAAGTCTCGTACGGGTGGCGGGCACCCGAAGAGAGCCGTAGGAGGGGGTATACTGTCACGACTCGCTCCCTTCGCTCCCGTTCCCGCCACTTGGGGGCATGTTTTGGGGCTTATTCCTTGCTGGACATTTCCTCCGAACCTAATGCCACAGTGCTGTAATGAATTGGGAGCGCTAAATCCCTGTTTTCCAAACTACTTCCCTTCCGGATCCATTCCAGGTTTTTGGCAGCCAGCATGCTTCTTTAACCAAATGACTGTGCTTCCCAGAATGCCTGGCCCACTGCTCCACCTCCACCCTTGCAGGACAAGGTTGGGTGGAGGATAGGCAACACCTGTGGTTGCAGGTGCAGCAGTCAGCACACCTGAGGCGTGTGCTCGTTAAACAGCTTTAAAAGCCTCAGTCTCACTTCAGTCCAGCGCTGGTCATCGTTTGCAGTGTTCCTGTTTTTGACTAGTCCCTGGTCCCTGGTTCCTTGCCTTTGTACCTACTTCCTTGTTCCTGTTTTCTTGTTTCCTCCGCCCTGAATTTCGGATTCATGCGCTAATTGATTTCTGCTCCCTCGATTTCCCTTTTTGTCTTCCCCTGTTTGCAGGCAGCAATTCTCAGTGCTTTCCCCTTTTAGATGCAGCCCAGTTTGTCTGTGTTCTATATTTCTTTGACTCTGTCCTTTGCTGCTGTTACCCATTTGCCTTAGCCTTCCTCTTAGTTTAGTTTCCTGTCTTTTCCTTGGAGGGGTAGGGAGAAGTTTGCATAGGTTATTTCGTTTTTCCCTGCTCCTGATCCTTACTTTCTAGAGGATCCATTCCATGTTTTACATTGCACTTCTGCATCCATTCCCATTTGATCATTAGGTGTGGTGTGTGGTGGTAGCTAGCTCCTGTGTGAATGCTTATGTTTTCCCCACTATTTGTAATCCCTATTCCTACTTAGGTATTTAGTTTTCTGCAGCGGATCACGCTCCGCTGCCTTCCAGTCTCCGCCCTTGTCCTGCTGGGCTCTCCACATTGCAGCGGATCTCGCTCTGCTGATTCCCAGCCTCAGCCCTTGTCCTCTGGGCTCCCTGCCCGGCAGCCTGCCTCATTCCGGCTGCCTTCAGCCCTTGTCCTCTGGACCTCCCTACTTCTCCCATTGCTGTTATAGCCTTTCTGGGTCCCAGATTCATCAACAGGATTCGTGGGCTAGCTGACATTCAAGAGGTGTATCTCGTCCTCGTGAGTACAGTTCCTAAGTTCCCTTATGTAATACCATCAAGAGTGTTAGTACACAGATCCTGTCATTGCTGGCCCTCCACGTGGGTTTAGCGCTGTCAGTACCTGTAACAGCAATTGGGGGTAAGGCGCTTGCCGACTTTCCTCGCGGTCAGGTGCTTACCCCACATCCCTTTTCATATATTGGTTTTGATGTCACACTCTATTTTGCACTCCTGGGTTCTAGCATACCTCAGTCGTTGTTCCTGGGTGCACATTTCCCTTGCCATATTCGCTGCCTTAGTACTCGCCTGACTAATCCTGACAGTGGGTTCGGTGTCGAGGGCCCTTGGCGGCACCAGTGCTGCAGCATCCAGAGGTGGTTTGCTTTGCGGTGCATGGCGAGTCTTGTGTTGGCCTCTTGAGATTGAAGGCCTGTTGCCCTCATCACGGGCCCGCTTCCGGGGTGTGGTTGGCAGTGGGGGTGAGTCCCGGGCCTCGCTGTTATGGTCTGAGCCTGTGGGGGTCGAAGAGAGGGACGGCATGAGTGATGGTTGGAGAAGCATCATGCATACATTTGTATCATTGGTCATCTACACAATCCAGGGTAATAGGTAGTTCAGTTTGGATGATCAAGTGGCTTGCTATATGGGTGGGTAATGCAGGTATCCGTCTTGGTCACTCATGTTGGGGCAGACGTATGCTATGTGACATGCGTATTTGTTGTGGCCCGCATACAGTGTGACTTATGCCATTGATATCTTAGTGTGTTATGTGGAAGGTATGGCATTTTCTTGCTGCAGCATCAGCATGTGTCTGTGCTGCGTATGACAATTATGCTGGGAATGTGTGTGTACTGGGCCATGGCTTGCCTCTTTAGACAGACATATTGGTGGACTATCATCAGACTCTGCATTACAAAGTTTTCTTAGGACACTCACCTCCTTCCGCGGATGATGTGAAGCCGCACTCCATGTCTGCCACGCCTCCAATTGCCTCCATGCCAAGCAGGCTAGCACATATGTCCTCCCACTGGGACAGCTTTATGGGGGAGCTTGTTCCTCCGCCAGTTGCCATGGCCTGGCTCCTGTTCGCAGAGAGGATGTTGCGGACTTGCAGGCACAAGTCATCCCACCTCTTCCTGCAGTCTTTGGTTGGGCGGGGGGTGTGGCCAACCGCGCTTACTTTTTCCGCCACTAGTGCCCAGATCTCTTTTTTCCGATGACAGCCTCCCTCTTGAGGCTCTGGCCATTCTCTGCCAGGGTCTCTGCAAGCATGGTGAGCTCATCTTCGTTGACGCGCTCCATATGCTGGCGTGAGGCGCCCTTTTTTAACAGCCTTGGGCATTGTACTGTTGTGGTGATTAGAATTTGCCACACAACAATGTACTACAGGTGCTGGCTGCTGAGGATGGCAATGAATTGTGTTTTTAAAGATGGCCACTGTGCTCTTTCCCGTTCCTGTGCGATAACGCTACTTCCGGTTCCGCTTATTTACGGTGACCGTTATTAGCTAATGCCGCCTTCATTCATGCCAGTAGTGCAATCTGCGCTTTACATGATGCCGCTAAGGGCCCTTTTTGGGGCTGTTAAGGTATGGCAGTATTGCCCTTACCGGCATGGCGCAAAGCTCATGCCCGCGAAATCGTAATAGCACTCTATTAGTGGGCTGTTACCTACACGTACACAGTATTTGCTCCATGCAGGTGATGACAGTTACTTACCTCCAAACTCGGAATGACCCCCATTATCTTTTGTGTTCCACCGGGATCAAGTCTCTTGCTATTCCTTTTCAACATCTACACAACCCCTGCATATCTGTCCTAAACCATCTAAAATTATGAAGAATTATCCAAACATGGATGTCAAAAGATTACCTTTAACTGAATCTAACCAATACCAAAAGTGTCATCACTCTCCGCCTCCTCCAAATAACAACTTGTGCAACAATGGCTGGATGACATGTGCCCTGAAGGAGTCACCCCTCAGCTGTCAAACTCAGCCTAATCCATTGGCTTCATTGTTGACAGTAGACTTTTTCTTCCAAGAGCACATAGCCAAAATGGCACAGACTGTATGGTTACCAATCCACACACTCACACACAAAATCATACCCTTCATTCTCCAAACTAATTCCATACGATGGTCCACGCCCTTGTTATCTCACACATCGATGGGGAAATGGTCTCCCTGTTGGGATTCCAGCTACATACCTGGCCCACCTCAAAGCAGAACACCGAGCTGCAGCCTGCCTCTTTACTGGCACCTGCAAATTCAACTGTATCGCTCAAAAAACTGTGCACACTTTACTGGCTTGACCGCCACCCTGCCAAGATCACATTCAAAACAGCATGTATCACCTGCAAAACTGCTGTCTCCTAAATCCAAAGAATCTATAGAAAATATGGAGGGTGTGCACTTTCATCAAAAGAATGGCAAACCATTTTATTTGTGCCATATTCTGATCCTCGTTTTTAGCATGAAGAAAGGTAATCTCATAGTTGCCAAAAAAGCTCCAGAATTGTTATATTAATACCCTGGAAAAATGCATGCTATCCCTTCCTTAACGGAGGCCCCTGGCCCACTCCAAACCACCAAGATCACACAATATACCAGCAAATAATCAATTATTTCATCATCTGACATTCAATACTATCCCCCCCCCTGATGTCTAAAAACATCAAGACTGGAGCATGCCAAAGGATCGTTCATGGACAGACCTACCCTAGCCAACATAAAGAGAAAACGGTAAAAGATCTGGAGGTGAATTACAAAAAAAATGCAAATTGGGGCTCCCAAATCATTTAGGAATGCATAAACTGATGATCCCAATTAACAAACATAAACCATTTTACACCTGGATACATTTCAACCCAAAAATAATTATTTTGCATCCTAATCAGCACCAACTGAAATGTGAATATTTTTACGCTATGAATTGATTCAAATACACTAATGTTCATGGATATTTCATGGTCCTATTTTTCTCTCATGCCCAAGTAGCATCTCATGCCCAGTGGCAATACCAGCAAGAACAGGCCTGAACTCCTCTACTGCACTGTCTGAGGTCCACTGTGAGGCACAGACCTCCCACTACATCTGTGGTCAGACCCTCCCTTTAAGTGAATGGCAGCTTTCCTCTGACAACTTACTTCCAAGGACAAGCTATCAACTCTGCGCTGTTGTGTGGCACAGTCCACGACATGTGAAAAACACATATTGCCACGACACTCATCAAAAGCTACAAACAGTTCCCATAGATTTCAAAAACGTCCCCATTTCTATGTCTTCCTTATTTATTTTTATTTTATTTATCCTTCTTGGTGAAACGTTTAAACTAGGATGTGATACAACTGCAGAAATGTGCCTAACATCCCATTATTTAGGAACTGTGTGGCAGGTGCTAGCTAACGTAGATGACCGTGCAATGGAAATAGGTTTCCCACGTATTGAAGCCCTGGGTTTATTAGACGTGCCGTGGCTTCCCAGACAATCAATGATGCAGTTCTGCTGAGTCAAATAGAGTGGTTCTGTGGTTGACGCCTTGTAATTCACTAGAAAGATGCTTCAGGGCCATTTTAAGCATTTTTGGGGTCCTGGGCACAGACATCTTTGGGGCCCCCTCCACCAAACCAAAGGAATTAAGGAATCAAGAATACTGGTCACGCCCCCCGCACCTGAGCCATTGTGCTCACAACCTATAGGTTCATGTGCTGTCATGCTGCATAGTAAGCACGTTTGCTCCCTTTAAGCCCCGCTACCCTCTTCATTCTTGCTCTAATCAGAATGATAAACAAGTATCATTAGAAGGCCAACATTACCAGTCTACGAAGAGGTTACTGTTCTAGTACATGCAGGATGCTTTTTATCAATAGCATCCAGGAAGGTATGCTATAGTATTAATTGCTGACCGTATGTAAAAGGTACATGTAACCCATAATAGATAACTCACATTAGCTGCCTCACATAATGCAAAAGTGCTCAAGCATGGATAGAGGCGACCAATCAAAAGAAAGGAGAAAGCTACACATACCGTAGCATGGATAGTGGATGCAGATTAGAAGCTACCAGGAAGGCATTTTATCCAGACAGACTAAGATTAGAAGTGAGATATGGTTTTCAAATAGTGTTGCCATTAGATATTAAAGGAACAAATGCTTGTAATGTGCGATATAAATGTGATCACTATTAAAGTTGAAGCAACCCTATAGCCAGTGAAACCATGAATAAGGCTTTTATGAAGGTCATACCATGAGAAGGAAATCACTCAATACAAGATTAAATGAGATGCCCAGGATCACACATTGGTTAAGGGGTGAAGGGGTTAAGCAGGGATTTGTGCCATTTCTGCATTTGAACGCTTTATTTTCCAGTTCTTACAATGAACTAAAACAATCTAATTTTATGAAAACGGACTTGGAAAGTACACAAATCACATGACAATTTTTAAACAAAATATTAAAGAAGGGTGTTATGTAAAATGGGAATGATTCTAGCTTCATTCTCTCCATCATCAAGGGAAGTATATAAGTACCAGCATACCAATCGCTGTGATTTAACAACATTTAATCTGGGTTTGTCTTTTGTATTTTAAAGCTTTAAATACTTCCAAAACAATTGCTTGTGACATTTTCATTTATGAACGTGCATAAAAACCTTTGACTTTTACCAAGAAGCAAACCGTTTTTTGTGTCAGACAAGCAAACCTTAAAATATGCTTGCCTGAGGCCAGGACATCTGGTCCACTCTCTTCTGTCTACCAACTCTATCCACCCAAATGGCCTACATGAGAAGAAAGATCAAGTAATGGGCTAATCGATACCAGCAGCATGCAAGAAGGCAAGCCTCACAGAAGACAGCACAGTGTAATGTAAGATATATTAGATGATTTGACCAGGATCACTGTATCGTCTGCTGGCAAATCCAGGATTCAAGCATGAACATTTTTGTTTCATAGTCTTAAATTTGGATACTTATTCTCCTCTTGGACTAAGAGTTCATGCCCTAGTGGGAGGCGATTGTCTAGGTTTTACATCACCCCATCTGGAAAAACCAGTTTCTAGACCTTCCCATACGGATATGTTCGTTTTTATAGCAACCCCTATTTGGTGCAGGTTCTTTGCTGATAATAGCAGATGTTGTTCTGCAAAACCAAGTACATATGCATGTAGGTTATTAACCTTCAGGCATAGAAAAGGCTCAGCCCGCCTGGCTGGAATGTGATAATCTAATTTTACATATGGACACATACCTCTGCAACAGGTGCATCACACACTGAGTTAATTTGTGAACCATTGTGGCACTCAGTCTATCAATATGCATGTCACCGTTGCCTATTCCACATGGTCAACATAATACCCACAGGAAGGAAAGAATGCTGCAGAGTTGTGCTGTAAGGAACACACAAACTAGGTATTACACAGGAAGCAATACATGATTAATTGATCAAGGCAGAATGTACTTGTCAAAACAGAAAAGCAATGGGTTTAGAGCCTCAGCAGCACCCCTTAAAATATTCTGACGTGTGCTATTTAAGACTGGTAAACAATGGAATCTTACTACTTCAGATCAGGTAGCCCTGTGGGGCCCCCTCAAAGGTGGGGGCCCTGTTCAAGTGCCCCTTTTGCCCTCCCATAAAAACGTCTCTGAGATGCGTGCTAGCAAGCAGGGAATGTGCTGATTCAATGCCACATTTAATCTTCCACTGCTATAAAATTCAACATTATTACCCCTACTTTTCTTCCACCACTGCAACTGATAGATACACTCATTAGGAATTCAGTTTTACGACTACAGCAATGGTACCCAACCAGGGGTGGACTGGCCTACAGTGAACTCTTGAGATTTCCTGGTAGGCCTCTGCACCCTGGCCCTCTTTTGTGTGCTAACCTGTTTTATTTCCAAATATTCTCATAGGAACAGGGTTGGGCTTGCCGAAAATGTGGGGCCACTTTGAAAACTATTTCCAAGGACTCTTTTGGTTCCCAGTCCACCCCTGCACCCAACACCTGTTTGACTTAAGATCGTCATCCACCTTAGCATCTAAAGCAGGGGCCTTCAACATGTGGCTCTCCAGATCTCTTGAATTATGACCCCCAAGATCCCTTGCCATTCAATATGTTCCTTAAGACTATCGTAACAATTGTATGTGTATTGGCCTACGCCAAGTTGTCTAAACATCATATGCGAACAAACTCCACGGCAAGGTCTTGACCTTAGAGAAAGTAATGTAAGTCGCCATCTTGGATTAAGCCGCCATTTTAGGTTCTCTTGTTATATGGAAGTCACCCTGAACATCAAAATGGAGGCCAAATGACATTCTGTGCACATGAATAATTAATATGCCTGCAGGCCACTTGTCGGGGTCGCGAACTGAGACCTTGTCCTACCATTGACCTATATGTAAATGTACAACTATATCAGTGAAACTAATCGAAATGCATATATTAAAGGATTGACCTGGCAAGGAACCGATAGACCTGTTTCACAGAATGGTTAACCCGCAAGAGGGTTGGCCAAGGGCTGGACAAATTGTATAAAAAGCCCGGGTATTCCAATGTGCGGGCTCTCACTAACACATCGAACCCTCGTTGAAGTTTGTTTTGTTACTTTGAGAGCCGAATAGCTATCCGTTTGTCAATTGACTTGGTAACTGTTGTAGCTTTTAAATAAAGCACTTGTATGTTACTTTGTAACCTGTGTTGGTGTGTTTCTTTTTTGGGCTTCCTGGCCTCATATTATTTTTCTGTTTTCACAGTTGGCGCCCGAATAGGGACCCTCAAGATTGATGTCGGATCATTGCAGGATTGACGCAGACTATCGAACTGGGATCGGACGGTGTGATACTGCGGGCCCGATCGAACGAGACGCGATACCTCGGCAGCGCTGCACGATCCGATCCTTGGACGATAGTCATGTGTTCTGACACGGCATCTTGACGAGGGTCCATTTATGAGGCGGGCAGATTTGTCGAAACCACCAAACACAAGGTAAGATTTGTTAGGTAAGTTCTTTGGTAAACCGTACGGTCCTCCTTAGGTTTGGTCAGGTGTAGTCATGACCCGACTCTTAATTTAATCCTGACAATTTGAATTTGGCGTATTGTATCTGCAGACACAATTATTGACCAGGTAACACCAATTTTTTGTGAAATGCCTGGGAAATTGTCTAGCTGCTTTAGGGCTCTGTTCCGCAGCGATCGACAATTTTTGGAATTTAGCCGCCCGGCACACAGGAGGGGTCGCCGGCGTGTACTATGTACTGTAAGTATGGCATTGGAAGTAGAGTATTTAATGATATTTGGCACAGACAAACCAGACATGCCTCCGAATTTCAGTGGCCAATCAATGGTAGTTTCGAAATCCCCCGTATTGAATACCTAGAATCGGTCTTGCTAAAGAAGAAGGCCAGACCTGCAGCATTTGATGTTTTGCAAAATTGGAAAAAAGAAGCGTTGCAGCAGCTTAAAAGTAGGGATAAACATGCATGCCGTCATAAAACAAATGCCGAAAAGGCGTTGTTATATGATAGGGAAAAACATTCAGAGTCAGTCAAAAATATGGATAGGGCTTTCTCACTCGGTATCCAGAAAATCTATCCCTCTAAAGATTTCCATGTTTCTGAAGAATTTATTGAAAAATTGTTAAACGAACGCAGGCCTGGTGCCTCTGCACCACCTCCGTATGATCCTCTCCCTGGAGCTCTGCCCATTCCTGCTGTTATTCCTACTGTTATTCCTGTTGCCCCTATACAACCTATTGTTCCTATTCCTCTAGTTGTTGTTCCTCCACCTATCCTACCACCCCTTCCTCTTGCGCCGATAGTTGCACCCCCATTGAATTTGCCCGCACCTCTGCTCCCGAGTGGTTCTGTACTGACTGAAAATGATCAGGGTGCGGGGTCAAAGATTGTCACTCGAAATACTGTCTCTGCAGAAAAGAAACAGGAATTATTTGCATGGGCTAAGCATTGTATGGAGAGAGGTGATCAAGCTGACGTTTTCTCCACATTATCAAATATGGGCAATTTTCCCGAGAAAAATGTTTTTATTGAAGGTTTGGGGACTCATTTATGTGTAATGTGGGGTAGATTACATAATACGGATATCCCACAAGGGTTGAGGGATCTAAATACTTTAGCGCTTTCGAGGGACACTGAGGAGAAAGTACATGGTCATGTTGAGAGGTTGTTTGAGTATAGGAGGGACTTAGAAAGATTACGGGATGAGGATGGTGAAGTCGACAGTATGTATGTACAGAAACGGTTTCTTCCGTGTCGTAGATCGGCATCTGAGGAAGTACGAATTTGTACCAAAGATGCGATTCGATGGGTCTCGGATTCATTAATACCGCCGGATGAAGTATATGACACGTATAGTCAGTATAGAGTAGAAATGCAGAGGAAGGTGATTCAGGTAATGGTACAGTACCTGCAGGATGAATGTGTAAGGAACAAGGTTAGTTGTCCTATAGAGTTATTGGGTATTTGTAAGAGGGCTTTCTCGCCCGACACTTCTTCGACTGCCTTAGCGCTCGACCTGGCTCTGTTGCTCAGAAAGCGGTCGGAGTTACCTATATCTCAGTTGCTTATGAGAGAGGTTCCTCCGACATTTGTCTCAAAGGTTGAGATTCCCGCTAACGCTGGGACAGGTGCACCCGCTGTGGACATCCCTGCACATTATGTATCGCAATTTGTTCACGTCCCGTTCTCGCGACAGGAAGTGAACACTATCAGACAATCAATTCCCGATATTAGGAAAAATCCGACAGGATTCTACAAAGAGATAGAGTCCGTTTTGCAGTCCTCTGTGTTCACCTTAAGTGATATTGACTTGCTATTCCCTGTACTCCTGCCCGTAGATTTGTGGAAACAGGTTCGAACAATAGACGATGTACCCGGGTTGGGAGATACGTGGGCTAACATGACTAGGTTTGATGGGGAAAGACCAGTTGGTGAGAAACCACCTCAGGTAATACTCACTTTGCCTGATAGAATTGTCGCAAAATTGAAAACCATAATTCCTAAGAAAAGAATTATTTGGGACAAGTTTACGGCCTGTGTTCAAGGAAAAACTGAAGGTGCCACCGAATTCTTTAATAGATTCGAACAGTTATTCTCTGACTTCAGTCGACAGGGCTTGGGCACAGAGTCTGGGAAAAGGTTGTTTGTGGACAAATTTCTACGTGGATTGTTGCCCGACATCCAGTCACAGATTATGTCCTCTGAGAGCGCTTGGCAGGCGAAATCCCAATCTGAAGTTTTACACATGGCTCAGTATTATGAGAACTGTGTTAATAATGAAAAGGAGAAAATAGAGAAGAGGAAAGGAGATTTGAAGACTAAAGTATTGTTACAACAAATTGTTAGAAATCCCAGAGGAAGTAATTCACAGACCAGAGGTCAGTATGTTCCAAAAGGGAATGTTCCCTTGGGTCCTGTGAATGTTAATCAATGTGCCTATTGCCGCCAGGAAGGTCATTGGCGTGCACAGTGCCCCGTCCTTCGACAAAGGTCAAAATACACATTTGGGAGAACGGGTAGACGACCTAGAGGTCGCTCCGGAGTGGGGGGCCCTGATAGAGGTCAGTTCTTCCAAGATCCTCAGCAACCTTTTTCACGGGAAAATCAGACTTCGAGTGTGGACACGAGAAATATATTTGATCACCCTTCTGCTGCCTACCTTTCTGAAGAGCTTCCTTCCGACGACATTTTATTTCGTTAGGATTGCCCGAAGCAGGGCTTGGAACCTTCACCTATTCCCGTTAATCAGAAAGGTCCATACGTTGAATTGTTAGTGGGGAATAGGAAACATCAGTTTTTGATAGACACTGGAGCACAGAAGTGCTCCATTGATCATTCCCGGGTTCCAAACATTCCACTGTCAGGGCAAACAAATGTTTCTGTAGGGTTTTCTGGCATACCAATTGCTTGCCCGGTTTCTTCGCCGGTGCCTGTTTCTTTGGGTCCCTTTATGGACCATTGTCTCTTCCTCCTGACTTCAAACTGTGGAGAGAAGTTGCTGGGGTTAAATTTGTTGAAGAAACTGAATGCAGTAATTCATTGTTCCTCTGACGGAGTGCGACTGATGGTTTCACCACAGCAACTTCCCAGTTCTCAGTTTTTGACTCGACCATTGCCTCCTGAGCTTAGCGTTGTCGCAGAATGTTTGTGGGTGGTTGACGACAATGATGTCGGGGTACTACAGGTTGAACCCGATAAAATAATTGTGAAACATGTAGTTAAACTACCACGCATTCCGCAATATAAAATATCAGTTGAGGGCGAGCGTGCTTTGAAGTGCATTGTCTCCGATTTTGTGCATCGAGGTGTGATTGAAGAGATTGCAGGTAGCTTATGTAACAGCCCGATTTTACCCGTATACAAGAAAGGCGACAATGCAATCCCATACCGTTTCATAATTGATCTACGTGCTATTAACAAAGTTGTCGCCCCACAATTTCCAATGGTCCCTGATGTGACAACGATACTAGCGATGATCCCTGCTACAGCTATGCACTTTAGTGTTGTGGATCTAAAGAATGCTTTCTTCAGTATTCCTATACACAAGGAGAGTAGATATCTGTTCGCGTTCACCTTGGGGGGACGTTTCTTCACATTTACTCGTGCACCTCGAGGTTATACTGAAAGTCCAAGCATTTATAGTAGGGCTTTGAAAGAGCAGCTTGATACCCTTGAATTGCCACCTACTTGTACACTGCTTCAGTATGTCGATGACTTGCTTTTAGCTGCAGATTCTGAAAGTGCTTGTAAAGAAGGCACTGTCTTGTTGCTTATTCATCTGGCTGAAAACGGTCATAAAGCTTTGCTTTAAAAATGTCAATATTGTTGTCAGGAGGTCGCCTATTTAGGTTATCTCCTGTCAAAGGAGGGGAGAAGACTGACACCTGAAAGAATAAAACACATTTCTGGCATGTCTGTTCCAAATACACAGAAAGAAGTCAGAGCCTTAATAGGTATGGCTTCTTACTGTAGGCTGTGGATCCCGAACTTCTCACTAGTGATAAAACCGATGTTGGCTTTGACGAAGAAGGGCATTTCTTCGCCGCTGCCATGGAAATCGGAACATCAATGATCATTTGAGCTTCTCAAAACTGCGTTATGCTCTGCAGCGGTTCTGGGTACTCCAAATTATGACAAGGCCTTTCTGTTGTTTGTGCATGAATGTGATGGATGTGCTTTGGCTGTGTTAACACAGGAACACGGAGGGAAGAATAGAACGTGCGGCTACTACTCTTCCGCCCTTGATCCTGTCGCATGCGCTTTGCCAAGATGTTTGCGAGCTGTCGCTGCTGCTGCCGCGTCTGTAAAACAGAGTGAGGGAATGGTCCTAGGCCATCACTTAATCCTGATGGTACCTCACTCTGTAGATGTCCTATTGAATAAAACCCAAACGCAACACCTCACCTCTGCACGGCTGACGAGGTATGAATTAATTCTGTTTGCCCCTCACATTCAAATTAAGAGGTTTTGTGTTCTTAATCCGGCTGAACTCCTACCTTTCCCGCAAAATAACTGTTTGCGGTGACGAAGAATTACATGACTGCCTGTATACTACTGAGCAGGAAATGAAGGGCAGGATAGACCTTATAGATACTCCTTTGGACAATTCGGAAGGGGGAGCTGTTTTGTGATGGCTCCTGCTTCAAACTCCCAGATGGTACATCTACAGCTGCCTATGCAGTTACTACATTGAGTACGGTTGTTGAAACTAAGAGAATTCCGCATAACTCCGCGCAGGCCACAGAGATTATAGCGTTGACCCGAGCTTGTGAACTCTTCGAAGGGCATACAGTAAACATATATACTGATAGCCAGTACGCCTTTGGGGTGACTCACAACTTTGGGAGGGTCTGGTCGGAAAGAGGGATCCTAACCTCACATGGGACCAAGATTCAGCATGGCCACCCTGATAGTGCAATTGCTCTCGGCACTCTCGCTCCCTAGTCAGTTAGCGATCATGAAATGTGCAGCACATCGTAAGGTCATAGATGATGTGGGAAAAGGGAACGCTTTTACTGACCAGATAGCCAGGCAAACGGCCACAGACCTGAGCGCAGACATGTATGCTCTAAGAGAAACAAATGATGTCTATGTAATGGATGAGAGTATTGGGTCTGTGCGAGATATGCAAGCTGATGCCACAATAGAAGAATCTAAAAGGTGGGCCGAAGGGATGGGCAAACTAGATGACGATGGGTGTTGGGTGGATACATCTGAAGGGAAATGGTTGCTCCCTGATTCATATGTGCTGGCGATGGTTACGATGGCACATGGTCCTACCCATGTGTGTGCTCAGCAGATCACGAAAATGTTAGAACAAGTCTGGGTGAATGATAACATTTTGAAGATCGCACAGCGCTATGTTCAAAGTTGTATGATTTGCTTACAGCACAATGTGGGGAAGGGGACAGTAACTCCAAGGGGTAGCTTTGGGCCCCCTTCTGTTCCCTTCGAGGTCATCCACTTTGATTTTATTGAGATGGAACGGTGTAACAATCTAAAATATGTTCTTGTGATCATTTGTGCTTTTAGTAAATGGGTTGAGGCTTTCCCCGTTAAGGATGCTACTGCCATGACCTCTGCAAAGACTATTGTAAAGGAATTCTTTCCACGATTTGGGCTGCCAAGAGTAATTTGGTCGGACAACGGTCCCCATTTCGTTGCAGCAGTAATTTTGCAGATATGCACAGCGTTACACATTGAAAAGAGATTTCACTCGGCTAGACATCCTCAAAGTGCTGGGTTGGTAGAGAGACATAACGGTATCCTAAAGAATATGCTTGCCAAAATATGTGCCGGCACCAAACTGAAATGGCCAGATGCCTTACCTATTGTATTGTTAGCCATGCATGCCACACCTCAAACTAAGACTGGGCTCTCTCCATTTGAGATAGTGATGGGGAGACCTGCTAACATTTGGGGCCTTCCGAAGCCCAAAACTCTGAGGGAGGTTGAAAATGTATTGCTTGTGGACTACTGTAACCAGTTGACTAAAAATCTGTATCTCATTTATCATCAGGTTCAATCAGCTTTACCTGTACTGTTTACGGGCCCAGGACACAATATTCAGCCTGGAAGTTGGATCCTGGTGAAGGCCTACGAAAGGTCTTCCTGTCTCGCGCCTCGCTGGTGGGGACCATATCAGGTGCTGTTGGTCACCCAGACAGCAGTGCGGGTGGCTGGAAAGAAGCATTGGATCCACACGACGCATGTCAAGAAACTTCCTCACCCGACGCCACACGTTACAGAAGAAGCAGAACCCCTTGCTGATGCTACAATCTCTGATCCTGGAGTAGCAAATAGCGCTGTGAGTGTGCCTGAGAATCTCTCTGAGCCCGTGGAGCTTGGGGAACAGTCATTTAGTCTCCACACTCTTTGGAAAGGCCGCTTCCGGAAAACGTTGTTTCAAGTTCTGCGACTTCCGTCGCCTCTGATACGTTGCTTCCCTCAGGAAGTGACGTTATCTTATTTCCGGATCAAACAGTACCAGGAATCACCAGGTCCGACCTTCGATGAAGAAAACAGAACTACGGCACGGGTTTTGCCTGTGCATCTGGAAAGAAAGAGTCATTGAGAGTTTTGTTCTTGCAAAAGAAAGTTTTTGAAAAAGGAAAAAGGGATTCTGCTGGCTAGGGTTGGGGAAGGACTAAGAAATTGCGCGACCGTAGTGTCGCCAGCAATGAACATTGGGGTCGTCGATTGAAAAACTACGATGCCTGCCACCTCCACCGCTGCTGCTCGCATTGGACTTGTAAATAAGGGGGTGACCAACTCGGACAATGAACAATGTGCCTGGGCCCCGAAAACCTATTGCTGTGTTGTGTTAATAGTAATTGGAATTTGTATAGTTACTGCTGTGGGACTTTGGTACTTCGAAGAAATGTATCCTTTTGAACCTCTTCTGCCAATTGAAATTGTACCTACTGCTTTGACTCCCTCTGTACACTTTCATACTTTGTCACCTAGGGACTCCCAGCATAGACGAAAGTACCATAATAACACTTTAATGATAATAATGAATTCAATGCATGCCATTTTTAATAAGAGTAATTGCTGGATTTGCACCCATTTACTGCAACATGGGAACGAGGGGCTAGGATGGTATATTCACCCTTTACCTTTACCGACTGCTTGCTATGCCTCTCTTAGAGCACTATTCTTTGGCCGCTGGAATGACAGCATCTCAGGGAATTTTGATGGAACTAATTTAAATGATTTTGAGAAACGTGAATTGACTCCCCTGGGATGCTCGCTTTTTGCAAATAGAAGTAAACCTAATGTTGCATCTATTAGGCCATCTGATAAACTGTCTCTTTCCTTCCAAACTCTAATTTCCTTTAAAATGGCTCCGATAGGCAATAAGGACGCTGTGTCTCCTTCCTACTCTATTAACCATAGCCCCGATTCAGTCCCCTTTTGTGTACAAAGAAATGGCACTCGGTCAATGGGAGATTTTGAAGGTTGTGCGAACATTGTAAATTTGACCGGAGAGAACAGGCCTCTGTATGTAGGGGGGGCCTGTCTATTTCGTTTGCGGTAGTTCAGCATTTCCCTGGTTGCCCAAGGATTGGCAGGGAACCTGTTATTTAGGAATCCTGTTACCTGGGGTATTCATAGCTAGTACATTGGAAGTTTCTAAGGCTCGCCCACGGCGGGACGAGAATGGAGATACCCCTGGGCAAATCTTGGGAGATATAGCAAAATCAGTGCCATTTTGGGGACAGATAGCAAATTCTGAAAATATTAGGGGGCTAGCAAGGGTACTGGAGAGAACCATCAACCGGACCACGGATATACTCTAAAATATGACACTGGAACAGAAAGCAATAAGATTGGTAGCGCTCCAAAACCGGATGGCATTAGATGTCATTCTGGTAGAACGTGGTGGAGTATGTAAATTAGTGGGGTCCGCTTGCTGTGTTTTCGTACCAGATTCCTCACCGACAATTTTTAAAACAATACAGAACTTGCACATCCTTAGTTCAGAAGTGCATGTTCCTGTGGGAGATTGGAGTATTAGTGCTTGGTTCTGGGATTCTCTACGATCCTGGGGTTGGAAGGTGCTTTCTGTTATACTAGTTATTTTTGGAATCCTGCTAATCCTGTGTTGCTATATCCAATGTCTACCTAGTAAATGTGCAATGCTAGGGGGATGTTGTGCTCAGGCAGTGAGCACGATAGGGCACAAAATATATGCCCCAGATACAGCGTCTAAAGAGTTTGTGTTACAAGAGGTTCTGGTGAACGACCTAATGGCTGTAGATATTACGGATAACGATTCAGGATGTATGGACGACAATGCATGGAGTTATTTACAAAAACATTAGAAATGATATTAGCACTTGGCATAGGCCAAAAGGAGGGTTTGTCGGAATAGAAACAATATTATGCCTCCTATTGTAACAATTGTATGTGTATTGGCCTACGCCAAGTTGTCTAAACATCATATGCGAACAAAGTCCACGGCAAGGTCTTGACCTTAGAGAAAGTAATGTAAGTCGCCATCTTGGATTAAGCCGCCATTTTAGGTTCTCTTGTTATATGGAAGTCACCCAGAACATCAAAATGAAGGCCAAATGACATTCTGAGTAAAACCCTGGCCGTTGTGACCTACGTGCACATGAATAATTAATATGCCTGCAGGCCACTTGTCGGGGTCGCGAACTGAGACCTTGTCCTACCATTGACCTATATGTAAATGTACAACTATATCAGTGAAACTAATCGAAATGCATATATTAAAGGATTGACCTGGCAAGGAACCCATAGACCTGTTTCACAGAATGATTAACCCGCAAGAGGGTTGGCCAAGGGCTGGACAAATTGTATTAAAAGCCCGGGTATTCCAATGTGCGGGCTCTCACTAACACATCGAACCTTCGTTGAAGTTCGTTATGTTACTCTGAGAGCCGAATAGCTATCCGTTTGTCAATTGACTTGGTAACTGTTGTAGCTTTTAAATAAAGCACTTGTATGTTTCTTTGTAACCTGTGTTGGTGTGTTTCTGTTTTGGGCTTCCCGGCCTCATATTATTTTTCTGTTTTCACAGGACAATAAAATACAAGGAAGAGCTTTTTTTATGTCTCGGTTCATAGTTGTTTCATTTTTATGTATGTACAGTGGTGGATGGCAAATATAAATGATTACCCATCCACATTTTGTAATGTGTTCATGTATGTTTCTGGCTTTCTTATATTTGGAAACGTAAACATTCTATGTGCGCCTTAGCTGCAACTGAGTGCCTGTGGTGTCATTTTAATTTCAATAGTACCAAATGTTCGAGATTTGACTGAACAGTTTACTTTGCTATTTTTGTTTGAAGTGTGTGCACTTGCATTTTGTGACACAATTTATTTATTGTTGTCACTGAAATTTCATGAACATTGTTGATGTCCTTCAGTCATAGAATTTATTTTATTGGGGCTTTCTGAGGCTGCAATTTACAGACGGCAGCCAAAACCTATAGGCGTTGCTAATGCAGATTCTCAGGTTGTGACATTTTTTAATTTTCTCTGAATTCCAATTCCAACTGAAAATTAGAAACATTAGATCTAATCTTTTTTAATTGTCCTCAACTGCCCTTTAAACAACCTTTGACATCTGGTAGCAGGTGGCGCAGATGCCAGGCAGGCAAATATAAATGATATAAATGAGGCCACCACTTGGCTGAGGATCCCAAATGAGGGACTGAAAATCCTTTCTCCCTGCAGCCAGTAGGAAAAGCTTCTGTCATGCAAAGCACATACGAATTGTAGCACTGTGCTTGGAATAATGCTTAAAGTGGGGCTGCGCCCAAAGCCTTTAATCCATCAGCTACCACTGAACTTATCACTGTGAAAAGATATCAATCAGAGAAAGTTTGATATTAACCAGTATGCTGCTAGTCAGTGGTATACCAGCCGTTAAAGTAGGGACGCGCAAAGGGACCTTGGTGCTAATTACGGTGCCGCAATTTACGGCACCGTACTTAGCGCCTTCCCCATTCCCATTATGCCCTATGGGGCAAAAATGGGAATGGTAAAGGGCCATGGAGGAAGGGGGAGTTATCACCACGCCAACCTTGTAATGGGGTGGTAATTCCCCCTTTCTCCATGGCGGGGTCGGTAACTTACCGGCATGGACCATGGTGCTAATAGCACCATGGTCTTCTGCCAGGGACGTAATGAGGCCCAATGTATTACTAAACTACAAATTGGATGGTAGGTGCTATTAAATACAAAACATGTATTCAAAAGAAATATTGTAAAGAAGTGACTCTCTTGGATATCTTGTGGTTATATCTTAGGTTTAATACCAGTTCTTAAATTACAGCAATAGGCCTTAGATCCTTACAATCATATGTGGAATGAAGCCACTTATATTGTATATGTAGTTACTGAGTCCTCCCCCTTTATCATTATATACTACGCTTTATGATCTACTACAGAACAATCCTGGCTGGCCCTAAGCAATTGGGCCCTCAAATTAAATAACATGATGGAAACGAGGGACACAATTTGGTGGATAGTCCAGAGAGTATAAAAAAGAAACTCTGCTTGGGAGATTAGATTCAAATAAAGGATCAGATGGGAGTCTTCAGGTTGTATAGAAACTCTCTTGAGTTTGAAAAAACTCTTGGGAACATCTCTAACCATCTTAAGAAATCCCCAAACAGAAGATAGAGGGAACATCTCTAACCATCTTAGTTACATAGGACAAGAACACTGGCACAGCCATCACCCAGAGAGGGGCTTCCTAACTGCCTGGGCTAGGAACCTTCACCAAGCATTCTATCGTTCACAACCAAACACTCCAGATGACATCACAACATTCCACCTTGCAAACCAGCACTACACAACATATCTCCTTCCCTTAAAACACCACACACATGTGCGACTGGACAGTCACACTCTTTCATAGCAGGCACTACACAACAAATATGTTGTGGTATGAACAAAAAGAAAGTTCGGCCATATTAGTTTTAACATAAATACATGGGCTAAACTTGCCATTCACTTAACGATCCTGAGATAGGGTGCAAAGACTAAGAAAGCAATCCCTCGCTCAGAACAGACATGAGCCAGATTGGGTGCAACCCAAGAAAGCCCTCTGTTTTTTATATGAATATTATAAATGCATCTATGTGTGAAGAGGGTCGTCCGGTGCCACATAACAGACCATTGGGGCCTATACTGCAGTGGGTGATCATGGCCAGGGATTAGCAAATTCAGCCAGGGCCCTTTGTGCTTGAGGGGGCATGACATGGGCAGTGTTAAAGAAGACTTGGAGCTCAAGAACAGTGTAGATCTATTGGCTACATATTAGAGGCAAAGGGCTCAAGACTCCTTACATAGATGCGAAAACAAACACAACCAAGGAGCGAGAAAGAGCCTTCTCTATAGGTACCTGGGAGCAGAATGGACAGAACCGATGTGCTTGCCTGCTGCTGAGGACTCGAAACTCAGGACGCTCAGATACCCAGAGGGAGAGAGTGTGCTTGGAGGTAAAACACAAGACTTCAACCTCAGGGGGAAGAGCAATTCAAGGGCTCTGGGTTAAGAGGTTTCTAGAAGAAGACCACCCAGCATCCAGCTCCCAGAAGCCAAGAAATGCTATTTCCAGGTGTTGCTATTTCTCAGTAGGCCCACAAGACCTTTCAAGCCAGCGTCGAGTGACGAGCCACCATAGATCTGTCAGTTGAACCAGCACATCCAAATTCAAACGCCTGCTGCCTGAGTCATCAAGCCCTGCTTTGACCCGTTGAACCAGAGTTTGATCCATTCCGCCGATCGTGCCATCCACTTGGTGGACATCACACCAGAAACATGGCACCATGGCCAACTCAGAGACTTCGACCAACTTCATTGAATCCTGTTTTACACCATGGAGGCACTAATTGTAACTGTCAACCCGCCTTGAAAATGCTGCTACTGTGACTGAACACCCTAGAACATTGCCTCTTGTAGAATCTTCCAGAGACATTGAGTCCCCAAATACTAAGGTAAAGAACGGGCCTAAGGTAAAGAACGAGCGCACTACAGATCTGTCCTAGGAACAATAACGACCATGACCACATAGCTTTGAGTCAATCCTACAGACTGGTTAAGTCCACTATTGTTATCATAATCCAAAGAAAGCCTTTTAAAAGAATAGCTTGTGTTTATTCAATTTTTCAAATTAATTAAAAATACATCATTCAATGGGCCTCATTAGGACCCAGGCGTTGAGGGGTTAACGGCACCGTAAAAGGCTGTGGCGCCGTTAAAGCCTTACTACGAGGTCCCTTTACGGGACCCGACCTTAACGGCTGGTCTAGACCAGCCGTTAAAGTAGGGGCCCGCAAAGGGACTCGCGTGGTAAGCGTACTTACTGCCTTCCCCATTCCCATTATGTCCTATGGGGCAAAAATGGGAATGGGAAGGGCCATGGTGGCATGGGGAATTACCGCCCCGCCAACCTTGGAATGGGGTGGTAATTCCCCATTCCGCCATGGCAGACTCCGGCATCGACCATGGTGCTAATAGCACCATGGTTTTCCGCCGGAGTCCTAATGAGGGCCCATGTATCTTGACTGTGTTTTCCCTTGCAAGGTTGGATTGTTAGCATGTTTAGTAAAGTATGATATTTTTAGATGTACATTTGCTTGTACATTTATGTTATCATAGTACTTAATTGACTGTGAACTTCTTTTGATCAGGCATTACAAAGCTCTACCTATATCTGTCTACCAACAGTGACACGTCAGACACCCCTTTCAGGACTGGTGGCGAGTGTCTGTCCAGCTGAAACGACGATGCAGGCTCATTCTGATACAAGTGTGGACTAGGGACAGTCCTTTCTTCATCCAGCAGGATGAAAATAAGGCTTAACACCTTAAAATATGATAAATTGCATTTGTTTGTGATGTTAATATACATGTCACAACATTATGCATTATGTCCACCAATATCTAATGTTGCCCTTGGGTGTTGATGAGATGATGCATAGCAAAAGCATGAATGATTAGTTATTTTTATTTTTTAAAGTTTGCAAAATTCTAGCATAGCGTTGTTGGACCATATTACTAAGTTCACAATGTGTGTTTATTTTCCTATATAAAAACAAGTTTTATTGTACACTTTCCATTTGTTAGAATGTATAATTCACAACAAAAAGTCAATTCTCCTGAATTATGGAAATGTGTGCATTTATATTCAGTTTTTCCCAGAAATTATGAGTTTTGAAACAATTGCTCTCTGTGCAATAACGATAGCCACATGTGTAAAATAAAGGGGATACATAGCACGTGACTGATTATTATGGTTCTAATTGACACTCGGGGTTCTGGTAGCATGATCATTAACCCCATGGCCGAAGGGCGAGAGGTTTTCAACAATCATAAGAAAACGCAAACAAGAGTATATGGCGCCATCAGACATATGGCACTCATAAGAGCTGCAAGGCAGTTTACTGCACTAATTAATCGACTGCAGAACTCTGTGTGTAACCTTAAGGTCACAGGTTTAAATCCAGGTAGGTCCACTCAATGTTCCATCCTTCTCAGGCTAGAAGCAATTAGTACCATTGAGCTCTCGGGCATCAAACAGCCAGGCTGGCACTGCTGAATGCCGTCAATCATGCAGCAATATCACCCTGGTCCCAAGAGAACGACTTTGGCTCCCAATTGAGGTATATTTCACCTTCAAAACATCTAACCTCACCTTGAAAGCAATCACTTCCGGGTTCCCATCCTAGCTGGTCCAGAAACTCCAGAAATCAGGAGACTAAAACATTATCAAAGCCAGGACCACTCCAGGCTCGAAACTAAGATCCGCAGGAAAGACCACTCTTCAGACAACACCTCACTCACAATGCTGCTATTTACTATTTCTGTGTACAGCGCTCCATTGCCTTTGAGCTCTGGCAGAAGTGTACCGAACAAAGTAGTGGACTGTGGTACCAGCAGGGGAGAGGGTAGGCAGAAGCATAGTGCAACATGTGACAAGTCGTTGCGGCCGGGGCATTGCAATAGTCTAAGTGACTAGTAACTAAGGCTCCTATTACAACTTTACACTTGCACATGGACATGAATGGACAAATCCTCTGCATAGAATGATGAATACGGTCGTAAAAAGTAGAGGAACATACTTGCCAACCCTACAGATTTAGGCAGTAGGCTACTGCATTTTAAGCAGTCCTACCGCCTACAGATTTCAGTGCCACATCCTAGTGCTTTTTACAGTGGCAGGTAATTTATGTGACTCTAAAGCAGGCTGCAGGAGATAGCATGCAACACATTAGTCTGTCTGTACAGTGGGCTGGTAGGTGATTACTTTGATTGGGCTCAGACCAATCCAGTGACCTGACAGCTATGGGACTCTGCCCTGCACTCTGGCCAGGACAGGCCTTAGGTGAGCCGCTGCCGAAGGCAAGTGGCTGAGTGTAACACCATCACTCAGCATCTCCCTATCAGACTGAGAGGGGTATCAGTTTCCATGCCATTCAGTGTTCCACTTGCAATAAATATGTACTGCCGGGCTGTTGCTACAGAGCAGTGGCAAACGTAACCTACCAGCTCTGTGTGATTACATTCTGTGAATGTTAACTTACCATTCAGAATTATACATTTTTAATCTTTTGAACATCTTTCCATGTTGTGCTGTTTGATGGGTTGTGTATTTTAGAATGCTTCAGTGGGGCCAACAATGTATGTTTTGTAGTTTCCTGTGATGTCATTGTTATGCAAATTATTATTTTTGAAACTTGAAAATTCCTACATCTTTTTGGTTACGGAATGTTGGCAACTATGGAGGAATGATAAACACATCAAAATAAAAGTAGTCGATCACTGGAATCCATACCTACATTCGTGAACATAGTTAAACATGTTCATTCAGATCATGGTGTATCTGGTAAGGCACTCTGCAATCAAAAAACGCTAACATTGGGCCTCATTAGGACCCTGGCGGAGAGGGTATTACGCCAGCGTAGTGCATGGCGTACCTCTCCGCCATACTACGAGTTCCCGTAGCGCCATGGAGGTTTTCTCCGCCTGGTTTTACCAGCCGGAGAAAACCATGGCGCTACGGGACCTCGTTGTTAATTACGCCACCGTATTTTACGGTGGCGTAATTAACTCCTTCCCCACTCCCATTATACCCTATGGGGCAAGAATGGGAATGGGGAAGGGCAGAATGGGGATTGGGGATTTACCGCTCCGCCGAGGTCGGAATGGGGCGGTAAATCCGCCAACCCCCATGGCGCTATCGGCGGCTTTCCGCCATGCTTCGCGGTGCATTTAGCACCGCGAAATCCGCCTGGGTCGTAATGAGGCCCATTGTGTTTACATCAGACTTTAAAAACAATGGCCATTTGTTGAAATCTGTAAAGAACAAAACAACTCGTGCATTGAAGCTTGTTGATTATCTGTATCACCCAAGCGCCTCCCTATATAAATGCACATATAGTATCTCATTCACAAATAACTTGGTACATATCTCTGTGCAGAACATTGTAGCCCAGACAAAAATGAATCAGCACATTTTTGTAGCAGTGCATTTGCTCTCCCAGTGCAAAACAAAAAAAAGCAAGACCACGCATGCGCAGATCATGACACAAAAATCATGCCACTTGAAAACAATTGTGAAGATAGTAGAGCAACTGTATTAAACACTACTAAAGGAAAAATCTTAATCTTTTTAAATATTCCAGGAACCAATCATAATGTATTAAATGTGAACACTGAAAGTAACATGCTTGGTATCGCCCTTTTTAATCATGTCCATTTCCAGGAAGTGGCGCGCGGCCTGCATACCTCGGCTCACCAGCCTAGTTCAGTGACCCTCGATAGATGGAAACCAGATGCGGGCAGGGAGGCCTGCACAGTATAAACTCAAGCCTTTCAGTCTTCAGACAGGTTGTGCTTCATGTAAAGGGACCATTGCTACTCAACCAAAGCGGGACAGGCATTCAACGCCTTAGGGTCAGCGGGGGTCAGGGAGAGCAGCTGGACTTGGATATGACCTTCAGGAGCTGCGACAAAACAAACGTGGAGTGCATTACAGCTTTAAAAGTAACAGACATGAACCGGGAACAAAACAGGATTACGGAATAGGCTATCTTTCCTTTAAGCAAATATATCAAGCTTTTCTAAGCGAATGGCATGACTGGGTGGCTCTGCAAAGGCGAGGGAATAGACTGTCATGTCAAAACTTACAACAAAACATGTTCTCCCTTTCCGACTTTTTCCCCAGCTCAACGTCAAGAAGAGGTCATTCTTTAAGCAACGCTGATCTCTTCTCTAGGAGACTGGCTACTCCTGGCTGTCTGCAGAAGCGAGACGAGCTACAGCAGTGTCTTTGGCTCCCCTTTGGGAGAAGTGGTCGAGGAATCCATACCAAAACGTGTTTATGTATTTTATTTATTTATTTACAGGAGGAACAATGCTCTTTTGATCTCAAAAGAACGCACACTACATATGAAATCAGATTTGACAGGAAGCAGTGAGCTTCTTACAATGGGATGAGTTTGAGGTACATTCTGACCAGGTTGTGGAGGGGAGTATATGGAACAGCCACCGGGGACAGTACATACGTGGACACACATAGATTAAGGACAAACAACATTGGACATTTTTAAGTGCAGGTATGCGGTATGGCCAGCTATGCTGGGGACGTGACTATGATGGGGCAAGTGCTAGAGTGGAGGCAGAGGAAGTGAGAGAAAGAGTAGAGGTGAGTAGTGTGGCGCCAGTTACAGAATAACCTTTTTATACTTTAAGCCTAGGGTAACCACCTTCATCACTATTTCCTATTTCCAGAGGAGGTCTCCATTGCTGGCACACCAGCCTTCCAAGACAGAGCTTACTGGTGGTAGAATCAGGCAATGCTGCAGAGACCCTCTTCATCCAGGGACCTGTGCCCAGACGTCTATATGAATGTGGCAGACATATGCACACTAAACCTGGACCTACTCATATGGGCATAACAGTGGAGAGAAAATTATCCCAGAATAGAGCGAAGATCAGAGAGGCACTACAGGATTCAAACCAGTACTAAACAGGGGGCAAAACAAGCATGATTCATTGAGGAGCCATTACAAAGGCCAGACTTACATATGGATTAAAGATGGCCACCGGCCATTCGATAATGTCAGGGCAATGCTGGGCAGATGGAGGAGCCCATCCCACCACTTAATGAATGCAAAGACTTCTTAGAAAACATTACACTTTTTAATCAATCATCAGAATGAAAAGAAACACAGAAAGGGGATAAGGCCTATAACATTTAGTGCAAAGTCAGAGTGAGGAGGACAGTGTGGATACAGGAAACAGGAAAGCCAGCAGTAGAGCCTACAGACAGTAAGTCAGGATAGAAAGAATCCAAGGACCTGGGCAGACAACGTCATGAATCTGACTACAAAAACAGGGACCACAGGCTGCCAGAAACACTAGAAGGCGAGTCAAGACCCAGGAGGCCCCCACTGTGGAGGATCATGAAGTCACTGGAACAGCTAGCCTTACAACTGTGGGGAACCACCCTGAAGAACAACCTCAGAATCCATGCATCATCGACGCGGGGCCCTCATCAGCTTAGCAGGGCACCATATCCTTTTATTCCTCCTGAATGAGATGCTCGCTGTAACCTTCAGGAGAGAGAGACAGAGAGACAGGAAAGATATTCTAGATGTGTAGGATGCCATATCACTCTCAAGTAAGATGGAGAGTGTAAGCATGAGTGCCAGGAGAAACATGGCAACGCCTATAACATATAAGGTGCTGATTTAATACAACAAAACCCTTGAAATTTGGCAGTTGCCCTGAAGCTACGGATCCTTAACTATGGTGCGCTCATTGAGCAGCACGTAAGTACTGTAATGACATCACAAATTACATCACTGCTAAAATCACTTATGGCATAATGAGTGACATCAATGGTACAGCAGATCACACATGCAAGAAAGAGAGATGTAACATTTAAAAACCATACTAAGCTTGAAGAGCAGTGGGCCAGGACAGAGCCTTGGTGGAGTCCGACCAGAAGAGGTGCAGGATCAGAGTTATCAGGGTTTAGGATGTAGGGAAGGAATGACCTGCAAGGTAGGTAGGTAGGAGGTAATCCTGGTGTGAATGATTTGTGTACTCCAGGGCTAATGGGGGTCTGCAGTAGAGAAGCCTATGCAACTGTGTTGTCAGCATTTGAGAAATCCAAGATGATGAGGAGGATGGAAGCAAGCTTAGAATGGTGAGGATGAAAGAGAGCTTAGAGTGGTGAGTAGAAAATACAAAGTTGTAGATGTTAAAAAATGACATTTCTGTTGACTGATGGCTGCACAATCCAGAATGTAGATAGCTACAGAGAGCATTAGGTTCATGGTAACTAGCAACTCTGTTGCTGAATGCATGCACCAGGATTTTGGAAACTTGGGTTAGAAAAGAGACATCAGGGATGTAATTAGGGGGTCACCAGGGGTTGCAGCAGCGACCCCTGAGGTCTATCTTGCTACCCCGAAAAACATTTTTTTTTTAATGTAAACTCCTAGGCTGTGCCCAGTGCCATGTTGCTCTTTGTTTCTGGAGTGGCTGGCTTTCTTGTTCAGGCCTCTTAAGAAAAAAAAATAGTGTGTTCCACAAGTGTAACACTTTGAGCAGTGACACTAAAAAAAAATAGGAATAACAAATAAATTGTCTTTCTGGAATTCTATACAATAATTTCTAGACTCATTAAAGATGTATGAGTCACTGATTTAGTCTGTTCTTAAACACCTCAACTCAGCCTTTCATCCTTCTGAGGTTGATAAATGAATACAAACACAGGTTGAGTGATATTGTATGTGTATCGGTTCTACATAAAGTGCTTAAGCGTAAGTGCTATATAATAACACATCATTATCATTTGGCCTTAGACGTCTGCTTGCATTCACAGTAATTAGGTAATATGGGCCTATACACACTGTTATTAATGATACATATGATGATCCATTCTTGTATAAAATGTATGTCACATTATAGTGATATCATAACCATATTTTTTGTATTGTACCTAGGAACAATGATTTGTGAGGCCACTTCCAGTTTTGTCAAGGGGTGAATGTTCGTATTCATTGCATACCTGTGATGTCACTTCAGGGTGGGGTTAAATGACATTGCTTCATGTGAGGTCATCAGAGGTCAAGGGTCGTGTGACGTTGCTTCCGCTACCCCTTGCATTTTGGTGAAATGATGTCTCTGAGAGACATGCCAGTATTTATCAGAGTAGATACGGTCAGCAGAGGGCTTTGCTAGGATCGGAAGTACTAGCTCCACACTGGAGCACTTGAAGAGGAGTAAGAGATACGAGCAGGTTATTTGTGCATGTTCCTTTCAACTTTTCAAAGCAAAGGAGTGCCCTGGAGTGCATACAGAGCTGGTTGCCTGGGTGAAGGGAGCAATTGCAGGAGGGGCGGTAAGGGAGAAGGAGCAAGGGCTAGATGGAACACAGGTGATTGCAGAGGGGTTAGAGTGTGGGAGGAGGAAGGGAGCAGATGGATGTAGCTTTCAGGCTCCTGCATCACCTGATAAAGTTTGACAATAAAACCTCTGGACTGTGCTTAATGCACTGGCAACCTTTGATTTTATTGTATATTATATTGTAATGATTATAACCAAAAGCATGTGCCACTAGAAATACCCTGATAGATAGATACATTGCAACTCTATCAACTCTCATTCAATCAATCAATCAATCAATCAATCAATCAATCACCTACTTATATAGCACACCCTTCACCAAAGGCGTCATGGTGCTTAGAAACAGGACACCCCTGAGAAAGCGAGGAAAAAAGGAGACTCTGAGGACAACCAAACCTTACCGGAAGAGAAGCTTTTGAGGTTTTGTTTAAAAGGGAGAAAGTCCACGGTGGTTCTTAAATGGACAGGCAACGAATTCCAAAGTTTAGGCCCAGCAAACGAGAAGGCTTGCCACCCAGATGCTCCCCCTGCATTTAAGCATCTGCAGAAGTGCTGCATTCGAGGATCTCAAGGACTGGGCTGGAGTATATCTGTACAGTCTCTCCTGAAAGGCCAAACAACCTTTGCCATTCATGGCCCGGTGCATAGTACGCAAGGCCTTGAATTTGACCCTGGCTTCGATCGGCAGCCAGTGGAGATATTTCCGAGCCCTCGTTAATCTTGGACTGCCCAGAATATGTGTAACCAGGTGCACTACTGCATTTTGCAGCACCTGCAAGCACTGGATAAGAAAGGATGGTTGTGCCAGATATATGGCATTGCAGTAATCAATACTTCCATTCACACACGCTGCCACTATCTGGGGGTGAAATGTATCTGGCACAAAAGGGAGGACATTCTTCAACTGTTTAATTTGAATGAACCCTGATCCACATACTGTATTCACCAGGGCCTGCATTGACAGAGATTCCGGTATCTCGATGCCCAAATAACGGACTGTTTTGGCTGGTTCTGGCAAGGGGACAAGCGACAATGGCCAGAAGACGTTGGTCCATCCCCTGACCGCCTCTAGAGGACCAGTGAGCAGGACCTCCGTCTTCCCACCATTCAACTTGAGCCAATTTGCCTCCATCCAGGCCCGGACAGATTCCAGACACTTTTTTTGTCTTCCCCTCACCTGTGCCTGTTTTGAGTCCAGTCAAAATAGAAGTTAGGTGTCATCTGCATAAGAGAAAACCCTGAAACCAAATGAATGAATGAGGGCGAATATACAAGTTAAAAAGTAGAGGGGACAGAGCTGAGCCCTGTGGAGCCCCACAAGTAACTACAACCGGGTATAAGTGATACGTGTAAAGAGAGACTGTTTGGGAACATGAACCAGTCCAGTACTGCCCAGGAGAACCCAAGCTCCACTAGCCTAGCTATCAAAATCTCATGATCAATCATGTCGAAGGCGGCCGACAGGTCCAACAAAATTAGGCCTGCCGTCCACCCTCATCTCTGATCATGGTGAGCTCATCCAGTGCATATACTAGGACCAAATCCATTCCCATCAGGAGGCGGAAGACCATTAGACAGCTATCTAGGATGTTCTGTCCTTCAAGCACCTTCCAGCACCTTCATGAGTCAGGGTAGAAGTGAAATGGGTCGGTAGTTTGCCAAGACTGAGGCATCTAGGGTAGGCTTTTTTAATAACGGTAAGACACGGCCACTTTTAGTTCATGGGGAACTTGCCCCCAGATCAGAGATGAATTATCCGCTATAGCTAGTGTGTCAATAAAATCCTCTGGTTCCAATTTAAGCAAATGTAATGGAATGGCATCAAGAGGAGACACAGGGGTTAAGGCAAAAGCAGCAAAACACGCAGTCGTTTTTGCTTCTCTAAGCAGTATCAAGGACTCGCTTTCTGGGATCCCAAGATTGCTATCTTTAAGGCTGCAAAGCCTCTACTGATTTCCTCAATTTTGCTAATGAAGTAACCTAATTCATTTTGCTAATGAAAACATCTCTTGATCGTTCCTAAATATCACATAGCAAGAATAAGAGGACAAATGTTTCAGCTAAGGATTACTACATTTTGCAATAACTTGCCTCCCATAATTGGACAATACTGCTCTTTAGAAAATCCCTAAAAACACACTTGTTCTGCACCCTTGATAGCTCAAATTCTTCATCTAACAAAGATGCACATTTATTGATGGAGCTCTCCAGGACAATCCATCTACAATAGCACCAAGAAACCTTATTAGTGTACAATTACACATTCTAAAACAAATCTATATGCATACATAGCAGATGGGGTGTTGCCGATCTCAAAGATTTTAGAGGCAGATAAGAAAGCAAAGTCACTGGCTAAAAGGCAAGAGGATATGTGTGTGATGAACAGAAGCTTTAATGCAGTGTAGGGTAAAGGACATTTTGTGGGGGTGAGAGCGAAATGAGGAGCTGAGGTCAGTGAGGTACATTGACTTAGGTTGTCCAAAGTAGGAATTAGTTCAAGGATGGCCTTATCCTGTATGACGTGGAGGAGGGAGAGCTGTGCCATCTGCAGGGGTGAAGCTGTTTAGTAGTTTTTAACTGGCAGATCTCTGGGCCAATTCAGGACTAGGCGTGAGGTTTATAGGGTGTAAAGCTGTAAGAGCAACAGTGCTCCTAGAAGGAGCAGCAATGAGCTATGTTTAAGTCATTGAAGTTTTCTCTGTTAAAGAAGGCATGTGGAGGAGAGAGGGTTAGGAAGACAGGCGTAGCCTCAGTGATATAGGGGGCCAAACAACGGGGGTTAAACCTGCATTTGAAGAGGTGCATGGTAAGAGGAAAGGAAAGAGATGGCAAAGTTGTTAAGGGAGTGGCAGGATTGGGAGAGGTCTATAGTGAGTTTATGTTGGGTAATGGAGGAAGAAAGAAATATAATGTCATTAGTGAGAAGGTTGTGGAAGGAGGAATGGGAGGAATGGGATTAGTCATATAGGAGAGAATAGCGTGAACTTGGTTGTGGAGTAGGAGATTTTGAATAGTGAACTTCCCCATGAGAGCGGTTGGTGCTTTTGTTGGATGGTCGTCCATAATAAGCTTGAGGTCAGGTAATAAGTAGTTGATGGTGCCATAGGTCCTAGAGATAAGGATAATAGTAAGGGAGTTACATCATCTGAGTAGCAGTACATTTGAAGGTGAGTGTGACCAAGCCATATGGTGTGGGGACAGAGCGATTAGCCTTTTTCATTATTCTGAGTTGTCTGAGTTGCCTACCCCTCTCTCTTGATCATTGGGTAAAGTTGAAGAGTCAGAGTACTTCACAGCAGGAGTTGTCCTGTCATGGAGGTGATTCAAGAGTCATATATACCAATGACTAATAATTAGAGAGGAAGGGCATTTTCTAGTGCATTATTTGGACATTCCAAAGCGCATGAGTAAGAGTAGTGTAGAAGGACAAGGAGGAATAGCATAGAGTGGTAAAATGGAGCAGAGCAGGATGGATGAGGTTGGAGTAGATTTACCACCCTAGTTGGCCATTTTGGATGATATGTAGGAGGCAAGGAGTAGGAGGTCAGCCGCTATCAAAGAGGAGTGGGAGATATTTGGATAACAGTAGGGGGAAGAGGGTAGCAAGCAGCAATTGAAGCGGGTATGGCTAAATGTTACATTCGGAAAGCCAGAGGCCACTAGCTGAGTAGTCACCAACAGGAACAAAATACAAATAGTCAATAATAATAAAGGAATATTGATTTGGAAAAATACTTTTTGAATGTCCAGAGAGAGTTATTTGCTTCCTAAAATGAATTGCTTCTTAATAATATAATACAATGGATGTGCATTAAACCTAGTTCTCTAGGAAGAAGGCTAAAGTCTTTAACAATAATTGTTCCAACCTCCATTTCCAAACATGGTCATCTATAAAGGTGTATCTCTGAATTTAACTTTCTGAATTCCTGTGGCTTTTAGAGCAGGGTTGTCCAACTCTAGGACTCGTGGGCCAGAAACATATCAGATTTTTAGTCGACCCCTCATTAATATACATAAAATAAATGCACATACAATGATTCTAAATGTATGCATGTGTTTGCTAATGAATTGTAATGAGGGATATCCTAAGAATCCATCAGTATTCTGGCCATCAAGTCCTGGAGTTGGACAACTGTTTTTAGAGGGTTCTGTCCCTTATGGTCGAATCCCAATTTGACCCTACCTCTGCAATAATGTAAAATACTTGTGGATTGTGAAGGCATTAAGAGGCAAGACACAGACAATAGATTCAAAGTTCAAATAAAAGGTCTTTATTAACTCGAATGTCAGGATGGTGCAAGGGCATACTTGCCCTATTCTAAGGTGGGATTTAATAAACTAAGGATAGTCTGAGTCAGTAAGTTCAACCTAAAAATCTGTCTGTGTCCAAAACCTACACTTGCCCTCAGAACTAAAGCTAAACAATTTGTAGGGATGTCTGCAACCAAAATAACAGTGTTCTGACTAAAGTTCTGACTAAGGTTCTTCCAGCTCCAGGTTGCCTCTTGGTTCCCTTATCCAAGTTCAAGACAATTCCAACAAACGGGACTTGGGGTTCCCTTCCTCAAGTTCAACACACTTCCAACAAAAGGGGCTCAGGGTTCCCTTCAACAAGTTCAACACAGTTCCAACAAAAAGTGTCTCATTGTTCCTTAGGCTTCAAGACGCATTCTAATCAACTTCTTCAGTTTGTCTTTTCTTTCCAGCCCTTGAACCACTTTAGGCCAACCAGTCTCAGCATCTAGACTTCTCTTGATTTAAGAGTTGATTGGTTTAGGCGCAGTTGTCAGACAACACCGTCCACCCATCAAAGGTCACACAACCGATGACCCTTGGTGCTTTGCAACAGTTCATTTTTTCACTTTACTGGCTTCCTGCCTTTATCAACACGTTACTTTCATACACTGTCTTTGTGGTATGTCTCCTTGTTATCACCTTGCTGTCATACTATCACATAGTGTTTTATTTGCTGCTCTTTTCACTATCCTTGCAAATGCTGTTTCTTCAAATTCATCATTTTGGCAAATGCACCTTGCTTTAAAGTTCATTATTACGATATTCTCATATCCTTTTCTTTAACTCAGAATTAAAAAAATAAAGAAAATAACCAATTCAGTGCTTGTCAACATGTTCGGAATGCAATAGGTCGTATTTGGTGATCCAACCCATTTATCAGCATTCAAAACACATTACTTGCTTAGAAATTTGTTTGGTATTCAATATTCCACGTTTTGGTCTCCAGACCCTTTTATTGTGCATTTATGCTTGTTTGGCATTTGCTGCAACCCATGCCCATGGAGTGCCCTGGCCTGAGTGAATCATCCCTGTCATTCACTGGTGTGTGGCCGCTCCTCCGGGTGCTCTGGTCTCGCTTTTAGGTTCTCACTCACTGCTCTCTCTCACCTGAGGGGCTCTGGTGAGCAGCTCTTGCTCTTTCCAGTTCTACCTGCAGCGGTTGTCCACATCTCGGTGTTCCCCACTCGCAATGGGGAACACGAGACAATGGTCTCTGCGCAGCTCTAGATTCTCTCGTGCCCCACAATGGCCTCGGCATCTTCCTGACTTCTTTGCTGTCGCCATCATTTCTACCGGCCTGTGCCCTGCTCGCTCAATCAAACACTCCACAGGCCTCTTCTTCGTCTCAGTGTTAGAGTGGCGAAATGACGCGTTAGTGTTCACTACTCCTAGTCGTCTCTTCCTCGTCCCAGTACTAAGATGGTTTAAATGAGGAACATTGAGGGGAGATGGTTTACAAAAGCTTACAAAGGCAGGAGGAGGCTAAGGTTGGCTCTCATTGGAAGAGGGGGACACAATGTCTCATTTTCTGATACCCTCTCGCCAATCCCCAAGGACCCTCCTTCCAGGAGAACCTCCCGCGCATCTCCAACCCAAATCTCAGGACCCAAATGCGATAGCCTTTCTATGGCCGCCTGGGTAGAGTATCCAAGGAGAGTAGGTGTGAGGATACCCTCAGGTTTCTCACAGGATGTATAAATGCAATGGGCTTGGGGAAAACAAGTAAATATTGACAGCAGAACTTTACAGAAAGGATTTCTTGGCTGGCCATGGCTCTGGGAGGTTTGGCGTTTCAAGTTTTTTTACTCTCCTTTTTGGAATTTTTCTCATGGGAACTTCAGAAGTGTGCCTTTATAAACGCCTTGCAGTTTGTGATAACAAGCTCCGAGGGACCATACAGAGCTTGATATCTTCTACAGGGGGAGTCGCTTAATCCAGTGTTGGTGTTAGTTCCAAACCATTTGGACCTAGAAGAAATGGCTGAATGGTGGTGGTAACTATCCAAGGAACATAGCAGCAGGGTGCTCACCCACTTAAAGATGCACAGACAGGCAAATTACATGTTCTGAATGTAAAGGCAGTGCTGTGGGGCATGGATGTTTTACTAACATTTTCGATTTGAGATTTGCTCCGGTGAGGGATGCAGAACCACAGAAAACAGGACTCACCTCGCCTACCCAAAGGGCATATTTTGGAGTACTTGGTGCTGTGTCCAGTGAGAAAAAGATCACATTCTGAGTTGTCTTGCAGTAAAGCCAGTGAGTCTATCTTCTGAGAGTTCACAGCATTGGGATTCAAGGTTAACTGTTTCTGGGAAGGTGAGCAGATGAACATACCAAGCCATAGATCCATCTAATGCTTACCTTAGATCTGGGGCCAATTACTGCTGATCTTTAGGGCTGGTCATGTAGGACTGCTAGACTCATTAATATCATATATCAGGGCTAAATATGTGAATTCCCCATACCTTTAGTGTCTTGGTGCACAAGATCTTCCTGAGACAGATGACGATCTGCATTGCCAGTTCTTGGCTCTTAGCAGCAGACTCTAACTTTGTTAGAATATCCCTTCCTTACTCCGGCCACAAGCCAGGTACAAGCTTCAGGTGTATGGCCTCAGGTTTTTCCAACTGATATATAATAACTGATATATAAGTGAGTACATCATTCATGCCGCTTTATGGAAGAAGTTGTTTGGGGAGAGGTGACATCGTCCCACCCCCATTTAGTATTCCCACAGCCATCAGACCAAGTCTAAGCTAAGGGGGGACACACCGCCCCCCCATCATACAAATACACAAAACATAACACTACCCAGTACGCCAATAATCCATTGTATGCATGTGTTTAGAAACTCCATTTTGTGTTCAGCCATCTGCCCTCTTTACTAGGCCCAAATGCACTCCACTGAAATGTCAGCTCTCAAATCCCATCACCAGCACTGCGTACAGACAGCCCACAACACCTCCACCCCTGTCAGCTACGAACGAGCCTTGTTGTCACGCAAGTCCAGCCATTTATTCTTGTAATTAGTTAGTATCAAATGCTGACAGAATGTGCTCACTGCAGAGTGTGAGACCGTGGCAAGCTCCAAACCCTGTGCCCATTCATCTCCACTGACCTGCATGTGCCCCCTCAGCCCCCTCCCTGCCAGGCCATGGTCCACTGGCCTCCTGTCCTCCATACTCTTTGAAGGTGACGGTTTGCAGGACCCCTCCCAAAAGCCAAACCCGAGTGCCCACTCTATACTTAATCCTGTGTATCAGTATATTCTCTTCTAAACTAACTTCTGTCTATATATTTGTTTGAATCGTGAGCCACCAGACCCCCCATAAAATCCCAAGGTTAGAATGTCCATATATCTGCCTATACTTTACAGGGTCCCAACCATGATAGTTCATGTTCACCATTACTCTTTCTATGCCAGTGATTGTTTTGTAGTTTAGATTAATCAGAATTGTAACTGTTCATGAACTAAGTCTGACCTTCACACCCCAGAGATGAGCCCAGCGGACCCACATGCCATTCGACTAACCCAGACATGGCAGCCAATCGCAGCCTGACATTGCCTATACCGTATGCTACGCCATGAGGGACAACCAATTGAAACTGTTATTTCATACCCTATGTTGTTACATCATTTGAGATGTATTTTTGATCCATAATGTGCTGTCTGTGTATTGTTTGGCAGAGTGCTCACAGGCAGTTCTCTGCTTGCATTTCGTATTTTATATAAATTTGTGTAACTCACAATCACTCTCCTGGTCTCATTCCCTAGTGGGGTGTGTCCTTTATTTTGGTGAAGTGGATATTTGTGCTTGTGGGGAGTAACCTTCAAAATTAAAAAAGAAACATTCTTTGATCAATTCCTTTGAAAATAATAGTAAAGGTGTGAAACCCTTTGCTACAGATTCACAGGAAAAGAAAGCTAAACATGTATATTGGGAACATGTATAAATCAAGAGTTCACTTGATAAAAATGGACAAAGCAAATGTGATAAGCGTTGCTTCTCTTACAGCATCTAATTACAAGGTGGGACCATCTTGACCCTTGTACCGTGCAGGTTTTGCTCTTAGGTGACCTTAATCTTCAACTCAAGCCACTAAGGTATTTTGATGGTCTTTGGGATGAACAAGATGTGGCTTGAGAAATTTCAGCATTAGTGGCAGCTTATCCTCGTTAAGGCACATACACAGACTGTGGCTAGAGCCAGCACCTTATATGGGTTACATTTGAGGGTGCGTAATGGCACCCTATACATGACCAACCTGCTATAGAGGCCACAGCAATACATCCTGAATCAATTAACCACTAGTTTTGGTGTGTGACTGGGAAACAGTAATTCAAGTTTAGGTATTGACTCACAGCGATAGCATCCATAAACCATTGCCCAATGCGCTTACATTTTTGGGTCAACCCAATTTTAGCATAGATCCGCTATCAATGACCTTGCATATTTCAGTCGCAGGCTACGCCAAATGTAAGATGAAATGGGCAAGTATTACCACTGATAGTAAGCCTTTAATCTATAATGCAGCTCAGTGTTACGTTGAGAACATTGGCAGTTTAGAAGCACCTGGTGAGGAGGTATTGATAGACTTTGATAAATTAGCCTGGGAAATTGGCCGCCTATTTTCAAGAGGGGACTATTGAAGCAATTGGGTTGATTCAATGAGGAATGCAGATAAGCCAAAAAGGGCACTCATGCTAAGCCTAGCGGATTAACAACAGGTGGACAGATCCTGCATATGAGCAATTAGATCCAACTAAATACTAACAATCAAAACTAAGAAAGGGTCACTCTATAGGGCAGAGTGGGCAGGATTGTTAGAGGTAGTGGAGAGGGGTGACTCACCCTCATTCTAAAAATAAGTATCAGCTAATGAGGTACACAGCCACAATAATTTACACTTTCGTATTGGCCCTGACCAGTTGTGGGCCCACTTTGCAGAATTGTATGGATTTTATGTGGACTTAGTACCAGGGCCCGAAGAGGAACTGGGAGAGGAGGACCAAATGGTGGATGGCGACAATCTTACCCTCTCACTAACTGAGATTGGAAAAGCTATATGCAACTCAAAAGTAGGGGGGAGCCACAGATCCTGACAGGATACAGTTTGATTTGTTCAAGGACGAGCCAATTGTGTGGACACCAGTTTTGTGGTGAGTTTTCAAAGCAGTGATTGCCACCAATAGAGTCCATAATTCGTGCAAGGAAGCTGCGCTGGTTATGATATATAAAAAGTGCAGCAGAGAAAACCATAGCAACTATGAACCTATCGCACTATTGCATGATATGGGGAAGATCCTTGCCAGGGTTGTCCTGGACCACCTTCAAAAGTGGGTATTTTCAAAAGGACTCATCAACCACCTGCAGGCGGGATTTAGGCCCGGGATGAGCACTCTTGATCAATGTTTTCACATGTTTTTGATTCTACAGAAATACACTGTAATCAATAAATTCAAGATGCAGTCTTTGTCAATTTAAAGACTGCAAATGATGGAGTCCTAGGTACTGACACTGGCAAGTTATGGATAAGAGGGGCATTCACACCCCCCCTAATTAGGATCATTCATCAATTGTATAGTGTCAATAGGACGGTTGTTCACTGGGGTTTGGGGGAGAGGTTACCTTGCCTTTCAATGTGGAAAGAATAGTGAGGCAGGGAAGTGTCACTGCCCCACTCCTCTTTTGTCTTTATATCAATAAAGTTATCACTGAGTTGGTTGATAGCTGTCCTATGAACCTATTTTATCCACCTAGGTTAGGACGAGATCTCTTCCCAGTGGTATTGTTGGTGGATTACTCTGTATTGTTGGCTGCACCCCCATGTGACTGAGAAGCTCTCTAAAATGCTTTGTTAACAAATGCATAGGGATGGGATTCAAACTTAACAAACGCAAAACTAAAGTGATGGTGTTTGGTCCCAAATTGTCTAAAGCCAGAAACTGAGGGTTGAGATAGAGAGTCATGGGCATATGAAGTCTCATATTGCAATTACTTGGGATTTAGATTTTCAGAAAATGGCTCTTGATGGCTCTTGGGCAGCGCAAATGGCTATGTGGTCCACCATCTTAGAGACGAACAATAAAGACATTACTAAATGTCATGCCAGCCATAGGGGGATGTGGGTGTGATGCCTGCATTAAAGATCTATAAAATGCAAGCATTGACTTCTGCTCTTTATGGAGCTGAAATGTGGGGGTACACCAATTGTAGTCTTCTAGCTACAGCTGATAATTCATTGTTGACATCCTTATTTGGACTTCCACTTAGTACCTGCACTTCACCCCTGCAAGTGAAATATGATATTTTACCAATAAAAGACCAGGGGGCATACAAGCACGCCCAATATTGGATGAGATGTTGAAAAACACCCGAACATGTCCTGGATAATGCAGGTGTCTGTTCATAACCCTGGATTGTACACGTTAAGAATAATTTACTTGCACTACATTTGGACAACTCATTGAGTGAACCATCAGCAATAGCTAGATCTTCTAAATGCAAGATGAAAAAGGACTATCAAGTCCCTATCCTGAGACAAACTGAAGGTAGCATGTTCTCAGTTGAGTACTGGGACAAAGTATCTAACCTCTAAGGAGAACCAGGTTTTGATGAGTATCTTGATGTTTTTCAATCTATTTATGCATGAGCACTTAGGGCTTTGGTTAAACACATTGAAAGTAGCTAGGTTCACATGGCATTGGAGTGTGCACATGTCTGCACTTTTTGTTATTCTGAGAATGTTTTAGAGATCTGCAAGTACTGTATCGGATCCTATTTTTCAAAACCACGCACACCCAACACATGGATGACTCGATGGGGCTCATTACGAGTCTGGCGGTAACTGTGCCAGTAATACCGGCAGATTGCCACCAGACCCGTAAATATTTACCAGCACCGGACTTGCTGGAAACACCGGCGTATTACAACCCTGGTGTTCCGCAAAGTCCAGCATGGGTAAATTGTAAGTCCCCAATCCCATGGAGTTCCGTAGGACTCCTTGGGAATGGGGACCACAGAAGCACTGGCACCTTTATAAATATTGCCGCTGCTTCCATAACGGTCTGCATATCAGTGCTTGCATGACGGTCTGCCTACCGTGGCTGCTGTGTCTGGCAGGGTCTGCCGTGACAGGTACATCGGCTCCGGCAGGCAGACTCATAGTAAGCTCCCCGCACCATTGTTTCTGGACCGGCATATTTAGAATGTGCCCCTCTTTTCGCCGAATTTCCAACAACCACAATGTTGTTTACCGTATTGCGAAGCATATCCATCAAGCTTGGATTAAAATAACTTGGTGAATTCAAGGGCTGTGATATTGAGATGTTGTAACAGTTTAAGCCTTTGCTAAACCTATATTATTGCTTGAAGAGGGCCCATATAGGCAAACACATTGTTGTCAAACAAGAGAATAGTATAGAATATGCACCTAGCATTTTATTGGTTGATGAAATTAGTTTGACTAATTGATGTTATATTCTATAGAAAAATGTAATTATTTGTTTTACTTATATCAAGGTATGATTGTACACTATGCCCTTTTAAAATTTGTATTCATTATTTGTTCGTACATTATTTGTATATAATTTTGCTGGTAGTTGTACTATTTTTTTCTGGATGTGTTTATATATATCTTTTGTAAATCAGGTTTTTTTTCTTTTCTGTTTTGAAAGCTGAAGGCTAATGCCAAATTAAGCTTATATGAATGAATGGTAATTCTGTAGATATAGTTGAAACAATTGCCCTGATGACAGACTATTGTCCAAAATGCATTGGCATTGAAATGTGCAAGTGTCTGTTTTCTCTGAATTCACAGTTTTGAGTGAAACTGTGGTTCAAAATAATTGAATTACTTAACAATACACAATGGTGGATTATTTGCATATCGGTTACTAGCCGATATACCCAGCGTTGCCTGGGATTTTATTTTCTTATAGGTAATATTTGTTATAAATACCTTAAAGTAGCTTTACGCTTTTCGGAAAGGCTCCATAAGAATGGTGAAATGAAAAATTCACTACATTTTTCGATTATTTCTAATTTAAAAAATGTTTTCTCATAAAGACTACACAAGACAATGGTCCTCATTCCGACTGTGGCGGCCACGGTATGTACGGTGCCGGTAAGGGACAGGCACCATTCATACCGGGCCACCACATTACGAGTTCTGCAGCGGGTCCTGCTCTGTACGCCTGGCCAGACCAGACGTGCAGAGTGGCACGCGCTAGCAGAACAGGATGCTAACAACGGACCCGTCATTAACGGGTCCGTTGTTAGCATTTTCCCCATTCCCATTGAGCCCGATGGGGGCTCAAATGGAAATGGGGACGTACCGGGTCAAATGTCAGAATGGCCCGGTAAATCCCATTTTGCGGGACCCGGACCCGAGTTTGGGGGTAGCCATCCCGCTAAAAATGGCAATGCTACCTCCAAACTCGTAATGAGGCCCAATGTATTGTTCTTCTTAAAAAGTCCTTCTGCAACATATAACTGTACATGAGAACAACATGGAGATTCCTGAGCAGAATGATTGGTGACAGGATGCTGACGGTGCCAACAACTATGGACCTAAAGTTCAATATTACTAAAGTACATATTCATTGTAGTGCTTGTTTATAAACAACATTTTTGTTTCCCTTCCCGGTGAACACTGTTGTTTCCATTATATTGGGCAGCAATTTTTTTGCACATAGTCCTTTGCCATTAGAGAGCCTAGGTGGATCAGATCGATATTGTCAAGCAGCATCATGGGTGACACAACTTTCAGCCGAAGGTGATGTGGTGACATTCCCGAAGGGGATGTGTGAGTTGAGGAATTTTGTTGGATAGTGTATGGTATCGCCGGCATCTACCACCATATAGATTGAGTGGTGTGCCTGGAAGCATATCATGAATCTGATCCTAGGGCCTGGACCTCGAGTTTTGTCTCTTGTGTCAGGACTGGTCCCTCTACGACCACATTGATGTTTTGCCAATTTCAGGCAACCGTCACATGTGTGAAGGTGCTGAAATGCAAATAAAGGGGTGGGGTGTCCAAACCTCATGTAGCTAGTAATGCCAGGAGGGTCCTCACAGGTATTCATGCAAAATGTGGTGCAGATTAGTGAAACGGTGTGGAATTGTTTAAGTAAAATTGCTCGCCAAGCCACAAACCCACAAACAAATTTTGACTTGTGCTGAATTCCAGGGAATTGGTGGGGTGTCCAAATCTCATGTAGCCAGTAATATCCGGAAGGTCCTTACATGTAACTCTGCAAAATATGGTGCAGGTTGGTGAAATGTTTGTGGAATTGTATAAGCATCAAGGCTTCACCAAGCCGCAAACCCATAAACACATTTTGACTTATGCTGAAATCCGGGGAACAGGGTGGGGTGTCCAAATGTCATGTATCTAGTAATGTCCAGGTACTATGCAACATTTGACACAGATTGGTGAAACAGTGTGGAATTGTATAAGGAATTACACTTTGCCAAGCCACAAACCCACAAATAAATGTATTTTATTTTATTATTTATTTATTTATTTATTCATGTATTTATTTCTATAGCGCTTACTGTCCGCAGGCATTGGGACACTTACACAAACACAGTGGGAAAACAAACATAAAGACAAGACAAAGAAGGGCAATACTAGTATACACTAGCTTAGAGTGGGTGCGTCCTAGCGCAACCTGGTCAGTTAACTAAAAAGGTGTGTCTTCAATGCTTTCCTGAAGGGACTCAGACTGGATGTCTCTCTGATGGCTGTTGGCAGGGAATTCTAAAAGGATGGGGCCAGTGCCCGGAATGATCTACCTAAGCCAATTGATCTGTTCATTCTTATTCCCTGTAATAATGGTAGATTGGAAGATCGAAGTTCTCTGGCTGGTTTACAGGGCATGATAATTTTTTTAAGGTTATCAGGAGATTTTCCATAAAGGGAGCGATAAATTGTTAGACCCATTTTGAACTCAATGAGTTGCTTCACAGGTAACCAGTGCAGCTCTCTCCATGCGTTGGTGATGTGAGCTCTCCTGGGGATGGACATGGTGATGCGGATGGATTCATTTTGGATGGTCTGACATGGCCTGAGATTAGATATATATGCTCCGCACAGCAATATATTGCAGTAGTCTAACCTCGACATAATCATCACTCGGGCGATGGTTGCACAATTATTTTTATTGATAAAAGGCTGTATTGTCCTCAAGAGCCTCAGATGATACGTTTTGAGAGATTTTGTACCTGTGCATCGGAATTCAGGGAGGCCTCTAGTATGATGCCTAAGGTCTTTACTTTCAATTGGATTGGAATCCTGTTGCCTTGCAACATGAAATTGGCATATTCGTGGTCCAGTTTAGCGTGGGCTTCAGGTGAGCCAAATATCATAAACTCAGTTTTATTCCCATGTATGCAGAGCCAATTTGATGACATCCAACTTTCAAAGCCATTGTATATGTCGTTTAATGTTAAAGTCTCTTGTTGATAATCTCTGCTAAGCTATATGACCAGATGTGTGTCATTGGCATAGTTTGAAAAGAAGACTCTTAGTTTTTCCAGTAGGGTGCAAAGTGAGCGCATATACACATTTTTTAAAACTGGCGATATAGAGGCTCCTTGAGGGACACCGAATTTGATAGAAGAAGCCGATGATGTGGCTGAGCCCCATTATATTTGAGATTCACGATTAGATAGAAAGGACTTAACCCAATTGACTACCTTCTCCGAGCAGTTTCCATGCTTTTGTAGCTGTTCCAGGAGGCGTTTGTGATTGACAAGATCAAATGCTGCTGAAAGATCCAACAGGAACAGCATTCCTGCTTTTCCACTGTCAACAATATCAAGCATATGGGTTTGAAGGTCAACTAATGCTGTCTCTGTGCTATAAGTAGGACGAGAACCTGATTGCCCCGCTGTGTAGATTGATATTGTTGTCTATAAATGCTTGTAGTGGTAAGGTGGCGGCCTTATCTAGTGTTTTGAATAGAAAGTGGCTATTAGGTATTGGCCTATGTTTTTTGGGGTCAATATGACCCAAGTTCAATTTCTTAGGGATAGGAGTGATTGAAACATTCTTGATGTCTATCAGAACACGTTGGTCTCTGAAGGAGGCATTTACAGACTTTGGGCCTCATCACGAGTCTGGCGGTAACCCTTAAATACGGCGGTAGCGCTATTACCGCCACATTTAAGGGTCCGCCAGATCATAGCTTTGGCGGATTTCCCCCCAGCTCTGAGCTGGGGGGAAATCTGCAGCAAAATTGCCGATTTTCGGCGTGATTACCGCCGGCGGGAAATCCGCCGGCGGTAAGAGCACAAATTTTCCCAATTGGGCACAATGGGGAATGAGGAATTCCCAAATGGGCCCAATAAGGAATGGGCTATAACCCTTCCGCCAAATCTGTGATCCGGTGCTAATATCGCCGGGGGGGTTTGGCGGTAGGGCTATTAGCGCCGGTGCTAATAGTGCCGGCGTTACCGCCCAACTCGTGATCAGGCCCTATGTCAAGAATGGCGTGAATAGGTTAGCATTTTCCAGTATAAGTTTAGCGGGTAGAAGATTTAAAGTTCAAAAGGTGGGGTTAATGGAAGACAACAGAGAGGTGGTCTCATCCAAATGTTGACCTTTTTCTGAAATACAGGGAAAGGGTTGGGGTGTCCGAATGTCCTGTAGCTAGTAATATCGGGAGGGTCCTAGCAGATAACTATCCAACATTTGGTGCAGATTGGTGAAACAGTGTTGAATTGTATAAGAAACATTTCTTCATCAAGCCACATACCCACAAACAAATTTTGACTTGTGCTGACATCCGGGGAATGGGGTGGGGTGCCCAAATATCTTGCAGCCATTAATGTCCGGAGGGTCCTAACTGGTAACAATATAAAATGTGGTACAGATTGGTGAAACGGTGTGGAATTGGATTAGATATAACACTTTGCCTCAAAACCCACAAACCTATAAACAAAAACAAAATGTTACTTTTGCTGAAATCAGGGGAAAGGGGTGAGGTGTCCAAATGTCATGTAGCCAGTAATGTCTGTAGGGTCCTAACAGGCAACTATGCAAAATGTGATGTAGTTTGGTGAAACGGTGTGGAATTGTATAAGGAACAATGCTTTGCCACAAATCCTGCAACAAACCTTCTCTGGGATCGTTTTGTAAGTAATTCATGACGTGAGTGCCCTGGGACTTTTCTGTAGTGATCCTCAAAGAGGCAAAAAATGGTACGTAAAGCACAGAGAATTGAAAAACCCCTCACTACTGGAACCAAGGGGAAGTAGAGATTGACCGATTATCATCACATACAACTTAACAACACCATAAATATGTCACATAAAAGTACATTGCAATGAAACTCATTAGGACTAGAGGAAAAATAGAGCAATCTAAGTGGGAAAAATATGTATAAATCTTATTTTATTGATAAATATTAAAAACAATATATATTCATACAATAGTGCATCACAAAAAACACAAAAGACGACTGTCTATGCAATAGGACATACAATGGGGAGAGTGGAGATTTTATCAGTCCTCCTTTCGCATTTGAGAAATGTGATTATAGCGGTTGTGCTTAAACGCTATTAGAGAAAGAGAGTGTCGACATGTTTCGGCCAGAAGTCAGATTAAATACGTTCTCAGGTATCCATTCAGGAATAAGTGAAATGGCCATCTTCAGGACAACAAATTTCTTTATGATGAAGCTGATGTGTAGTTTAGATGAGACATCGTGATCTAAAAGAATCTATGCATAATTAATTCATTGGACAAGATGCATGATTTTTAGAGATTGCAGTTGTCTTCTATTGGTAATGTTCACATAGTTTGCAATGTATAAAAAAAAAAGTTTTTAAAAGGCAGTACATATAATCTATAGCCTACACAAAGTAAAACAGGTGTTGTACACTTCAAAAATAAGACAACATAAAACATACAGATAACTCATAGTTGAGTGACAGAAAAATCAGAGCAATCTCTTACTTAATTCCACAGGGTCAAGTGTGCTGGAGTAGATGCAAACGTTCATCCGTCTCAGAGTTATTTTACGTACGTTTGGCGGCACACTAGCGGCACAAATCGTAGGGACTATGGCAAGGTGCACCACATCCAATTTTTTAAAAAAGAACATATAAGGTTATGTTCACATGTTTTATTAAATGTCAAAAGTTTGTGATCATTTAATGTAAGCAAAAGTCTGTACATATACAGAATTATCTCACATACTTTAGGTGTTAAGGGGGTTTCCATAAAATGAATTGGAAAATGACAAATTAGCTATTAATGTTCAAAAATAAGCTAGAGAGGGACTTACAGATAGTTTAATCACCAGCGTTCCTTCCACTATACTTTAACACTGCATCTTTTGATTGTACAAAGAAGCTGCATGTAAGGGTCAGAAATGAATGCAACCCGAGTTGAAGGTATATATCCTTCTGTGGATGGAAACAGATAGGGGAAGACCCAATAGGTTACTTGTGTAATACACGAGAAAAACTTTAAAAAGGGAAAGATGCATAATGAATGCATACTATGTGATTTACCTCGAGAAACTCCCATGAATGGCTCAAGGAAGAACTCTTATATTAATCGTATTGGGAGACCGGGCGTATAGGTGTCCAACAAACGGGTTTCATGTTGGTAATTCTGTTCAAATATACGACGTCCGTTGAGGTCTAATAAATATGCAAAAAGAAAACAACAGATGATAAATCTGTGTGATATTTGAAAAAGTGCCTGCATGGTGGGTTAAATTCAGCAGCAAACGTCGCCTCCATGTTAGTTAGAAAGACAGACGCGGGGAGAGCGTCTAGTAAAAGGAAAGTTTGGGAAGGAAAAAACGCATGTATACCTGGGGCGCAGGGGAACCAGGATCAGTCGTTCGCTTCGGTGCTGGCTAACCTCCAACTGGAGACAGCGTGAACAGATCAGTTTTTAAAGTCCGAGAACGAGTGCAAGCTGACGTGAGTATTGTGTCGAGATCAGCGCGCTGCGCACATGTGACCAGAGTCACATGATTTTCGATAACTAGAAGTGTGATTTAAAGGTTTACTACCCATGTGCAAGGCACAGCACTAGTAACCCATGGCAACGAACATTGCATAGCACATACGGTGGCTAGATCTATTGCTAAAACAGTACAGTAAAAGTCATTCCAAAAAATCATTTTTAGAAGAGACATCTAAGAGTCTCGAAGCGTTTATGCAAACGAGTATTGCGTTGTTTTTGCAGCAAGACACAGATTCAGGATCACTTGAAGAGGTCAAAAGAATTTTGGATGGTATATTATGTATGGGGTGGCATGCCAATGCATATATAGCCATCCCGCCGAAGGTGAGGGTACATAAAAAGGTCAAAATGGTTGAAAGACACAATGATCTAGGATAGGAGATTGTTCCATTCGATGGATGAATTTAAACCTTGATTGACTGTATTGAGGTTATAAATCCATCTTTGTTCTGCCAGAGTTAGTGTCAACTCTCTATTGCCCCCACTTGGTGAGGATGGAATTTTTTTGGATAACAAACCATAGTAGCTCTGTATGTTTGTGGTTAGCTATTGTATAATGGGCAACCAGGGGTTTATTTTCAGTTTTATTCTACTGGTTTTTCCTATATAGAGTAAATTACAGGGGCATTTAATGCCATAAATAACCCATTCAGAGGCGCAATTCGAAAAAAAACCTAAGGTTCCAAATTTTACCATTAAGGTCCAAAGTCTTACAGTTGTTTGTCAGAGAACAAACTGAACAGTGCCCACATTTATAGTGGCCTAGAACTGGTGGAAGGTTCCAGAGGGTAGTTTGAGTCGAAGGTGTCGATTTCTTTGGGTAAGTATGGACCAGCATGTCCCTCATATTTCTTTGGCGTTTGAATGCGAACCTTGGTTGTATCGGAGAGAAATCTTCGGTAGCTAAAAGATGCCAATGTTTCTTTATTGTTCTTCGTAAGGCGTTGCTAATAGGACTAAATGTACTTACACATGTGATTCTTTCTTCTGAGATGGTAGGCTCTGGGTGGAGACATCTTTCTCTATTAGTGTGTTTGGCTCTTTTGTATGTTCTGTTGATGAATTTTCTTGGGTAACCCCTGTTGATAAGCCGCTGTTTAAGATCCTTTCCTTCTAGGATAAAGTCACTGTCGTCAGAGCAGTTTCTTCTTACTCTGAGAAATTGACCTACTGGTAGATTTTCACATAGGCTCCGAGGATGGAAGCTATTGAATCTCAAAAGTGTGTTTTTGTCAGTCAGTTGGTTTACGAAACAACTTGGTTTTCAAAAGACCAGTAGCCGTTTTATAGATTGACAGGTCAAAAAAAGGGATGGATTTTAAGTTGTACGACATAGTAAACTTAATATGAGGATTGTGATTATTAAGCCACTCAAGAAATGATTGAAGGAGAGTAATTTCACCTTTCCAAATAAGGAACACATCGTCAATGTAGCGTAACCACTTGACGATGTGATGCTTAAATGGATTTGTGGGGTCATAAATAGAGGTGGCCTCAAAGTTATCCATAAAAAGGTTCGCCAAATCTGGGGCGAATGTTGCCCCCATACTCGTGCCATGGATTTGTTTGCAAAATGTCCCCTCGTATAGGAAGAAGTTTTCAGTGAGTGCGATCTTGATGCACTCCATTATAAAAGCGGTGGGTACTTTATTGAGGGAATCTGTGCGTTTGTTAAGATAAGACTCCATAATAGACAGGCATTCCGTTTGGGGGATGCTCGTGTACAAAGAGGTCACATCTAAGGTGACAAGAAGGTCTGTGGTTTCTAATTGCATCGAATCCACTATATTGATCATATTAGTTGTATCCTTGACAAAGGAATTCACAGATCTTACAAAGGGTCTGATCCTCAAAGAGAAATACAATTTGTTTAAGATGTATGTTCTGCATAATAGTGGTGTCTGCCATTTCTATATTTCTTTATTTTGGAATCCAAGCCATGAAATGCGTGATGTTGTATTATGAAAGATACAAGCATGCCCTTGGCATGCATGGGAATTTATTTAACAATGCACTCTAGGCTGTCTCTGAAGTTCCATGGCTTCACCAAACATTCATCATCAAACATTGAAATATATTAACCACTGATGAGAGGACTGAACACTTATTTCATGATATGCTGATGTGTGCATACAAGCGTAGCATCAATTTTAAAGAAAGACAGATTTGAAATAACCTTTTAAAACAAACCAAAGACAACCAAGGTACTAGACTACCAATCACATATCCCTGTATGCATTGTACCAATTGAATTTTTGTGAGTAGAGGCAAGTTTAAAACCATACAGGACCGGGTGGGAAACTTCTTCTATGACAGTATGTTACATGTAACACATCTGATATCTGAAACCGAAGTACAGGATGGTTCAGAGGAAGTGGAGGGATTATGGTGCGTCCTCTGACAAACTGCCCTGCCACCTGCTCCAAAGGCAATACAGACTCTCTGTCCTATCCAAGAAGAGAGTCCACATCCTTGTGAAAAGGCATACATTATGTGTTAGCCTAAGCTATCTCATTTGAAACTCACTTTGAAATTCCATTTTGTTTCTTTGCCCATTCTAATGGGTTTTCATTTTCATGTATAAAATGGTCACAGCCTGAAGGGCTGGAAATTGTGTCTCTGCAAGGAATGTTTAGCACAGCTGTTTTAACCAGCTTCAAACCTTGAACAGGCAGGCACGGACGGAGATAAAGGTTAGTTAATGTGTCTTCCTGTCTCCTGCTTTCTGAAGCTAATTGCGTGACCAATGTTTAGAAAACATAATGTGCCAGGAACATTATAGGAATGATGAATTAAGTGAACTACTGAGCCAAAATACAGAGTGACCTTTTAGTCAGAGACAAACATAGATAAAGATATGCGAAGAATGTCTCCTTGCGCTGGGAACAGGGAGAACCGTGTTGCTCTGAGAACAGTAAATTGCACAGACATGACGTAGAGTGAGGACCCATGTGTTGCATACGTTACACAGGTCATAAACTATCTGCAACAATCGAGACAGACCAAAAGTATATTTAAGGCTGCCATGTAAATTGCTCAATTTCGCTATGACTGCCTGCAGACATAGTTGAACCTGAGAATGTGTGAAGCGAAATTAACTCTTGTTAATGTTTGAATCGTGACTGGTTTTCTTTATTTATTTGCAATCACTCAAATTGAGATTTACAAATGGTACCCAGAACGTACGGCCTCCCGATGATGACCCATCGCTTTCCGAGTACACAGTGTACAGACTTGGACCAGTGAGTACTGGGGGCCCCTGCAAGGACATAGTGTTTCTAGCAGTCTGCTACTCGTGATATGCGTCCGTCGCTTTGCTTTTTGGGAGACCACCAGCCTCAACGGGGGCTCTTTGATGGGGGATTGATTTCGTTTTGAATCAGGTGAGTTTGTTCCAAACTGTTTGGATACAAAAATGTTCTGCAAAATATTTTGCCAGGTGAAAGTTTGTCTTTCGAACTAAAATTTTAAATGCCTGGTTTTAGCAAGATGAAGGGCCTCATTCCGAGATTGGAGGAAGCCATGGTGCTATTTGTGCCATGGCTGCCTCAAATACCGAGTCCGTGTCCGGTCTGGTTGAATGGTGACTTACCGGGACATACTAACCTGTGTGGACCCGGTAAGTCCCCATTCAACCAACCATTCCCCATTCCCATTTGAGTCCCCATAGGGCTCAATGGGAATGGGGAAGGCACTAATTACGGGCCTGCAATAGCCGGCCCGTTATTAGTGCCCTAGTCCATAGCGGAACCCATAAAGAATGTGTGATCAGACCACATGTCCTTTGCGGCTCCCGCCAAGGGACCTCGGAATTGGGCAGTAAGGGTTTAACGGCACCGGTCTCCTTACCAGTGACCGTTATCTCTTACCGCCCAAGTCGGAATGAGGGCGAAGACTTGTTGGGCAGCGCTTTGTTACAATAAGAGACATCAAAATGGTTTACAACATAGTCAGTCGGCACTGCTGGAGGGTTCGCCTGCATATTTCAACAGTATTTGGCACCGCCAGACCAGACATGAAGTGGACCTTCAATGGCCTTTGCTGGGAAGTTTTGAAATATCTAGGAATACAACACTTGGAGTCAGTACTATTCAGGAAGAAGGCTAGGCCTGCCACTTGTGACACAGTTAGGTACTGGTGCAAAGAAGCCATACAGCGCCTCAAAGGTAGGAAGAAATTTGCACGCAGGCACATCACCCAAACAGAAAAGGCTTTAGCACATGGCCACCAAAAACAGGATGAGGTTATTAGGGCTATGGATAGAGGGTTCCAATTGGAAATACAGAAAATAAACCCATCAAAATATTTGCATGCAGCTGATGAATTAATAGACAAGCTGCTGAATTAAAGACAATCACAGCCTTCAGCACCTCCTCCCTATGTTTCACCAATGCCTGTGCCAGCACATCCACCACTACCAGCTCCAGACACACGCTCTGAAGGTTTGCCTCCACTCCTTCTCGCATGGGATTTACCACAGTTCTTGCCGCCAGCAACCTCTGCCTCTTCTGACACTTCTCTTTTAGCACATTCAATCCTCCCCAGCGACCATAGAACTGTTACTCGTAGTGCAGTACCCCTTGGGCAGAAAAAGGCCTTACAGTAATGGGCAGAATTATATATACAGGTGGGCGATGAAGCAGCCGCTTCTAGCTCTTTGAATGATCATGGAAGCATCCCCGAACAAAAAGTATTGCTAGAGGCAATGGGAAAGTATTTGGCTCAGATTTGTGGCGATTTTACTGATACCACTGTCCCACAGGAGTTGCAGGATTTGCATTTTTTGTCTGTACTAGAGACACCTCGTTAAACCTATTTTCCTTTAAATGAGAACTAGACCAGCTTCACCAATTAAAATTAGATAAAGAGACACAACACACAACCTATGTCCAGAAAAGATTTTCACCCGTTCCCAAAACACAGATGTATCTATTTCCCCTATGGATATTCACACCACGTTCAGCCAATATTCCTCATGCATTCAAAGAAAGGTGTTAAAAGTTATGTCTGAATATTTGCAAGGCGAATGCTGTAAGAATAAATTGTGCTACCCCGCAGATTTTATGGCAATATACAAATACGCGTTTTCACATCACACCCCGCTAACCTCGCTGTCCCTCGACCAAGCTTTGCTACTTAACAAATGGTCTGAGAATCCGACTGCACAGCTACCCATGAGAGAAGTGCCCCCGTCTCTCGTTGCCCAGAAAGAGGAAGCAGGCATAGATGGTGCAGCTGCAACGATTACCCCGGTGCATTATATCTCAGAATTTGTACATGTCCCCTTCTCTAGGCAGGAAGTTAACACTCTTAAACAATCCACCCATGACATTAGAAAGAACTGCACAGGGTTTTGTAAGGAAATAGAGTCGGTTTTGAACTCCTCAGTTTTTACCTTAGGGGACATAGACTTGTTGTTCTCTGTCATCTTGCCGGCAGATTTATGGAAACAGGATAGAATCGTAAACGATCTACCTGCAATTGGCGATAAATGGGCTGCACTTGAGCTGACAGACAGGACAAGGGAGGCAGGAAAGAATTCTCCTCAGAGCATACTCACATTACATAACCATATTCTGAACAAACTTAAGTCTTTGGTGCCAGAAAAAAGGATCATTTGGGATAAATTGACCGCCTGCATGCAATGGATGACAGAGGGAGCCACAGAGGATTTTAAAAGGTTCGAGCAAGTGTTTTCAGATTTCAGTGGCCAGGATTTGAGTACTGAACCAGGGAAGAGATTGTTTGTTGATAAATGTGTACTTGGGTTATTGCCCGACATTCAGTCTCAAATCACGGCCTCTGAAAGTGCATGGCAGACTAAGTCACAATCTGAAATTCTACAAACGGCCCAGTATTATGAGAATAGAATGAACAATGAGAAAGAAAAAATTAAAAAGTAAAAGGTTCACTTAAATACTAGGTTACTCTGGTAGCAATTTGCGAGAGGATAACGGGGAGGGAATGGCCAGCCAAGGGGACACTTTACCACACACATGTGCACTGTGAATGTGAACCAATCTGCCCATTGTAAGCAAGAGGGCCACTGGAGTGCACAGTGTCTGATCTAGCAGAAGGTAAGCAAATGTCCGGTAGAAGGTCAAGAGCATGCAGCAATGGCATACAAAGACCAAATAGAAATCAGTTCTCACAGAACCAGCAATATGATAGCAATATGGGAAATCAAGAAGGCCAACAGAGTACTAGGGGCACAAATATTTTTGACAACACTACTCACAATTATTTTGCTGAAGATTTTACATCTAATGATAATTTATTTCACTAGGACAGCCGAAGCAGGATCTAAAACCCACTCATATCCCGTAGATCAGAAAGGATCCTAGGTAGAAATGAAGGTTGGGGATAGGGCGCACATTTTTCTGGTGGATACAGGAGCTCAGAAATGCTCTATTGACCACTTAAAGGTTCCAGATATACCCCTGTCAGGGCAACAAAATGTATCACTAGGGTTCTCTGGTATCCAGCGGTAAGCCCGTTCTCTAAAACGGTGTTGATTTATTTAGCTCTTTTCACTGAGGCTTGTCCATTTTTGTTGACAACCAACTGCGGTGAAAATTTGCTGGGACTGAATTTATTGAAAAAATTGCACACAGTGATTTACAAGTCTCCAGATGGAGTATACTTGACCATTTCTCCCCAGCAGAATTCCACCTCCCAATTCATGGCTTCACCTTTACCCATTGAATTGCACCAGGTACCTACACATCTATCGGCAGTGAATGACAATGATGTTGGAATTCTAGATGTTAAACCAGTGCGCGTTGTTTTGAAAACTGATGTTACATTGCCTCGCATTCCCCGATATAAAGTTTCAGTTGATGGTGATCAAGCCTCTGACTTAATGCTTCTAGGTGTGATAGAAGAAATCGTTGGTAGCACATGCAATAGCCCTGTTTTGCCTGTTTATAAGAAAGCTGAAAATGATTTACCCTACAGTTCTGTTATTGGTCTAAGAGTGATTAATAAGGTTGTAGCACCCCAGTTTCCCATTGTTCCGGACATCACTAACATTCTGACTATGATTCCCGCAACTACTATGCATTTTTCAGTCATTGGGCCTCATTACGAGGCTTGCGCTGGCAGAATGAAGGGGGCCGGAACGGGACCGGCCCCCTTCATTCCGTCAGGGCTGATTACAAGCTTCCCATCGCGGGACCCGGATCGGATGCCTGGTAAAACCAGGCGTCCTGCAAGGGGAAGAGGGAGGTAACAAGGGGACACTTATAATGTGCCTGTTGTTACCTCCATCCCCATTCCAGTTGAGCCCGATGGGGCCACAAATGAGAATGGGGAATGGTTCCTGCAAGGAGGACTTACCGGGTCCTCCTATGTCGGAATGACCCGGTAAGTCCCCATAGCAGGAACCCGGAAAACGAGCCCGGTTTGGAGTGGCTACCTCCAAACTCGTAATGAGGCCCATTGACTTAAAAAAATATATTTTTTTAGCATCCCCATACACCCAGATAGCAGGCATTTGTTTGCTTTTTTTCCTTGGGGGACGTTCCTTTACTTTCACCCAAATACCACAAGGGTACACCGAAAGTCCTAGCATTTACAGTAGGGCCCTCAAGGAACAACTTGATATGCCTTATTTGCCTTGCTCTTGCACACTCGTACAATACATAGATGACTTGCTTATCGCTGCAGATTCAGAGAGCGCTTGTAAGGATGGTACTATTTTGTTATTGAAACATCTAGCTGACAATGGTCATAAAACTTCTTTAAAGAAATGTCAGTATTCTCAACAGGAGGTTGCCTATTTAGGCTATCTCCTGTTGAAGGAGGGAAGGCGCCTCACGCCTGAAAGGATACAAAGCATCTCTTACATGGCAGTACCAAATACACAGAAAGAGGTTAGGGCTTTTATTGGGAGGGCTTTCTATTGCAGACAATGTATTCTGAATTGTTCCCTCTTGATTAAGCCTTAGTTGACACTGACAGGAAAAGATGTAGCTTTACCTCTATCTTTGGATATAGTTTATCAGGACACTTTTTATCTGCTCAAAACTGCTCCACACAGTATTGGGCACACCAGACTATGTGAACGAATTTGTATTATTTGTGCACGAAAGAGATGGCCGTGCTTTGGCTGTTTTAACACAGGAACATGGAGGAAGGAACAGGCCATGCGTCTATTTTTCCTCCACGTTGGACCCTGTTGTATGTACTTTGCCAAAATGTCTCATGGCTGCGGCTGCTGCCACTGCCTCAGTAAAACAAAGTGCAGGCATGGTTTTGGGTCACTCCTTAACCATAATGGTGCCTCACTCGGTAGATGTACTACTGAATAGAACGCAAACTCAGCATCTCACATTTGCCTGGCTCACGAGATAAAAGCTCATTCTATTTACACCCCACATCAAAATTAAGAGATGCAGTTCTTTGAACCCAGCCAAGCTGTTACCTCCTCTAAACGAAGACAGTACCAATGACATAAACCATGATTGCCTCTATGTCACTGAACAAGACACAAAAGGGAGAATTAATTTGAGTGATAAACACTTGACATCCCCGGACAGGGAAATATTTTGTGATGGTTATTGTTTTAAACTCCCAGACAGCACTTCTACCGCTGCCTATGCAATCACCACCTTAGACAACATTATTGAAAGAAGGGGAATTCCTCACAAGGCTGCAGAAATATTTGCTTTGACTAGAGCTTGTGAGATATCCCAGGGGCTAGGAGTAAATATTTATACTGACAGTCAGTACGCCTTTGGAGTAACTCACAACTTTGGGAGACTATGGGCTGGGAGGGTATTTTTTACATCTCATGGCACTAAGATTCAACACGTTTTCTTGATAGTGCAACTATTATAAGCATTAGTTCTACCCAAACAACTGTCCATAATGAAATGTGCAGCACACCAGAGAGTAACTGACGATATTGAGAAAGGGAACGCATTTGCAGACAAAACAGCCAAGCAATCAGCCACAGACCCACATTCAGTAATGTATGTATTGGACTTCACCAGGTGGATCGCTGAGAGTGGGACGATGGAAGAGGGCATTAGAAGCATGAAAGAAATTCAAGCTGAAGCCACAGAAGAAGAAATTGAATGATGGGGCTCTGGTCCAGCAGCGTTGGATGAAGAAGGATGTTGGGTTGATCATGATAAACAAATATGGATGCTGCCCAACGCTTATGTAATAGCTGTATTTGCTACGGCCCATGGTCCAGCTAACATGTGTGCGAAAGGTTTTTGTACACATTTAGACCCAGTATGGAGAAATTACAACATTCCCAAAATTGTAGAGCGACTAGTTCAGGACTGTATGATCTGTCTACAACACAACATTGGGAAGGGAACACCAGCACTTAAGGGTAGCTTTGGACCTCCTTCCATGCCATTCAAAGTGATTCATTTTGACTTCAATGAAATGGAAGAATGCCAAAATTACAAATATGTGTTAGTAGTGATATGTGCATTCAGCAAATGGGTTGAGGCTTTCCCTTTGAAGGATAATACTGCTATGTCCACCACAAAAGACATGCTAAAAGAGTACTTCCTTAGATTTGGGTTACTTAGAGTAATATTATGCGACAATGGACCCCATTTTATTGCCGCCATCATACTACAGTTATGTGAGGGGTTACAGATTAAGAAGCGATTTTACTCCCGCAGACATCATTAGAGTGCCGGGTTAATTGAACAACACAATGGCATCCTGAAGAAAAAGCTAGCGATGGTGTGTGCACACAGCAAACTGAAATTGCCTGATGCCCTACCACTAGCTCTGTTATCCATGAGAACCACCGCCCAGGCAAAAACAGGACTTTCTCCCTATGAGATAGTAATGGGGAGACCTGCTTATGTATGGAACGCACCCAGGTCCAAGAAACTGTCTGACATTGAATACCCATTATTGATTGATTACTGTGACCACTTGTCCCAAAAATTGCATTTGCTTCACCAACAGGTTCGTGCATCACTGCCCGATAAATATGAGGGTCCTGTTCACTGCATTCGATCAGGAGATTATGTTCTTGTGTAGGACTCTGAAAGGAAGTCCAGTCTTGCAGCACGCTGGAATGAACCCTATATGGTGCTATTGGTAACTAAGATGGCTGTTCGAGTGGACGGAAAGATGCACTAGATCCATGCAGCGCACCTAAAATGAGTGCCCTTGCCTTTGCCCTACGACAAGTGGGTAAAGGAGGGGATAGGAGATTCTGAACCCAAGTTGGTGCCTTTCAGTGATGGCACATGCTCTAATCTGGGACCTAAACAGCCCGATTGTTCACCTCTTCCTCTGGATACTGACCCTTTGTTCATGGATCACTCTGTGCCCGGAGTGTCCAAATTAACCTTCGACAACGGAAATAGCTAGGGAATGACATTTGTGAGTAGGAAAGTGTGGTGAAAATACTGCACCCCAAAAAACCAACTATATTCCCTACATTCCCGAAAGATGCCTGGAGGTAGAGGGGGCAGGGAAAGGAAGACTGCAAGCAAGATTGGCCAAGTGGTCAGGTGGCCCCCACGGATGGACTTATAGAGCCGGTTTCCGTGAGGCTTCTTAACAGACACTGAAAGACTATGCCTGTGTTTGGGGCACATAGAAGCGAGGACATGGAAAGTATTGCTGCTGGAGGGACCAGATCTAAAGGGCTATGTTCAACTAGGGATAAATATGTAATAATAACTATTGGAGCATGCATTGTGCTTGTATTGATACCTGTGTTATGTTTTTTAGAAAATTCCCATCCCCTTAGCTCACTATTGCCTACAGTCAACTCCACTACCATGTCTCCTTTCCATATGCACTCACATACACTTCGCCCCCTTGATTTCCAGCACAGGGAAGGGTATCTCAACAACACCCTCATAAAAATCATGAATGACACTCATGCAATCCTAAACAGGACAAATTGCTGGGTATGTTCTCACCTCCCACACCACGGGGAGAAAGGTTTAGGTTGGTACATATATCCACTCCCATTATCTACTGCTTGCTGTGCTTCTTTTAGGTCTCTGTTTTTTTGGTAAATGGAATGATAGTACTACTGGTAACTTTGATGGAGCAAACATCAATAATTTGATCGACAGGTATTACTGCCTCTAGGATGCTCTGTCTTTGCTAATAAAAGCACGACCAATATCGCCTCTACCAAACATACAGAGAGAAGGTCTAGGCCCTACCAATAAATTATATCATTTTGAATGTCACCAGTAGGAAATTGGGAGGCAACTGCCCCATTTTACACCATCAACCATAATCCTGAAACAGTACCACTTTGTTTAAGTAAAGAAGGTTCTCGATATATGGGTACATATGACAAATGACATATGACAAAAGTATCCAAACATCACATGCCCATGCAGCATAAGGAACCTCAGACGCCGATCTAGAGGAACCATGACCCTGGACCTCAACCTCAAAACATGCCCTCACAACAAAACTCCCAAGCGGAAGGATAACAAACCCACCAAACATAATATATCTACACGTAAACAGTAGAGAGGCACAACCTCACAAACAGTCTTGCCCAACTCCCATTGCCCACCACAAACAAATGGCAACTCACACCAAACTGAATACAAAACAAACCAAGCACCAGCTCCTCAAATGTGCACTCATCAATGTGAGATCACTCAATGCCCATGCACTGGACATCGCAGAACCCATCCTTACCAACGACCTAGATCTACTGGCAGTCTCAGAGGCCTGGTTGCTTGCTGAAGCCAGGCCCACTCTGTCACTAGCCATTCCCAATAATTATGTGATCCTAAGGACAGAGAGGGAATCAGCCAGAGGGGGAGGGGTAGAATTTATCACCAACAAACACCTCGGCATTAGAGAGACACCTACCCACTTATCCATATCATCAGGTGATCTCCTCACAGTCAAAATACCCCTCTCCTCCAAAACCACCTTAACTCTAGATCTTCTATACCATCCACCAGGCTCAGCTCCCGCTCTAGAAGAAGAGATTACACTACTCCTAACTAACAATGTCAAACCGGGGTCCAAATCATTCTATTAGGTGACCTCAACCTGGGCCTGAACAACCCTAACAACACCAATTCCTTGGCACTACCCACTGGCATCACAGAACTTGGCTTTCTAAATTGTATCACTGGCCCCATGCACAATCAGGGTAAAACCCTTGATTGCATTGCAGACTTGAACTGTGATATAAACGTCCTCTCCGAACTCACCATGTGCCTGGTCAGCCCAACATGTGATCATCTTCACCATCCAGGAAATACCTATGTCAACCACCAGCCATATCATGGCCCCTCCAACATCTACCAGAAACAAAAAGAATATCACTCTGGATAAATGCTACTACACCCCATCACTAGCCTGCAGAACTTCAACAACCGAGGACTGGACAAATTAATAGATTTGCACATCAAACACTCACACTAGCCGTGGATAAAGTAGCCCCACTAAAAATGAGAAAATCCAAACAAGCAGCACTCCTCAAGGCCTGGTAAACCATCATTGTAAAAAAGCAGTGGAGTACTAAGAGAGTGGCTGAAGGGGCATGGAAGAAAAAAAAAACATCAACCTTCAACAAAGACAAATTTGCACTAGCGTCCACCAACTATAAAAATGCTATACACCAAACGAAAAGTCACGGTTACAACCAGAGAATCAGTAATGAGAAATCTGGGACTAAAGAACTTTTCACAATCCTCCTGGAACTGGAAACACCAGTACACCCATGAACAATGCATAAAAGACTCCAATTGGTGCACGGCCATCCAAAAATCTCTGATGGACAAAATCATGCTGCTCCAAAACAAAATTGACACTAAAAAACATAGCCTCTCTATCGAAGCCAGAAACTTAAATAATGTCAAAATCACCAACAACCATATCTCTCCTTTACACTTCGCTCCTGTCTCAGTGCCAGAAGTTATCAACATCATTGAAAGCCTAAAACGCTCTAAGTGCCAGGGTGATGCCTGCCCACCTTCATCAAAGAAGCTGTAGCCAATATCGCACCATTTATCACAACCCTTATGAGCGCCTCATTCAAAACCTGCACAGTCCCAACCAACCTTAAAGATGCATGGGTCTGCCCTCTTCTAAAAAATACCTCTCTAGACCTGAATAGTACTACTCATTATTGACTCATAACCATGGTATTGTTCCTACTTAGGATCTTGGACAGGGCAGTGTACCTCCAAATTCAAAAACACCTTGAAAAGAAAAACCTCCTAGGCCTTTGACAATCTGGCTTCAGAGCAGGTCATGGCACAGAAACGGCTCTCATCGACCTCAAAACCCAAATGGATGAGATCCTGTTAGACTTTTCTATGGCCTTTGACCTTGTCAACCACAAAGTCTTATGCAAGCACCTCACATCAGCTGCACACTTTTCAGTTAAAGCCACCTCCTGGATTCAATCCTTTCTCTCAAACCGGACTATGAGAGTATTCTCCTACACAGCAACTGCAGACCCAGCCCCGGGGTGTACCCCAAAGCTCCTGCGTTTCGCCCACATTGTACAATATATTTACGAAGCCACTATTTGATTGCTTAGACAGTTTGGGTATCATCTACACAAATTATGCAGACGATACTCAAATACTCATCCCCCTATCAGGCTCCTGCATAACAGACTCTCATCTCTTAAGCAAAATATATGTTATCATTTAGGCATGGATGGCCACGCAAAGCCTTTGCCTGAATGATGATAAAACAGAGCTACTACTTTTTGGCTCTCATAACCGCCTGGACAGACTGCCCGGCCAATTCCTATATTTCATCATTGACAACAATGCCATTCAAATTGCTAAAACATTCAAAACACTTGGTATATACCTTGACTCTAACCTTAGCCTCACCGAACAAATCAATGCTACAGCTTCATCAGTAGCCTACACGGCTAAACTCATAAGAGCTTGCAGACGATTCCTGTCTCTTGAAAGCTGTGTCACTCTAGCCAGAGCACTTATCCTATTGAAGCTTGACTATTACAACATATTATACAACAGAACTAGTCTTCGCAATATGAACAAGCTTCAAGTACTCCAAAACAATGCTCTAAGAGCAGCCCTTAACATACCTAGAGCCAACCCCATCACGGCCTCCAGACAAAAAGTAAAGTGGCTTCCAGTTAAGAGTAGTATCATGTACAAATTGCTATCTCTTACTCATAAATGCTTAGCCAGCCTTGCCCCTAAATACCTTAACTGCAAATTCTCAAACAATCTCTCCAACAGACCTACAAGAACAGCACAAATGAACCAACTTGTCATACCAAAGTACAAACCTGAGAAATCTGGGGACAAGAGCTTCCTGGTCCTAGTTGCTAAGCTATGGAATGCCCTACCTTCAAAAATTAGAACAGAGGCAGTATACCAGACTTTTCTGAACAAACTGAAAACCTGTCTATTATCTCAAGAATAGTCCAGGATCATTCAGGATCACCCCAGCTCGTATCTGCCGGATTACATCCCATTACCACCCTGTCTATTCCCCCACAGCCTACCGTGACCACTGGTAAGCTACACTGACACTAAGGTACACTACTATTCTGTCTGTATGCTTCCTGTAATTATAACGTGAAATGATGTACATCTCTCATTGTAATGTAATTCACATGTAGTATTACCTGTAACCTTGTAAATTACGAATCTTTAAGTGTAACATGTTTGCGCCCAGTGTTGTAAAATATGTATAATACATCATCATATACCTCACTTATTGCAATGCAGTACACCTGTATTTTAACTGTAACCTTGCAAATTATGCATCTGTATTTTAACTGTAACTGTCATGACGCGCGCTCCATGGAAGCTATGGAGCCGGTGGAAGGGCTGATTCCTCCACCAGCGGTCTAGTCTCCCACGCACTGCTGTGCCGTCATGACGCACATAAATGGGCGTCTCACGCGGTACTCATGGCGTTGCAACCTTGCTTTTCCGGCCTGGTTCATACGCTTGGTCTCCTCTCAGACTCTCCCCGCACAGTGTATTCCTGCTTGCTTCCTCTTGTCAGCCCTCAGTGATATCCCTCTCTACTCTCTTCCCGCAATCCCTCTGAGTGCTACCTCCTCTCCTCTGTTTCTCCCGCTCCGGTGGGGCTTACCTTTTCGTTTATATGCTCCATTCCCTCCGTTGTCTCCTGCAGACCTCATCCTCACTTCCTCGGATACGGAATCATTCCAACAGCGCTCAGGATACGCACACTACCCCGATTCCTGCAGTGTCTTCTGGGAACTGTAGTCCTCGTATCAACTCCAACGGAACGCCTTCAGCCTCGACATCAGTAGTGCTATACATCCAAGCACACCAGGGTTTTTCAGCCACGCTTTTCCCTGGTTTTGGGGGCGGACTCCCGGAGGGCCCCTTCTGCCTTGCTGTCTACCAGTAGGCAGGGTGGCTTCCGGTGGAGCTCGTCCCACTCTCAACAGGAAAGGACGAGACCTCTGGAGGGAAAGAAGAGCCATTGACACAGACGGTTCCTCAGAAGAACTCAGCACATGTGAGGAGGAGGGAACCAAGGAGGGTACTAGTCAAGCTACCAATACTCCATCGCATGACAGTTTGCAACGCCAAAGAATGGCTAGCTTAGAGCAGTATCAAGAACTGGTTAATGCCATTCAGGGGATAACTGCTGAGCTCCAAACCATGAGGGTAGAAAACACCGCCCTTAAGGCTGACAATGCCGCTCTGAGACAACTAATGATTCGGAGAGAAGAGGTTCGGGAAGATCTCCCACCCATGCCCTTACCCTGTGGGAAGTATGAGGGGAACCCCAAGAAGATTAAGGAATTCCTCGACGCCTGTAGAGTATACTTTACTTTTCGCCCAAAGATGTACGAATCCGACAAGGCAAAGGTTGGCTTCCTTGTCTCAAATCTTGGGGGTAACGCTCTAGCATGGGCTACCCCGTTGGTTACAGAAAATGATCCTATCCTGAATGACTACAATGCCTTTGTACTACGATTCAGAGAACGCTTTGAAAGGACCGAGACATTGTACGCGTCTTATGAAAACATACTAGACCTCAAACAGGGTCTTGTTGATGTACAAACCTATGCCTCAAACTTCCAGAGGATAGCTTGGGAAACAGGATGGCCTGACTCAGTCAAACAGACTCTCTTTCGAAGAGGGCTACATGAAGATCTGAAGGACGAACTCTCTCGAGTAGCAAGACCCTCCTCCTTCCAAGAACTAGTCGCTCTGGCCCTCCAGATGGAATTTCGAATTTCAGAGAGAAGAGCAGAAAGAAGGAAGACCAGACCCAATCCGCCTTCTACACCATCCTCCTACTCACCAGCCGCTCCAGACAGATCTCTTCTCCAGACAGAAGAACCCATGCAAATCGGCGCAGCAAGGGGTCCACTTACTGCAGCAGAAAGAAAGAGACGAAAAGACCGGAGCTTGTGCATGTATTGCGGTTCTGAGAAGCACCTCCTTAGGGACTGTCCGGAGGTACCTCCCCGAAGGTCGGGAAACGAAAGACCCCGACCCTGAGCAGGGAGACGGAAGGGGCTTCTCTTGCTAATCCCTGTTTTACAAGTGCGTCCATACCATGTCCCCCCTCAAACCAGTTAATGGTCCTAAAGATAGTTCTGGAATGGACCCCAACCCAAGCAGTTGAGTGTCTAGCAATGCTTGACTGTGGTGCAGCTGGGAACTTTATGGACGACCAATGGGCCAGTAGATACGCCATTCCTAGGAGAGAAAAACCTCAGCCCATACCCGTTGAAGGAGTGGATGGCACACCTTTGTCTTCCGGTCTTATCCATCAAGAAACCACGGAAGTCACGGTTAAGATGAAGACTCATCATGAAACAGTGGTCTTTGATCTGATAAAGGCTGCCCACTTTCCGGTGATACTCGGGATACCCTGGTTGAGAAAGCACAATCCGGGGATCGACTGGGTAACTAACATTATAGAGTTCAGGTCAGACCTATGTTTGCAGTCCTGTTTGAAGGAGGAAGGGCAACAGTCACATCAGGGTGACACAGTGCCAGCGAGGAGTATTAACTCCATTCCCGTTACCTATCGGGAATATACCGACATCTTTGCAGATACTCTTCCCAGACCCCTTCCCCCACATCGAGCCGAGGACTGTAAAATCGATCTCATACCTAATGCAGTAGTCCCATTCGGGAGAATGTATCCCTTATCCCTCCCGGAGAAGGAAGCATTACGAGATTATCTAGCCAGCAATCTACAGAATGGCTTGATACAAGAATCGACTTCCTCGGCTGGAGCTTCTCTGTTCTTTATTCCAAAAAGGGGAACCAAGGAACTCAGACCTTGTATTGACTACAGAGGCCTAAATAGCCAAACCATACGAGATCGATACCCTATGCCTCTAATTAAGGAGATCATGGAAGCAGTACAAGGTGCAAAATGGTTTACCAAATTAGACCTTAGGGGAGCCTATCATCTCCTACGAATCCAACAAGGGGACGAATGGAAGACCGCCTTCCGTACTCCATTAGGTCATTTCGAGTACAAGGTAATGCCCTTTGGGTTGGTTAACGCGCCAGCCCAGTTCCAAAGATTTATGGATAAAATCTTCAGTGATCTTCTGTTTAAGTCCACGGTAGTTTACTTGGATGACATCCTGGTTTACTCTCATACTTTAGAACAACATCGTCAACACGTAAGAGAAGTGCTCAAGAGACTCCGAAGCCACCACCTATTAGTCAAGCCAGAGAAATGTCTTTTTGAGGTTGCTACTGTTTCATACCTGGGCTTTATTCTGTCAGAAGACCGCATCGAGATGGACCCTCACAAGACTACATCTATCAACAATTGGCCTGTTCCCAGCTCAGTCAAGGACATCCAGAGGTTCCTGGGGCTGACAAATTTCTATCGAAAATTCATCACGGGCTTTTCCAACACAGTCCTACCTATCACAGCTTTACTTAAGAAGGGGATGAAGTTCCTTTGGACGCCAGAAGCAGATTCCGCCTTTCATCAGCTCAAACAAGCATTCACCTCTGCACCCATCCTCAGGCAGCCTGATCAGTCGCAACCCTTTATCATAGAAGCCGACGCCTCTCAAGGGGCTATCGGAGCAGCCCTACTACAAAGGAAGGAGGATCAACTCGAACATCCCATTGCCTATTATTCCAGAACACTTACCTCCAGTGAAAGGAACTATTCAGTGATCGAAAAAGAGCTGTTAGCTATTAAACAGGCATGTGAGGAGTGGCGCCATTTGTTGCAAGGAGCGAAATACCCGTTTCAAGTTCGAACAGACCACAGGAACCTAAGTGTTCTGCAACAGATGGAATGCAGGAACTCTCGTCATGCTCGTTGGGCTTACTATTTCTCCCAATTTGATTTCATACTCACGTATCTTCCAGGTAGAGACAATCACTTAGCGGATGCTCTCTCCCGCAGCCACCAAGAAGGATCAGAGAATCACCCTGAACAGGAACGGCTGCTCAACGGGAAGAGATTCATAGGAACAGTTAATAAATATCTACAGCAGGTTCTTGAAGCCCAAAGAACCACCTCTCTTCCCAGAGACCCCTCTCTGACCTACAAAGGAGAATACCTGTATAAAGACGACTTGCTTTACCTGCCCACCCAAGATCTCCAGAACCAAGCCCTTTCGTGGTGTCACGATCTGCCTATGGCTGGTCACAAGGGCCGTGCTGCTACACTGGAACTACTGAAGAGGAGTTTCTGGTGGCCCAAGATGAATCAGGATGTTGGGGAGTACGTCTCTTCCTGTCCCACATGCGCTCAAGGCAAACACAGTTCGGCTAAACCATTGGGGCTTCTACAACAGGAGGAACCACCCGCTGGACCTTGGCAACATATTTCTATGGATTTCATCGTGGAGTTACCCAGATCGGGAGGAAGTTCTGCTATCATGGTAGTGGTCGACTCCTTTAGTAAGCTGGCGCATTTCATTCCTCTTCAAGGCACTCCTTCTGCCACTACCACAGCAGACGTGTTCCTCAAGGAAATAGTCCGTCTCCATGGTCTGCCCTCTTCAATTGTGTCTGATAGAGGAACACAGTTTACCTCCAAGTTCTGGACTGTATTGTGTAAACAGTTACAGATTCAGAGCGCATTGTCTTCTGGCTTTCACCCGGAAACAAACGGACAGACCGAACGCCTCAACGCTACACTTGAACAGTTTCTGAGATGCTACTGCAACCAGACTCAGGATAACTGGAGTCATCTCTTATCGGTTGCAGAATTCTCATATAACAACACCAAGCATACTGCAATCGGTATGAGTCCCTTCAAATGTACATATGGGTACGAACCCAAACACATCCCATTTCCCACCGTTCAACCCACTAATGTCCCTACCATAGACCTACTACTAGACACTCTCAAACGAACCCACAAGTCAGCTCAAGAAACCCTGTTGGCCAGTCGTCAGACTTACAAGAGATGGGCTGACAAGAACAGGAGACCTAATCCTGATTGGAAGAAAGGAAGCAAGGTCTGGTTGTCCACGAAGTATCTTCCCCGGAGAGTCCACCGAGGTAAATTCACACAGAGATATATCGGACCTTTTTCCATACAACAACAGATCAATCCTGTGGCCTTTCGGCTAAACCTCCCGCACTCTCTTCGGAGAATACATCCAGTGTTCCATACCTCGCTTCTTAAGGAATACAAACCTGATCCATTCTTGAGAACCTCCAGGAGAAAGATACCCAGTGTGGATGATGACACCCAAGAGTATGAGGTTTCGCGCATCTTGGACTCTCGTTACAAACACGGAGTCCTACAATACCTCATACTGTGGAAAGGATACCCTTGGACGGAAAGAACTTGGGAACCAGCCAAAAATCTACATGCCACCAGGCTCCTACGCATATTCCACAGACACCATCCAGGCAAGCCTGGAGGACGGTCTTGGCGAAGGGGTTATACTGTCATGACGCGCGCTCCATGGAAGCTATGGAGCCGGTGGAAGGGCTGATTCCTCCACCAGCGGTCTAGTCTCCCACGCACTGCTGTGCCGTCATGACGCACATAAATGGGCGTCTCACGCGGTACTCATGGCGTTGCAACCTTGCTTTTCCGGCCTGGTTCATACGCTTGGTCTCCTCTCAGACTCTCCCCGCACAGTGTATTCCTGCTTGCTTCCTCTTGTCAGCCCTCAGTGATATCCCTCTCTACTCTCTTCCCGCAATCCCTCTGAGTGCTACCTCCTCTCCTCTGTTTCTCCCGCTCCGGTGGGGCTTACCTTTTCGTTTATATGCTCCATTCCCTCCGTTGTCTCCTGCAGACCTCATCCTCACTTCCTCGGATACGGAATCATTCCAACAGCGCTCAGGATACGCACACTACCCCGATTCCTGCAGTGTCTTCTGGGAACTGTAGTCCTCGTATCAACTCCAACGGAACGCCTTCAGCCTCGACATCAGTAGTGCTATACATCCAAGCACACCAGGGTTTTTCAGCCACGCTTTTCCCTGGTTTTGGGGGCGGACTCCCGGAGGGCCCCTTCTGCCTTGCTGTCTAGCAGTAGGCAGGGTGGCTTCCGGTGGAGCTCGTCCCACTCTCAACAGGAAAGGACGAGACCTCTGGAGGGAAAGAAGAGCCATTGACACAGACGGTTCCTCAGAAGAACTCAGCACAGGTGAGGAGGAGGGAACCAAGGAGGGTACTAGTCAAGCTACCAATACTCCATCGCATGACAGTAACCTTGTAAACTATGCATCCTGAAGTGTAACATGTAAACTTGTGCCCTGATAGTCTTGGGTGGGGAGCGCTATATAAATAAAACAAACAAACAAGCAAACACTGTGTTTTTTGTGAATGAGACATGGCCCTTCTACATTGGGGAATCCATTTACTTTGTCTGTGGGAAACAAGCATATACCTGGTTACCCAAACATTGGAAGGGAACATGTTACTCGTGGATTCTGTTGCCAGGGGTCTACTTGACTTCAACAGCTGAAATATTGAAACATCGCCCTATGAAGGGGATCGATTATGACACCCCTCTCCAAATATTAGGGGATGTAGTGAAATCCATGGTTCCCTTCTGGGGCCAAGTGATTGACTCTTGAGATATCAGAAAGTTGGACCGAGTACTGGAGAAAACCATTAATGAAACTTCTGACATATTGTTTAATTTGACGTTGGAACAAAGAGCTATTAGGCTGATTGCTCCTCAGAATAGAATGGTGTTAGACGTCATGTTAGCTGAAAGAGGAGGAGTTTGCAAAATGGTTGGATCAGCGTGTTGCATGTAAATAGCTCACTCCTCCCCTACAGTGTATCAGGCTATCAAAAGATTACACATACTGGGATCTGAAATCCACGTTGATGAAGGTGGTTAGGACATTGGGAACTGGGCTTGGAATCTATTTAGAGCCTGTCATTGGAAAATATTCTCTGCGCTTGCAATATTCATTGGAATGATTTTATTTTGTTGCTGCTGTATACAATGTTTACCAATTTTAGGTTCTATACTGAGTAACTGCTGCTCTAAGGCTCTAGGGAGATTGAAACATGGACTTTGTCCTCCTGTTAATATGAATAATGCATTGATCATGCAGGATGTGGAGATCAGATCAATTTATGGCCATCGATATAAATGATTATGATGATGTTTGACTTGGAACGTGTTAGCTTAGGCTAAAAGTAGGGTTTGTGAAAAGGCATCCATTCGGTGTTAGCCTAGGCTATCTCATTTGAAACTCGCTTTCAGATTCCATTTTGTTTCTTTGCCCATTCTAATGGGTTTTCATTTTCATGTATAAAATGCTCACAGCCTGAAGGGCTGGAAAAGTGTCTCTGCAAGGAATGTTTAGCTCAGATGTTTTTACCAGCTCCAAACCTTGAACAGGCAGGCACGGATGGAGATAAAGGGCAGTTTATCTGTTTTTTTTTCTCCTGCTTTCCGAAGCTAATTGTGCGACCAATGTCTAGAAAAAATAATGTGCCTTGAACATTCTAGGAAGGATGAATTAAGTGAACTACCAAGCCAAAAGGCAAAGTGACCTTTTGGTCAGAGAAAAACATAGATAAAGATATGCGAAGAATGTCTCCTTGTGCTTGGAACAGGGTGAACCGTATTCTCTGGGAACAGTAATTTGTACAAACATGACGGAGAGTGAGGACTCATGTGTTTTTGTGGAAAATGCATATTTTACACAGGTCATAAACTATCTGTAATGCAACAACCGAGACAGACCAAAAGTAATTTAAGGCCAACTGGCCACCATGTAAATTGCTCAATTTCTCTATCACTGTCTGCAGACATAGTTGAACATGTGACCGCTTGAAGCGAAATAAACTTTTGTTAATGTTTGAATCATGACTGGTGTTCATTATTTATTCACAGTACTCAGATTGAGATTTACAATGGTCTCTGCTGCCACTAACAACATGGCCAACTCTTTAAAATGTGCAAGGATCTCACCAATCATTCTGCAGTCACCACCTCTCCTGTTCCCTCCCAGGCGCTCTGTATGGGACTGACTTCTCACTTCACTACTAAAACTCAGAGCATCCCGCCCTTGCTCTCCCCTTGCTCTCCCTCTACCTCTCTCAGCCCCCCTCTGGCCACCTCAGCCTCTCCTCTTCCTTTCTCCTCTTTCTCTCTGATAACACCTGACAAGTTTTTGAGAAAAGTCTAATTTATGAAAGTGTCATCCAAACAGGTGCTCTCATGCTCCTCTTGAACCATCAAGGTCCACATTCACACCCTCACTGCAGCCTTGGCCGATTTCTGTATTCACTCCTGTACCACCTGAACTTTGCCCTCTCTCCTCAAGCATTTCCTTTTGCACCACCTCCTAAAAAAGCCTTCTGGTGATCCTACCTGTCCGGCTAACTATCGCTCGATCTCTATCACTCCTTTCCTGGTCAAACGTCTGGAGAAACTGCCCTTCTCCCAGCTTACTCTTCACACTGAAACTGTTGGTTGTCTCCATGATCATATGTCTTGCTTCAGAGCAGCCAGAGGCATGGAAACTGCTATCCTGAACAACTGTGAAGATCTGCTCTCCAATCTCTACCACAGCATACCTTCTGTCCTCATTCTCCTTCACCTTTCCTCTGCATTCGACACAGTCAATAACACCATCCTGCTCAATTGACTATGTGAGAACCTGGGCATCACAGATCAGGCTCCACAGTGGCTGACCTCTTTCATCTTGTACTGAACCTCACAGGTCCAACCGCTGACACTGGCCCTTCAATCTCTATGTGGCCCCTTTGGTGCCCACCTAAGCTCTACCTTCTTCTCCAACTTTCAGTGGTATGTGTATGACACGCAGCTCTCTTTCAGGCTCCCTACAGCCTCCTCCACTCTCTCTGCGATTTAGGAATGTGTTGGGAAGGGGACAACCATGTTCCACACTCCTAAGAGCTTTAGAGTAAGGCGAGCAGCATTCAAAGCACTATGATGGGCCAGGGGAGAGGAGGGACGTGTTAGTACCCCACCCCAATATAATCAACCCACATAATGTAGAGCTAGGCACGAGCAAGCCTATCATTTTTTATAGATGTTGGTGCATTCTGTGGAGATGTTAGGGACCATAGTTTGGGGACAAGGCCTGCACAGCGAATACAGCATTTCATGCACTATGTCCTAATTGCAAGACGAGGGAACTCTCCAGCCATGCCCAAGCTCCAATGAAGTCAACCCACACCCCCAGATCATTCATTGTTCCAACCGTGTTGCAAAGATGTTTTTCTATTGGCAGGGAATGTGCCTTACAAGGATGCGATCATAGACCGGTGCCTGGTGTGCATGTTATCTCACACTGGCCAAAGCATGACCCGACCCATCCCCAGGTGATGAGTTATAGCACATAAAACTGAAAAACCCTCAAGATCCCTGAATTCCATGGGACCAGGTGCCCTTTGACCACCAACCCCAAATTAACAAGTCCTTAAACATTCAAAGAGGATGGACATAACACCTCTTTGAGCTGCAATCATATTGTTTGTATTGTGAGGTGCTGGGAGGGATACATTATAGTTCAAAACAAGGGTGGAGACCTTGGAGCCGGATGGCGCAGAAGGGAGTGAGTGAAATGTGTGTGTCTGAAAATATGTCTGAAATATCTGACATTATCCTAACAGATAGCCTTGACTTCCAGGCCATCTCTGAATCTTGGTTACTTGATGCTGCAGGCCCCGTCCTTTCGCTGGCAGTCCCTGACAATTACACCATCCTGCGAGCAGACAGACATATCTCTCGAGGTGGAGGAATTGAAATTATTGCCAAACCACCCTAGCTATGAGAGCAGTTACCACACCTACTATGAAATCCTGTGAGTGCCTTTCAGTCAAAGTACCCATCGCCAATTCCCAATTCCCAAACATTGAATATCTTTCTCATCTATAGACCGCCAGGCCCTATTGGAACCTTCCCGGAAGACATATCCATGGTCCTGTCTAGCAACTTAAAAAACACCACCCAAACTTTAGTGCTAGGTGATTTTAACTTAGGTTATAACAACATCAAGGACACCCAATCCACTGTCATAGCTACTACTTTGAAAGAACTAGGATTCACTCAGAAAGTGAACCTACCTACTCATGACAAAGGTCGCACTCTCGATTGGATCGCAGAGTACAACTGCAATGTTACCATCACGACTATTGCGCCTCAAATCTGGACTGACCATTATCTTCTGACTTTTACATTGGCAACCAAATCAGACACAGTTCAGTCTACCCTGCCTGCCCCACCCACCATTACGAGAAACAAAAAATGTATGACAGTTGACAAACTGCTACCCCACATATTACCTAACCTTAACTCTATACCGGACAATTTAGACACTAACTCTCTAGTTGAACACTACAACAATGTCATGAAAATGGCCCTTGACAATATTGCACCTCTCAAATTAAGGAAGAGTAAACCTAAAAAACACCTCAACACTTGGTTCACCCCGCACTTAAAAAACCTAAGATTACTCAAAAGAAAATATGAAACTGCTTGGAGACTCTCACCCTCAGCAGGAAATAAACTAAAGCTTACCAATATCTCTACTCAATACAAGGAAGACATCCTCCTAGCTAAATAGGATACATACAATAATAGAATATCACAATCTAAATCGAGCATCAAAGAACTGTTTACTATACTAAAAGAACTGGAAACACCTATCTTACCGCAAGAAAACTGTACCAAAGACAAAATGTCGTGTTCCAGTATCCAGCACACATTAACAAACAAAGTTTCTAACTTACAAACCAAAATTGCCCTCAAGAAAGCCTCACTAGCACCTTGTACTACTCCTAGGATAGTACCGCTGCCTCACTGTACACAAGAAACACGCTTCAGCTTCTCAAAAGTCTCTGTCATTGAGGTGGAGAAGGTCATACTGTGACACAAACGTGTCCAACTGCAAGGGTGACCAATGCCCTGCACAACTTATTAAAGACACTGCTAGAGAACGTGCGCCTTTCATAACCAAACTTATTAACTCCTCATTCACAACCAGTACTGTCCCAAATAACTTGAAAGAATCTTGGGTATTACCACTCCTCAAAAAGCAAACCCTTGACCCCACCATACCTACGAACTATAGACCGATCATGACTGTGCCATTTCTCTTAAAAATTCTAGATAAAGTTGCTTACATTCAAATACAGAATTTCTTGGAATCCAATCTCTTACTAGGATCTCGCCAATCTGGCTTCCACCCCCAGCACGGTATGGAGACAGCGTTGATTGACCTTAAGGCCCAAACAGACACACTCAGAGATAAGGGCCAACAGCCCTACTCCTCCTACTTGACCTCTCGGCTGCATTTGACTTGGTTGACCATAAAGTCCTATGCAGCCACCTAGATTCTGCAGCACATTTCTCTAAGGAGGCTATAATATGGATTAAGTCACTCTTGAGTAACAGGACTATGAGAGTCTTTTCACCATCGGCATCAGCAGACCCTACCCCTATAATGTGTGGTGTACCCCAGGGATCCTGTGTGTCACCGAAACTCTACAATGTATTCACCAAGCCCCTCTTCGATGAAATGGACCATTTGGGTATCGCCTACACGAACTATGCAGACGATACCCAAATCCTCCTACCTCTTACTGGAGAGTACTCCCTTGACCTGGCTTTGGTGAATAGAATCTATGGCATCATTCAGGCATGGATGGCCACCCATGGACTGTACCTGAACGATGATAAAACTGAGCTTATCATCCTAGGAACCACAGCTCACTTATCTAAACTTAGCCCGGATTATGCCAACTTCACCATTGTTGGCAATGACATCAAAGTTGCTAAAGAAGTGAAGGCCTTAGGTTTCTATCTAGACGCCACCCTGAACTTTACTAAACAAGTCAACTCCTTGGCCTCTGCTACTGCATATACGTGCAAATTAATCAGAGCAAGCAAACAATTCCTTTCGACTGACAGTTGCCTAATTCTCTCTAGAGCCATCATACTCTCCAAATTGTATTATTGTAATGCTCTCTTCATTGGTGCGAGCAAACAGATCATCCAAAAAATACAGGTACTCCAGAACAACGCCTTGAGAGTAGCACTCAAGATGAACAGAAAGGAACATATATCCTCCACCAGGAAAAAATACGAATGGCTATTTACCGTTGACAAAATTCGACTTAAAATTGCCTCCCTTACCTATAAATGTCTTAATAATAAAGCACCGCCATACCTTAGTGATAGGATTAGCAGAAAAACTTCTCACAGACCAACCAGATCAGCCAATTCCAATTGCCTCCTAGCATCAAGTTTCAAACTCTCCATCTTTGGGGGACATAGCTTCCGAGTTAAGGCAGCTCAACTGCAGAACTCCCTAGAACATCAATCATTCACTAAATTTAGACAGAATATGACGGACTGGCTGAAAGAAAATGACAAGTAAATAGCCCTGCTCTTGCCATATTGCAGCTTCCCCTACCATGTAGATGCCAGCTTTAGTATCCTACTAACCATTTACTTGTCTGTATATACTCTTCCTCATTGTATACTCCTCTGTATTTTGACTTGCTTACTTTGTGTTAGTCCATATTGGACACTTTACATTCGTTATACTTTGATTACTTTGTATTTGGTCTCTCATGTATTCTACACTGTATCTACTTCTCTGTATCTTATGTACCTATGTAACTAAGCAGAACGTCTCCTTTATATCTTACGCCCTGATGCCCCAGGGTCTGGGGCGCACTATAAATAAAACAAACAAACAAACAAACAAACAAACAAACAAACAAACAAACAAACAATAAAATAGCATTGAATTAGGAATGCAGATAATGTATTCTTTGACCTTCATCAGCGAGAAGAAAATTATCACTGCAGCACCCACTTGATGGAAGACAGACAGACTGGGCTGCAACTAATGACCCGACATCCCTTATGGGGCTGGCAGATCTTGTGTAGGTGCTTACCAACCAGCTGCATGGGTTTTTACTATATTTATTACATCACGCTCATGATGCGTCTCCTCTTAAGCCTCTGCTTGTACCCTTTTTCAGCAGAACGTTCCTAGCAGCAGAGTTCTTTGCTGTTGCTCTCATCTTTGTGTGAGATTAAAACGTGTTATCCTTACAAGATCAACGTGGGCCTTTCTTCACTAGCGTGTTGTATATTCTCTGGTGTGAGCATTCAGGGTCTTGCCTTCAAGTGATGTGCCTCTAATGATCTCTGCCTTAATGCCAGTAAGACGGAGATCCTTCTCGTCGGGACCCCTGCTCCCACTTTCCCTCTCTCACTCTGGCCACCTTCCATGGGCCCTCTTCCTTCACCTTCCTGTGAGGCAAATAACCTTGGAGTCATCTTCAACTCCACTCCCTCCTCTCCCCACATCACAGACCTTTCCAAGAAGGCCCATTACCAGCTGCACCTCCTCAAAGGTACTCTTCCTTTTCTCAGTTTCCCTTAGTAGCTCATTGGGGGTCATTACGACCCTGGCGTTAAGGGTTTAACGGTGCCGTTAAAGGTGTCAGCGCCGTTAAACCCTTAACGCCTGATTACAAGGTCCCTTTGCGGGACCCGACCTTAATGGCTGGTTTTACCAGCCGTTAAACTAGGGTGCTGCAAAGGGACCTCGGTGCTAATTACGGTACCGCAATTTGCAGTACCGTACTTAGCGCCTTCCCCAGTCCCATTGAGCCCTATGGGGCGAAAATGGGAATGGGAAGGGCCATGGTGAAATGGGGAAATACCGCCCCGCCAACCTTGGAATGGGACGGTATTTCCCCATTCCACCATGGCAGACTCGTTACAACACCGGCACCAACCATGGTGCTAATAGCGCCATGGTTTAGCGCCGGGGTTGTAATGAGGGCCACTGTCTGCAAAGCCCCGTTTCTTTCTAGGTTGGACTACTGCAACAGCCTCTTTCTCAATCTCCCCTCCTCTACTCACCCCCCTCTTCAACTAATCTAGAACAGGACTGCAAAACTTATCTTTGGCTTCAAGCCGAGGGACCGTATCTCTCCAGTCCTGAAATCTCTCCACTGACTCGCGGTGGCTGCATGGATCAAGTTCGAGATAATCCCTGACTGTCTTTCCGCAATTCAGTCCTGGTCTGTTGCTAATTATATCTGCTTAGTGCCAGTTAGATAGAGATCATCCTCATTTAGACCTCTGCTCCCACTTGCACTCTTGCCAGCCTCCCTTGGTCCTGCGCCCTCACCCAGGAGTGAGGCAAAACATCTGGGGTTCATCTTCGACTCCACTCTCTCCTCCTCTTCTCACATCTCAGACATACTAAAAAGTCCCACTACCAGCTGAACCTCCTCAGATGTATTCTACCTTTTCTCATTTTCCCCCAGATGCTCACCTTCTCTAGAGCCCTCTTTCTCATAAGACTGGACTACTGCAACAGTCTCTTTCTCACTCTTGCTACTTTTACTCTCCGACCTCTTCAACTTATCCAGAACAGAACCGTAAGACTTATCATTGGCCTCAAGCCCAGGGACTGCATCTCTCCGGCACAGAAATCTTTCCACTGACTCCCAGTGGCTGCAAGGATCAAGTTCAAGTCACTCTGCAAAGTCCACAAGCCATTCTGGGGCCAGGGCTTGCACTACCTACAACGCTCTTTTCCTAAATACTCTCCTTCTAGAGCCCTCTGCTTAGCCCCCTCCAACTCTCTGAAGGTGAGCCGATTATCTAAAGAGAGATTTGGGGGTAGATCTTTAACCTCTGCAGGTGCCTCCCTCTGGAACAGCCTCCCTGCCTCTCTCTGTCTTAAGCCTCAAGTTCTGAAAACTCCTAAATACCTTCCCATTCTCTTCCTACTTCTCTCTTCCTCTCCCCAGCTGAGATCCTTTCTCTTTTCTCCTGCTTCTCTCCTCCTTATCCTACCCAAATCTGCTCAGCTTCTCTGACTGGTCGCCTAGTGCAACTCCAGAGCCTCACAGGTACCAGGCTCCCCCACCAGTCCTACACTTGCCTGCGGGCTGCCTTGCACTACTGCACTCAGAATATGTTCCATATGAGGGGCAATCTCTCTGCACTTAACTTAGGCCCTTGATGGACTGGGCACACTTGCCCCCCCCTCCTTCGCACTTCCTGTCTGCACACTTGCACAACTTGGAATGCACTATGCCTTGTGTGTCCTGTGCTCCCTAGCCTGGTTGCGCTTGGAACACTTGTGCATAGGTGCATTATTGATGACCTATCATCAATCAATCTGAAAGTCGCCAGGCCTAGTACAGTAGTTTATTGTTCTTTATGTCCTTTTTGCCCTCCTCCCCCCTCATTCTCTCCACACTCTTTGTCATGCTCTTGTTCCTTCTGACAAGTTGTTAGGCCGTCTACGGCAGCTTATTGGTTGCATTCATTTCCCCTCCCATCTCCCCCCTTCTTCCTTCCCTCCTGTCATGCACTTGCACTAGTAGAAATGCCTCAGGTCTAGTATGCTAGTTATTTTTGTTAGATCATTTGGAAACTTCAAGGCCTAAGTATGACTACTGTATTCCCTTGTTTCCCTTCCCGCCTTGAAGCACTTTGAAGCACTTCACTTGTGTATAAGCGCTTTACAAATTAACAATTACAATCACAATTACAAGACTATCTGCATCATCCACAATGCTTTCTGGAGCCGGGGTCTGCACTACATCCAACACTCTCTTCCTAAATACCTTCCTTCTCAAGCCCTTGGCTCTGCGACCTCCAACTCTCTGAGGGTCGGACACTTCTCCAGGCAGAGAGTAGGGGGCAGATTACTTTCCTCTGCATGTGCCTCCCTCTGGAATGGCCTCCCTACACCTCTCAACCTTGAGCCGACCACCTGAAGTTTCGGAAGCAGCTCAAGACATCTGTTTCTTGTCTGCTTTCTCTCTCTCCCTCCTCTGCTGACCTATCTGCCAGACTGACTGGTTGCTCAGATACCCTCAGAGTTTCACTGGGTACCAGGCTCCTCTATGACCAGTCTCAACCGGAACTGCCTCTGGGCCTGTCACACACTAGGGGCGGTAACTGTAACCTCTACAGTCCCCCACCTCCTTGCATTTACCCAGAGCTGTGCTACCCTGGCTGAACTTACTCAGAGCAATGCTGCCATGATCACACTTTCCCTTTCACTTGCACGTCTCCCATCCCCTTCCCCTGATCCTTGTGCTACCTCACTTGCACAATCAGAATCACACAAGCCCTAGCAAGATTGCTTGTCTTGTCTTCCCTCAGTACCCTTGCTTGTCTTGTCATGACTAGAACCACATGTGCACAGGTGCGTTATAAATGACTTATCCTATATCTCATCATATCTATGCAATATCTATGCAATCCAATGTCCTTGTGGACTATACTATTTGGGACAATCCAGCAGACCCTTCAAACTGTGATGCAGTGAACATTGTTCAAATACTCGCACAAATAATATGAATTCTGATCAATACTGGATGGCACAGCAACACACTCTATAACAGATATGGGGCCTCATTACGAGTCAGGCGTTAAGGGTTTTACGGCGCCGTAAATGGCACCGACCCTTAACGCCTGATTAGAAGGTCCCTTTGCGGGAGGGTGATTTTAACACCTGCTTTTTGCAGGCGTTAAAAACCATGCTGCAAAGGGACCTTGGTGCTAAGTACGGTGCCGCAATTTGCGGCACCGTACTTAGCACCTTCCCCATTCCCATTATGCCCTATGGGGCAAAAATGGGAATGGGGAAGGGCCATGGCGGAGAGTTACCGGCATGGACCATGGTGCTATTAGCACCATGGTCCATCCGCCAGGGTCGTAATGAGGCCCATGGTTTAAAGTTTTGGAGAAGGTCGAGAGGAAGGGAATGCATGATGATTTATCAAAAAGAGAAAAGTATTTTGGATTGGTTGGCTTGATTCTGTGGCTCCTCAAGGAATGAAGACTGTGGGGGTCATTACGAGTACGGCGGTAAGTGGTTAGCAGCAACGGTAAGGATGCCGGTGCCGTTAACACCATACCGCCGCATTACGAGGTTCCCTCGTGGGACCCGCTCAGAAAGTCTGGTCAGACCAGACATCCCTTGTGGGTCCCGCAAGGGGCCCAGGGAGCTAATAACGGACCCGTTATTAATGGGCCCACTATTAGCTCCCTCCCCATTCCCATTGAGCCCTATGGGGGCTCGACTCGAATGGGGATGGGTATTTTGAATGGGGACTTACCGGGTCCTCCAAGGTTGGAATGACCCGGTAAGACCCCATTCAAAGATCCCGGACACGAGTTTGGAGGCAGCCATGGCGCTAAAGCACCACGGCTACCTCCAAACTCGTAATGACCTCCTGTAACTATATGTGCTATTTGTAATTCCTTTTGTTTATATTTTGTGTGACCTACACTAGCAGAACACATTTCTTTTATTGCTGTGTATATAGCAATGATCAAACACAGAGTGATAATTTCTGTTGCCTTTGCCTTTATATTATTTTAGTTATTGATATATTTAATCACAACTACATGTAACAGAGTTGCAACATTATGAATGCAACATAGTTGTGGACCCTGGTGGTCCTTAAATCACTAACTTGTCATGCATGGATGGGATGCAGAATAACTCTTACACCAAATAAGACAGACTCAGGAAGTTGGCAAAAAGTCTCATCCCACTGTTTTGTTATCAATTGTCTAAAACATCAACAGACGTTTGCTTGTGTTCGCTCAAACCATTAATAAAAAACAACACTTTTATACTAAAAACTCATCATACATGACATCATACTACGTGGCAAAGAAGAGAAACCTACGAGGGGTTGAGGGGTTGTGATACACTCCAAGGGACCATTTAAGTATACTTTCTATATAGGTGCGGGTTGTGATTGGGTGTCATGATGCCTACCCCCGGACATCCGGATCAAGCCTATTAGTCCCGGGAGCAGGCATCCAGACATTTACAAAAACCCCAGCAGCCCCAGGTAGGGGCTGTCTGGGTTCAGTCCTGGCGCCGTAGGCACCAGGCTCATAATAAAAATCAGTCCTGGCGCCATAGGCGCCAGGCTCATAGACATTACTTACCTCATGCAGACCATGCTGCAAATAAATCCAAGCCAACGTGAGGCCTGGATGGGACTATTTTACTACAGGGACTATTTTTTACTCGGGTGTGGTCCTGGGGAACTTCTTTCCTGGGACTACTTTGGAGGCTATTGAAACCACGCCCGAACATCAGCACATGCTTCGTGTTATTCTGCATCCAGCAGCGTGACTCTCACGTGCCTGCAGCCAGCATCCAGTCTTCTGCCACGCCCGCCTCGAATCCCGAGCTACTAGAATAAAGAGGAAGAAAAGGACAAAGTTAGAAAACAAACTTATTTCAAATTCCTCACCTGATTCCGGATCCATTTCATCTTCCGACCTGGAAGTACATAATTCCTGCACGCGTCGCTTCGCCAGCTCCAGCACGGCACCATACTCACCAGTTCTCACAGCATCTTTCGATCCGGCACTGTCTCCATCATTTCTTCGCCGTACTCCGGCACCTAGGGGCACAAGAATAACAAGGTGAGCCAAGGGAATCAACAAATACCTCTTACCACCATAGACTTACCTGATTTACCACCGGCGGTATTATTCTCCATATCTTCATATGCCGCATCTGTGAAGAGGGAGAAAAACAACACGTTAACGCATGTAATAGTTACCGGACAGTGTTGGGTAACACAGACTCTTACCTGAACGCCATCAGCAGCTACGAGACCTTCTTCTCAAGAACTCAGTTGCAATTTAAGGAAGGAAGGGGACAAGAGTGAACATCGGGCACATTGAACTCTTTGAACTTGATACTTACCAATCCCGCCTGGGACTTCAGAGTCAATGCTTACCGGAACTCTCCCAATGCCTTCAAACCAGTGAAGTAACTGGTATCTACGCGCCCCTGCAAGACACGCAGGATGGAGAGCTCATCTTTTACAAACATAAGGTGAGGTTACTAAGGGGATATCAGAGGTGATTAGTGGGGGAGAGCGAGAACAGTTGGGAGGCCATCACTAAAACCCACAGGTGTCTAATCCCTGTCTCCACTTGCAGGAAAATACTTCTTCGGGTCCAGCAAACAAGACTAGGTGGGCCAGTCCAGACAGTCATCTCTGCACTATGCATCACGTTGACGGAGACCGCATCTGACCGGGTCCGATCGACAGCCCTGTGGGGTCCAGGTGAGAGTAACATTGGGTCTCCACAGTCAGGAGGACAACTTCTGTCCACCCCTAGTGCAAGTCATCTTCAACAGTTATTAAGTACACAGTATATCATTGGCTCTCAAACTATAAGGTCCTTCATTATATGGCCCTCTAGAATTGGTTGGAACGCATTTGGCTCACTAGCAGCACGTAAGCCATTACCCCCAGGTGACGGTGGGTGAATTTTGACCATGTCACCACACCCATTTAGCCCAACATCTTTCATCGCTCATCCCTTCTGCCTTTCAGATTGTCTTTGTACTTGACCTTGCAAAGTATCCTTGCTTCTGTGAGCACACGCTATCTCAAGTCCGGAGCAGCATTCCCACCTTCTATTTCTATCCATAGCTCACGGGACAGGAGACCGTATTTCGGTATGGTTTTCTGCATGTAATTGTCTTTAATTCGAAAACTTGGCACTCATGGTGTTCTTTCTTTGTACCTTAACACAAGATGATGCAGTGGTTCACGGATTCTATTCTTCAAGATAGATAACCAGTTCTTGGCTACTTCATCATTTGACACCAGTCCAGACAGCTCTTCCAGGCCTTTCCATGCTTCTAGCTTCATGTTGCAGCGACACAGCTTTCTGATCCTTCCTTCTCGATGGGTCTGAGCTTACTAAATATGTGACACCAATGTCCAGAATTCTATATAATGGTGGCACCGCCTGCAGTCTATTCACTATGTATAGCTAGCCTTTATGATCACTTAGTCTACTTGCATCACTACATCTATCAGTTATAAAATGGCTTGAATTTTCTGCAGTGCTCTTCACACGTGCATTCTTCATTCCGCATATGAAAGTTTACACAAATCTTTATTTCGTCATCAGATTCCATAAAGTCTATACATCCCTTTCTTCAGCCACTTTTCTCATTATGTCATGCTCGCTTCAGCCACTCTTCTCATTGTGTCATGCTCGCTTCCTGTAATGTCACCACTTCTCTTTCTCTCATCTTCATATTCCTTCAGGGATCTCCTCCAAGAGATTGTCATCTCTACAGGGATACATCATATAGGGTTTTCTCAACGGATACCTTTTCTCAAAGGTTCTCTATGGAATTGACACAATCACTGGTGTTGTGGATGTCGTGACTTCTGGCTTCCAGCATATAGGAATAATGGGGGTGGGATGTCCTGCAGAGGAAATCAGTTGCTCCTCTACACTCCCCCCTCTGGTTGATTCATCGACCACTCCTTATTAGTCTTCAGATCTTGGTATCCTCTCTTGAACAAGTGCCTCTTTGAAGTCCAGATCTTCATCACTCCTTTCAGGGGCCCTTTTGATTGTACATGTTCATCAGCACACCAGGTCATGTAGCTGCACTGTCCATTTGGGCTACAATAGACCCATCGTCCCACATCCTTCATGTGGTTTCTTAGATTCAGGAACTCTGTTCCCTCAGGTACTAAGATGCTGGCCTCTGTATATTTTCTGATGTCTTCATCTACCAACTCCTTGGGTCCAAATCCTGATTCGACATCGATCATGATCCTCATTCCTACTGCCTTCTTTGCTGTCTTCTTGCACTGTGTAATTATTATTATTATTATGATGGTCCGATTTTGGTGCAAGCTCCTCCATCCATTGCTGCAATCATATCAAAGACACATCTGCTCTGGAGGGTCATCAGTATTATGGCCCTCAATTCTTCCTTGATCACATTGAATCCCTTTACGGTACTGTTGATTGTCTGCAGGAGTTCTCAACGAGTGGTTTGCAACCACTTAACATTCACCATCGTCTGGCTCCCTGGCATAAAGATAGTCACGAAGATTGAAGCAGTCTTTCTGAACAATCTGTGCTCGTATGGAATAGCGTCAATGGTTTCTATTGATTTAGCTGAAAAATAATTCTCCCTCTTTATTCGGTTGAGAAATTCAAGTGATCTTCTCCTCCTCAAATGAGCATCTGCTTTTGGAAACTCTCCAATATTCAGCCCACCCTTCACAGGTAAGCACTGTTCCTTTAAATTGTAGTTGGCATCTTTCCTAACATCTGTGTATCTCCTCTTTAGCCTTGCCTTGGCAATTTATCATCTTGTTTTCTTCCATCCTGATTCCAGCTCCGCTCATTCCAGTCTGTTCATATCTTATTACTAGATTCCTTGTTTCAGGCCTCTCTCTTGTCTTCAAATCTTGTACATAATTATGTTCTCTTTGATTAGTTGCTTTATTCATCCACACTAAGGGTGCTGTTTGACGCTGTAACTGTCCTCTTGTCATGCTGCGTGTGTGATATGTCAGGAAATTAGCTTTTTTCACTGGTACTTCTGTAGCTATGAAAATTTGGAAGTTCCCATGGCATAAGGTATGAGGGTGCAGATGAAGCAGCTCTCCTTAGATGTTGTCTGTCCCACCCTTTTCATATGCTGATACCACATGTTATTAACCAGGTGTGCTGTACTATCTAAATAAGTATTTTATCCTATCATTGTCTTCCTCTGCACTTCTCCTGTGTCTCGCTAACAGAATGTTTGTAGCCAATGGAAACAGCTATCACATAGCTTTATGATGGGGAGACATCACAAGTGACATTGGCTCATTGGAAATGGGAAAATCTACAAGAGTTCCTAGAGTGGGGAGGATCAAAGGGATTTCTGCCTTGTTCAGATAAAGAAGACAGAAAAGGCAAATCAGAAGAAAGAGAAAAACACAATGTTTAATGGTGCATATGTATATCACTAACCAACATATTAATCCCCACCACTTGTGCCACTCTGGAGTTTCTTGAGCTTAATTATTCTCTGAAATCATACTGGCTTCAACAGTCCTCATTTTTACAGCAATTTAAGAAAGGAAAAACACTTTATTCCGGCAACCGTAATGAATTTGGTATCTGCAGTAATTCCTCTACTATTGCTAAAAGCAGCCTTCTGATTACAGGGCCATTCTTAGGATCCTGTATAAAAGTATGAATATCCACATCTCTTCTGACAAGAGCAGGATAAACTCAAAGAATAAGCACAAAAACAGAAAGTACAAGTCTTTGAGCATCTCCATCTGACAAGACTATAGATTCAGCCAAACAACTGTTCAGTAAGAAACAAATCGGGGTACTGCTCACTTTTCCATTTCTTAGCTAAGTGTTGTTTAGGCATAAACATGATACATCAACCTTTCTCTAAAGTTCATTTTCAAAGTTTCCTGTGACTCAAGCAAAGAATTGCACGCCTGCTATCATATCTATAAGGAGTGTCTATGAGCAGTCACAGTCCAAATGCAAATCTGCATTTATTAATCAGTTAGCTTTATCGTTCTTCTTCTTTGTCATTGATCAAGTCAGCACATGCTGAATTTCTTCTTCTTGTCCTGCTTCTGTATCAATGGCTTGGGGTGCTGTGGTCTTGCAGTTGTATAGCTTGACGTTGTCCAGATGTATCCACACTCATCTGCCTTGTACATTTACTGCTGAACGAGAAACATTTTCAACAAGAAAAGGACCATTAAATCTTGGCTTGTGCCACTTCCTAGTGAAGTTTTTAATTAGCACGGTGTTGCCAACAAATAGTCTAGGTACTGATAAAATTTTACTTGATCTGGATTCTGAATGGTTTTTATCAGTGTTCTGAGACTGATCCCCCCTGGCGCCTGAGTTGATCAGAAATGAGAGAGATACTAGCGGACATACATGTCAAATATGCATGTAACTCATTTCTTAACATTTCTGTTCTACTCTGGGCATCAGTTCTACTCCTCGATGGAGGAGTTAAAGGCATTCTTATTCACCGTCCTTTCACTAGTTCATGGGATGTGAGGTGATGTTCCAAACCAGGCTGATTCCTTGCGGCATATAAAGCTAAAGGCAGGCAATATGGCCATCCCCCTTTCAACATAAGCTTGAGTTTGGCAATCCCTTCCTTAAAATGCCGTTGAGTCTCTCACATATCCGTTCGATTGAAGGTGATAAGCAGAAGAAAACTTGTGCTGAATACTGAACAATAGTCTTATCTGTTCAAACACTTAATTGACAACATGTGGCCCATTATCGGATCTCAGCACTTCACACACTACCCATCTAGGAAAGACATGACATACTAAAAACTTCATTGTGCAAGTGGTGTCAGGGTGTGTGCATGGACCTGCTTTGATCCACCTGGAGAAGGGACACACCACCACTATCAAATACTTGTATTGACTACACACCTGCAGCATATCAACATAGTCAGTATGCAAATGCTGAAAAGGACCATTTGGTCAAGGAATAACTCCTGTAATTGTGCCCAGTGTATGCCCAGCAGTAAACCATTGACATACGATGCAGTTAACTACATAAAATGCAACGAGTTCTAACACATTTGCAACAAACCAGTCTTCTGCAATTGTTGAAGCAAGACTTTCCCTAGTTAAATGTGCAGCTGTTCAAGTGCTACCTTTAAAAATGCTACCGGCATCACCGGCTTTCCAGTGCTGTCCTGTTGCCATAATGCTTCAGTGGTGGATAAAAACACCCCCTTCGCTTCCATAATTCCTGCTCTTCCTGTGGTGCACTTCATTGAATCTCCATTAATTGAGTCCTCGGCAGATGATTAAATCCTTCTTTCACTACCATAATTGTGACTACCATCTCCTTGACATCTGGAGTATCAAAACTTGAAATATCTGATGAATATGCAACCCATTTGGCTTCTGCATCTGCGTCTTCATTCCCACTAGAAATAAAGTCTGTACGTTTAGTGTGTCCGCTATGTTTACTTGGAGCTGAAGTGCCTTAATAAGCCCAGTCACTGTACAACGTCACATAGCAGAGTCACTGTTCAACGTCACCTTCTGCCCTTCATGATTTTCAAGCGTGACAATGAGTTCTGCTAATTTTGCTGCTTGCGCTGGAAAGTGAGACGTTGGGCCTCATTACACAGTAGGCGGTGAGCCATGGCGCTATTAGCGCAAATACCGGCACCGCCTTGGCGGAAAGGGGATTGACCGCCCCATTCCAAGGTTGGAGGGGCGGTAAATCCCCCTTCCACCATTGCCCTTCCCCATTCCCATTTCTGCCCCATAGGGCTCTATGGGAATGGGGAAGGCGCTAATTACGGCACCGCAATTTTGCGGTGCCGTAATTAGCTCCGAGGTCTGTTAGCGGGTTGGATTTTAAAGCCTGCAAAAAGCAGGCGTTAAATCCCCCAACCCGCAAAGGGACCTCATAGTAAGGCAGTAGGGATTTACCGGTACCGGTATTTTACCAGTACCGGTAAATCCCTACCGCCATCCGTGTAATGAGGCCGGTAGTCTTGCACTTGTTACAACTTCAAACTAGCCATTTGCTCTGTGACTCACTACATCTGGTGCAGAATGCCTTTCTCCACTTATTTGTTCCATTGGCAAAGAACCATCAATAAAGATGTTTTCCCCTCCAGACAACGCATTTTCTTTTACACGTGGTATATCATCATATAACTCTATATAGTTTGCACAATCATTTTCTGTCCCTGGCTCAGCTATAAATATGGGAGGATTCCCTATTTTACATCTGACCATTTTTATCACTGGGTTTGAAATGATCACTTCATAAACAGAAGCTCTCTGGGATGTCAATATACATTTGGGTTTCTCTAAAATGGCAAACAAAGCATGCTCCACAAAAAGAGTCATAGAACAACCCATTACAATGCTTGTAGACTTTTCAATGGTGAACGCGGCGGCTGTCAATGACTGTTCACAAGGAAAGTGTCCCTTCATAACTGGGTCTAAAATCCCACTGTAATAGGCTAGAGGCTTGTGCCATAATTTAGTCCTCTGTGTAAGCACTGCTATCATGACTGTGCCATTCGTGTTCAAAAATAGGAAAAACTCCTCAGCATAATTGTGAATTCCTAAAACAGGAGCTGTACAAATTGCTTTCTTCAACTCTTCAAACCTTTCCTCCATCTCCTCAGTCCATTCTATTTTGACACTATGCTCCTGTGCTTTCTTCAAAGCCTGCAAAAGGGATCTTGTGTATGAACTATAGTCAAACACACAGGCTCTAACGTAATTACATAAGCCCAAAAAATGTTGCATCTGCTTTACCGTGTTCGGTTTTGCAGTTTTCATAATCGCCTCAACTCTCTCAGGGGTCACCATATTTCCTTCATGTGATATCAACTGTCCTATGTATAACACCTCTTCCTGGCAGTACTACAACCTTCCCTTATCCACCTTGTATCTTTTATCTGCTAGGGTCCTGCCTGCACTCATCTTCTGTGGTGCTTCAAATTAAAATATCATACACGTACTGTATCACAATGTTCTTCACATCAATGTTGCCCAAGTCGATCTATAGGACTCTATTAAAGCTTAATGGAGACTCACAGTACCTTTGGGGTAAACGAGTGTGTTTCAGACGAGTCTGGCAAATCGTAAATTAAGTTAAGTCTTGTGAGTCCTTGTGCAACGGGATTGAGAAAAATGCATTTTTCAAATCAATCACTGTGAAATATCATGCTTCTACTGGGATACTGCATAGTATAAATGCTGGGTTAGGAACTAAAGGAAACTCTGCCTCTACAATCTAGTTAATCAGTCTCATGTCCTGTATAAATATCCACAGCCTTCCCTTTGATTTTTTCGCAGGGTACACCTTGGTATTACACGATGATTCTGATGGTACTAGAATACCTTGTTCCTTCAGTGCTGAGATAGTTTTGAAAATACGCTTGTCAGTCTCTCGAGACATGGGGTACGGTCTTGCTTGAGGTAAAATCTTACCTGGTTTCAGCTTTATCTTGACTTCCCCCATTCCCTTTAACAGTCCTATGTCATAAGGGCCTGTAGTTCGTAAGACACTTAGCACCTTCTCCAAGTCTTCATCAAAAAATGCTGGACACTGCCGCATTATTGCCATTCGCGGTTGGATCTCCCTTTTCTCTATTCTAATGCAATATATAATGCTCATAAAGAACAATACTTCATCGTCTGCCAGACCGTCTCTAAACATGTTATCATCAGTAATATCAGTCAGCCTGTACCCTTCCCCAATAGCTATCACTGTTTTCCATGGTCTTCCCTTGTCATCCGTTCCTTCGAGCATTGCCATTTCCCCTCGTACTATGGCTTCATCTAATTCTATAGGGATGGTCTGTCCCCCCTCTTCGCCCATGAGTATCTGTGTTCTAAACAAAACTTCATCTGGTATTCCCATAGTCTTTCCCTCTAAGCCAGGTAGCCATGTCAATAGAATGCTCACACCATAAAGGAAAACCTCTGGCTCCACTTGGACAATTCGATGAGCCACTTGCCCTGTGAATGCCAATATAAATTTGCCCACATTCATATAATGTATTCCGGGAGTGGAACACACTATCCCTTCATCAGTAAAAGAAATCATCATGTTAAGTTTTTTCATCAATTCTCTTCCCAAAATGCTAACTGATGTCTGTCGAGTATACAGCAATCGAACAGACATGTCACACTCTCCTATAGAGACCGGTAATTCATCAGTAAAACAAACTTGACTCTAGCTCTAGAGAACCCTTGAGCATTCATGTCAATTCCTGACTTTGGATATTTTCCCTCTTGTGTACATGAACGAGTAGCCCCAGTGTCTCATAAAAAGAAAAGATGTGCCTCCTATTGTCACATCAGCCATTGGTTCATCTTGGGAGTCTGGTGTACCAGATAGTACTGAATACATCAGGTCACCCCATGAGCGGTCTTATTGTGGATACATGCATACCCCTGTACCTGTGAAAGGATTTCCTCCCACCATGTGACACCCCCTATTCTAGGTGTCAGCAATTGTCCTGTGTTTGCCTACTGTTGTGTTTGCATGGGGGCATGATGTGGCTGCCCTTGCGGTAAATTCATTTGCGCTTGCTGTCGTTGCTGTGCCTGTTTTATTTGTGGTGTGTGTTTGATAGACTGTCTGATCTTGGGCAAACCCTTCCCTAGCTCATGAGCTATATGTGGGAGGATAAGCTGTCCCCACTCTTGAGAATTGGCCATGCTGTACATTCCTTTGGCTCCTACATACATGTGCCATGTGCCCTGTCATTTCACAAGTCCAACACACAGAAGGAACCCATCTGATTAGTCCCCCTTGGTTAAATCCTCCTTGCACATTCTAATTCTCATTCTGTGCATTCTGAAACACACCTTGATTGCTTTAGAATCCACCCTTCCTCTATATCCCATGCCTCTACCTCATGGTTTGAACTCATTCCCTCCTTGATTCATTGGACGCTGATTATTTGCCTGCGATGTACCCGCTGCTTGCTCCCCTTTCTGCTTGTCAATAATGCCATTTTTATGGCATATCTTGACAATTTTGTATGAACTAATTTAGCTTCCTCAAGTCTCCTAGCCTTATCTCTCTTCTTATTTTTCTCCTGCAACAGCCGAAAGTGATGCACTATTGTCAAGTGTATTTCAGCCCATGGCTTTGCTTCCATTTCCACTTGTTTTTTCCTCTGTCTCTCTACTTGCTCGGGCAATCCTTAATATAAAATGTGTTAAAATAATGCCACTGTTTTTTCCCATGGTTCCCTCATTTTAAGAGTCCAATGCTCTTGAATATCCTGAACGTAAGCGAGAGGGTATTCATCTTCCTTCATCTTACGTGTCATGATTGCACCCATATCTGACATATCGGGATAATGTACCCTGAGAGCCCTCAGACATCTGCTCTGCAATTATTAAATAGCGCTCCATAGTGTGCTGTGTTCTGTGCTGTCAGACCTGAATAGCCTGCTGTCTTCCATATGTCATCAGCCCTTTCCCCAAGAATAGCTGCTAAGAGCCCCTTAATGCCCCCTGTGGCTAGCGTATTTCCTCCTGTCATTTTTTCCAATTCATAAATCCATTTGCCCGCACTCGATGTCAAACTCGGGAGCTTGCATCTTAAATTATCCTTGCCCATCTGAGGCCATGGAATATACTGTGGTCCTGCTCCCCTTTTTTCCAATAAGGGAAACTGCGTAAACCCTAACCCACAATCGGCTCCCATTGTCTACCTATCCATGATGGGGACAATGGTTCCTGACTGCCCCCTCCCTGGCAATGATCTTTAGCTGCTCATATATGGTGGTGATTCTCCCTTCTCACTATACAATCGTCCTCTGGGTATTCTATGGGATCTGTCATCCTATCCTTAGTTTGCTCTACATCAGACCCTCTTACTTCCTTGTCCATCTGCAAGCTTCCCTTGGGGGCACATGCACCTTCTCCCTCAGAGAATCATAGGAGAAGGATTCTCTCTCCTCATCTGACATATCTAGTCCCCAACTAGTGTGACCCTCGTCCCCTTCACCTTTATCTGAGGTCAGTCTGCTTAGGGATAAAGCCCTATGCTAAAGGCTGAATGGATTTTCCTCTTCGGGATTGGAATACTAGGGATTGATCTTCCTTCCCTCGGCTTCCTGATTTTCTACCTTCCCTTAACTCTTGATAGGCTTTATCGATTCTATCTTTGGTACTTCCTATATCAAAGTTCGCTTCTAAGCCCGCTCTAGATGGCCCTGGCATTGCTCCTTTTACCAGGAGGAACTCTTTCACTCTGTCCCAGAGTGGAAGACTTGGCTCCATTAGCTCCATTTGAATGTGGTTAATCGCAAGCTCCCTTTGTGTTCGCTTTCATTCTAATTCTTCATCTAATTCTCTTTGCCTTTTTGTTTCCCCTCTAACTCTCTCTTCTTCTTGTCTTATTTCTTCTCTCCTTACCCTTGCCCTCCTTTCTTCTTCTTCTCTTAATCTCTGTATTCTTTTGTCCCTTCATTTCTGCAGTTCCTCCTCTTCTCTTTTCCTTTCTTGTCTATCCCGATCTTCCATTGTTCTCTGCCTGCTGTCATACTTCTTTTGCTCCTCTGCCCTTTCTTCTTTCTTTTGTTGCTCCTCCAGATAGATCTGTTCTCGCCTCTGTCTGCTCCTCTTTTCTGCTCATCTTCCTTTAATCTCTTTTCTTGTCCCCTGTCTTTTCTATCCTGTTCATCCTGATCTTCTCTTTGCCTTACTTCCTCAATGTTTTTGCCATGTAGCTTGAGTAATATCCGATCTCCTATCCATTGGTTCTGTACGAGCGTTACCTCGTCAGCTTTATCCTTTTCTCTTTTCCATCTCTTAATTTCTCGTTCTATCTCTGTCAATATATTTGATTGCTCACTTTTCTCCTCCTTGTCCTGCAAGATCTTAAAGATCTCCTCTTTTCTCTTACTCTCCTCTGGACTATCGTCACTGCTATAAGTAGGTAGTTTGTATATCAGATTAATATACCCTGTTGCAGCTTTCAGTTCCTTTAAAGGATACAACCCAATTTCTTCCGTACTATCGCCTTTTACTTCTGGCAAGGTAAGTGGAGCTGAGGGCTCAACACCTTCATCCTTACACTGGTTAAGCATCCAATCTTCGGTTGGTGGATCTTACCTCTCTTCCTGGTACATTTTCCAGAGTTATAAAATAGCTAACCTATTCTCTAACTTCTTTCCCATGTACGCAGCGTGCAAGAATGTGGTCATGTGTTGCAATACCACTTTTGACAACAATTCCCCTTGTGGCCATGGCATGAACATCTTTTCTGCCGTGCCTTTCACCCATTCCGCACTATACTGTTTGAGCTTGGGCATGTGCTTTGGCAATGTCTTACATAAATGCATCAGAGGAGTGATATCTCCCATTGTGAAGAGTCTCAATTCACTGTGACTACTTAGCAGAGTTTATAAAATACCTTTGCTGTTTTATCAATTCTTAAAACAATAAAGCGCGCTCCAACAATCACTGCTCAAAGCCTCTATTTCTCCAATTTCCTCTGTCTACCTCTGGATTGGTACCAACCACTTCCCTAGATAGATAGTATGACTTCTTCACTTTTTCTCAGTTCTCACACAACTGTTCGTGTCGCTCCTGCACACTTTTATTCAACATAAATACATAAACAGACTATTCGACTCTTCACATAAAAACTTTGGTGATCACCCTCATCCTCTTGCCCCTAGTTAATTCTCTAATCACAGAGGTTAGCTTGTCACATTATGCAGACCTGTCCTGCACGTAGCCTAGTTTACTCTGATTGGAGTGTGAGACCATCTCTTCTAAAACCCCCTTGGGTTAGGACTCTTGGGCATTATATCTCTCTCTTGACACAATATATCCTGTTACTCCCATTACTCTTGTTACTTTCATTACATGTGTTACCGTTATAAATTATAACAACCCCGTCCCCTTAGTTTGCCATTCCCCTGCATGATTTCTATTCTGCCACTCTCCACGGGAAACCCTGCAATCTTCTGGCTATATGGCGGAGGATATCCGATCGTCCGAAGCTCTGGAGTCAACAGGTCGATGGATCTTTAATCAACCATCTGACACTGCTACCACGTGAAACCGGGGGATCCTTAAATCAGTAACACGTCATGCATGGATGGGATGCAGAACAACTCTTACACCAAATAAGACCAACTCAGGAAGTTGGCAAAAATTCATGTCTGACTTTTTTTATTATCAGTTGTCTAAAACAGGGAGTTAAAACAGACATCAACTGACATTTTGCTCATGTTCTCTCAAAGCAATTAATAAAAAACAACACTTTCATAGTAAAAAGGCATCATACATGACATCATACTACATGGCAAAAAAGAGAAACGCAAGGGGGATTGTGATACGCTCAAAGGGGACATCTAATTATACTTTCTATATAGGGACGGGTTGTGATTGGGTATCTACAGTCAGGTAGAAAACTTTTGCCCCCCCCCAATGCAGTTATTAAGTACACAGTATATCATTGGCTCTCAAACTATAAGGCCCTTTGTTATATGGCTTCTACAATTGGTTGTCACGCTCGTGCCTTTCTGGAACATTCAGCTCAATTGCAGCACATAAACCAGTATCCCAGGTGTCAGTGGGTGGATTTTGACCATGCCTCCCCACCCAATTAGCCCAACATCTCTCATTGCTTGTACCTTCTGCTATTCAGATTTTCTTTGAACTTGGCCTTGCAAAGTATCCTTGCTCCTGGGAATAAAAGGGAGTGAGAGCACACACTATCTAATGTCCAGAGCAACATGCCCACCTTCTATTTCTATCCATATCTCACGTGACATAAGACCATATTTCATCCTGCAGCATTTAATTGTCTTTAATTAACACACTTGGCACTCATGGTGTTCTTTCTTTGTACCTTAACACAAGACCATTCCGCATCTCACGGTTTCTCTTCTTCAAGATAGATAGCCAGTTTTTGACTACTTCATCCATTGAAACCAGGCCAGACAGCTCTTCCAGGGCTTTCCATGCTTCTAGCTTCATGTTGCAGTGACACATCTTTCCGATCCTGCCTTCTACTTGGGTCTGAGCTTACTAAATATGTGACACCAATGTCCAGAATTCTACATAATGGTGGCACCACCTGCGGTCTATTCACCATGCATACAGCTACCCTTGAAAATCACTTAGTCTACTTGCGTTGCTTCATCTGTACATCTGTACAGTTATAAAACAGTATAAAACGGCTTGCATTTTCTGCAGTGCTCTTCATACATGTAATCTTTATTCTGCATATGAAAGTTTACACAATTCTTTATTTCGTGATCAGATTCCATAAAGTCTATAAATCTCTTTCTTCAGCCACTCTTCTCAGTGCATCACGCTTGCTTCCTGTGATGTCACCACTTCTCTTTCTCTCATCTACACATTCCTTCGATGATCTCCTCCAAGAGATTGTCATCTCTACGGGGATACATCATATAGGGTTTTCTCCATGGATACCTTTTCTCGAAGGCTCTACGCGGAATCGACACAATCATTGGTGTCATGCATGTCACAACCTCTGGCTTCCCGTATGTAGGAAGGTTGGGGGCAGGACTTCCTGCAGAGGCATTCAGCTGCTCCTCTACAGTTGGTTTTCTACATGATGAGAGCTGCTCAGAGATGCACACCTCATCTCCCGACAGCATTATTAAGTTTATAGAGGTTCCTCCTATACGGAGTCTTGATTTATATCACAACGTGGAAAAAGAATAAAGAGTGATACAACATAGATCCAGTTGCGCTAGCAAACATCGGACTATGGATGTACACCGATTTGAAATGTTTTTGTTTGATTTAGTACATTATTGATGTGTTTTAAAGAGAGATGTTTCTTTTACTTCTTTTTTTTTTACCACTGCATGTAGCTGTGAGCATTACACAATGGATGCATTATGATTGGCGGATAATTCTGTTGATGCTTGGGTTCTCACCTTTCCTTTACATTATGTGCATATAATTATTTACATCATGAAACCAACAGCCGCACTTATGAATGACGAGGCCACAGCTGTAGTAGATATTTTCTGAAACAATTGAGCAATACTGATATTTTGGTTTGGCAACCGTGGTGATGTCACACACCCCAGCAATAACCCGTGAGGCCACACGTGGTGATGTCACCACACCTGATGGTGGAGCCTATTTTTGTAGCATAATTTACCATATTTTTAAGTCTACAGTTCAGCCAGGGCATTTCTCACGCTCATGCAAAGACTCTTTTTGAGGCTACCAGTTTGGCTGCTTTGTACGTTCTTGCTTATACTTTTCTGACACCTATTGTGCATATCCTATAGACATATATTAATTGTCTCCTGTTTTCACATGGATAGGAGCATTTACTCCGACCATTCAGAGAAAGTCACAGGGTTCCCCATAAAGGGGGCAGTCAATCACAGATATACAGGTACCATTTTACTTTAAAATTGGTTTTATCAGTGCTTTGAGTGGGCCGGGGCTAGCCAGGGCTGAGCCCCAGCAGTCTCCAGAAATGGCTTGCGAGCCAGGGTCCTGCCGGGGCCACCCCCAACTAGCCCCAGCCATGCTGACACCTGATGAAGCCCATGTAGCGACTGCACAGTTAAACAAGCTGCCTGCAGGATTCAGCACTTTGGATTAGAAAAAAAGAAAAGTCATTGCCTATTCATTTTTCTAAACCGACATGCTGATACCTGCAAGCAGCATGTGCATATGAACAGTGCGGGCTGTCTGATGTCTCTGTACTCTGAAACAGGAGGAGGGCAGTGCAGCCCTCCTTTTGTTTCCGAGTAAATAGTCATCACCCAGCTTGAAGGCCCTGGTCTTCTCATGCTGGGTGATGGCTATTTACTTGTAAATAAAAGGAGAGCGCTGGGGCACACTGGTGTCACACCTTTGGTAGGCCCAGCCCCTTCTTTTGTTTAAAAGGCGAGGCTGGGCACATCAAAGGTAATAATGCCAGTGCGCCCCAGCTCTACTTCTTTTAGCAGGCCCCACCCATTAGGTGAGTGGGGGCTCTTGATAGCCTATTTGTTTATTTATTTGATTGCTGTTTTATAACATGCCTAATACCATACCTCAGTACAGTTTCTAAGCTTGGATCCAGGATGCAAACCTCTTTTGCTCTGCGTGGTCTTGCTTCTGAGACCAGCGCATTGTCCATGTGCTATCCGCTGTTCACAACTAAGCCTAACTTCACAACTGTAACCTAAATACACCACTCTAATGCACTGGGTATTACACATATGATTCATCAGCCCAGTTTACTGAACATCACAGTTATGGTTTCTTTGTTATTTTTGATTTCACAGAATCACATAGTTTTAAGGGAATGGTGATGAGGACAAGGTATGTGATTGTGCATATCAATTGTTCAAGTGAGATTGTTTATTCATTTTACATAAAGCATTTTAGAGCGTTGGGACCATGTTACAAGTAATAGCACACTCGTACCTGACATCCCCATTATACCCTGCTTTATTTCAATTGCATCTCTAGTGTGGAGGGTTCTCTTAAGTAAACACTGGCTTTTCTCTAGTGATTTTTCAGTGCCTGGTTTGCCCAGGTACACAACCAGAAGGCTAAGCTCCCCTTCTTTCAATATACCTTTGTCTGGTTCTTAGCTGTCTTTAATGATGAAGCGCAATGGGTAACCCAGTGTAGAGGAGCAGCTGAATGCCTCTACAGGAAGTCTGCCCCCATCTTGCCTATATGTTTGAAGTTGGAAATTGCGACATGCACAAAGCCAGTGATGATGCCTGTTCCATGAAGAGCCTTTGAGACAAGGTATTCGTTGAGAAACCCTATTTGATGTACCCTTGCAGAGATGACAATCTCTTGGAGGAGGTTCCCGAAAGGAATATGAAGAATAAGAAAAAAGGCTGGTGATGTCACAAGAAATGAGCATGACGCACTGAGAAGAATGGTCGAAGAAGAGAATGCATAGACCTTATAGAATATAATAATGAAGTAAAGAATCGAGTAAACGTTCAAATACGGAAGGAAGATTGCATGTGTGAAGAGCACTGCAGAAAATGCAAGCTGTTTAATAACTGCACAGAAGCAGCAATGCAATAGACTAAGTAAACATAAAGGCTGGCCATACATAGTGAGTACACTGCAGGGGGTTCCCCCATTATATAGCATTCTGGACATCAGTGTCACATGTTTAGTAAAGCTCAAACCTGTGAAGAAAGAAGAATCGGAGGGCTGTGTCGCAGTAATAAAACAGCAGAAGATTGAGGAAAGGCCTGAAATAGCTGTTCCGCCTGCAAGAAAGAACATTATGAGTGCCAAAGGTATTAATTCAAGACAATTAAATGCTGAAAACCAGCCTGAAATACAGTCTCCTGTCACGTGAGTTAAAGATGAAAATAGGAGTTGGGTGTATAGACGTGCACTGCGATAAGAGTGTGCCTATACTCCCTTTTGTTCACAGGAACAGTAATAGACAAGTTTAAAGACAATCTGAATGGCAGAAGGCATGAGAGATGTAGGGCTAATTGGGTGGGGAGACATGGTCAAGTCCACCCACTGGCACCTGGGGTACTTGCTTATGTGCTTCTAGTGAGCCAAATGTTCCAGGAGGGTACAAGCATGCCAACTAATTGAAGAAGGCCATATAATGATGGGCCTTATAGTTTGAGAGCAAATGGTCTACCATGTACCTAGTAACTGATGAAGATGACGTGCACTAGGGGTGGGCATACATTGTCCACTTGACTGTAGGGACCCAATCACAACCTGATCCCTTGAAAAGTATGCTTAGATGTTCCCCTTAAATCAATCATAACTCCCCATCATTTCTTCTCAGTTGGCCACGTAGTATGACGTCACTTATGATGAGTGTTTAGTACTTAAGTGTGTTTTTTATTCTAAATGATTGGGAGCACAATTGAGCGTCTGTTGATGTCTGTTGTGACTTCTTGTTTTAGACAATTGGAAATAAAACAGTCAGAGGTGACATTTTGCCAAGCCTCCTGAGTCGGTCTTATTATTTGGAGTAAGAGTGTTCTGCATCCCCATTCTTGTATGAAGTGTTCCATTTGTGGGTTCACCAGAGTCAGCAAGAAAGGCTATAACAGGCTATAACAGACCTCCTTGTGATAGGATCATAATGCAAATCCCACTTTCCTCCCCCATGAAAACTTACATGATCCCTCACTCACTGAAATCATGGATGAGTTATCCTCTTCATTCAAGCCTCATATGGTTAACACAGAAAATACCATTGGCATGATCCAAAATGATATGACTGGCATTAAAACTGGCCTGAATAGGTATTAGGTGTGCCCAGTGACCTTAGAGGACAGGGTGGGCCTTTGTGAGGATGAAGCTACCAGAATGTTTGACACTGTGCCAAATGGATGAACATTTGGGGCACTGCAGCAGAAAAGAAACAGCCTCTGAACATTCACCATCTCAAATTAACAGTAGGGGGCTGATTTTATCTCCTTCTTAACTAAGCTTCTACTGAAATGGGTCAGGATGCAGCCATCTGCCCCTCTGGGTTTCCAGCATGGGTGCAGTTTGGGTCCCAGAAATCTGGTCAATAAAATGATACCTTCACACAGGTGACCAATGACCAAGACCGCTGTAAGGGGTAAGGCACAAGATGTACTGTCCATTGTGGAGTATTTTTATCCACGCCACTGTGCCACACTGCACCCCTTTGCCAATGGGGAAAGGAAATTGCCAAGAATGGAGGCAATAACCCCTATGCGCACTAAATCTGCAAAATTGTGCAGAGTTCATAACCCATCAAAAGAGCTGCATGCCCTGCCACATACACCGGCAGAGTGGTGTAAAAGCAGGAATCACTGCCGTCATCTGTCATCTGTCATCACTGCTGTCATCTGTCATCACTGCTGTCATATGTCATCTGTCACTGGAAACACGCCCACAGAATGGCTAAAATCTGAAAATGCCCCTAGACACAGTTTCCTAATCAATGGAAATCTTCAAAGTGCTGTTTTGGCGCTAAATTCAGTTATCTTCCCCCGTGAATTATTGAAAGAACGGTGTGCTGAAATCATGGATCCTCCAGGCAGTCAGAGGAATCCGGGCATCACAGCCTGAAAGCTGCCTAAAGAAATTGGGCCTCATTATACGGTAGGCGGTAAGGGATTACCAGCACCTGTAAGGGCACCGGTGCCGGTAATCCCTTACTGCCCTACTACGAGGTCCCTTAGCCTGGTTTTACCAGGCATTAGGGAAGGGACCTGTTGAGGGACTTCAGAGCTAATTAGCGGGCCTGTTTTTAGCTCCATCCCCATTCCCATTGAGCCCTATGTGGGCTCAAATGGGAATGGGGAATGGTTCCCGGAATGGGGAGTTACCGGGTCCTCCAAGGTCGGATTGACCCGGTAAATCCCTATTCCGGGAACACGGACCCGGAATGCGGTAAGAGGGTAGACATGGCACTAAAAGCACCATGGCTACCGTCTACTGTGTAATGAGGCCCATTGTCTGTAAAACTTAGCTTAAATGTATTTTCTTTGTCTGGAAAAATTGCAAAATCCACTATTTCAAGCATGTTGGTGAAGGGATAATTCTTTTAAAAAGTTTAAATCCTTCATACACTGGGTTTATATTTCATATGTGAACTTAAAAAGTTTTTAATGTATAGGAATCCATTCTGAAGCCAATCCACATTTGAACTCTTATCTGACAATGCCTGGCCTGGGAAAACTGACATCTCCGTTGACACTCCCTTGAGAACAGGTAGGCTAATGGCTTTTAATGGTTCATGCATAATCCCAGCAAGCCACTCAATGGGGCTGCATTAGACATTCCTTTGTGGGCTGACCAAAGAACAAAGGACATGCTGACAATTGTCCTCTGCAAGGAGGAGCAGGATGTGGGGGAGGTTTCTCAGTGAACTTCAAAGGACTGGCCATCTGCTCACTTTGGAAGCAAGAAAAAAAAACCTGGACTGACTTGTTTTGCCTCAGAACTTTATGACATTTAACATGACAGCCAAAATAAGTACACACATGAAAAATACAAACGTATAAATCTGAACTCATGCTAGACAGTTGAAGATGTGGTAGGAGTTCTTATTACATAAGGGACAAAGATACACTAAAACACTGATTGTGGCAAAACTATTAATGTTGCAAGCTTAAAATTGAATGTACATGATCCACTGATCAGCGCCCAGAGATGTGTCAAAGTAGATGTGATTAATCCAAAGTGTTATGGGTAAAACTGATAAAAATCCATAGAATGACCAATACAGCTCTCACAAAGATGGAAATTGAATGTAGACAATCAAATGTGAAAAATATGTGTCTAGTTTTATGAGGGTACATAATGGTAGAAATGTACATTTGTGCAAAAGTATGTTTTGGGTAAAAATCTAGGTGGGAGTTCCTAAATCCTGTCATAAAATGAGAGCTCCGTTTAGGCTGCCAACCAAAACGAAGTGCATGCCTGTAGCCACTCCAAGACATTGGGGTGTGTTTTGACTACATATGGACACATACTGCTTCCAGAGAGACCGCTTCCAGAACACCCTGCTTCCAGAACCCATCCAGATGTCCGCGCAGCACCTTATTCCAGAATTCTTCATTTTGTAGCTGACTCCAGAATTCTTTGAGAGATCCAGATTTCTTTGCAGAACCAGATTCTAGCATTGCAAAATTATTGCTATCCTGACCAATTGTAAAAATCCCAAACTTGAAGGGACTTAATTTCAATTCAGCTTGGCTGGCTACCATTAGGCTTGGCCACTGAAAACTTGCATCTAGCTATCTCCCGTGTCCAGTAACCAGAAGTGGCCCTTCCAAATCCAGTCTGAGGGGCAGTCCAAAATTGACCAGAACCGCGCCACTCATCCAAATCCCTCCAGAAGTGCTGGTGCCGGTAGACCAGACCTAATTCATTGACCAGAGCTGATGGTCCAAGTTATGAACTTATTCTGTAAGTATTAATAGGAAGAACAGTAACCCATAATATATCTGCATTATATGATCCCAATCTCAAACCCATCCCATCTTTAATTCAGAACCATACTATTGTTAGAACGATCCTTGCGCTGACTTCTCATCTGTGTTGCTTCACCATAATTCCTTATTGATTTGATTAAGAAAAGTAATTCCCAAACCAAACAGAAACTAGAATATCACATATGGAGAGTTATGATCGGCCGCCAATAACTGATTCCTGCGTGGCATTCTCTTTTTTCGTAGTCCTTAATATAGTACAAGAAAACCCATCCGTCATTTTTAAACCTGAATTTCTGTTTTCCATTTCTGCGCCTATTTTGCAAAAAAAAGCCTCTCACAAACACCTCTATAACGTTTTAAAGATAGAAACGAAATTTCCACTCCCACTTGTACCCAACATCCTTAGTTATCTCTAGAACCCAGAAACAGTGTGATTGACAAGTTATAGCAAAAATTGTGTAAGGAAAGGTTTGCCGCAAATTAACATTTTGAAAAGTTTTACACGTGTGAATTAGCTTAAAAGAATTTCCCATTTTGACTTTGAGATTCCAACTGTTTTGTTTTAATCAAATCATTGCTGGTGTTTGCTTGCATCTGTCCAAACCGGGTCCCGTAGAAATGTATAATAATCTAAGCATTTTTGACTAGAGTTGGTGTTTTTGCTCAGTCAATTGCAAAGCCATTCTGACAGTGAAACGTCAATTCCCTTTTTCTCTTGTGTCTAAAGGAGGATGGTAGGAGTGATATTCTGTTTGATCTGTGTTATTCCTGAGTACCTGCTCTCTCCTCACATCTAGTTAAATTGCCTATTGGTGGGTTGAGGGATGTTGCAGGGAGAACCCCTAACCATACGTGCTATCTGTTCTAAACCAGTCCAAAATATTCTTCTCTTTGCTGCATTGTTTTTGGGGCTCATTACTTGATTCCTAGTGCATTAAAGACATTATTCAGTGCTCTGTCACCCCATTGGTGATTGTTGTTATCTATTAAAATATATTGGCCCTCATTACGACCCTGGCGGAGTGGGTTTACGCCAGCGGTATTCGCGGCGGACCCGTCCGCCCTACTACGAGATCCCGTAGCGCCATGGTGAGTTTTCCGCCCGGTTTTTCCGGGCGGAAAAATCCATGGCGCTACGGGACCTCGTCGTTAATTACGCCACCGTAATTTACGGTGGCGTAATTAACTCCTTCCCCACTCCCATTATACCCTATGGGGCAAAAATGGGAATGGGGAAGGGTAAAATGGGGATTGGGGATTTACCGCCCCGCCAAGGTCAGAATGGGGCGGTAAATCCGCCAACCCCCATGGCGGTATCGACAGCTTTCCGCCGTGCTCCATGGTGCATATTGCACCACGATCTCCGCCAGGGTCGTAATGAGGGCCATTGTGATTTAAATTCTAAATACATAAATAAATATTTACCTTTGCAAACTAGCCTGATTCCTGGTTAAGTGTGACCAGGGGGGAGGAGGTCTCAGGAGAAGGTTTTGATGTGAGTGGTATATCATTCAGAATATTGAACTTATTGATAAAAATAAATAAGGGTTTCATTTGCGCCCTACATGCTGGGCGAGACTTGGGTGTGTGCCAGATTGAAATCACTTACACCATCAACCAAGACCTCTCTACTGACACAGCAAAGATTTATAAGCATTTCCTAAAAATGCATCCAGCAAGAAAGACGATCATGTGAAAGGAAAATACTGCATCATAAGATGATCTAGACATCCAGCAAATACTTCATCAACTTTCTGACCTGCAAGCATATGGCCACCAAACCCACCTTTGACACCTGTACCCAGGGCTCATCACAATACTGAGCAATGTGCAACCTGCTTTCATCAATAGCAGTAGATTCTGGTCCATGTAGATGCATCTATCCGGGTAATAGGCTGCGTGTTGTAGGGTTGAGCGAGCTGGTTCAAATTTAATTCACTCATACAAACAAAGTCAGTTCAAATTGGTTCAAATGATTCTAACCCCTCCTAAGTGAAACTAAAAATGATGTGAACAGTTTGAACTCTGGTTGGAGCCACTGAAATAGATAATGGTACTTGATGGCTCACCCAAACACGAGGTTGCCTCAATTCATTTTAAACATCTCTACAGCATTGCTGAAGTCTTGGATACTGGAGTTTTAAGGAAATAAGACACTAGGACCATATTTTCTGGCCTGTATCAATTGCATTTCAGAGAGAGCGGAGAGAGGCTTCTATGCTTGGACATTCTGATTTATCCCTAGCTAACCTTTACTTTACTACTCATCCAGTTGATAAACTGCACTTTAGTTTTGTAGTAGAATCCTTTTGCTAAAATGATGAGATCTTGCTGGGGGGGGTGGCAATTGTTAGTACGGCTGTAACCCGCAATTTACCCACAAATTCTGTGAGAAAAGTTTAAATATGTATGTATAATATGTAAAACATAACGGGACTATTGATTCTCATACTAAGAGACAAAGATGTAATGGAACATGAGAAAGCACTATTGCCTGTTTTAGGTTTATTCAATGTTTAACTGTAATATTACATTGGTTAAGGTTTTATGTACATTACATTACATTTTTTTCCTTCTTTTTTAGTTTATTTTTATTGGTATATGTGTATATTTGTCTGATATGTGTAAAGTTTGAGTTACTTAAACTAAATCACATTAAAGAATAAATAAATGAACTTTAATTAACCTTTTCAATGCATAAAATATGCATCTGCTTCCTAGTGCCTATTTCCTGGTGAAATATATGTTACAAAACAGATCAGTCCCTGTTCCAGTCTTTTTAACCCTTATGTATGCCAGATTGCACAGACATAATTTAAACCAAAAGTGGTGAATCCATTTTAGATTTGTTTCCTAACGTTTCTTTTTTTCAGTTACTGATATAATGTTATTTTTGTGTGTGACATTTTTATGGAATAAGGCAGGGGTCTTACACAAACCCCCACTTGTGTCAGAGAAACAGGCCGTTGTTTCGATAATTTTAAATGCATTCGTATCCGTACAGTTCTTGGATCAGACAAGAAAGCAGTATTTTTTCCTGGGTTTCAGATAGCTTATTAATGTCTCTCGAAGCACCTAGTCCACTCCACCTGCAAAATAAATGTTTTCAAATAAGACAAATTAAATAAAGGGAGAACTTAATACATCTTTTCGTATTTCACCGAAACAAGGTTGCTACTGAATGGTAAAGCGTGCACCTATATAAACAATGTTCTGGCAAATTATGAATATTTACTATTTATTTGTATTTAATTAAGAAAGGGGCACATTTCAAACACAATTACTTATGAAATACGCAATAACAGACAGCAGAGCAGCCCATAGGGAAATGAGCGTTTACAAGAGATCATGATTGGATTAAATGACGCAAACCGGGTGGTTAAGCGTTAAGAGCGGGAACACATTCCAGGGACTGGAGGGCATAATCATATTTATAACATTGGGAGGCTGAGGCCAGTATTTATACATTCATGCAATACATAGAAAATGGCAGAGGTTAGAATGCAGGAGTGGGGGTGGTACATTTAGTTTGGATAGTAGGTTGGAGGTGATTTATTTATTTATCTATTTATGTATTGCATTTGTTATACGCCCAAACCCTGGGTTATCACGGCGTAGTTACAGATAGCTTGATTATAATTCGACAACATTCAAAGTACATACACATTCCATACATTTACAAAAAGATTACATGATGAAGAGACATTTGGCCTTTGGCTTGCGGTATCGATGTTCCCGGACCGGCGAACTACGAGTTGTGCTCGTGGGTGACTTTCTGCCCACCAGGTCGGTGCATCCGACCTCCCCATTCCCATTCAGCCCTATGGGGACAAATGGGAGTGGGGAGCATCTTTTTTCCGGCGACTGCAAATGGGCAATTAGCGAGTCTGGCAGGGCCATAATGACCCGTTAATTGTCCATTCGCGGGCACTGGAAAAAAAATGACTCCGTGCCTGTATTACAGGCACAGCTACCGGCGATGTCATAATGAGGGCTATTGGTTGACAATTACATTGGTTGGTGTTGAAAAGTCATGCTACTTGTTTACATCCTTTGGAGGTAGTCATTGTTTAGTTTGTATCTTGTCTAGGGAGGCGGGTGGCTGGCTGTTGTTGGCTAGGTATTCAGTATCTAAAATTGGTTAAACAGCCAAGTTTTTAGTTGTTTTTTGAAGCACTGGAAGGATTCTTCTTTTTTGATGCTTAAGGGAAGGGCATTCCAGTGTTTAGGGGCCATGACAGGGAAGCAGCTTCCCCACGCTCTGGATCTTTTAAAACAAGGGACCACAAGGAGCGACTTTTTGTTGGATCTGAGCGTTCTGTTTGAGTCTTTTTTAATTATTGAATTATTGATGTAAATGGGTGCTTTCTAAGTGAGACATTTGTGGGTGACACACAGTGATTCAAAAATAATTCTGGCCTTAATGGGTAATCAGTGGGTCTCCCTCCTGATATTGGAGATGTGGTCTCACTTTTTTAGGCCTAGAGGTGCTCGTAGCGCTTTGTTTGCATGAGTTGTAGTTTACCTAGGTTGATATTTGAAGCACCTAGTAGGAGTATGTTACAGTATTCCAACTTGGATAATATCAGTGCCCTAGCTAGGGTGATGCAGTTTGTGGGCGAGAGGAACTGGTGACTTAGGGCAATTAACTTAGACGTATAGCAGGTGGATGAGGATAGTGTATTCACATGTTTCGTCATAGTTAAGTTAGCATCTTAGTAGACTCCTAAGGTTTTTACTTGTTTTGAAACTGGAATCAGTGTACCATCAATGTTGATAGAAGTGTAATCCGAATGGAGGGTGTTGATTTTAGTTTGGGAGCCCACAATGAGAATCTCTGTTGAGGCTTAGGCTGTTCAAAGCCATCCAGTTTTGTATTATTACGTACATTTTATTAATGGTCAATGTGTCATGGTCATAGTTTCCTGTGATCTGGGTGTCATCTGCAAAGTTACTGTGGATGACACCCATAGCATCCAGAGCAGGAAAAAGGAGCTTAGTGTACGCATTGTATAGGGCAGGCGAGAGACATGACACTTGAGGTACCCCAATGGGGACTGGGATGGGATCTGCCGCTTCTTTACCAATGGATACTCTGGACGTACCTTCAGCTAGAAAGGATTTCACCCAGAGGGTGGCATCTTTAGAGAAGCTAAAGAAGCTAGTGTATCACATAATGTATCATGGTCCACTCGATCGAATGCTGCCGATGGATCTAACAGCAGTAGTATACCGAGTTTACCATCATCCCTAATGGTACCCATCTGGATTTTCAAGTCCAAGAGCGCTGTTTTAGTGCTATGACTAGGCCTAAATCCTGATTGTCTAGCTCCCAAGAGCTGCTTTTGTTCTAGATGGGCTTGGATTTGAGTGTACGCTATTTTATCTATGATCTTAAGCAGAAAGGGGACAGTAGTTATTGGTCGGTAGTTTGTAGGTATTGTTGAGTACAGCGAAGGTTTTTTCAGTAGAGGGGTCACCCATGCTTCTTTTATACTACCTGGGACTGTTTGTGTTGAACAGGGCATTCACACAATTAGTGACAATAGGAGTGAGAGTGGTGGCACATTGTTTGACTAAATGTGCTGGGAAATTATCCTCTTTGCAGTTGGACGCTTTTAATTTAGATATGGTGCCTAACAGTAAATCATTGGTCACATGAGAAATGTGGAGTAGCACATTCGCATTGTCCTTCATTGTGTGGATAGTGGATTCAGGAGTGTTTTTGTCAGCTAGAATGTTTCTTTTTGTGAGATTTTTCTTTTGTAGTTATTCAATTTTGGAGGCTAAAGCATTTTGAATGGTTGTACACCAATCTTTGCTAGAGTTGGCCGGGGTGGTGGCAGAGGTTGGATTTTCCAGTTATCTAAGAATGGTGAAAAGCTCCTTAGAGTTTGCGATGGCGTTATTGATGCAAGTGTTAAATGAATTAGCTTTGTGGGTTATGATTGCTGCTTTATATATTTTATTGGAAGCTGTGAATGCATTGGCCAAGTCTGTTGTGAGAGTTTTTTTGTGGACATGTTCGAGGGATCTTTTGGTCTAAGTGCGACTAGTTCATCATTGAACCAAAAACGTGCTCATTTGTCAATGTGCCGTGTTTTGGTTACAATGGGTGCTACTGAGTCAATGGTAGTTGTGAGACACGTGTGGTACATGTCTGCGATGTGGCATGGATTATCACTTATGGCAGTATAGGTTGAGAAGTCATCACTAACATTTCTCATTATTGAAAATAGTGAAATTGATGCAGTGGTGATCAGTCCAGTTAAGGGGTGCGATTGACTCGATGGATACCTAGGAATTAAGCGTGAATACCCAATCAAGTGTTCTTCCCTTATTGTGGGTAGGTGCATTCACTAATTGTGTAAAGTTAATGTCTTTGAGTGCAGCATGGAAAGCTTCAGCTTTATGATCCTGATTGTCATTGAAACCTAAGTTAATGTCACCTAGGATGATACATTTGGTATTAGATTTGATGTGAGGTGCTAACAGGAGCAGGATATCTAGGTCTGGTGGGTGGTCAAAGATCTCAATAGACATTAGGTGGTGTCTCTGTCAGAGGCAAGATGGTAGTGGTAAGTGCGATGCTGGCATGCTATGCGGTTGTTTAGTGGCAACAATAGGTGATGTCTTATAGAGTTTGCAGTTAGGGAGAGGGTTGTGCTTCTGCTGCATATAAATAGCAGGCGACGCATTGTGAGTTTGATGGAGCTGGTGGGAGCAGGTTCTTAGATGCCATAGTCCGGTGTTACACAAAATAGGGTAGGCGGCAATGGTGTCCAGCTTGGTAAGAGCGTGTTCTAAGGCCATGCTTAGGGTACTGGTCGTTGACTCTGAATATTTGAGGATCCTTGTGGTGCTTTGTGTATTGCTATGGTCCTGAATGGGTGGGAAAGATGGAGTAGAGGGTAGGAATGGGGTAGGACAAGGGATTGGATGGTGCCAGTGGCAGCCCATTCTGGTAAGGCCATTTCCCTGGTGGAGAAAGAAGCTTCCTGTGCAGGGTAGGCAGTCTTTTACAATGCAAAAAGGAAACATGGTGGTGAGTAGAAGGCTTAGCATGGTTATATAACTGGTAAGGGAGGAGGTGTAATGAGGCTAAGGCACATGAGTGAACAGGGGCCACTAGCTCCGGGATATATTATACAACAGTGCAAAATGCAATTCAAATTAGTCTGGCTAAGGCACACAGGTCAGCAGGGCAACTAGCTACAGGATACATTACACAACGGTGCAAAATGCAATTCAAATTAGTCTGGCTAAGGCACACAGGTCAGCAGGAGCAACTAACTGCGGGATACATTACACAATGATGCTGGATACAATTGAGATTGGTTTGGCTAACGCCCACAAATCAGCAGGGCACCAAACTGATAGATACGTTACACTTTGATGTAAAAAAGGATTAGAATAAGTCTGGCAGTGATTTAGTCTTGATTTTGTGGAAACACTTTCTTAATCTTCTCTGCTCTAGTTTCAAGTCTATGTACTTCGCCTCCCTTCTGCTCGAAGCACATAGACTTGAAACTTGAGCAGAGCCATGGCTTACAGCCACAGCTGAAACGAGACGCACAGCAGGCCTGTACATCGACACAACCCGGAAGCACTAAGAAGAATCAGCAAGTGTTTCCACAAGATCAAGACACCAAATCGGAGTACCCTGTGACTCCTTTTTGTGAATCTACAATACGTTACCACAAGGTAGCAAAGAGAATATGGTGTCTTTCATAAGACGAAGCAAATGGAGCCTGCAGATGAATAACTACTACAGCAAACCATATGAACCATCATACAAACAGCTGTCAAGGAAAGGTACCGGTGCTACAGCGTGACCTGTGCAACGACTCTACATTGCACCCTGTCCTTGCTTTGTCAACTAAACAAGATTACAAATTCACCTGGGGTTAGAAGATAAAGACCTTACAAGATTACTCATCTCTGTCCTGACGAAGGCCTGGTACAAACAACGAGAAGACCAAGGTTGGATGGGGTATATCTCCACCAAAAAGTGCCAAAATGCACCGCGTTGACACTATATCTGCATATATATCCAATGTAAATCAAAAACACACTAGAAGTGACAGGAAGGGAGCACCTCCCAGAGATAATAAAGGGGTAGAGCAGAGAAGCCCGAGAAAATACCATATACATAAGGATTAGAGCTGTCAACAAACACACCTTGACATTACTATGGAGGTCTTAGATAAGAAAATACAGAGTCCCTTTGTATACCTTGTGTGAAGAACTTTATGATTGCTCTTCTACTCTGCTGAAACCCTGTTTATTTTACTCTGTGCAAAAAGTTTGAAAAAGCAACTCGAACTTCTATAATTATGGAGACTGTAGTAGCTGATACTCTATGGCACACTGTAGTTGCTATGTGCTACACTAACCCAGAACTAATGTATGAATAAGTACATTTGTCAAATGTGATTTTGTCATTTGTTACATGTTATATGTTTTTTAAGGAGAGGAAATGGTTTTGTGAGAAACAGGAACTTCAACATAGAAAAGCATAAAACATGGTTCTTTGTTTACAATTCAAAAAAGGTGCTGCTTTGGTCCACAAGAGGAAAACAAATTGTTAACTCTTGGATACTAGCTTGGTTCTGACTACATAGAGTCACTTTCATGCAAGAGCAGGAAGAAGTCTGTGATTCCTTTTTTCTCGTAATTTAGGTACCCTTGTACATCACAGACCCCTCGTAAAAAAATAGTTTTTATTGGGTATTACCTATTTTACAGTTACTATTGGTATAAGCCAGATCTCAAACAAACAAGGTGATAGAAGCAGTACAAAATGTAAATGGTAAAATACCTAAGGACATCCGACAGAGGGAGGGAGGACATGCTGAAGCTGTGGAAAGCCAGAAAGAAGATGACTTGGGGAACTGCTTACAAAAGTGAGATGTCAATAGAATTCGGAGTTTGATTGAAATCAGTTACTCACTTAAAAGGACATATTTAGATGTTGCTAGTGACCATTGTGGTGGGTCAGAAGAAGGACACAGGGTATCAAATGTCATGTTTCAGGATGGGTTATTCAAATAAGAATAATAAGGCCTAATGTCCTCTGTCACTATGGGTGGTCCCTACCTAAGGTGCACATCAGTCTGTTGCGTAAGTCCAAATAATGATGTGCACTGTCCAAACTACCAATATTTAGGATACTTCTAGTATCAGTCTATGGATCAGTATATGATCCTTACATATCCTCTTCATAATTCTTTAATCAGACTCTGTAATTCTTCAAATGAGCTTGTGAGCATTCGTCTTTCGTTAAGATATCCCTTTAAGCGTTCTTTACAATGCTTCTACTCTTGCTTTGGTTTTGTAGTATCATTTTGGATATTTTCAGGGCTTAGAGTGGCTATCACTTTCTTCAGGCCTCACTTCATGTCATGCTTAACACTGAGACCAGTTGCATGAGTGGTATACTGATTTCCTCTTTGAGGCCACCCACGACTCCTGCATTCCCTGTTAAATTAACTTTTGGTGTGGTACGTCTTCCAGAGTCCAGTTCCTTGGAATCCTTCTCTCTGGGTCTGGACAACTGATGCCTTTCCTTCATCAGTGTCTGCTTTCTCGCAGCCTCTCCTCTCCATCTTGTCTCTTTCCGGAACTCTGGTGCTTGGGGCTTGGGTTTGGGACCGGACTAACTGTGACTTCACAGTCGCAATGTTCTCAGCAAAGCTTGTTGGACCTGCGGTCCACCACGGGTCTCTTTCTGTGGTCTCGTCACCACCGACTCCTTGGTTTCCCCTGTCTAGATTCTCGAGCTGCAGACATGCTGTAGCTTTGGCGTTCCACTCTATTCACTTCAGCAAATTCGAAACTTGCGAGCTCTCCGATTCCTGCTTCATGGAAGTGTCACGCTACTCGGGACCTCCCAGAGTGAGGTGTGCATTCCTCTCTCTCTATGCCTCCTCAAGGCTCCCTTCATCAATGTACTCATCTTTCATTAAGATCATGGCATCTCTGCAGAGTTTCTTCGTCCCAGTCTTGATATGAGCAGGTTTCTGATTCATGAGGGTGCCCTATGTAGGCCATGCTGTGTACAGCTGTAGGAGGTGCCTCGCGGAAATGGGAGTCCTTGTCCTCAAAGGAGGAGTCTCTCCCAATGAAATCCGACTTGCCCCTACCCTACGGAGAGTATTGCTGAACTGGCTTACCTCCCTAGCCTGACAGGGGGCGGGAGGGCTACACCTTAAGAAGAAGGGACACATTCCCTCGATTCAGCACACCATATAGAAGATTTGGTGTCTGATAGTGAATCTCCAGCTAATGATCCAGGAGAAGATTTGGTAGAAACTAAAGATTTAGGAAGCCTTGGAAAAGAAATAGAATGAAGGCCAATTTTCTTTTAAGCAAACCAAGAAAGGACATCACCACAGTGCAGCTTACAATGACTCCAGAGGCATTACATGCTGCTCGGAACCAGACCCGAGTATTTGCTCTCTGTGTGCAGTCAAGAGACAACATTACAGCCTTCTAAGTTTCATTATAGTCATGTGTACCAGCCCCTGTCTGCAGCCTAGTGAAAGGTTGGTCAGTGCTACCTTCGTGTGGACATGAGCACGTGGCAGGAGGTGAGGGTTGTGGGGTCGTCATGGGGGAAAGGTTTGCTGCACCAGATAGAAGGTGTATGTGACGGGGAAGGTATGTCTGTTAAAAAAGGATCAACCCAACAAGGCCTATGGCCTACTGAAAATCCCGTTTTCCTATGTCAATTTGCTTGCCCATTATATATCGAACTTACAGGGCACAAGAAGCATAGTTCTTTATAAACACATTGGGCCTCATTACGACCCAGGCGCTAAGTGTTTAACGGCGCCGAAAAAGGAAGTGGCGCTGTTAAACACTTAACGCCTAATTACGAGGTCCCTTTGCGGGACCAGACCTTAACGGCTGGTCTAGACCAGCCGTTAAACTAGGGACCCGCAAAGGGACCTTGATGGCAATTACGGTACCGCAATTTGTGGTACCGTAATTGCCACCTTCCCCATTCCCATTGTGCCCTATGGGGCAAAAATGGGAATGGGGAAGGGCCATGGCGGCATGGGGAATTACCGCCCGTCAACCTCGGAATGGGGTGGTAATTCCCCATTCCGCCATGGCGGACTCCGGCATAGACCTAGCGCCGGAGTCCTAATGAGGTCCATTATGTAGATGGCAGGTATTCTTAAGAAGCACCAGTCCGCAACACTTTAAACTCTCTGAGAACCTTGATTTGGGCCCCCCTCTGCAAGAGCAAGCAGTCTTAAGTCTACTCACATGCCGGCATAAGAAGCATAAATAGATATAATAATAATAATAATTTGGCATAATTATATAGCACTACAAGCCCTCAGGTATCTGGGCGCTGCTTATTATTACCCAAGGTGTGTGGTGCTCATTTATCGACCCTGGTAGGATGAATGCTGAGTTTGGCCCTGCCGGGATTCGAACCTGCGTTAGCAAGCGCTTTACTGGCTGTGCCACTTGACCGGCTATAACACATTATGTAGATGTCAGGTGTTCTGAAAAATCTAAGTTCATAAAACTTGAAGCTCTCTGAGAGCCCTGATTCGAGTCCCTTCTGCAAGAGCAAGCAGTCTTCAATCTACTCACATGCCGCCATATGAAGCATAAGTAGATATCAACACATTATGCAGATGTCAGGTATTTTTAAGAAGCACCAGTTTATAACATGTGAAACTTCCCAAGAACCCTGATTAGAGCCATCTCTGCAAGAGTGATTGGTCTGAAGTCTACACTTATACCGGCATAAGAAGCATATGTAGATATCACCACATTATGTAGATATCATAATTCATAAGAAACACTCGTTCACAATGCTTGAAGCTCTCTGAGAACCCTGATTAGGGTCCCCACTGCAATAGCACGCGGTCTTATGTCTACTCAAATACTGGCATAAGAAGCAAAATTGGATATCAACACATTATGTTGATGTCAAGTATTCTCGAGAAGCACCAGTTGACAACACGTGAAGCCCACTGAGAACCCTGATTAGGATCCCTCTCTGCAAGAGCAAGCAGTATTAAGTCTACTCACATGCTGGCATAAGAAACATAAGTAGATATCAAAAGAACACCAGAAGCTCTCTGAGAACCCTAACTGGGGTCTCCCTCTGCAAGAGCAAGCAGTGTTAAGGTTACACACATACCGGCATAAGAAACATAATTAGAAATCAACACATTATGCAGATGTCAGGTATTCTTACAAACCTAAATTCACAACTCTTAGAGCTCTCTGAGAACTCTGATTAGGGTCTCTCTCTGCAGGAACAAGCGGTCTTAGGTTTACTCACATGCTGGCATACGAAGCATAGGTAGGTATCAAAACAACACTTGAAGTTCTCTGAAAACCCTGATTAGGGCCCCCCTCTGCAAGAGCAAGCAGTCTTAAGTCGACTCACATACCGGCAAAAGAAGCATAATTAGATAATTATGAATGTTCTTTTTTTTATATCTATACATTGTGCAAAAGTCAGGTATTCTAAAGAAACTTAGTTCACAAAACGTAGAGCTCTCTGAGAACCCTAATTTGGGTCCCTCTCTGCAAGACAGGTAGACCTAAGTCTACTCATACGCCGGCATAAGAAGCTTAATTAGATATCAACGCGTTATGTAGAGGCCAAGTATTTTTAAGAAGCACCAGTTCAGAACACTTGAAGCTCTCTGAGAACCCTGATTAGGGTCTCCCTCTGCAAGACAGGCAGTCTTAGAGCTACTCACAGCAGAGGGGTTTGTTCATTACTGATTTAAACTTGCAACATTTTGCCGTCTATTGAATGATGAATATTCACAGGAACTGAAGTTTAATTCCCCAGCTCATTTCCCTTGATGAATGCAACCCATGGTGTTCAGAATGCCCGTGTCCCGAGCAGATCATCAGTTGTTCTGTTCGAACCCCTCCCACCCCATGATCTGGCCCCCCTCTGCACACTCCTTGTTTTCATTATACATCCGACCCTTGCATACCACGTTGGTCTAATGATGAGTTATGCTGACTTTGCAGCGCCGTGATTCATTCAAACATCTCTGCTGTAAATCGTTCTCGCTCCATGAAAAGCAGACCCCCTGCACAGTAAACCATTTGCGATTGGGTCAAGTTATGGCAATCTGTTTACAGTGGGCGCTTTCAGCATACATATATGAGAAATCAAAGAATGTTACGTGCGAGCCAGTTTTGCAAAGCCTGTGTTTGTTCTCTCTTAAGAAAAAAAAACATGTTTTATTGCATTCCTGTTTAGTAACCTATTTTTCAAGATGTTATGAGTATGAGAAACTGAGGCCCGTGTTAATAACAGCCTTAAAGTACCTTTGCGATATCGCATCGCTTGCCAGGAACGAACATTCATAAAAAGAGCGATAGACCCGCACATTGCCGGTCTAGGCGATGTGCGGGTCTAGACCGCACATAGGTTCGTTTTGTAGCTCGATGCAAAGAGGAAGTCATAAAATAGTTTAGATTTTACTTTTCTCAAGCAATATCCTGCCAGACCTATGCTCATAAGAAATAACCTACCCTGTTATTAAGAGAACCCGAATGGAAGTATTTCACATCTGGTCCAGTGGTTAAAAGAAAATACCACTAACAGCGTCTATACCTGCATTTCAGAGCCCACTATCAAAGGAAATGCCTGCTTCCATGTGCTTCGTCCCATAGCACTTAAGAGGGCCTAGACATCCTGAAACGGAAGGATTGCTGATTCAACCCACTGGTGGCAAAATTATCTATTTGAAAAATGCGGTGGAGAAACATTGTACTACTGGCGCAGCCATTGAAAGGCCTTTTTTACCACACCATTTTGATTGGGGGCACTGATTTAATTTAGCATTATAGACTTAAGGGTTCCATGTGATTTGGCTGAAAAATATGTTATCACAGTAGATTTAGTAGATTTTTCTTTCATATAAAGGTTTATTTTGCAGCAAATATATATGAGGGGAGACCCCCCTGGAGCTTCCCTGTTAACACCCCTACATTCATTATTGTCCTAAACCCACCCCCCATCTATATCTGCAGAAAAAGCCGATGAAAACAATTTGAGGAAATCTGCTTCGATGGAATCTGCTGTGGCTAAAACTACCGTTATTGTTAAGATGGATTTCTAAACTCTGACCTGGTGGGCAGAAGTTGAGGAGGCCGCCCTTGGTTTAGTGAAACAGCCAAACCTTCTGGACAAGTCAGACCAATCTAGCTAGCTTGTCAGGCAGTCAAGACTAAGACTCAGGAGGGGTGAGAGTGATCGGAAGCCCACAATGAGCACACACAGTAACAAACCACAATTTACTCTTAGACAAGTGTATATGAAAAATGTCTATACATTTATTGCCGGCCGGACCAATAGACGCAAGTAAACTTTTAGTTATCAAAACAGTTATCACACAAAACCCTTATTTATAGATACTATATATACATTATGTTTCCTTATGCGACACAGCAGTAAAACAAATCCACAACCTGTAAAGAGAGGGTTGAGTTAACACACTAGGAGCAGTAGACAATTCTTTGGAGTTGTTCCCTAACTTTCGAGCCCAGGACCAAAGAAGAGAGGAGCCTTGTGCTCAACAGTACAGCTGTGCGTAAAAGGGCACGATCATGCAGACAAAGCAAAAAGTGTGTCTTCTTGGGAGGGTTGTAGCAAGTCAGGAAGGGGCTTGAGGCGATAAAGAATTGGTTCCCACTAATCGAGTAGGGTCTACCCATGGCATCAGAACAGTTTTCAAAAGGCGAGAATAGCTAGGGAGTGCAGGCTAACCCAGCCACGATCGAATACCTTTTTAGGGATATTCATGCGTAAAGGTGATTGGTTGTGCCAGGGGGCCACTGGTAAGTGATGCAAGTACTCACTGACCCTTGGCACAGTCCAGGTCAAACTTTGCCAGTTTAGTCTAGGCGACTAGTAGGTTTGAGTCCTGCATTTTTGCGGCGCTCTGACTCTCATTGGCTGCATGTTAGAACGATCATCCTTGATTTGACAGTTGCCTTTTCTCAGCTTCCGAAGGAGGTCTGAAGAAAATTCTGGTGCATCAGGCTTCAGGGCACAGGAGAGCAGAACAGCAAGACACGTATAGCAACTGTCACCAGCAGGTAGTAACACACTCTCCTAATTCGGGACCTAGAGGAGCTAATGCTGTGAAATTCGGCGGGAGAGGGCAAGGGACCACATGTCCCAAGTCTCAGGCTTCCACCCAAGACAACAGCGATTCTGCGGGATTCCCTGAAGTAGAGCTGGACAGTTCACTGGATGGCCCAGGAACACAATCCCAAGGGGTTCGTTCGGTGGGTCAGCAGGGGGAGCCGAGAGTAGTTGGTCTCACTACTTCAAAGGAGTGAAGCTCGTTGGCAGACATTCTTGATCTATGATGAAAACAGGAGTCCGACGGGAAAGCAAAGGGTGAAGCGTTCCAAAACCTTCTAGAGTGTCTCTGGTAGATTCACAAGTCAGTTTCTTTGTGCAGGATACTTGGCTCCTGCTGTAGTTTGGGGAGAACTCAGGTGATCGACCTGGAATGAATGCAGAGGCCCTCTTATCCAAGATAAGCTTTGCGCCAAAATCAAGGACTTCCAATCGAAGATCTGCTCTCATACAGGCATCCCAGTCGTGGACCAATCACAGTCCATGGTGGTCCCAGTCATTCAGGCACTCCAAACATCTTGGCACCAGTAGTGTGGATTGGGACGAGACAGTCCCAACCCGCTTCCTGTGTCACACACATGACAGGCAAAATCCCCACCAGAGAGAATGGTTTTCGTGGGACGCTGAATGCCTAAATATGGAAAACCCAGTTTACTCAACCTGGGTGAAGGCAAGGGACAAAATGGCCATGGGACAGAACAAAAGACTTTGTGGTTGCGTCATTTTGGGACCTGGCCACAGTCTTCAGCCAAACACGGTACACACGATGTGATTCGGTAAAACGAAGTAACACGCTTATAAAAAGTTACTGCTGCCACCTGTTCATCCCAGGCACACTCGTACAATCACCAAAAAGTCCTTTGAGGTTGTCTTGCGCCAAAAAACAAAAAGGACCTCAGTGCATGGTACTGGAAGGTACATTGTGCATTGTTAAAAAGTTACCAAGAAATGGCAACATAGTCAAAGACTAAGGGAAACATAGTTTCCGAGTACTGACGTTCTGAAGGATGTGTCAGTTTCCCCATAACAAGTGAGCAAAACCCCAGAGGAGCTCAGCACTCCACTGACAAAAGTCAGGATAGGATAGCCACACAAAGAAAAATGTTTGGGGGTCCCACAAATGGAGGGAAAATTGGACCTAAAAGAAATCTTTCCTAACAGTTATCAACGTAAGAAGGGGTCACTATTGCAGGATCATGACCTGCTCACGAGTTATTGTTCAAGGTAAAACAACTGTGACCCATCCTGAGGTCTAAAAAGGACGAGTATGCTCGTCCTTTTCTTCATAGACTTGCATAATAGCTTGGCATTTAAGGGGTTAAAGCTGTTAAAACTCCTCTTTAGACGTGGTGTTACTTGACAGAGGATCCAAGGTAAAAAAAACATGATCCAATCTAAAAAGGCAACTGAGAAATTGACTCTGCAGATGTTGATAGGGAAGTAGCCCAAACCAATAAATCTGCCAAAGTAGTGAAGCCCAGCAGCCAAGGAAGGAATAACCATTTGCATATCTGTGTATTTTGCTTGGGGGATGAAAGAGGGCAAATAGGGACAGCAGACACACATTCAAATCCGAAATGTTTTGCTTGGTTTGGATGAGACATAACATGTAAACTCCAGTTTTATACTGCATTAGTGTCACTACATGTCCATGTTTCAATCCAACAAGGATCCTTTCCAGGTGGCTTAACAATTATTTTACATTGTGTTACATGGAGACAGAAGCAAGAATGCAAGAGAATTAACGATTATCTTACATTGTGTTACATGGAGACAGAAGCAAGAATGCAAGAGAATCATTACGCCTCCTGAAGAGGATCCTTGTTGGATCGAAATATATACATGTAGTGGCAGCAATACGGTGTACAACTGGAGCGTACATTTTATGGCTCATTGAACCCAAGCGAAACATGTTGGATTTGAATGAAGTTGTCAATTTATAATTCGACTGTGAATAGCATATATAAAAACAAACACATTTGGTGCAAAACTATTAGAGGGATGACTGATTTTTTGATCACAAATGGGAAAAAAACATTTGGGACACAAAAGGAAGATGTAAAACATTGGTGTGCTTTTGGTTTTTCAAGATTGTAATTGTAATTGTTTATTTGTAAAGCGCTTATACACAAGTGAAGTGCTTCAAAGCGCTTCAAGGTGGGAAGGGAACAAGGGGAAACAGTAGTCCTTCTTAGGCCTTGCAGTTTCCGAATGATCTAACACAATTAAATGGTATATTAGGCGAGTGGCTTTTCTACTACTGCAAGTGCATGACAGGAGGGAAGGAGAGAAGGGAGGGGGGGTAGGGAAGAGCAAACCATCATGCGCCTATGCACAAGTGTTTCAGGTGCAACCAAGAAGGGAGGGAAGACAAAGGAAGGAAAGGACAAAATGATCTTGCTAGGCCTAGTGCAGTCAGGGTCGTGCAAGTGTGCAGACAGGAAGTTCAAAGGAGGCGGAGGGGTAGAGGGAACAAGTGCACCCAGTCCGTCAGGGCCTCGGTTAAGTGCAGAAGAGGGTTTCTCTACATGGAACATATTCTGAGGGCAGAAGTACAGAGTCCCGGAGGCAAGTGTAGGACTGGTGGGGGAAGCTGGGACCTATGTGGCTCTGGAGGAGCACCAAGCGACCAGTCATTGAACTGAGCACAATGGGGAGAAACACAGGAGAGACGAGACAGGGGGTTAGCAGGGGAGAGGGAGAGAGAAAGAGAAAGAGAAGAGGAAGGTCTCCTCTGAACAAGAGTACCAACAGCAACCCCAGATACGTGTTTCGGTCTGGTTGAACCTCATAAGTAGGGTGTAGCTGTGCCTCTCTAAGAATAGTGAGCAAGGGGTCCACGTCTGGATTCCCCTAGTAACTTAGGGTGAGACCCAAAGTTGCTTGAAATAGGCAAATAACAAGTGGGGTCCTGGGAGACTCTCTGCCAGACATGAGTCCTGGTTACAAGAGCCTTACCCATAGTCTTTAGCTCACTATCTTTCACAGAGGAGAAATATCCTAAATATATCAGTCTTTGTGAACTGATGAGGTTCAACCAGACCAAAACACATGTCTGGGGTTGCTGTTGGTACTCTTGTTCAGAGGAGAATTGCCTAGCATTTCGGTGCTGGACTGCCCCAGAGCAGGACAAAGACTGATATGTTTGGGATATTTCTCCTCTGTGAAAGATAGTGTGCTAAAGACTCTGGGTAAGGCTCTTGCAACCAGGACTCATGTCTGGCAGAGAGTCTCCCATGACCCCCCTTGTTATTTGCTCTGCCACAAAGTAACAATTTAATTTTATGGCATTGCTACTCTGTATGTTTCTGTAATAAAAACAACAAGGCCGGAAGGCGGAAGCGCCGCCGTTGTTGTGTCGTGCCTGTATGTGATATGCTCTGTGTGGTGTGTTTGGGTAAAGGAGGGGGATGTGTTGTGTTGTGCCTGTCTGATGATGTGCAGCTAGTGATGTCACGTGGAATGTTGATGGTTGAGTGGTGGAGTGTTGTGGTGTGAGAGTTCTAGGTGAAGGCAGCTACAGCCGGTCTGCCTGGGTGATGGGACCCAGTGTTTGTCATACCTGATGTCCTTGTAACTATCCAGTATGTCTTGTGTGAGGAACTGTAACTGTAACTTAAGAAGCTGTAATAAACCTGCTTGAAGTAATCCTAATCAGTCTGGAGACAGCGTCTTTACAGGCGTCCTCGAGGAAGGCCTGAAAAAGGCCCTGTTTGCCCCTGTTGACCGTGGTGAGCCGCCTCCCACCTTATTGGGGTAAGTGCTCCTATGAGTCATTACTACTTGTGATCTACGTCCTGCTACGCACGCTTGGTCCCCTTTAGGACCTAGTCTCTCTCTGACTATGTTCATATTCTTCCACCACACGCGTGAGACACTGAACCTCCCTAGACTTGCAGGTCAACCACTGCTACGTATGCCATGTCTTCCTGATCTCCGTTACCTGCCCCGCTCATGGGCCCATGAACATTCAAACGTGTCTACGGCACCATTGTTGTGCATTTATATTGTGCAGAAACCTTTATTTTGTGCATGCTCTGTCTGCATAGCCCACGGCAATCACTGCATCCACGTCCTTTGTCATTTTTCCGTTAGCTTGTCCCCCGTCTAAAGCAAACTAGCAGCGCCTATAGTGCTCTAGCCGTCTAACCTAAAGCAAATCAGTCTATTGCTGATAAATGATCCAGCTGTCTGCATTATATGTGAACTAGCCTTCTGCATTGCATTAAAAGTGAACTAGCCTACTGCATTATAAGTGAACTAGCCTCTGCATTATAAACGAACTAGGCTACTGCATTGCATTATACGTTAACTAGCCTACTGCATTATAAGTGAACTAGCCTACTGCATTAAGGTGAACTTGCCTACTGCATTATAAGTGAACTAGCCTACTACATTGCATTATACGTGAACTAGACTACTGCATTATAAGTGAAGTAGCCTGCTGCATTATAAGTGAACTAGCCTACTGCATTGCATTATAAGTGAACTAGCCTCTGCATTATAAGTGAACTAGCCTACTGCACTGCATTATTCTTTTGCGAACCAGCCCAGTGTACTAGCCCCTACTCTGAACATGCCTAACGTCCTTAGTGCATTAACTGCCCCACATCGGCACCTGAGCTAGCCCTGGTTCCACTGAACTAGCCTCGGCTCTGCTGAAACGCCCTTGCCCATATGGCCTGCCTTTACAGTGTCACCCTAACCCTGGCAACTATCCTGCCATTTATAAACACAATCTTACCGCCTGATAGCCCTTACCCATCACACCCATACTCGCTGATGCACTTACCTCACACCCACGGAGAGTCCTAGGATCGTAATATTTTCAAATCAGACAGCCCTCACAATTCCACCCTCAGCCCTGCTGAATGTATCCGCAGGTTTGCATCACCACCCTCTACTTGGATTCCTTGCCTAGTAAAGGAAAGGAACCTAAGATTAGGCTCCCGAATCCCGCTATGTAGTACTCCTCATAGGAGAGCCCACCAACCCCACCTATCTAAACCTACACCTATCAATCCACTTCCCTGCCCCCCAACCACACTTAAAGCACATACAACGCCCAGCTTAGTCAAACAACCTATCATTAAAGGTGCACTCATTAATCCTCAATCTCTAGTCAGCCATACGTTAGATGTTGCTGACTTAATCTCTAGCAACGACCTCCAGTTCTTGGTAATTACTGAGACTTGGCTGCATCAAGCAGCAGGCCCTGCCTTATCTCTAGCCATCCCAGATGGCTACTCAATAATAAGGAAAGATAGAGAGGACAGCAAAGGAGGCAGAACAGCATTCATTACTAAAACGTCCCTAGGCCTCAGAATTATCCCGACTGCCAGCCCCACATCTACAGCTCTGTTATCAGTCAAGATCCCCCTATCAGCAACACAAACTATCCTCATGCACCTCTTTACCAAACCCCAGGCCATGTTTCCTCCTTTGAGGAAGATATCTCTGACCTACTGACTAATAACATTAAACCAGGATCACAAATAATCCTTCTTGGCGACTTTAACTTAGGTTTTTCTGATCCCAACGACCTCAATGCCTCATCCCTGTAAAATGCCATTTCCCAGCTCGGCTTTAACTACCGCGTCACAGCCCCGATGCACAATAAAGGAAGAACATTGGACTGGCTGGCAGATCTCAGCTGCTCGACCACAATCCTCCAAAATACTCCCACCGCTTGGTCAGATCATCACTTCATTTCTTTCACCATCCAAGGGAACGTACCAACCTTACCTACTCCCCAGATTACACCGCAGGTCCTTGCCAGAAGCAACCAAAACCTAATGCTCCAAAACCTATGTCCTCTGATCCAAAACTTCCTAGATCCAGCCAACTTCAAAGATTTGGACACAAATAAGCTAGTTGACTTATAAAACAACACACTGGAGGATGCTGCAAACAGCATTGCCCCTATTAAACTTACCACAGCGAAACCAATTGCACATCTTAACAAATGGTTCACACCTAAACTAAAAAGCCTCCGGAATGCCAAAATAGTGCCAGAATCCACTTGGAGAAAAACACCTAACCCCACTAATAAGGAGATTTTCACTGCAGCCGCCACATCTTACAAATTGGCTATCCTTTACGCTAAAAAGGAAAGCTATGACAACTGTATCATCAATGGCAAATCCAAGACTAAAGAGCTCTTTGGTATTCTCAGGGAACTTTAGTCCCCAGCACCACCTGCAGAAACACGTGTAAAAGATGCAGCTTGGTATGCTAACATACAGAAAGCTCTTGCAGAAAAAATTGCTATGCTGCAATCAAAATTTGAGCAAAAAAAGATCAGCCTGGCCAAGAACGCCAACCCCACCTACCCACCACCTTTCCGCACCCCCGCTTCCTCTCCCATCAGCACCCCTAACTGCCCACCCTTCTCCTTCGCACCGGTCTTGGCTTATGAAGTAGAAAAAATCATTAAAAGCCTCAAACCTTCCAGATGCCAAGGAGATCTTTGCCCAGTAACAATCATCCATGAAGATGCAAAGGATTTAGCCCCTTTCATCTCGGCATTAATCAACTCCTCCTTCGAGACCAGCACAGTACCCGACAACCTCAAAGAGGCCTGGGTCATGCCCCTATTAAAAAAACCTAACCTAGATTCCAAGATGGCGGCCAAGCCGGGCAGACATGTGTGAGCGGTGCTCCATCTCCCAGCTCGGGGCTGCAACATTAAAGAACTACAATAAGAGACACCTTGGTACTTCAGGACACAGAATCCCTGGTGGAAAGGAGCGGGAGACAAGTGAGATGGCCGGTGACCCGTTCGGGGGCATTGGATGAAGGAGGTGCCTCCCGCCAACTGAGCTCAGGCGAAGCTGTAACTGTCTGATCACCTGCCACATTGGCGGCAGGAGAAAGGTGCTCAGAAGTTGGAAATAACCAGAAGGAGAAGGTGCCCCACAGAGAAGAAAACCGCGTGGAACCTGGCGGTGAGGAACACATGCAGGAACCAGCGATTGTGGCCAGAGCAGAGAGGGAGTCCGTTGCCTGGGCCACCACACCAGGCTGACACGAGCCCCTTAGTCGGAGGGGCCTGACAGCAACAATCGTCTTCCCTGTGGAGGGGAGTGGAGAGGCAAGCGAACAGGTACTCCTGCTCGAATACCTAGTGGAGTATGGACTAGATTCAGAGGATCAGACATCGAGGCGACCCCAGTGGCTGGGAGAGGAGGAGTGGAAAACCACAGACCCGGCACACGGACCAGATCATTGAAGCACTCGGGGGAAAGGGCAACATAAGCGGAGAACAGAGCTCCAGAAGCTCACCCTGAGGCGCACGCAGCAGTGGGCCACTGGCGGGAGACAAGGGAGGACTCGAGGAACACCCCAATACCACAACATGGCCCCCCTAAAAGGCTGCACTAAAGGGAGAGAGATAACCGGGCGGCTCAAGAAAGAGCGCATCAGTAGTACTGGTGACGGCCACAGAGACCCCAAGAGCAACAGAGTACAATAAGCAAGATGGACCCACCAGTCATAACATGAGGGGAGCATAGGAGTACAGATCCGTAAGCCAGTGAAGACCGGAGGGGCACTGTAAACAGAGAGAGGCCAAAGCACGACGGTGATTCCATCCCTTCTGCCCCCCTATGGTCCCACAAGGAGCAACGTAAACCAGGACGTAGGCACCAGAGCAAAGGGGTGAATCCCAGAGACATTCGAGCAGACACATTCACCCTGACAAGATGTAATCAGACAAGCAGAACGGGTGCCCAACGGGGAAGTAAACAGAACACGGACAGAGTCTAATAAGCACACATGTCCAAATCAAGGGGACGCCAAGCACAAGTGGCAGCACAGGCACCTTTCACTAAAGCGAAACAGGATCAGAATCTGGTACATCTCTGGGAGGCAGACACCGCATCGAACACAAAGACCGCCATGCAAAAGTGGAAGGAAGAGAACACACAGGTGGGGAACGAGAGAGCGGAAATGGCCACTAAAGAAGATAAGAAGGCCTGGTTTAGGGAATTCCAAGAACAATTTATGACCTCCATGCACACCCAATTCGAAACAATGAAGGGAGAAATGAAACAGGCTGTTCAAGTGCCTAAGGCGGAAGTAGGGAATTTGGAAGAAAGAACTGACATATTGGAGAAATCCTTCCAGAACCTTGACGAGTAAACACAGCAATTTGCGGAGGTACAGGAATGCTTGGCCAGACTGTCCCACAATTTAGAGATCCAATGTGAGGACCTAGAAAACCGGTCCTGGCGATCCAACATAAGAATAAAAAATATGGTGGAGTCCGCAGAAGAAAAAGACCTCAAGACTGCAGTTCAGCAAGTGTTCAAAGACATACTGGCGGACGATGAGGAAGTCGATGTCCCGATAGACAGAATCCACCGCATTGGCCTGCGCCGGGCAGGGGAACCAGGTGCCCGCCCCATAGATGTCCTGGCAGCAATGGCGTTGTACATGCAGAAGGAGCAGATTCTTCGAAAGGCCAGAATGATGGACCATATTAGGATGAATGGGGTAGAAATCCACCTTTTCCGAGACCTGGCACAAACATCACTCCAGAAGCGTCAGGAGATGGCACCAGTCATAAAGGAACTGATCTCGAGACAAATCTGATACAAATGGATGTTTCCGTTTGGCCTCCTATTTACATGGGAGGGGAAGCAACAGAGAGTCACGACATATGAGGAAGGCCTGCGGATTATGAACGTGCAAGATCAGGAAGGAGAACAGGCCCCCAGCGGACAGCCCACCCATGGGCAGAGAACCCAGCGAGGATGTACAACCATAAACAAAAGTCCCAGGTGCCCCATGAAGAACCCGGAGACCACCAAGCAACCATCCTAGCCCTGCCGAGAGGAACAGCTGGGAGACCATCAGGGATAGCGGCAAAAAGACTTAAGGATATGCAGAAGCGCACCGTAGGTCAACACACAGGTGCAGTGAGAGCTGGGGACCAGCCATGGACCCCTAGAGAAGTTTAAGTGGGGTTTAGGACTCCCCACAACCTAGTTACACCTGAGTACAGAGAGGGCATTGCACGGAAGGCTAAACATCCAAGTGATCATAGGGCCCAGAGCCCTCCTCAGGGAAGTTATGGGGGTAAGGGAGGGGAGAAGTTGAGGGTTTTTGGTAGAACACTGGGGAAAGGGCATGTGGGAGGGAGGGACCAGTCACCAGAAGGCAACGATTCCAGCACAAACGAGTCCAAGCGAACCACGTAAAGTACCACCCCACCTTCAGAGAATAGAGCAAAAAATGTTAACATATAATGTCAGAGGGTTGAATTCCCCTGTGAAAAGGAAGAAGATGGAACACTTTCTACACAAGGGGAAGTTTGACATAATAATGCTCCAGGAAACACATATAAAAAAACAAGATACAGTAAAGATACTCTTAAAAGGCAAGAAAGATACTCTTAATCAAATCCTCCAAGCAAATGACAGAGAGAAGAAAGTGGGTGTCCTAATCGCGTTCGCCAAATCCCTTAACATACGGATCCATGAGACCCTCCCAGACAAGCAAGGAAGATTACTATTCACAAACGTGCAGATCAGAGACTTCCCCATGACCTTGGCGACGAGCTACACCCCTAATACGGGGCAGGATGGCTTCATAAGGGACAGCATGAAACAAGCTGGAGATCTTCGCGAAGGCGGAAGTGATACTAACTGGAGATTTCAACCTAGCATGGGAGCCCAAAGCGGACAGGTGGAATCCCAAATCCTTAGGCAGGGAATACCGATGAGGGCCTTGAAAAAGTCCATGAAGAAGCTGGCACAGGAAGATGTTTGGTGGAAAATCCGGGGCTCGACCCCAGGGTTCACAAACTACTTGCATGTCCAAGGCACAAGCTCAAGAATCGATTACATCTGGGTTTCCGCAGGCCTGTTAGGGAAAATCCAAAACGTGGAGGTGGGCCCCATTTCACTTTCAGACCACGCCCCCTTGTGGATATCATTCCCCACACTCCGGACTCTGGCGATGGACTCTTCTGGGGGAAATTTGATCCGGTCATGTGAGGGGCAATCAGGGAACGCATTGTAGAATACTTTGAAAGCAATGAAACATCAGAGATAACTAAGGCTACCTTATGGGAGGCCTTCAAAGCAGTGATACCAGGATACATAATAGCACTTAAAGCACAAAGGGACAGGCAAAACAGTAAATGGGAAGCTGAGCTAGAAGCCAAGGTGGCGGAGATCAGGGAGGAAATGTCCTGCAACCGCTCCTTGAAATTGAAGAGAGCCTACAGACACGCACAGGGACAGTGGAATCCCTTCAGATCAAAAGAGTGGAGAAACAGCTGCTACACCTGAAACATTGGTACTATATGAAAGTGAATAAAGCCGACAGGCTCCTGGCAAGGCAGCTAAAAGGGAAACAACAAAGCCAAACAATTAAGGTGCTGTTGGATGAAGTTTGCGACCGAAATGGGGGATATTTTCAAGTTTTATGTAAAACCATATGCGTCAGACAACCCAAGTGAGGTAGAACAATCCTCCTATCTGAAAAATATCACCCTCCCATCAGTATCGCAGGAGGAGAAACAGCAGCTAGACAGACCTATTGCAGTAGAGAAGGCTATCAGAGCAATCCGGGAACTGCCAAAAAACAAAGCCCCAAGACCTGATGGTTTCACAGCAACGTTTTCCAAATTCTACGCACGCTGCCTGGCCCCATTCCTGGCAGGTCTTTTCAACACTTTTAAAGATACAGCCAATATCACACAATCCATGAATGAGGCGAAAATCTTGGTCTTTCATAAGCAAGGGAAAAATCCGGGGTCCCCAAGCTCATATCACCCGATTGCAGCAATAAATCTGGACGCCAAACTGTACAACAAAATCCTAGCCAATAGACTCACAGGGGAGCTGCCCAAGCTGATACATCAAGATCAATCAGGGTTCATAGTCAACAGGAAGACCCACAATAACATCAGATGAATAATCCACTTGATCGAGAAAATTAGAATCACACACACTCAGGCCATCCTACTAGCGATAGACATGGAAAAAGCGGTTGACCGCATTGTGTGGTCAATGCTATTCCGCATCTTGGGGAAAATGGGTATTGGAGAAGATTTCATCAAAATGATATGCGCCAAATATAACACACACTCAGCCCAGATAATGGTGAACAGTGAGCTATCAGACACGATTGGGAGGGGAACTAAACAGGGGTGCCCTCTATCCACACTCCTATATGAAATATTTCTAGAGCCAATCCTGGTGTGAATTAGAGAGACCTCGGACATCAAGCGGATCGACATGGCAGGGATATCTAACAAAACCACAGCCTATGCAGATGACATGTTGTTGGCCCTGACGGAGCCTGAGAGATCGTTGCCATCCCTCATACAAGAAATATATGTTACACTCACCTGACCTCCACAGGGGTGCCGGACGGAGCTGGACGTTCTGGTGATGAGTGGTTCCTTGTGCCCCCCTCTGACTTCGTTACGAAAGCAGGTTTGCCTAAAAATGTTAAATCAAATGTTACCCAACCATAAGGGCGAGGGCAACTCCTGCTTCCCGTGACCTCCTCTTGCACCCGTCTGCTATGTCTCACCTTTGTATTGTCCATAGTAGTTCTAGGATTTAGTTACTTCACTGATCCTGCAGAGTTGCAAACAACTCTGACTCAATAGGTAAGTCTCTTTCCAATGGTATGGATTGCTTAAGAGTTCAAGTTGTAGGTCCACTCCTGTGCCCCTTCCTACAGGTTTCCCCTCGTAATTAATATGGAGCGAGGTCCTTTTCAGGAATGGTAGCTGGCTTCCAAAGGTAAGTTTTACGCCAGCGCTATGCGAAAGTCTTTCCCCAGGGTTTTTGTTCTCTGCACAACTAACCTGTTGTTATTTGCATTCTGCAGGTGTGGAATCTCCAGAACAGAGTTTGCGTGAAGATGTAGTGCGGGTCCACGAAGAATTGCTGTCTCCGGGTGAGTAGCGGCGTTGCGCAAGATTTTAAGTCTAAATGAGGCTTTCCCCACTGCGTGGCTAACCTGATGTCTTCTTTTATGTTTCTACAGATGTGGCAGCTCTGGAGCGGTGATCGGATGATGGGCGGCGATCCCGTGATGGTGCTCCGATGGACCGCTGGACTGAGCAGGCTTCTGGTAAGTATTAGCGTTGCGCTGAATAGCGATGTAGCTTGCATGGTCTGCGCAGCTAACCTGGTGTCCTCTCCCTTGCAGCTCGGCAGTAACAGAGACTCCAGGAATACTGAGCTGAAGACTGGCCTGGAGTTTGCAGACACAGTGAGCGTTATGCTGCAGGAGTGCAGAATAACGCGAAGCGTATTCTGTACAAAGGGCGTGGCTTATATAGTCTTCAGAAAGTAGTCCTTAGGAAAAAGTAGTCCCAGCAACCACACCCAAGCAAATAGTTCCTTAGGCAAGTAGTCCCTTCAGTCCGCTTCAGATTGGTTTACACGTGCTTCACTGGGTTTGAAACTTGTCATGTTGGTGATGGCAGTATGAGCCTGGTGCTAATGGCGCCAGGACCGAGTCCAGGAGGCCCCTCTGAGACCCTTTGGGGCCTTTAAGGCCCCCATGGAACCCAAAGGGCATGTTGGTCTGCACCTGAAGTTTAGGGGTATGGACCGTGACAATAGAGAACTATGGGGCGATCTCAGGGCTGAAAATTAACAGGCAAACGTCTGAAATTCGAATTCTAGCTGGAAACAGAGAAGAGATCCATAAGCAGGCGGAAGAGCTTCAATTAAAAGTGTCAGAAGAAGGGGTAAAACATCTTGGAGTTACTCTCACTACTAAAATCGAAGACCTTTAGGCAGGAAACTTTCTGCGCCTACTGGAAAAGACCAAGAGAGACCTGGAAAGGTGGAACCCGCTATCGGTTTCATGGTGGAGCCGGATGACAGTGATCAAAATGACAGTCTTAGTCAGACTAGTATACTCCTTCCAGGCGCTCCTCATTCGACTCCCTCCCTCCTTCTTTAAAGCACTCGCCAAAGCAGTGTCAGTATATATTTGGCAGAAGAAGTCCCCAAGACTCTACTAGCCTAACTCTCACAGCGCAAAAGGCAACAGGAGGCATGGCACTTCCACACTTCTGGAAATATTATGAGGCAGCCCATCTGTGGATCTTACAGGAATGGATTCTATGGAAGGCGCAAGACAGAGCAGTGGCAACAACCCAACTCCGACATACCGTATGGACAAGTACCAAACACAGACACCCGAATGTTCAAATAAGTGAAATCATGAAATCATGACTGGGGATCTGGAATAGGGCAACCAGGAAAGAAATACTGACAGTTGACCCAGCCTCCTTCATGCCACTGTTCGGGAATCCGGAATTTCTACCAGATATATAGAGAGGAACATTCCAAAAATGGGAAGAGGCCGAATGTACAAAGGTAGGGGACATGTTCAAAGACCAACAGATTAGATCCTTCACAGAATGACGAGAACTCTTCGGCCTCTTTGAAAAAAATAGATACAAATACAACAACTTCACCACTGGCTATCCACCCCACGGATTACACAGGCAGCAACCAGAGATTTAACTCCATTCGAGACCTATATCATGACTCAGGCAGGGATGAAGAAGTTTGTCTCAACCATATACAAATTCCTCAACGCCCCATCAGAAGAAACCAAGTGGCAATATATGAAGAGATGGAAAACTACGCTGGGGCGAACAGTCACAAAAGAACAATGGGAGTACGTCTGGCAAAATATCCCCAAATGGACGAGAGCAATCCAAACGAGGGAAGCATAGATGAAAATCCTGGTTCAATGGCACGATATGCCAGAAAGACTACATAAAATCTACAATACCACCCAGAATAAATTTTGGAGGGGGTGCGACGCCGAGGGCAGTTGGAGACACAGTTGGTGGGACTGCCCGATTCTGCTCCAATTCTGGATGGAGGTAAACACCCATATGCAGGCGATGTTCAAGGGAGTGGAAAACTTGGGCGAAGAAGTCTGGATGTGCGGCATGTGGAGCCCCCGAGATAAGACACTGACAAAAACACAGAAAAGGAACTTTATGGGGCTATTAACAGCAGCCTGGCTAGCAATAGTCCAGAAATGGAAGGAAAATCACTGCCATCCAACACAGAATGGCTCCAGAGAGTCTGGTCTCACCTGGCGAAGGAACGCATCACCTACAACATCCAGGGGTACTGCCAAAACTTTACAATGGACTGGGGAATGGCCCTGGACTACCTGCAGAGTGACTACATGGCACAGTGTGGTGCCCCCACAAAATAGGTATTTTAGACCTATTCACATAATATAACAGAATCCTGTTAGGACTGCAATCATAGACTCGAGAACAAGGACTCTGGTGGGAGGGGTGGTGGGAGGATAGGGAGGGAAAGGGTCAGGGCAGTGTTGAATGCCCCACTGTTGATGGTTATGAAAATGCCATAAAAATCTTTAAAAAAATAAAAAAACCTAACCTAGATCCCAATATTCCTACCAATTATAGGCCCATTACCACTGTCCCCTACATCCAAAAGATTTTAGACAGAGTGGCCTACCTGCAAATTCAGAAACACCTGGAGTACCACAACTTACTTGGCCTCAGACAAACTGGCTTCAGGCCAAGACATGGAATGGAAACATCCCTCCTAGACCTTAAAATCCAAATGGATGAGGCTAATGACAAGGGTAAGCTTGCCATGCTCCTGCAGTTAGACCTACCAGCAGCATTCGACCTAGTCGACCATCAGATACTCACCGATCATTTGGCCACAGCAGCTGCTTTCTCCAGCAATGCCTCTACATGGATACAATCATTCCTGTCTAACCACACCACTAGGTTATTCTCTACGTCTGCCTTAGCGGACCCAATTCCCATCTACTGCGCATACCGCAAGGCTCCTCTGTCTCACCAACACTTTACAACATCTTCACCAAACTCCAGGTTTGACCGTCTTGATAACTTGGATGTTACATACACGAATTACACTGATGACACCCAGGTTCTCATCACACTCTCGGGGTGCTATGAAGATGATTGTAAAGGGTTAACAAGATCTACCAGGACATCCAGGCATGGATGGCAGAACACTGCCTCTGCCTCAAAGACAAAAAAACTGACCTCTTGATCATGGGTTCCCAAACCTGCCTCAACAAATTAGATCCCTGCTATGCGTCCATCAACATCGATGGAAACCTAATCAAAGTGGCCAAAGAAATTAAAACCCTGGGGGTATACCTGGATTCCACCCTGTCCCTCAAGCAGCAAGTGAATGCTACTGCTTCCTCCATGGCCTACACAAACAAACTAATTAGCGCCTGCAAGTCATTCCTTTCATCCAGTAGTTGCATTACCTTAGCCAGGGCACTAGTGCTATCCAAGATTGACTGCTGTAACACCCTCTACTTAGGCACTTTCGAAAGGAACCTCAATAAACTCCAGCTCCTCCAAAATAATGCTCTAAGAGCGGCACTAAGCATACTAAAATCTGCCCACATCTCCAGATTCAGGCAAGACGCCCATTGGCTGCCGGTGCAGGACAGAATTGCCCTTTGCACGCTCGTTATCCCTCACAGGAGCCTCTTAAATTCCGCCCCCAAAAACCTAGCAGATAAAGTCGACCAAACAGACCAACTAGAGCCACCTACTCACCGTCGCTAGATTTCATTTTTTTCTTCTGTTTTTCCTGTACTGCTATTCCCTAAATTGTCTGTAACTCATGCCCTAAATTGTAAATTGTCTGTCACTCATGTATAAGCCTCAAGCGCCCAGTTACCTGAGGGTTCGGTGCGCAGTACAAATAAATAAACTAAACTAAACTAAACTAAACTAAACTAAACTAAACAAAAACAAGCATTGGATGAGCTAGCTTTGGTATTTGCACAGGAATCTACATCTTGCAACTATCCAAATATTATGGACTGGAACTCTCATTATCCCTGACCTTTGATAATGCTTCATATGAGTGATCAAAAACCTTTGCAGAGCCACAGGTTGTAGAGCCTTGTGTGTATCAATGTGTATGTTACACTGAATCACTTTAAAAGGGAACAATCGGTTCTACGTGATTTCATCGCCGCACTTTTCATCGCAGGGTTTTTTGGCGCGATTTTTTTTCTCAAAAAAAACATCGATTTTTTTTTTTTGGGGGGTAACCGCCCCAAACCCCCCCTTCGTTTTTATTCTTTTTTTTTACATCCTGAATACCCAAACCCATGTTTTAAAAAAATGTACCCCCCCCAAAAAATTTGCTATTTTTTTTTACGAAAAAAATTTGCGGCAAAAAAACCTGCAATGAAAAGTGCACGATGAAATGACTGTATACCGATCTGTTTACCTTTCCGATGCAACTATATTTATGAACTTGCTGCTTTGGGTGTATTTTTGGTATATTTTAAATGTCTGTTCTTTGTCATTTTGATTCAATGAAACAATTGTCTCCGATGTCGTCAAAACACACCAACTACCAGAAGAGGTTTAGGGGTTTTTATTTTCTATTTAGTAGCAGGTCTAGTGGCCACTCTCTCTTTCTAACCAAGGGATGGGCAGTCTACCCCTAACCTAGGCTTCCCTCAACCCCGGACTTGTAATAGTAATCAGTAAGCTGTACAAGCTATCTGTCTATAGGTGATGGCTTAAAGGCAAATGCCTTCATTATACATACATCCCTAGAGAACAATTTGAGCCACACCTATCAGGAACTCAGTTTGGATGGTGCCTTGATATGATATGATATGATATGATATGATATGATATGATATGGCATTTGTAACACGCCTAAACACAAGTGTTTCAAGGCGCGAATCACCCTGGTTTCTTACCGTGTCTTTAACACCCTCCTACACCTTTCCATGTTCTACTCTCTTTCGCTCCATGCTTCACTAATCACTTCCAATCCTCACTATCTTCTACCACTCTCGTTCTCTCTCTATTATCTGTCCCCATGATGCCATTTATTTCTTTGTCTCCCTACCTACTTCTCCCTCCTCTACTCCTAATGTGCTCCTACCTTCCTGGCCATACAATAATTCTACTCTCTAGTACACATGCCTAATATTCTCACTTCTGCATTCTCACTTCTCCCACCTCCATGCCACTATTACTATGCCTTCACATCCCTACTACTCCCTCTTCTCTCCTCCACACCACTACCACTTCAACTCCACATCCTTGCAGCTCCCACTTCTACACTCTCACTCCTACAATGTTCACACCACCACTACCACACCACACTTTGTCCTTAATCACCCTTATTCCACTTCCTCAGTCACCCTTCACTAACTCCTAACTTTGCTACTACCATTTCACACATACACGCACACCTTACACTCACACTCACAACACAGTTCCATTTTCTATCACCAACCAAGACCTCACCTTCTCCATAGACTGCCTCCATCTCCATTCCACTATCCTTCCTTTTTCTGCTCTCTTGGTCTGCCACCTTCTCCTCCTCTGACCTCACCCGAACTAACCACACCTTCCTATAGTCTCTTATATACTCCCCTTACTACCTCCATTGATTATACCCTTCTTATTTCATGATTCACGATTCAATACCGTTATTCAACTTAGGTCTTCAGGTATAAAAACAAAAGTTAAATAAGCATATCAATAAAATTCAATTACATCTACATACATTTTCTGTAAAAAATAAAAACACACACATAAAAGCAGCAAAAAGGCTCAAAATATAAATCAAATAGTAATTACATGTAAAACAGCAGCGAAACTCGAACCATAGGTCAAAATGAAGGCTATACATGCATATGACTAAATAAAATAGATGGCTCATCAGGGGAAACACATTTAATCTGAATATATGTAAAATAAGGGAAAGCGAAGCCCAGCAACACATTATACCTCCAGACACAAAGAAGCCACCACATGGCCCCTTCTAATCCTGGTTGGATGGACATCTTTTCTTACCGAATATGCAACTCCTGGTTTTTCGATCGACTTACAGTAAATTATGGCTTCATTAATGGATCAAATGTGAGCTTCCCCCTAAAACAAGGGGTTTTCTTGTATTTAGTTCTTAAACATCTTAAACCATCACATAACAACATAAAACGTGTCAACGTTTCCACTCCCGATCCACAGACCGGGCAGATATCAGTACTTAGTTGGGTCCAGGTGCTAGAAAACAGACATTTTTAGCATGTTCACCCTGAATTCCATGTAAAGTGTGCATGCGTATTGTGGGTTTATCATACCTAAATATTCTTCAAAGCTGAAGTCATGTGTGATTGACAGATACAAAGGTCCCTGGCTCAACCTGCGGCATGCGTTCTCCATTCTCCATTCCCAATATTATTGCAGGGGTTTTTCCTCTAGATTTAATATCTTTGCCGGGTGATCCCACCAGTTTGACAAATCCATGACTGCCAGACGGCTTTTGAAGTGTGAAAGCCAGGGCAGTGCTCGACCCCTCTCCAGTGCCATAATGTCACCAAGGACTCCCTGTCTTTACTTGGACCCTGTGTGCCCCAAAGTCTGATCCAGTGCATCATCAGCCTCAGACTGACTTCTTATTATATAGACCAATCTTTCCCTGCATGGGTGGTGTAACAGATATCAAAACACATACAGGGGTGTGTGATATCCACTTTCTATCATGACAGGTAGCCGTGGATCATCAATGACGGCCCCTATGATCAAGGTACATGTGATGGTTGAAGTATTTGATATGGCAGTCTGTGTCAAAAAGCCATTCTGTGGCTCTGTTACCAGTTGCTCTGTCTGAAGCAGCAAAATGTCTATGATGAAACGCTGCTTCGCAGCTCTGGTGCAGCTGAGTGTGTTTTTTGTACAGAGCAGAAGGCAGTGTTCTGCACACATGGTATCGCTTGGTTTGGCTGGTTATTCCATGTCACGCAGTGGTTCAACAGTGTTGGGCTGCTGGTTGGGGTGCACTCATACTTGGAACCCGTCATGCACTCATACTTGGAACCCGTCAAGAGGCTTTTGCGGGCTGTTGTCTCTTTGGTACACTGCTGCGGCTGCGATCTCCAGTTCCCTAGAACAAATAGAAAGAAATTGGTCAGAATTGGAAATAGAGATAAGGGGTGATTAAGACAGGTACCAATTTCAATCACACGAGGAAATGAAGAAGGAACAGGGATGTGGGCCCTCGCACTGCCATGTTCCATCTCTGGTGTAGGACTGACTCTTGCTTCCACACTGATACTCAATGCAATCATAAAGAAAGTCACTACCAAGTAGGAACTGGCTAGTTGCTTAAACGTGTTTTCAGCACAATGGTAATATCCCATTTGTCCCATTTGAACATGCCTTCCGTGATGAAACTGTAGTATTACTAAAAGTCCCCTGCCGATTAACACAAGATAAATCACTAAATAGGGGCATGCATGCTCATCTTGTATTGTAGTTAACAACTTTTGATGTTCAACTGAATGTGTGGGTAGATAAAGTGCCTTAACTGCTTCTAAAATACTGCATAGTAGTATGTAACTGATCATACTTTAATAGTTGTAGCCTTGGCCATCTTCCACTCCAAATTGTACTCTAATCCCACACCACCTGTGACCACAGATGATATTGTATGTAGTTGAGAACAGCTACCAATCATCACTGCAGAGCTGATCTGAAACTTTTGGCAACCACTGGCAACTGCATCTTCTTACACACAGGAATTGAGTAGATTAAAGTAGGCCAGGTGAGACGCTGTACCTTCGCTGTAAGAAGAATCAGGTGTGAAGCAAAGTGTGAATTCAAGTGTACAGTGTGGTGGTAGGACAATGGCCAAGATACAAAAAATGTGTTCCTCCTCCTCAGCCATACTGTAAGTAATAATGCACCCATGGGTGAGAACGATAGATTACAGAGGCCAAACTGAGGGACGAACAGCTTCAGACCCTCATTTAATGTTGATTTCTCCACTTCTCCCACAGTGACAGCCAAACAAGCGCAGAGCCACTCTGGTAGCAATTGCTCCACAGAACGTTTAAGCACCAGTAAAGGAATTGAATTCTCCAACAGCCCGTGGATCCCCACTGGCAATTGATAAACAGTGAGTGTGGAACCATGTAGACATGACCTACTCTAGGTCCTAGGCACTATATACACACCTTAACTCACGGTTACCGCAACCCAAGAAGTCCAAGGGGGTTATTTTCACCCAAGCATGATAGAAGAGATATCCGAGTCACCCATGTATTTGAAGATACCTTGCCTGACCGCCAGATTTGAGGGTTAGGGAACCCACTAAGAGATATGGATCCAAGTCGCGAGACTGCCAAACCAATAATCTAGACTTCTGTTATTAGATAATAGCTGTCTAAGATGTTTCTAAAATTAAAAACCAAACAATAGAACACAAAATTTCTATTTTGATTATGGTTCCCTTTTAGGGGAAGACACTTTTTCCCTGCACATAACGCAGGGCAACTTGAGCCTATAGAACAAGGACTCAGGCACGAACGAAGGAAAAACAACTTGCAAACCACATTTTGTCTTGTTTGTCCATGAAATGAAGCCCTGGCAGATATGGCCAAACTTTTTTCTTAGCCCCTGAAGAATTTCCAAGCAGTAATTCAGTTGTTTAGAGTTGCAAAGAAACATGTCAGGCACAGTGTAAATTTGTTTTTTTCATTTTATATTGAAGGTGTAGTTGACAAAACAGAAACAGCATGATTGGTATGAGAGAATGAGTGGTGTGTGTATTGAGGTATGTCCATTGTGTACATGTTGCACAGCATAAGTCAATTTAGGTTAACAATGAATTGGATTGTTATGTATATGTAGAAAAGTTTGTGTTTATTAGTTGGCGGTTGTGATGTTCTTGCCTGATTTGATTCATTTGCGGCAGGACATGAGGAATTATTAAAAATTGTTTTAAAAGAACTGTATTGATTGAACATTAAAATATGTATATTTTGTACAAATGGTTGAAGTGAAAAGTATCTTCTTATGTCAAAGTGAAGGGACAGAAGGTGGTGAAGTCTCTCTCTCTGAGAAGGGAGGACAGTTTTAAACCACAAGCTCTGTGTTTGAAGTTTAAAGGGTTTCCCCTTGTAGTTAGATGGTCTGCATGTTGGTTCTTTTTCCCTCCACCTCTCTCTTTTGGAATCTTGATTCTAGTACGGTCTGCTGACCGTGAGGTTTGAAATATTGGTTGTGGCACAGACCTATTCGGATCCGCATCTCGGGCTCCCGCGCGTTTAGACACACCCCCCAGAAGGACGAGGTGGAAGGACCACTTTTTCAAGCAGGTAGATTGAATAGAAAATCAAGGTTTAACTAAGTGAAGATACACTAATCTGAAATGGGCTGATACGCCCATCATTCAGACCACAACGTAACGCAAACGAGAGGTAGAGCGACCTATATTGGATGACAGAGGGCTTATATGCCCTGTTTGGGTATATAAGAGCTGCAGTCTAGATGGAGTAAAATCCGGAAAAAAGAATGGCGCTTGACAAATGCAAGAGCTACGATGACAAATATGTCACAGAACTTCTGGAAAAAGCCTCTATGTTGGGAGGCTCATCAGAAACTACAACAAACATCACAAACTGGAATGGACTCAGCAATGTGAAAAAAATACTCATGAGAACAGAGCTGCATGGTTCGATCATGCTAGAATATCTGAGGAAAGGCACATTACCCCAAGGCTTGGTGGTCAGAAATGAGCCAAGGCTCTTCCTAGACAATAAAAACTTTACACTGCAATGGAGTTACGTGGCCCATAAGTGTGCCTGAGATTGGCTAATCTTAATAATAGATACCGCCGTGGAAATGACGGAAAAGATCTTAGTTGATCTGAAAACACTAGAGGAGGAGATACAGAAAGCTGTACCATTACAACTGTGTAAAAAAAGACTCAACACCCTCATGGTAGAAATGAATAGCTTTAACGAGAAAGCCTTCCCCTATACACAAGAAAATCATCACTCGCAGCAATCAACAGATGGAACATCCACCTATGGAGCTCAAGGGAAAAAAACGGGTGGCCTTCAGGAACACCTTGTACAGTTCGAGTGATGGTAGCTCCTATGGAGACCCCTCAACTAACCGGGGAAAACCTAATCAACGCAACCTGAGAAGGGGAAACAATCCATGCGGTCGGAGAAATGGAAACATTGGAAATAGAGGAGGCAACCAAGGAGGAAGACCCAATGATCAACATTTTTTAGAGAAAAGCCCAGAAGCCTGGGATCTGGAACCGCAAGTCACAAGGAGTATGCAGGCCTTGTGTTAAATCTTTCCAGCTACAATCCAACAAGAGACGAGATGACAATCTTGGAGAAAGGGGTGGGCTATGTCCCCACCAACTTACATAGTCCGTTCTCTTTCCGACAAGAGTTCAACCAATTTATGAGGAAAATTAATTTAGACCAATTCCTCCAAGACAAATCATATGAACCAGAAACCACAGACTCCAGCCTCCAGAACAACTCTAGGTTGTATGTACCCGTCGCAGCGCAAAGTGGTCAAGCAGTGGTATCCCAAAAAAGAGTACTTAAAGAGGTAGCACAGTTGGAAAAACCGACCAAGGGAAAGAGCATTTACCCGAACATCAGCCATAAGGAAAATGAAGCCATTAACAACTTAATAAACAACAAAGAGATTGTATTCCACAAGGCGGATAAAGGTGGCCAGTGATTCTCAACCATACAGACTACGTGAGGGTGTGTAACCGACAACTACTGGACCTAGCTTGCTAGCAGCCTCTCACAGAAGCCCCGACTGCTAAACTGCAAAATCTGATCTCTCTGAAAGTTTCTAAAGCCGAAGAAAGAGGATGGATTTCGAAGAAAAAAGCTGAATTCCTAGATAAAGAGAAACCGCAAATTCCACTGTTTTATACCCTCCCTAAAATCCATAAAACCCTGAATAATCCACCAGGGAGACCGATTGTGCCGGGAGTGAATTTGGTTCTGGAACGTCTCTCCAAGTTCGCAGATAAATTCCTTCAACCTCTAGTAAAAAAAATGGTGTCACATATACTAGACACCATGCAAAACATTGCTGAGGTAGAAGGGATGAACTTTAATCCCCTAACCCAAGTTCTGGTGGGGCTCGACGTAATCGCCCTGTATATAAGCATTTCCAGAGGGCCCTCCTGGATACGCTTGAGGAAAAACTACTACAGGACCATATAGTTAAAGCTACCCCAATATCTTTCATCCTATGGTGTGCCGAAATGACCCCAACAGAAAGCTACTTCCACTTTGAGGGATAGTTTTACAAGCAGATACAGGGCACAGCGATGGGGGCCACAGTGGCTCCGAGCGTAGCCAACCTTTACATGGGTTCGAAATATCTAAGATCATGAACATCAACAACCCCTATGTAAGTTTCATCACGTCTTGGCGACGCTACATAGATGACATTTGAGCTTTTCTTTAGATGGATCAACACACAAGACAGATTTTTGCAGTTCACAGAGAAACACAGCAAAAGCTCTATGGACTTCCTTGACATAACTATCACAGTGGATGTTGATTTGAAGAAATGTGTATGTCAGTCCTTACAATAAACCTACGGACAAATACTCACTTCTGCACTATTCAAGCTTCCATTCCCGACATGTACGGGATAACCTGCCCCTGGGACAATTTCTTAGGCTCAAAAGGAATAGTACAAGGAAAGCGGATTACCAAGTAGAAGCCAAGAAGACGGAAGAACGCTTAATTGACAGAGGTTATCCATCTAAAATCACCAAGGATGCACGGAAAAGGGCTAATAACAACAACTGAGGAGCCCTCTTGGAATATAAAGAACAGACAGAAATGAAGGAAAACACGAAACAGCTGGTAGTTGTTAACACATATAGTCACCTCTCAAATGGGATTAAGAAGATCATCTGTAAAAACTGGACTCTACTTGAAAACAGTGAACAACCAGTAGCCAAACCTATCATTGCTTTCAAAAGAAGCCGGAACGTGAAAGATCGATCACACGGAATGATGTAAGTCAAAGACACGTGACACAAAAACCTCTACCACAACAAGGGGGCTTACCAGAGCTTTTGGGACATGCCCCGTGCGGCCACTGCACATGCTGCACATACACATTCAAAAGTACATTGGTGGACATTGGACTCACCACACAGTGGCAACAGGAAACCTTCACCAACTGCAACTCCAATATGGTTATCTATGCCATATGGTGTCCAGAAAGAAAAATCAAAATCCGGATTGGCGAGCACAGAAGTTGCATCAGGAACCCCACGCGGAATGCGCCTTTAGTAGATTACTGGATAGAGGCAGTGCACATGGTGAACGATCTAAGCTGGACTCTCCTTCTCAAACAGAAAGCTGGAATGGACAGCAACAGGGACAAAAGGACACTACTTTAAAAGGAACAGAAGCTAATTTTCCATACAGATAGTATGAACACCGGATTGAATACAAAAATAGATTGTTGGGCGTAGTAAACGTTTAGCCATCCCCGTACTCCCAAGGGTCACACTTTTATAAGAAAATGAGCAACAGGTAAACTGAGTCGGGTAATAAAGCCACACCGTGACCTGTCATACGCATTCGACCACTTGCTGACGTCTCGACCTCCTTTGCCTAGTTTTTGCCCTCCTTTGACTAACGATACATGATGCAGTGTGTTTCTAGCACACTGACATGAACATCACTAGTACCCTGAAAAAACATACTTATCGATCACTCTCTAGAAGACGGGGAGTTGTGAATAATCCACATTCACATCGACTAAGTGGAGAGGGCAGGAGCCCCCTCCCACCGACCTCCCCCAGCACCTTTAGGCACTGCTGCCATCGCCACTCCGGCACCAAGCAGCTCATCATTGCAGCTGATCCAGCATCAGAGGACCGCTTGGGCCATCATCCATATTTTGCCACTAGATGCCCACTTCATCTGCCCCTACCACCATCAGAAGCCTCCCCCAGCCCTTGGCCGTTGAAACCAGTTGAAACCAGCTGGCTGCCTTCACAGAAAGCAAAGCAAAATGTCCAGCGCTGATCGGCATGAAAACGAGGCTTGGATGCCTCTACGTTGCTAAGCAATGTATTTGAATTTTAAAGAAATCACTTCCGCCGGCTGGCGGAGAGCCGGCAGCCACCGAAGGCCAAATAAGGCCCTGTTAGCCCCTGTTTGCAACTGGGAGCAACGGACCTATTGTACCCCAAGACAACGCTTCATTCATGCATATTGGCACATGATTACTATTGCCATAACACTTTGCGCTGTCTAAATCGACTCTCCCATTTCATCTCATCCATGCTGTCACATGGTAATGGATCCACATCAGACCACACGACATGGTGGCATTCTACACCGCAAATCGTACCTGTACCTGGGGATTACTCTCAATAGACTGCATTATAATAATCATTCTAACCTGATGTGCTGCTAATACACTGTCTCCATCTCACCCGAGCTATTGCATCACCTTAGTATCACTGTACTCAATCAGGCCTACACCTGTCTTCGGCCGACGCGCAATACTGTGCCGTAAAAGCATTCACGAGGCTTGTTGTTAACTCACCTGCTTTTTGTCTTGTTGCTATCTGGCATTAGCCTTTGCTGTTTGAAATAGCCCATTGTTCAAATTTTTATCTGCATTGCTTGCTGAATTAGCCCATTGTTCACTCGCCAAATGAATGTTGAAATAGCCTAAATGTTTATCTGCATTGCTTGCTGAATTAGCCCGTTGTTCACTCACCAATGAATGTTGAAATAGCCTAAATTATATTGCATTGCTTGCTTTAATTAGCCCACTGCTCTATCGCTAAACATTCCTCTTAGAAATATCTTAACATTTACTGGCGTACCTGTTTGAACTAGCCTAGACTGTATGCGGTACCACCTTCTCCCACTTAGCATGTGTACCACACTCCTCTACCATAGCTTGCTAGGCATATTACTTTTCCTCAACAAATAATGATTTTTGCCAGGATGGATCCAACCAACTGTCCAAACGCCTTCAGTCTAACTAATCGCACCAGGACCAACACTCACAGGCCCAACTCCCTAACTCACCACACCACACCTGCACTCACTCATCCCCAACTGCAATTCCAGACTCATCACACTCAGACACTCTACCCATGCTCACTAACGCCATTCCGGCACATGCAACCCTCAGAAACTTCAGACTTGCAACGCGTACCAAATGTGGACTGAACCAGCCTCATCTCACAGTCCACATCCAAAACGTCCAAACAGTCACGTCTAAACAAAAATAACCCCACATCACTATATAAATGCACCCTGCTCAATGTCTGCTCTCTCACCGCCCATGCTCTTGAAGTCAACAACCTCATCACAAGCCAGGATTTAGATATACTTGCCATTACTGAAACATGGTTACATGAGGCAGCTGGCCCAACCATCTCATTAGCCCTACTCCTAGGTTACTCTATTCTCAGACAGGACAGACTATCTAAGATAGGAGGGGGGGTAGCCTTGATCTTCAAATACGCTCTTCCTTTTAGGCCCATACCCCACCTATGGGAGGGCAATGCAGACATCCTATCAGCCAAATTATATTTATCTCCCAAAAACGCCATAAATATGCATGTCATCTACCGGCCTCCGGGTCTCCCTACAGACTTCCAAGGTCAGGTCACCCACTTACTCAGTGAAAACCTTCAAATAAACACTAAAACCTTACTCTTAGGCGACCTCAACCTAGGACTCAATGATCCTAATGATAAAGCTGCTAAAGCACTCTCCAAGGACCTTACAGATCTCGGTTTCTCCCAGAAAATGATGACCCCCCACTCCAAAGAACGCACCCTCGACTGGGTTGTCGACCACAACTGTGACTCCACCATCACATCCAATTCACCCTACCCATGGACTGGCCACAATTGTATACAATTTACCATCCCCTCAGCCTCAAGCATCAAAACCACCATACAAGCACCTGCTACTCAAGCAAGAAGTTCAAAAAAGCAAACCACAGACAATCTTTGTCCATATCTTGACATCCCATGCTTGGCACCTTCTTTCTCACAAGACCCAAACATCCTAGCGGATATATTCAAGGATACCATTAATCACGCAGTAAACACCATTGTCACACAAGAAGAAAATAAGGAAAGAAAGTCGTTCCACTAAAACTCGTGGTTTACAGAAGAGCTCCAAACCTTACGTAATAAAAAACGGCAGGCACAAAAAAACTGGCAGGCTAACCCCTGTGTCACCACTAAAGAAAGCTTCAAAACTATTGCCAAAAAATACAAAGATGCCATTTTCACTACCAAATCTGATATCCGACGCCAACTCCCAATCCAAAGAACTCTTTACTATCTTTAATGAACTCACTGACCCTCCCATCTGCACAGAAAAGATCATTAAAGACGAAGCATGGTGCTCAAGCATGCAAGCTGCCATGCTTAAAAAAATAGACCTACTACAAAACAAAATACAAGACCATTACAATGCCTTAATGAAACAGAGCCAGCCAATACAGACCCTGCCAAGCAGCAAAACCACCAACTTCACTAAATTTGCATTTAAAGACATCACAGAAGAAGAGGTCATAGACATCCTCAAACACCTCAAACCTTCGCAATGCAAAGGCAATATATGCCCTCCCAAGATCACCAAAGAGTGTGCAGAGCCTCTTGCCCCACTCATTACCACTTTCATCAATTCATCATTTAAATCAGGCATTGTCCCAGACAGCCTTAAGGAGGCATGGGTGTGTCCACTCTTAAAAAAGCCCACACTAGATCCATCCCAACCTAACAACTACCGACCAATAACTACCATCCCGTTTCTGATCAAAATACTAGACAAGGCCGCTAATAGCCAGATTCAACATTATTTAGAAACCAATTCAATCCTGGGAAAAGGACAGTCCAGATTCTGCATAGGGCACGGAACTGAAACCGCCCTGTTAGATCTAAAAAATCAAATAACGCAGATCCTAGGGAAAGGCAAGTCTGCCCTACTCCTCCTATTAGACCTCTCAGTGGCGTTCGATCTTGTTGACCACAAAACCCTCACCACACACCTCACGCATGATGCACACTTCTCTGACCAAACAGCTTCCTGGATCACCACCTTCCTCGAAGGCAGAGCAATGAAAGTCTTCTCCATCACAGCAAATGCAGCCCCCACCATCATTCACTGTAGCATCCCACAGGGATCTTGTACTGCCCCTACGCTTTACAATCTCTTCAATGAGCCCCTATTTGTTAAATTGGATGCACTGGGGATTGCATACACTAACTATGCTGATGATACCCAAGTGCTCCTTCCTCTATCTGGCTCATGCTACCAAGATGCCACAACTCTACGGCAAATCCACTTCACTATTCAAGCATGGATGGCCTCAAATGGCCTATACCGCAATGGGGACAAGACTGATATTCTTATCCTTGGCCAAAAGTCCACGCTAGCTAAGCTAGACTCTCTATATTCCAACTTCAATAACTGCATCATCCCAGTCCTTTCCTCTGTGAAAACACTAGGGGCCTTATTATGAGTTATGCCGGTAAGGGAAAAATTATGGCGGTATGTAAATACCGGCATCATTTAACGTTCCGTAGCATTCTGACCCACAAACCCGGTATTAACGGCACCGTTATTTACGGTGCCGCTAATAGCGGCATAGGCGTGTACACGCGCCTCCTCAGGTAGTAAATACCGGCATGCCGGTAATAGGGGGCAAACACAACCCATGCAAACATGCAAATACCGGCATCGCGAACACAGTAATAACAGGCTGCATGATGCCGGAAAAACAGGCATCGCGGACCACCCGCAAACAGCAACCAAGATACAAGGCAGCTGCCACAGGTGCACACAATCCCCACAGGTGGAGTCAAAGGAGGCTGTGCCAGTATGAACTGAGCACACCCACACACCACAACCCCCCCCACAGGTGTAGGCAACGCAGAGTGGCCCAGTACAAAAGGAGCACACCTACACACCACACCCCTTCCTACACCAAAATGCTACCACTAGCATTTGCAATCATGGCGCAGGAGGACATGCCTATACTGCTACAACTACAGCAACAACAGCAACAACAGCAACAACAACAACAACAACAACAACAACTACACCAGCAAGAACAGGCAGCACAGAGGTGACACAGGAGGAGAAGGAGGGTGAGACAGGCCCAGCAATTACCACCAGCGCAGCCACCAGCGCCTCGTAGGCAGCCACCAATCCCTTGCACCAGACCCAGCCCATTCAACCTAACCCCTGAGCAGATCCACACCCTGTACCGGTTGGACCGTGACACCATCACCACCATAGTGGACATGATACACAACGACATTGCCAGCCACATACAAATACGCACTGCCATCCCCCCACTACTGAAGGTGGTGTCTGTGCTACACTTCCTGGCCACAGGCACCTACCAACACACAGTGGGCCAGCTGCATGGCATTTCACAACCACTATTCTCACGCATGCTGAACCAAGTGCTCGATGCCCTCCTGAAGCACGCAAGCACCCACATATCCCTACCACGGACTGGCCAGGAGATAGCCGAAACCAAAGTAGGCTTCCATGCACTGGCCGGCATGCCCAATTGTGTTTGTGCCATCGACTGCACCCATGTGGAATTGGTAGTCCCCCATGCCATAGAGGCGGTGTACCGCAATCGCAAGCAATACCACTCCATCAATGTGCAAATGGTATGTGACTCCAGCAAAATCATCACCCATTGCTGTGCCAGATTTCCTGGATCCACACATGATGCCATGGTACTGCGCAACTCCACGCTACCCCGTCACATGGAGCGACATACTGGACCATGTGCCATGCTGCTCGGTGAGTTGCACAACAGGCCCATGGTCATGCTGTGGGGTACTCATGTGTGCGGATGCAGAAGGGGGGGATAGTACACCTGGGTGGGAAAGGGGGGGATAGTTTACTAGGGTGGGAAAGGGGGGGTAGTTTACCTGGGTGGGAAAGGGGGGGTTAAAAGTACACCTGGGTGGCAATAGCCAGTGAGTGGAGAATGAATGCAGAGCTAAACACTCCTCACCTGACACAGCCAAACGGAAAATGACACATCACCGGGCCACATATCACAAATAATGCAAATGGATGACAACAAGTAAGAGGCACAACCGGGGCACCATGGTGATGGCAAGCAATGCATGACTGAATAGGATGGCAACTGTGCAAATGCGGCCAGTGTGACCATGCACAGTGAAGAATGAACAACATGAATTGGAGGCTAAACATTGTCTCACTGCCACAGCACATCTGCCTCAGCATGCATGCTTACACCCTGCATCATCTATTCAACCCCATCCAGTGTCCCGCACCTCTTTCCAATATACATCCCATATAGGTGACTATTTGGTACACGTACAGGGACATGTGCATGCTCACACCTAATAGCTGCTGCCATGACCGTGCTCCCTGAAGGTGTCAGTTCAGAGTGACACACACCTATTTGTATCTGCTTGCAGGTGATGGAGGATATCCCTTGAGGCCGTGGCTACTTTCCCTGTGCGGAACCCGCAGAACAGCCATGAAGAGGAGTACAATCGTGTGCACACCCGCATCGTGATTGAGCAGACCTTTGGCCTGTTGAAGGCGCGGTTCCGCTGCCTAAGCAGGTCTGGTGGGGCACTCCTATATAGGCCTGAGAAGGTGGCAAAGATCACCATGGCCTGTGTCATACTGCACAACATGTGCGTCCGAAGGAATGTACCACTGCCACCTGACATTGACATGCATGGCCCGGGTGAGGATGAAGGGGATGGAGACGGAGGCGAAGGAGCCCCCCTGCCAGTACGTGATGCACGGGACGGCCATGCTGTACACCAAGCACTAATTGACGAATACTTTTAAGACACAGGGACCATGAATAACTTTTGTCAGTCAGACACTGGGCCAATGTGAAAATGCACAAAGGGAATGTTGTAATTTTGAGACTGAACACCGTAACACATTAAATGGATGCACACCAAAAATGACAATGTCCAGCCATGGATTGTTCTCCAGAAAACTTGTGTATTATATGAAAGTGCAAAACTGTGCCCACTCCCCCCTCCCACGATCCCCCAACACACTCCCTCACCCACCCCACAGACCCCAGTGAACAGCCCAACAAACTCCCTCACCCACCCTACAGACCCCAGTGAACAGCCCAACAAACTCCCTCACCCACCCCACAGACCCCAGTGAACAGCCCAACAAACTCCCTCACCCACCCCACAGATCCCAGATGTCCCCATGTGTGCAACAAACAGTGTTGCCTTCAACAATCCTACTCCTCACATTTCTTCCATTTTTCAAAAAGTCATTTTTTGGCGACTTTCGGGTCTGGGGGTGCCATGGCCATGCACCGTGCACTCCTGCGCGTTAAGCGCACGGGGCTTGATTGGACAGAGGTGGAAGGTGTTGATGTGGTCGAGGTGTCAATTGTCAATCCTCTGTCAGACCCATGGTGTGGCTGCTGCACTTGCCTGATGTTGGCTAGTAGGGCCTCGGCCAGTGACCCCATGCACTGCCTGAATGCAGATGTGGACGCCTCCACGGCTGCTGTATTTGCGGCAATGGCCGTGGCTATGGCCTTCATGGCCTCATTACCGGCAAGGATCTGTTGCCGCATGATCTGCAGCATCTCGTCTTCACGGGCCTCCACCCTTGCCAGACGGACCTCAAAGGGGGTTTCTGTCGCAGGTGTACCGGTGGAGGGCTGGGTGGTGGAGGGCTGGGTGGTGGAGGGCTGGGTGGTGGAGGGCTGGGTGGTTGAGGGCTGGGCGGTGGAGGGCTGGGTGGTGGAGGACTGGGTGGCAGAGGGCTGGGTGGTGGCAGGCACCTGCGTGGGGCCCTTGTCCTGGGCACTGTCGTCCTCAAATATGCCGATGTCCGAGTCCCCTAGGTCGGAGTCATGGAGACATGGGTCATCCAGGCTCTCTGTCTCCGCAGGGGGGGGTGGTGGGGCCAATGGGTGTTGGGCTGGGCGATCCTGAAAATTCTTCGGCCTCTTCAACCACCTCTGTGGACAGGACGTCCGTGGTGGCCGGCGGTACAGCTGGCACTGTCGCAGCAGGTGCCCCCTGCAGAGATGATGCCTTGCGCAGCAAACTGGGAGTGGTCAGAGGACATTTTTTGGAGGAGGGGGTTGCGGTGTCCCTGGTCCCCTTGCTTGCACTGGATGTGCCTGGCCCCCTGTCCTGGGTTCCACCTTCCTCATCGGTGCCTGGGGGATAGAAGAGATGCAGGTCATCAGTGAGATTGCCAAATGGCAGCTGTGATTTGTGGCAGTGTTATATCTTGATACATTCAGGCATGATTTAATTTCTGTTGTGTGGCATTTGGTGTACTGAGGGGACATGTTGGCAATGATTGCATGGCTGGTGGCAATGGATTGTCTAGGCGTGGGGGGACATGGGCATGGATGGGTTTACAGATTTCACGCAGCATGCGTGTGGTGCAGGGGGTGGCAATCAATATTCTGTTGGTGAGTTGATGTTGCCTTGGGTATGGGAATTGCCTTGCCTATTCTGACTCCCACCTCACTTGTGTCACATCATGTTTTGTTATAGGTGGATGTGATGGTTCACTCACCTTCCTCTTTTGTAGTAGCTGCCCCGTACTCCTGCTCTCCAATCCCCTCAATGGATTCTGGATCGATGAATCCACTTGCAATCTCCTCCCATGTAGTGAGCTTAACAGGGGAGTATGTGCCACCGCCTGTCGCCATTGTGGCCCTCCGGTTCTCCGCAAGGATCTTCCGCACACGGAGGCGGAGGTCGTTCCAGCGCTTTCTGCAATCCCGGACACTCCTTGGGGTAACCCCCACTGCTGTTACCCTCTGCGCAACCTCCTGCCACACCTGTTTTTTATGCGTTTGGGCCGCATGCTTCAGGTCCGTGCTTCGGATAATGTCAGCATGCTGTTGTAGGGTGTCCGCTAGCATTGTCAATTCTGCATCTGAGAAGCGCTGCTTCCTCTTCCTTTGTTTGCTTTGTTTGCTTTTTCCGGTGGCCTTTGACATCCTGGTTCTGTTTTGGCACTCAACAACACGGGTGTAGTGGTAGTAATGGAGGATGGCAATGGATTGTGTTTTTAAAGATGGCCGCCGGCCCATTTCCCGTTCCTGCGCGATGATGTAATTTCCGGGTCTGTTTTTTGCGAACACGGTAATACCATGGTGGTATTACCGTGCCGGTATTTACGGGTTAGTGTGAGGCGGTAGCGCAATGGGAGGGCCCCGCGATGCTGGTATAGGGGGCTTGGAGGCCCTTTACCGGCATGGCGGTGTTGCCACTACCGGCATGGGGGAACGCCCGTGCTCGTGCACTCATAATGACCCGCTATTAGCGGGTTCATACGTGCACGGACCCGCTCATTCCGCCATGCCGGTAATGAACACGGTTTTACCAGCATACTCGTAATGAGGCCCTTGGTGTCCATATTGATGCTTCACTCTCTATGAATAAGCAAGTCAACCCTATTGTCTCTGCCTCTGCCCATAGCACCAAACTCATCAATGCTATTAAACCGTTCTTAACTAAGAACAACTGTCTATTAATAACCAGAGCCACCATAGGGGCCAAGCTTGATTATTGTAATGCGTTATTACCTGGCACCTCCTCTAAAAACATAGACTCCAATTCACCCAAAACAACTCACTCAGAGCAGCTTTAAGCATACCAAAAGTGACCACATTTCAAAAGTGAGAAAATCTGTTTACTGGCTCCCAGTGAAAGTCTGTTATCACATTCAAAATTCTTACAACCACACACAAATGCATAAACCTCACAGCACCATCCTACCTCTCAGATACACTATCTAGATAAACCTCATCCAGGCCCACTAGAACTTGCTACTCCAACCAACTCACCATCCCTCGCATTAACAGAGCCAAAGCAGGAAGGGACAGTTTTTCCACGCTACAGGGGCGCTACCATTAATGCTTCTAACATGGGCTGTCTCCTTACTTTACGCAACTAGAGTAATATGGAGGATGAGGTAAATAGGGCACCCAGCTGAAAACCATTCAGAAGTAATCAAGGTGGGCCGCCAGGATATAAATACGGCAACACCCGCCCCGGATGTAGATGGAGGAGGAGAACGTCCGTGACACTCACGCAATCGGACGCCAGTTGGAAACACAAAGGAGACCAACGGTAAGGTTCCATGTAATGTGTACGAAACGTTAATAATGGGATACGAGTCGGGAACACCTTTAACTGAGGGTGATGCAAACCTATTTTCAAATGCTGGTAAAGTTGTCTATCTTTTCTTACATTTACTAACTCGTCGCTAATGCAGACCGACGAGGAGCTTTAATTCATCCCCTCCATTGACGTACCGCACAGCAATGAATGAAATCATCCGTCTCATTTTGGACTCCACACAAGGGCGTTAGCCAGTGAAGCCGATCTGCGACCACAGGCTGTGCATGTAGCGTGTACAATCAAATGGTAAAAACTGGAGCAGTAAGGACCTTAGAGATGATAAAAGTAATCATGAATCAGCTTCAGCCCACATACTAAAGGGCCACTGTTTTCTCTATTATAGGACCACACTGAGAAACAGAAACCCGACAGAGGGCACTACGAGTGAAGCCTAACCTTTAATACCTGGAAGATTTCGAAGAGCAGGACTCACTACTTGATTAAGTTTGCAAAAACAGGAGCACTATAGTTTATAACACCCATGGGTGAGAATGATAGATTACAGAGGCCAAACTGAGGGACAAACAGCTTCAGACCCACATTTAATGTTCATGTCTCCACTTCTCCCACAGTGACAGCCAAACATGCAGAGCCACTCTGGTAGCAATTGCTCCGCAGAACGTTTAAGCCCCAGTAAAGGAATCAAATTCTCCAACACCCGGTGGATCCCGACCGGCAATTGATAAACGGTGATTGTAGAACCGTGTAGACATGACCTACTCTAGGTCCTAGGCACTATAGACACACCTTAACTCACGATTATAGCTGTCCAAGGACCTACCGCCAGGTAAGTAAACACAAATCAAGTTTTGCAAGCACACTGCGCAACAACACTTGATTAAAGCAAAATTGGTATAGTGATTTTTAATGAAAGCTAGAGTAGCCTGACACGTGTTTCGGGCACTTGCCCTTCCACTGAGGCTACAAGGTTTTCTGTACATGCAAAGTAATGTAGTACAAGGCATTTGAACCATTTACATATATAAACCCAAGGTGACAGGGCAACCAAAGAGAAAGGCCATAAAACAATTATTTTGGTCATTCATGGCACGATATTGTACATTTCAATTCATGGTGCCAAAGCAAAAAATTATTAAAAGCAATTTAGAAATAAACAAGACATCCATGTATAACATAATTGCAAAGAAATCCATACCAATTGTGTATTCGGAATTCATCAAGTCAATTAGGGAGAGAAGAGCGGAAGATAAACAAGGTTTGTTAGCTTAGGGGTTCTTAGTGGGCCATACAAGTTGTAGGGACTGGAATTAAATTTAAACCATTACCTGAAGTTTGATTCAGTTGAGAACTGTAATTAAGGGAAAATGAATTGTTAATCCATTTACGGGACATCGAATAAAGCATGCTATTTCTGCAATATAAGCAAGAAAAATGTAGGCTTTCCACTTACCCAGGATATGGTAAGTGATTAATTAACGATTTCTCACGGGCTCCGTTGTAAATTTAATTTGATGGGCGTATTAGGCATATGTTCCATTGCATATAAGGAGTAATTGGACATATATTGGACAATGGCAAGTGCCAAACCAGTACCTGTCACTTGCAGTTGCAACAAAATATAAGGTAGCGTTTCCGCGTTACAGCTTTGAAGCACGGGAAGGTTCCATAAACAATCGTATGTAGTAAGCCCAGCGGTGAGGTGAAGGAAGGGGGGAAGGGAAAGACATAAACAGACAGCATAATTAACACAAGCTGCGTGTCTGTCAGATTAATTAAGCTGCGCGTAGACCCTTGCGGCTTTTAGGGGTCTACGCGTAAGTTTGAGCCTTACCAGCATATCCGCTGCAGTTCGAACTGGAGCCTGTCGGCTCTTTCGCGTGCTGTCACGAATATAGGTAGGCACGTCTGTACGTCTGCATTCGCTGCTGCGCTAGTGGAACTATACGTCCGCCATCTTAGGTGTGTATACACGGCAAGAATTCAGAGCAGTTCCAAGGTTAATTAATTCCAAGGAAACCACCAACCGTTTCCATTGATTAGGAATAAGAGAATTATGCTAGAGGATATATGTTCATATACATTTGTGTCACTTACATCCACATTTGTCTTGGGAAAGAGATGGGGTGGTCCAGTATTATGAGAAGAATTACTTCACTAAGTACAGACGTACAGACGTGCCTACCTATGCAACATGGGTTCAGTTCCTGTTCCAGTGCTTAGAAGATGGAGGAGGCTGGCATTAAGCAAGATATAAAGGACCAACAACAATAATAAAATGGGCCTTTTCTAGGGGTGATGTCATGAAGCTGCTGCTACTTATATTTTAAAATAAATAAAAAACTGCAATAAGTGTGACCTGCAACACATTTGTCCCTGCTATTTCCAATCTTACTATGAGGGAGAGCCCTTGGTGACTCGCAGTGGATGGTGGGGTGCCCATGGTTAAAATCATGGTTAAAATGGTTGGGGGATATTCACGCTCTGGGTAACTGGCAGGAGTGGGCTGCTGCGCAATGGTTCAAAATTCACTATTGACAAGAAAATCACTGCACGTGTCGCTCCGTGTCAGGCCAAAAGGAGGGTTTGTCGAACAGGAAATCATATCATGCCTCCTTTATTGTATATATTGGCCTAAGCCCAGTCGCTCTGCGAAGAAATCCGCGTTGCAAGGTTCTGACCTTAGATCGATTTAGCCGCCAATTTAGGTTCATCTGCCATTTTGATTCTCGCTCCAAAGTCACCCTGTGTTCTAAAATGGTGGACAGTGTTCTTCTGTTAGTAACATGGCCGTCTTGACCTCTGTATGCATGTTAATGCTTAAACTGCCAGTAGGCCAAATGTTAGGGTCATGTACTGAGACCTTGTCCTTCGTTGACCTAGAGGTCGAGGATTACCTGTGCCAACGATACTAATCCGTGAGCATATGTTAAGCGCAATGTTGTTAAATAGTAAACGTGAACACTTGTTGAACTACATTGTATTAAAATATGTACTAAGGCTTATGTTAGATCCAAGAATGTACTGTTGCTATTGTGACTTGTTGAACATATAAACTGAAGTTGATCCATATGCATATAGCTGGGCGAGTCAGAGGTGAACTCGGCACAAACCCTAGATTGTGAATTATTAACGTACAGAGGGGCTGAACCTCATGTTACAAAACTGTATAAAAGGTATGAATATTCTGATGTACAGTCCCACTCACTTCACACACCGAACAGGGCTGGTGTTCGCTGTGTTGTACTGAGAGCCTGATAGCTATCTGTTGCTTTGTCCTTTGAAACTGTTCAGTTGTAGAATAAAGATCTGTGTATCTTTTGTAAACCTGTGTTGGTGTATTTCCTTTTGGGGTACTCAGCCTCGATATTCTCTTTTAGCTTTTACAGATGGCGCCCGAATAGAGACCCTGAAGATTGGTTCTAGCTCGTTGAAGGTTGGCGCGGCTATCGGACCGGGATCGGACAGTGTAAAGGGGCCCCCTTTCCTGAATGAGAAGCAACACCTCAGGAGCGCTGCATAGCCCGATCTCTGGACGGTGAGCACGCGGTCCGAGTCGGCATCTTGACGAGGGTCCACATATCGAGGTGGGCAGATTTGCCGAAATCACCAAACACGAGGTAAACTTTGTTAGAAAACTTTGAAATCCGATCGGACCTCCTTAGGATTTGATCAGGTAAGTTGTGACCCGATTCTTAAGTATCCTGATAATTTGTTTTGGTGTGTGTACTATGTACTGTAAGCATGACATTGGTAGTATAGTGTTTAATGATATTTGGCACAGACAAACTAGACATGCTTCCGAACTTCAGTGGCCAATCAATGGTAGTTTTGAAATCCCTCATATTGAATACTTAGAATGTATACTATTGAAGAAAAAGGCTAGACCTGCAGCATTTGACGTATTACAGAATTGGAAAAGAGAAGCTTTACAGCAGCTCAAGAGTAGAGAAAAACATGTGTGCCGTCATAAGACGAATGCCGAAAAAGCATTGTTGTATGACCAAAATAAACAGTCTGAGTCAGCTAGGAATATGGATAGGGCTTTCTCACTTGGTATCCAGAAAATCTATCCTTCTATAGACTTTCATGTTTCTGACAAACTTATTGATAAATTGTTAAATGAACGAAGGCCTGGTGCCACTGCGCCACCTCCATATGTTCCTCTTACTACTGCTTTGCCTCCTCCTGCTCCTGTTGCTCATCCTATTGTTCCTCTTCCTCCAGTTGTTGGCCCTCCTTTCATCGCTGCTCCTTTACCTGCTCCTCCACTTTTGCCTTCTGTACCTGACGTTCAAAATGTGCCTACTCTCCCTCTTCCAAGTGGTTCTACACTACTTGTAATAGACCGGGAAGCGGGATCGAGGGTTGTCACTCGCAATACTGTACCTCCAGAGAAGAAACGCGAGTTGACTGCATGGGCTAGGCATTGCATGGAGAAGGGTGATCAAGCTAATGTTTTTGCCACACTTTCTAATACAGACAATTTTCCTGAGAAAAATGTTTTTATTGAGGGATTAGGTATTAATTTGTGTGTAATGTGGGGCAGGTTAAATGATACAGATCCCCCACAAGGGTTGAGGGATCTGAACACTTTAGCGTTCTCTAGAGATACTGCAGAGAAAGTACAAGAGCATGTTGAGAGGGTATTTGAGTATAGAAAGGAGTTGGAAAGATTACAGAATGACGATGAAGATGGAGATAGTTTGGACATTATGTGTGTGCAGAAACGGTTCCTTCCTTGTTGTAAATCGATATCTGAGGAAACGCGAATTTGCACGAAAGACGCGATTAGATGGATTTCAGATACCTCGATAACTTCTGTTGAAGTATATGACACGTATAGTCAGTATATGTCAGAAATGCAAAGGAAAGTGATACAGGTAATAGTAGAATACCTACAGGATCACTGTGTAAAAAGAAAGATTTGTTGTCCCGCAGAGTTATCGAGTATTTACAAGAGAGTTTTTTCGTTTGACACTTCTTCGGCTGCTTTAGCGGTCGATTTGGCTCTGTTGCTTAGTAAGCGTTCGGAGTTGCCTACTTCTCAGTTGTCTATGAGAGAGGTTCCTCCGACATTTGTCCCAAAACTAGAAATTCCTGCTAACGCTGTAGCAGGTTCACCAGCTCAGGATATTCCTGCGCACTATGTGTCACAATTTGTTCACGTTCCATTCTCGAGACTGGAAGTCAACACCATTAGAAAATCTATTCCCGACATTAGGAAGAATCCGACAGGGTTCTACAAAGAAATAGAGTCTGTTTTGCAATCCTCAGTATTCACTTTAAGTGATATTGATCTGTTATTTCCTTTACTCCTGCCTGTAGATGTGTGGAACAGATTAGAACTATAGACAATGTAGCAGGGCTAGGAGACACATGGACTAACATAATTAGACTTAATGGAGAAAGGCAAGCTGGCGAAAGGCCACCTCAGGTGATACTAACTTTACCTGATAGAATAGTTGCAAAACTGAAAACTATAATTCCCGAAAAGAGAATTATTTGGGACAAGCTTACTGCCTGTGTTTAAGGGAAGTCTGAGGGTGCTACTAAGTTCTTTAATCGGTTCAAACAGGTATTAACAGATTTCAGTGGACAAGACTTAGGCACAGAGTCCTGGGAAGAGATTATTTGTAGACACATTTGTGCGTGGATTGCTGCCTGACATCCAGTCGCATATTATGTCTTCTGAGAGCACTAGGCAAGAAAAGTCTCAATCAGAAGTACTGCATATGGCTCAGTACTACGAGAATCGTGTCAATCATGAAAAGGAAAGAGTCGAAAAGAGGAAAGGTGATTTGAAGACAAAAGTATTAATGCAGCAAATTGTAAGAGGCCCTAGAGGGGATAATTCACAATTTAGAGGTCAGTATGTTCCACAGGGAAATGTGCCCTTGGGTCCTGTAAACATTAACCAGTGTGCCTATTGTAGGCAAGAGGGTCATTGGTGTGTACAATGCCCGATCCTCTGACAGAGGTCAAATAACACATTTGGGAATATGGGTAGACGATCCAGAGGTCGCCCGGGTGTAGGGGGCCCTGGTAGAGGTCAGTTTTCACAGGATTCACAGCAACCTTTTTCACAGGACAATCAGGCATCAGGTGTGAATACTAGAAACATTTTTGATCATCCTTCTGCTGCTTACCTCTGGAGAAGAACTTCCTTTTGACGACATTCTGTTTCGCTAGGATTGCCCAAAGCAGGGTTTGGAACCAATGCCTATTCCCGTTGATCATAAAGGTCCCTACGTTGAAATGATAGTGGGAAATAGGAAACATCTATTCTTGATAGATACCGGGGCACAGAAGCGTTCCATTGATCATTCTCGGGTTCCAAACATTCCACTGTCAGGGTAAACTAACGTTTCTGTAGGGTTTTCTGGCACACCAGTTGTCTGTCCCATTTATTTGCCGGTACTTATTTCTTTAGGTCCCTTTACGGACCATTGTCCATTCCTTTTGAGAATTTGAGAATTGAGAATTTGTTGGGGTTGAATCTGTTGAAGGAATTAAATGCGGTAATTCATTGTTCTTCTGATGGAGTGCGTTTGACGATTTCACTACAGCAAATTTCTGTCTCTCAATTCTTGACCAGACATTTGCCGCCGGAATTTAGTGATGTTCCGGAGTGTTTATGGGCAATAGACGACAATGATGTTGGTGTTTTACAAATCGAACCTATTAACATTTTCTTGAAACATGGAGTAAAGTTGCCACGCATTCCACAGTATAAGATCTCGGTTGACGGTGAGCAAGCTTTGAAATTAATCCTCTCCGATTTTGTGCATCGAGGGGTGATTGAGGAAATTGCAGGTAGTTTGTGCAATAGTCCGATTTTGCCCGTGTACAAAAAAGGTGATAATGCAATTCCTTTTCGTTTCATAATGGATCTGCGTGCCATCAATAAGATCGTCACTCCACAATTCCCAATTGTGCCTGATGTGACGACGATATTGACTATGATTCCGGCTTCAGCTACTTACTTTAGTGTTGTGGATCTAAAGAATGCTTTCTTTAGTATTCCTATACATAAGGACAGTAGATACCTGGTCACGTTCACCTTAGGGCGATGCTCGTTTACCTTCACCCGTGCACCACAAGGTTACACGGAAAGTCCTAGCATCTATAGTAGGGCTTTGAACGAGCAGCTTGACACCCTTGAGTTGCCCTCTACTTGCACACTGCTTCAATATGTTGATGACTTGCTTTTAGCTGCTGACTCAGAGAGCGCTTGTAAGGAGGGCACTGTGTTGTTGCTTATTCACCTGGCTTAACATGGACATAAAGCTTTGCTTAAAAAATGTAAATATTGTTGTCAGGAGGTCACCTATTTAGGCTATCTCCTGTCACAGGAGGGAAGAAGGTTGACGCCTGAATGGATAAAACTCATTTCTAGCATGTCTGTCCCAAATACACAGAAAGAAGTTAGAGCCTTGATAGAAATGGCTTCTTACTGTAGGCAGTGGATCCCCATCTTTTCACTAGTGATTATGCCGATGTTGGCTCTGGCGAAGAAGGGCATTTGATTTACTCAAGACTGCATTGTGCTCGGCACCGGTTGTGGGCACACCAAATTATGAAAATGCCTTTGTGTTGTTTGTGCATGAATGTGAAGGATGTGCTTTGGCTGTATTAACGCAGGAACATGGAGGGAAGAATAGGCCGCGCGGCTATTTTTCTTCCGCCCTTGATCCTGTAGCATGCGCTTTGCCATGATGTTTGCGAGCTGTCACTGCTGCTGCTGCGTCTGTAAAACAGAGTGAGGGAATGGTCGTAGGCCATGCTTAACCCTGATGGGACCTCACTCTGTGGATGTTCTACTGAACAGAACTCAAACGCAACACCTCACTTCCGCACGGTTGACGAGATATGAATTAATCTTGTTTGCACCACACATACAAATTAAGAGGTGTTGTGTTCTTAATCCAGCTGAACTCTTACCTTTCCCGCAAGGTACTGCTTGCAGTGATGAAGAGTCACGCGACTGCCTTTACACTCCCGAACAAGAGACAAAGGGTAGAATTGATCTAAAAGATTCTCCTTTGAACAAACCACAAGGGGAGCTGTTTTGCGATGGCTCCTGCTTCAAACTTCCGATTGGCACATCCACAGCTGCTTATGCAATCACTACATTGAGCACGGTTGTGGAAAACAAAAGAATCACTCAGAACTCTGCGCAGGCCGCAGAGATTATAGAATTGACCCGAGCTTGTGAACTTTCCGAAGGGCTCACTGTGAATATATACACTGACAGCCAGTATGCCTTTGGGGTGGTTCACAACTTTGGGAGACTTTGGTCAGAAAGAGGGTTCTTGACTTCACATAGTACAAAAATCCAGCATGGCTCCTTGATAGTACGGCTACTCTCAGCGCTTGCACTCCCTACTCAACTAGCTATCATAAAATGCGCAGCACATCAGAAGATTTCAGATGATGTAGGAAAAGGGAACACTTTTGCTGATCAGATAGCTAAACAGACTGCCACTGATCTCTCTTCAGACATGTATACTTCAAGGGATGCCACAAATGCCTGTACTATGGATGAGGGTATTGATTCCGTAAGGGATACCCATGCCGATGCAACGTTAGAAGAGTCTAAGAAATGGGCCGAGGGCTTGGGGAAACTTGATAATGATGGGTGTTGGGTGGACAGATTTAAAGAGAAGTGGCTACTTCTCGACATGCACATTATGATGATGCTTGTTATGGCTCATGGTCCCACACACATATGTGCTCGTAAAATCACAAAAATGTTGGAAAAGGTATGGGTAAATGATAAAATCTCTAAAGTAGCTGAACGCTTTGTTCAGGAATGTATGATTTGTTTGCAGCATAATGTGGGAAAGGGCACATCAACTCCTAGGGGTAGTTTTGGTCCACCTTCTGTCCCGTTTGAGGTCATCCATTTTGATTGTATTGAGATGGAACAGTGTAATAATCTAAAGCACGTGTTAGTAGTCATCTGTGTTTTTAGCAAATGGGTTGAGGCTTTTCCTGTTAAAGAGTGTACAGCTATGACCACTGCAAAGACTATGTTAAAAGAGTACTTCCATAGATTCGGGCTACCAAGAGTCATCTGGTCGGACAATGGTCCACATTTTATCGCTGCTGTAATTCTGCAGATATGTGTGGGATTGCAGATCGATAAACGGTTCCATTCGGCCAGACACGCTTAGAGTGCCGGACTAGTGGAAAGACACAACGGCATCATCAAAAACAAGCTCGCTAAAACGTGTGCCGGCACCAAACTAAAATGGCCAGACGCCTTACCGATCATGTTATTAAAAATGTGGACAACCCCTCAAACTAAGACCGGGCTCTCTCCCTTTGAGGTGGTTATGGGGAGGCCTGCTAATATCTGGAACATTCCAAAATGTTGTTCTTTGTGAGATGTTGAAAATGTACTTCTTTCAGATTACTGTAGCCAGTTGACTAAAAACTTGTATTTGATTCATCACCAGGTGCAAGAGGCTTTACCTGTACGATACGTGGGTCCCGGTCACAGCATGCGACCTGGGGATTGGATCCTCGTAAAAGCCTTCGAGCGATCTTATTGCCTCTCACCTTGTTGGCTGGGCTCCTTCGAAGTCCTACTGGTCACACAGACTGCGGTGCGGGTAGCAGGCCGGAAAAATTGGATCCATGCGATGCACACCAAGAAGATTCCACACCCAGAGCCACATGATACAGAAGAAACAGAAACCCTCATCAGTACTGCAACCAACGATCCCGAAGCAGTAAACGGCATCGAAAGTGTATCGGGGATCCTCCCTGATCCTGTGGGGTCTGGGGAAACAGCCATTCCATCCCCACACTCTCCAACCATTTTGTTTTCGGAGGCAATCCCTAATTGTGTCTCTGACCTTGCTTCCGCTCATTCGCCGCTTCCAGTGGTAAGTGACGACACGTTCACGGATCAATCAGTACCAGGGATCACAACGATCTGCGTTCAAGGAAATAGACTTACGGCACGTTTCGGCTGTGCGCTCAGAGAAGAAAATAAGTCAACATTTGGCCCGATTAATTGTTTGTAAAGGGATTCTGCTGGCTAGGGTTTGAGGCAGGACTAAGAAGACGCTCAGCCTGGAGGGCGCCAGCTAAGAACACTGGTGTTTTTGTTTAAAGATTACAATGCCTGCTACTGCTACCGCTCGTACAGGACTGATAAATGAACATGTGACCAGCTGTGAAAATGGACAAACTATTACGTGGGCCACGAAAACAAACTGCTGCCTTGTGATAATGTTAATTGGTTTTATAATAGTTATTGTTTTAGGCTTCTGGTATCTACAAGAAGTACATCCGCTTGTGAATTTGTTGCCAACTGAAAATGTACCTACTGTTTCTACTCCTTTCGTGCGTCTGCACACTCTATCTCCTAGAGACTCTCAGCACATACAGAGATATCAGAATAATACACTTTTACTGATCATAAATGCAATACATGCCATCTTTAACAAATCTAATCGTTGGGTCTGTTCACATTTACCGCAACACAGGGATAAGGGGCTAGGTTGGTATATTCATCCTCTACCTTTGACAACTGCATGCTATGCTTCTGTTAGAGCACTAGTCTTTGGTCGTTGGAACAATAGCATCTCAGGGAACTTTGATGGGACCACTTTGAATCAGTTTGAAAAACGTGTTTTGACTCCCTTGGGATGCTTGCTCTTTGCAAATAGGAGTAAGCTCAATGTTGCTGTAACGCTCACCTGATTCCCACAGAGACGCTGACCCGAACTGGACTGCTACCATTTCTTCTATCGTGAGGCGCAGGGCCCGGAAGATGCTCTGGACGGGGCCTCCGAATTTGGATTGCCTGGCTTGTAGAGTAAGTTTTCTGCAGGTGGAAGAAAAGGGATTGATTACCAGCTGGGGTGGATATGTGTTCCCACCAATCTCCCTTTTTTCACTCTTCTTGACCCCCAACTTGGTTTCTGCGAGCTCTCACCTTAGATATTGTAAAGATGAGCGCTCCATCCTGCTTCAGGTGCAGGGGTGCGTAGGATCCAGTTACGTCACTGGATGGGAAATAGTTGCGGACACTGTGTCCTTTCGTCTCTCCTGCGGTAGCCGTAAGTATGATTGTCTTTTCTCCACAGGATCCAGGGCCCAGAAACCTAAAGCAGGTAAGTCTCTTGGTGAGTATTTGTTCTCCGTGCTTAGTTAGTGCTCACCATGTATTCCTCTTATGCAGGTGCTGGGATGTAGCTGGCATCGTGGCCGCGGTGGAGGAAGGTAAGTGAAAGAAAAGTGACTGCTTACTTCTAATGATTGTCTTTTTCTGCTTACAGGTGCCGAGATGCTGCCGGCGACACAGCCGCTGTCGCGCGTGATGAAGCACGTAAGTAAGTGGAAGATATGTGGCCGCTTTAGAGCGGGCACCTCTAATGACTGTATTTTTCTGTCTTTCAGGTGCCGAGATGCTGCCGGCGTCGTGGCCGCAGTGGAGTTCGGCAAGGCCACGGATGGGTAAGGCAAGGCGGCGTGGCTGCGAGCGTTTGAGAGCGCTGCTAATCTTGTACCTTTCCTTTGCAGGATCGTCGGAGGTAGGATTGGCGAGGCCGGATTCCGGTAAGTATAATTTCTAATGCTCGCCTTCTCTTTTCTTGTCTGTTTGCAGGTGTTCCAGGTGCTGGCGGGCGTGACAGGAGCCAGGATGCAGGAGCCGACTCGGTGAGCGTCCTGCTGCTGATGCAGAATAACGCGGAGCACGTGTATTCCATCGGGCGTGGTTCAAATAGCAGAGAAGTGCTTCAGGTATGTGTTCTTCCACCGGCCCCACCCAGGTAAGAAAAGAGTTCCTGAATAGAGGAAATAGTTCCTCCTAGGCCTGATGGCTGGGGACTTCAGCCAGACTGGATTGTTCTGGGTAAGTATGCAGCATGGTCTGCCTCAGGTAAGTCCACCCAAGCATTAATACACAGTTTATCAATATGAGCCCGGCGCCTATGGCGCCGGGACTGAAGTCCTTTATGAGCCTGGCGCCAAAGGCACCAGGACACGGTCCAAAGGGCCCCTGTAGGGGTCTGCTGGGTCCGGAGATGTGGAAGAAGGGTCTGCTTCCGGGGGCGCTGGGCCAGTCCTGGCTCCTCGGGAGTAGTGCTCATGACGGCACCCCCCCTCAAGGCCCCTCCCAAAATTGTCTTCCCCGGGGTTTCGGTTTATCCGGAAAGGTTCGGTGAAATTTCTTGATTAGACGAGGAGCATGGACGTGGTCATAGGGTTCCCATGACCTCTCTTGAGGCCCGTAACCCTTCCAGTCAATCAGGTAGAACAGCTTTGATCTGATGATCTTAGAGTCCAAAATGTTTTTAATCTCGAATTCAGGTTCTGCATTCACTTGAATTGGTTCTGGAGGTTTGGTTAGTCTGGTTCCAGATTGCATGGGTTTCAAAAGCGATACGTGAAAAACAGGATGTATTTGCATATGAGCTGGCAATCCTAGTTTAACGGCCACTGGGTTTATTATGGCCGTAACTGGATATGGCCCCAGATATTTGGGATTAAAAGTGCGAGGTCCTTTGAGTGATAAGTGTTTGGTGGACAACCAGACCTGGTCCCCAATCTGGTATTGAGGGGCCTCGCTTCGGTGTTGATCTGCTCCTCTCTTGTACCTTTCTTTAGCTTGTTGTAAATGTGCAGCAGCTTCTTTGAAGGCTTTGGTAATAGCAGTGTGTAACTGATCCACGGCGGGTGTTCCAAGATCTTGAGGTGGATCGAGGTTGGAAGTTCGAGGATGAATTCCATAGAAAGTGTAGAAGGGGCTTTGCCCGGTTCCAGAGTGAACGGAATTATTGTATGCATACTCAGCTATCCAAAGGATGTCCTTCCAGTTGCTCTCTGACTGTTGTAGCATGCATCGTAAATATTGTTCGAGAGTCTGGTTAGTTCTTTCAGTTTGACCATCGGTCTGGGGGTGATGGCCGGTTGAGAATCTTACATCGATTTGAGCCAATTGACAGCAACTACGCCAAAAATGGGAAATAAACTGGCTTCCTCTATCTGAGATTAGTACCGATGGGAATCCGTGTAACCGGACAATGTTTTCAATGAATTCTCTGGCTAGTATCGAAGCTGAGGGTAAGCCTTTTAACGGAATGAAGTGGGCCATCTTGGAAAACAAATCCACAATAACGAGAATAGTGTTGTACCCGGAGCAGGAGGGTAAGTCTGTGATAAAATCCATAGAAAGGGTGTGCCAGGGAGAGGGTGGAATGTCTAATGGTTGGAAAAGACCAACCGGTCTTTTATTTTGACCCTTGTTTTGAGCGCATACACCACAGGCCATCACAAATTCTTTTATGTCTTTTCTCCACGAAGGCCACCAGAATTGTCTTCTCACTTTCTCTTCTGTTTTGGCAATGCCAGGGTGGCCTTCTATCAATGAATCGTGATAGCAGGAGATTACTTGCCTTTGCAAATCGGCGTGTGGTAGGAATAATCGTCCTCGGAAATAAGGCAAGTCATTGTTTAATGTGAAATCCATTCCTTTTTGTAGCCAGTTCTGCAAGTCTGTTGGGTTCAGAAATTGTTTAACTTTTGCCTCAATGTCCTCGATGGATTGTGAAGAAATCAGGCCCAAGATCTTTTGTTCAGGAATTATTGGTACAGGCTCTGGGTTGACAATGGTGTCTCCCATTCCAATCCGGGAAAGAGCATCTGCTTTGTCATTTTTGCTGCTGGGGCGGTAAGTGATCACAAAGTCAAATTCGGCAAAGAACAGGGCCCAGCGGAGCTGTCGAGAGGATTGAGCCTTGGCTGTTTTCAGATACTGTAAATTCCGATGATCGGTGATCACCGTGATGGTGTGTCTGGCCCCAAGGAGATAATGACGCCAGGCCTTAAAGCCGGATTTAATAGCTAACAGTTCCTTGTCTGTGATGGCGTATTTAACCTCAGGCGCCGAGAATTTTCGAGACCAGAACGCCACGGGATGTAATTGGTTAGTCTCTGGGTCTCGTTGTGAGAGGACCGCTCCCATTGCTAAGCTGGATGCGTCGGTTTCGACGATATAAGGGAGATCTGGGCGTGGGTGCTTCAGTATTGGCGCAGAAGGAAACTTGGCTTTTAGCTCTTGGAAGGCTTGTTCAGCTTCTTCAGACCACTCAAAATGTTTATTCTTTCTAAAGAGAGCCGTGATGGGTTGTACCACTCGTGAAAACTCCGGAATGAATCTGCGATAAAAATTGGCAAAGCCTAACATGCTCTGAACGCTGTTTACAGAAGTAGGTGATGGCCATTTGAGAATAGCGTCCACCTTTCGCGAGTCCATGTGGACTCCTTTGGGTGTCAGGATAAAACCCAGAAATTCGACTTCAGTGGCATGGAAAACACATTTTTCAAGTTTGGCAAATAGTTTGTGTTGGCAAAGTTTTTCAAGTACTGTTCTAACATGATTTCGGTGATCTGCTTCCGAAGAGGAGTAAACAAGAATGTCATCTATGTAGACGACAACACAGACGTCAATGAGCTCCCTGAGGACATCATTCATAAGTTATTAGAAGGCGGCCGGTGCATTACATAGTCCGAAAGGCATCACTTGGTACTCAAATAACCCATATTTAGTGCGAAACGCCGTCTTCCATTCATCGCCTTCCTTGATCCGTACCAAGTGATAAGCCCCCCGTAGGTCTAGTTTTGTATATATGCAAGCATCCTTCACCTGGTAAAGGAGTTCCGGGATCAGAGGTAAAGGGTATCTGTTTTTTACTGTTATCTGATTCAGAGCGCGGTAGTCTATACAGGTTCTGAGGTCACCTTCTTTTTTTGGCACAAAGAACAGAGCCAAGGATGCAGGGGACTTCGATGGACGAATAAAACCATTGGCCAAGTACTGGTCCAGGTACTGTCGCAGGTGAAGGTTCTCGGGCTCGGTAAGGGCATAGATCCTGCTGCAAGGAGGAGTTGCACCGGGTAGTAGATCTATCTGGCAATCGTATGACCTGTGGGGCGGTAAGGTGTTAGCCTATTCCTTTTGGAAAACATCTTGAAACTCTCGATACTCTAGCGGTAATTGCAAACTGTCGGCCGTTACTGACGCTAGGCCAATGTCTGATCGTAGATAGCAGGTTTGTGCACACTCTGGGAACGTTATCGTCTTTGCTCGCCAATCAATCTGAGTATTGTGTTTTTCCAACCAAGGGATTCCCAGAATTATTTGAAATTGCGGAGCCTTGATCACGTCGAACACTATTACCTCCTGATGCCCGTCTTGGCCTAGTAATGTCACTTCAGTAGTGGTATGGGTTACCGGCCCGGAGGCGATCTCAGTCCCATCCACAGTGGTGATGACATCTTTAACAGCTTTTGGGCAAAGAGGTAGGTTCATCCTGGAAGCCAACTCGCGGTCCACGTAATTTCCTATAGCTCCACTGTCCACGTATGCCTTAATTGCATGCAATATTTCTGGCTGCTTTGGATTTACGAGGACCATTGGCATAATGAAGTGCGAGGTCAAAGAACTGGTTTTTAAGCTCGGCAAGCGGACCTCTACGCTTGTCGGGCAAGGTCGTTTCCAGGCTCAGACTTTTCGGAATTCTTGTCGGAAGCTCCTACGGTCTTCTTAGGTGGTTTTACAGGGCAGTCTCGAAGGAAATGTCCCGAGTTCCCACAATAGAGACACAGTTGCATTTGCCGTCTTCTGTCACGCTCTTTCTGGGTTAAGGGGCCCTTTACAACCCCAATCTGCATAGGTTCGGTGCCATCGACACTTCTGGAGTTGCTCTGAGTCTTAGTGAAGACTCGGGTTTCAAACCTGGATCGATCCGCCTTCCTGTTTTGAAGCCTGTGATCTAATCGGACCACCAAATCAATATAATCCGAACAGTCCTGAGGTGGATTTACGACCTGGGCCAGGACGTCTTTGAGTTCGCCGCGTAGACCACGGTGAAATAGCGTGATTCTTTTCTCCTCGGCCCATCCAGTTTCCACAACTAACCTATTGAAGGATGCAATGTAGGCTAAGAGATCCTGGTTGCCCTGTCGTAGGGAAAGGAGTTCATTGTCCAGGGCCTGCCCCTGGGAATGCCTTGCAAAAAGTCTTTCCATACTCGTCTGGAAGGCTTGGAAATTCCGAAGGATTGGATCATCTTGTGTAACCAGTGGAATTGACCAATCGGCGGCACTGCCGCTAAGATACGAAAGTACAAATGCTACCTTGGTCTGGTCATTCGGGAAGGCCGTGGGCCTGCAGAGAAAGTGCAATCGGCATTGATTTATGAACACTGCAAATCTTTTAGGGTCTCCAGCAAAGCGTTCAGGTGGTGCCAGTGGCACATTTCCAGGTAGGTTGATTTGAACGTGATTGGTTGAAGTAACTGGGGTAAAATTCCCCCCTGGATTGGGCAGAGGGGTTTGCCCCGCTTGGCTCTGTAATAACTGTCTGGCAAGATCGTCAGTTCGTTCCTTTGACACTATTAACTCTCTCCTGAGGGCGTTTGTCTCCTGGCGAGCAGCATGAACTTCAGCCCTTAATTCCCCCAGTAGCTGGGCCAGTTGATCTGTATCAGAAGTTTCCATAGCGCCTGGGTATGAGATTATTGGTAGGCTTCGCGTTCTGTAACGCTCACCTGATTCCCACAGAGACGCTGACCCGAACTGGACTGCTACCGTTTCTTCTATCGTGAGGCGCAGGGCCCGGAAGATGCTCTGGACGGGGCCTCCGAATTTGGATTGCCTGGCTTGTAGAGTAAGTTTTCTGCAGGTGGAAGAAAAGGGATTGATTACCAGCTGGGGTGGATATGTGTTCCCACCAATCTCCCTTTTCTCACTCTTCTTGACCCCCAACTTGGTTTCTGCGAGCTCTCACCTTAGGTATTGTAAAGATGAGCTCTCCATCCTGCTTCAGGTGCAGGGGTGCGTAGGATCCAGTTACGTCACTGGATGGGAAATAGTAGCCTTAAGTATGAGTGTCTTTTCTCCACAGGAGCCGGGGCCCAGAAACCTAAAGCAGGTAAGTCTCTTGGTGAGTATTTGTTCTCTGTGCTTAGTTAGTGCTCACATTGTATTCCTCTTATGCAGGTGCTGGGATGTAGCTGGCGTCGTGGCCGCGGTGGAGGAAGGTAAGTGAAAGAAAAGTGACTGCTTACTTCTAATGATTGTCTTTTTCTGCTTACAGGTGCCGAGATGCTGCCGGCGACACAGCCGCTGTCGCGCGTGATGAAGCATGTAAGTAAGTGGAAGAAATGTGGCTGCTTTAGAGCGGGCACCTCTAATGACTGTCTTTTTCTGTCTTTCAGGTGCCGAGATGCTGCCGGCGTCGTGGCCGCGGTGGAGTTCGGCGAGGCCACGGATGGTAAGGCAAAGCGGCGCGGCTGCGAGCGTTTGAGAGCGCTGCTAATCTTGTACCTTTCCTTTGCAGGGTCGTCGGAGGTAGGATTGCTGAGGCCGGATTCTGGTAAGTATAATTTCTAATGCTCGCCTTCTCTTTTCTTGTCTGTTTGCAGGTGTTCCGGGTGCTGGCGGGCGTGTCAGGAGCCAGGATGCAGGAGCCGACTCGGTGAGCGTCCTGCTGCTGATGCAGAATAACGCGAAGCACGTGTATTCCATCGGGCGTGGTTTAAATAGCAGAGAAGTGCTTCAGGTGTGTGTTCTTCCACCGGCCACACCCAGGTAAGAAAAGAGTTCCTGAATAGAGGAAATAGTTCCTCCCAGCCCTGATGGCTGGGGACTTCAGCCAGACTGGATTGTTCTGGGTAAGTATGCAGCATGGTCTGCCTCAGGTAAATCCACCCAAGCATTATTACACAGTTTATCAATATGAGACCGGCGACTATGGCGGCGGGACTGAAGTCCTTTATGAGCCTGGCGCCAAAGGCGCCAGGACACGGTCCAAAGGGCCCCTGTAGGGGTCTGCTGGGTCCGGAGATATGGAAGAAGGGTCTGCTTCCGGGGGCGCTGGGCCAGTCCTGGTTCCTCGGGAGTAGTGCTCATGACAGTTGCTTCTATTAGGCCTTCTGATAGACTGTCCCATCCTTTTCAATCTTTGATTTCTTTCAAGATGGCTCCTATAGGCAATAAGGATGCCACGCCTCCTTCCTATACTGTCAACCATAGCCCTGATTCAGTTTCTTTCTGCATACAGAGGAATGGTACTCAGTCAATGGGTGATTTTAAAGGTTGCGCTAATGTTACGAATTTGACTTGGTGAGGGCAGACCTTTGTATGTAGGCGAACCTGTCTACTTTGTTTGTGGTAATGTAGCATTCCCATGGTTACCCATGGATTTTCAAGGAACTTGTTATTTTGGGATCCTGTTACCCGGGGTATTCATAGCCAGTATTGTAGAGATTTCAAAGGCTCGTCCACGGCTGGACGAGAATGGTGACACTTCAGCACAGATTCTGGGTGATGTAGCTAAGACCTTTGTGCCATTTTGGGGACAAATAATGAACTCTGAGGATATCAGGAGACTAGTGAGAGTACTGGAGAGAACCATCAACCGGACCACTGGCTAACTCTATAATATGATTCTAGAACAGAAAGCAATAAGGCTAGTAGCACTTCAGAACCGGATGGCAATGGATGTCAACCTGGCTGAACGTGGAGGGGTATGAAAATTGGTGGGGCCTGCTTGCTGTGTTTTCATGCCAGATTCCTCCCCAACTATCTTCAAGGCAATACAGAATCTGCATGTCCTATGTTCAGATTAGCATGTTCCTGAGGGAAACTGGGATTTTAGCGCTTGGTTCTGGGACTTCTTGCGATCTTGGGGTTGGAAGCTACTTTCGGTCTTGCTGATCATTTTAGGAGTTTTGTTGTTTCTTTTTTGTTGTATACAATGTCTTCCTGGTATATGCTCGATGCTAGGGGGATGTTGGGCACAGGCGATGGGTACATTAGGACGTAAAGTATGTGGCTCAGACAAGAACTCTAACGAATATGTGCTAAAAGAAATTCTAGTAACTGATTTAATGGCAATTGATATCTCCGATAGTGATACAGGTGTATGGACGTTGAGACGTGGAGTTATTCGTAAAGTGACTAGAAGTAGTTTAGCGCTTGGCTTAGGCCAAAAGGAGGGTTTGTCGAACCGGAAATCATATCATGCCTCCTTTATTGTATATATTGGCCTAAGCCCAGTCGCTCTGCGAAGAAATCCGCGTTGCAAGGTTCTGACCTTAGATCGATTTAGCCGCCAATTTAGGTTCATCCGCCTTTTTGATTCTCGCTCCAAAGTCACCCTGTGTTCTAAAATGGTGGACAGTGTTCTTCTTTTAGTAACATGGCCGTCTTGACCTCTGTATGCATGTTAATGCTTAAACTGCCCGTAGGCCAAATTTTAGGGTCATGTACTGAGACCTTGTCCTTCGTTGTCCTAGAGGTGGAGGATTACCTGTGCCAATGATACTAATCCGTGAGCATATATTAAGCACAATGTTGTGTAAATACTAAACGTGAACACTTGTTGAACTACATTGTATTAAAATATGTACTAAGGCTTATGTTAGATCCAAGAATATACTGTTGCTATTGTGACTTGTTGAACATATAAACTGAAGGTGATCCATATGCATATAGCTGGGCGAGTCAGAGGTGAACTCGGCACGAACCCCAGATTGGGAATTATTAACGTACAGAGGGGCTGAACATCATGTTACAAAACTGTATAAAAGGTATGAATATTCTGATGTACAGTCCCACTCACTTCACACACCGAACAGGGCTGGTGTTCGCTGTGTTGTACTGAGGGCCTGATGGCTATCTGTTGCTTTGTCCTTTGAAACTGTTCAGTTGTAGAATAAAGATCTGTCTATCTTTTGTAAACCCATATTGGTGTATTTCCTTAGGGGTACTCAGCATCGATATTCTCTTTTTGCTTTTACAATGCGACTGGCTTTTGGTGCTGCGGAATTCTGGACCAACTCACGGTTGAGTCACGAGTCACTGGTCTCGCGTGAAGATTGATTGACAAATCAGGTGCCTTGGATCTCTGGTCAAATCCAGCCAACCAGAGCCCTCACCGGCAGATTCATCTTGTTTGTTTAAGTTTGTTCAGCCTATCAGAGCCCTAAAATCACCAAAAGAAAAATCAACCCTTCATCTGAGGCTAGTTTACCTCCTGTTCATTTGTGGGCTTTGCTGGGCTGTGAGCCATGTTTATAGGGTTTTTGCACATTTAAAGCAGCGTTTGGAGGTATTTTGAGGGATTGTATATGTTTGGTGAGGTCTTTTTAGCATTTTTCTGGTCATTAGTGTGTTTTTATAGCAAATGTTTGTGTGCTTTGTTTTAGATTGTGTTCAATGTGTTGACTGTATGTTCTTTCATTTCCTCATATAAGAAAGGAAAAAGAACATAGCCTTTTTCTCATGCAACTGCCCTTTTGATGAGTTGCATTTCTCTTTGCAGGAGGAGGAGGATACCCCCATGATGCACAAGGAAGGTGAACTTCATTCTTTTTGTTGGCACCGTTAGGCGAGCCCATGCCATGTAACATTGTCAATTTCCCAACTAAGTGAGGGAGACCTCCAAAAGAAGTAGTGGGGAAGGTCTTTGGTGAAGAATTAGTAGAGGAGTTACAGCTATCAGAGGAGGCCTCAACTCGTAGCACAGAGGTAGGGAAATGCGGGCCTATTGTGGAAACCCCCCCAGAGGCAAGGGAGACAATACCTCTAGGGGATGACCCTAGGATGGCTGGGCATTTTGTGGATCTCCCCACAGAGTCAGGTGATGCAAGTTCTTTAGTGCATGTACTCACTGATGCAGGGCCAGTGGGGCAGCAGGTGTACATGCTGCTCATATTGTACAATGAGGTGCATGTGATTGGTCCTGCCTGGGAAGGGAACATTGAGGAGGAGGTACTCTCTACCCAACAGGGTGAGGGTGCATCTGAGGTTAAGGGAATGAATGCCCACCAAGTGGAGGTTCTGGGGGAGGGGTAGCAGGGAGGTTCCACATCAGGTGTATTTTTATATTTGTATTTATTTATGTTTTATGTAGCGCCTAAAGCCAAGGCACTGTCCAGAGAACAGGGAGTGGTACAATAAAATTAATAAGCGAAAAATAATTAAGAAAACAATCAATCAATCATGTTACAAAAGGTGAGACTTACATGACTTCCAAATTAAATAATAGACAGAGATAGAATGAAGAGAGTAAGGCAGGGTGTTCCAGTGAAGGGGAGCTAAAAGAGTGAAAGCGAGATTGAGCACAAAGGGGGGGTGAGGTGCCACCAAAGGAAATTTAGAGGAGGAGCGGAGAGAACGAGAAAGGGTATAGAAATATACCAGGACAGAGAGATAGTCAGGAGCAAGATCATGGAAGCATTTGAAGACGAGACATAGGAAATTATATTTAAGTTGAGAGAGAAAAGATAAGAAGCCAAGAGTAGAAGAAGAGATAGAGTCTCGGAAGGGAAGGAGATAAAGGAGATGAATAAAAGAGTTAAAAACACATTTTATGATATGATATGATAGGTTATTTATAATGCGCTTAACACCCAGAGGTTTCTAAGCCGGGACCCGGGGATCAAACCTGTGCTGCTCCATTTCGTCTTGCTTCCAAGGCGAGCACGTTGCCCCTGAGCTATCCTCCTGAGAGGGTCAAGACGAGAAATTGCTCAAAAAGAGCAGAGGAACAGTAAAATAGTCGGGACAAGATCAAAGAGGATTTCAACAATTTAGAAGTTTGAAAAGTAAGAAATGGACAAGCTTTCCGGATATAGTGCAGGTGAAAGTGGCAAGTGCGCAAAGTTAGAGCAATGTGATGAGAAAAGGATAGACTAGAGTCAAGGTAGAGCTCAAGATTTTGGGCCATAGATGAGATTGGAACCTGGGACAGGGGAAAGGAAAAAAGGACAGAGGAGGGGAAAAGGTGTTAGCAGGGAAGAAGAGTTTAAGATAGTGAGAAGACATCCAAGATTTGACCAGAAGAGTGTGGTGAATCTCAGAAGAAAAAGAAGAAAAGGAGAGAAAAAGTTGAGTGTCATCAGCATAAAAGTGGTGTGACAGACCAAAGGAAGAAATAACAGCAGCAAAAGAGGAAGTGTAAAGAGAGAATAGAAAATGGCCAAAGACGGACCTTGGCAGAACGCCATGGGTAAGCAAAAAAGATTTTGATGATTTGCCAGCCCATGAAACAGAAAAAGTTCTATGAGATAGAAAAGATTGAAACCAGGATAGGACTGAGCTTGCAAAACCAAAGGAAGCAAGAGACATCATTAGAGGGAGTGGTCAACAGTGTTGAACGCAGCAGATAGGTCCAAATGAATAAGAAGAGATGAGTGTTTAGAATTTCATTCAGTGAGTAGTAAGTCCAAACAGAAAGAAGAGGAGGTTCCATGGAATGAAGAGGACGAAGGCCAGACTGGAATTGTGGGAGAATCAAAGAATTAGAAACAAAGATAGAAACCTGAATATAGACCAACCGTTCAAGTAAGTTAGAGATGTAGGGTAGCAGGGAAATAAGATGACAATTTGAAACAATTAGTGGGTCGGCGGTAGGTTTCTTTAAAATTAACATGATGGAAGCATGCTTAGGTGTTGTGCCTATCTGAGAAGAAAGAGGTAGAGAAGGTGGAGGAGGGGATTGTTCAGGTGGTGGAGGAGAATCTACATGCCCTTTCCATGGCAGCGTGGGAAGCCAGGAACAGGAGGAGGCTAAGGGTGTGGCAACATCATCAATCCCTACACAGCCAACATAGTACTGGGTGTTGGACCATTATGCCCTGCCGTTAGGGAAGACTGGCAAAGGGAGGAGTCTGAGGTGTTCTGCATGTCAGAGAGCTTTGAAATTATACCTGAAGCAGGGCCAGAAAGCAATGGGCAAGGCCGTGTTCAGGGGACACATTTTATGAGGAACCACATTAACTATTGACTCAAGAAGTATACCAGGTTAACTAGCCTCTGCTGAGCCCACTAGCAACCCTGCCAATAACACCTTCACCTCCAGCAGTGGCAAGGAGGTGAGAGAGCTGGATAGCACTTCCCAGAGCAAGAGTGCAGCATGACAGTGGCATTGGGCATGCCATGCCAAAACCCTTTATTCCATCTACCCTGCCCAATCCGGGGCCTGATGTTGGCCAAAATATCTGGCACCACCCCAACCAGTGGTCTGAAGTAGTATGTGTCATAACCCTCGCCCAAAACCCCCTCTGGCCAACCCATTGGCCAGGTGGAGTCAGGACTCGGGCTTCTAGAGCCTGGCATCTTCTTCAAAAGCCCTCATGGGGCCAGTCCTGGCAATGTGCTTGGGAACTACTTTATTGTATTGTCAGCCAACATGGAGGCATCCACATTGCTTGGTTCCCAAGAACCAAGCTGTGTGGTCTAGTGTTTTGAGTGTGGTAGCCTAGGGACTACTTTAGCTGGACTATTTTGTTGGGACTATTTAAACCACACCTGAGCAAGACAACACGCTTTGCGTTACTTTGCAGCTTGCAACGTGACGCTCACCGTGTCCAGCTATTCCATCGAACCTCGGAGAAGCAGAACCTGCAAGGAGACAAAAGGAACATCATTAGCAGCAGCATTGTACCTGCAGTCTTCATCTTTAACCACTCGCAGCTACCGAGAGCAGCTTCCTCAAATCTACATGCCTCCCGGACAGAACGACCTGAAAGAGGAAGATAGAGGCAACATTAAAGAAAGCAGTAGAGACATTTACAAATTACAAACTGCTCAAAAGGCTTACCAGGCTGGTCGCCTCTCGGCTGGCACCACTCCGGACATTCCACTCGTGCTGCAGAACACCGCGACCTACAAGGAAGGAAAACACAGGTTAGCAAAGGCAAGACTTTGCAGCGCTGCGCCTAGCACTTTCTTACCGCATCATAGCGCTCTTGATGCAGCATCATTTACCAGCGGTTCGCCGCGCTGAAGCTCTGCATACCTAAGGGAGAAAAAAGAGACATTTTAAACAAAGAAAGGTATGCAGGATAGCAACAAAACTAAACAACAGCTATAAGACCTACCTGAACAATATCAAACGGGCCGCGTCAGTGAAGTAACTGGACCACACTCGCCCATGAAAGACAACACGCCCCTGCAAAGAAGGCAGGACGGAGAGCACACCTAATTCTACCTCAAGGTGAGGAGAGGGCGCCAGAGGGACTGAAATCATACAGGGGTGGAGGGAGGATACTTACCCCAGTCGGTCAGTCTTGAACACAGTCCTCCTGTATTTCCAGGCAGAACCTTCCCTGCAGACCACATCAGGACAAAGCTGAGAAGCATACCAGTGAGTAACCTGGCTGGGTGGCGTCCCTGTGGATACCAGGTGAGCGTAACAGAACGCGAAGCCTACCATAACAAATCCACCTAGTCGCCATGGAGACATCAGAAATGGACCAATTGGCCCAATTACTAGGAGAGCTTTGTGCTGAGGGTCATTCTGCCCGACAAGAGACTAATGTCCTCCGGAGAGACCTAATAGTGACCAAAGAACGCACTGAAGAGATTACCAGGGAATACTTGCAATCACAGGCAGGACAGACGCCTCTACCTGGAAGCAATCCAACGATGCAAAACCCTGCCATACCACCCTCTCCGGTACAGATCACGTTACCTAGAACAGTGCCCCTGGCACCACCAGAAAGGTTCTCAGGCGACCCATGGAAGTATGCAGCACTCATCAATCAGTGCTGCCTTCATGTTCTTTGTAGGCCTCGAGAAGTTCCAAATGACCAAGCTCGGGTAGCTTTTGTCTTATCATACCTGAGTGGTAGTGCAGCAGATTGGTCGATGCTGTTGGTAACCCATGACGATCCTCTATTACATGACTTTGGGGGGTTCCACAGAGAAATGGAAAAACATTTTGCTCGCCATACCCAGGAACATGCAGTAGACAATGAACTCTTGTCCCTCCGACAGGGGAATGAGGACTTGTTAACGTACATTGCTTCCTTCAACAGACTGGTTGCCGAAGCTAGGTGGCCAGAAAACAAAAGAACCAAGTTATTCCATCGAGGCTTACGAGGCGAATTAAAGGATGTCTTAGCCCAGGTTGTTGATCCACCCAGAGACTGTGCAGAATTCATAAATCTGGTCATGCAGCTAGACCACCGGTTGCAGGACCAAAAGGCGCACCGGTCTAAGACAGACCCTCGGACCGTGTATGTTTGACCAAGGGAAAACACACCCCGTGTACCTGAAAATGATGTAGAACCCATGCAGATTGGAGGGATACGGCCTCCATTAACAAAACAAGAGCAGACAAAAGAAGACAACAACAGCTTTGTTTGTATTGTGTGAAACCAGGACATTTCCTGAAGGACTGTCCAGTAAAACCCCCAAGAAGAACAGTCGGGGCCACAGAGAAGGATGAAGCAAAGGAATCGGAAAACTATCAAGCTCGACAAACGTAGATGTCAGTTTGTCGAGTGAGAAGAAAGAGTTGCTGGACTCGCACTTTGCAATACCAGTGATCTTAATTAACCACCAACAGTCGTCAAGAATGCATGCCGTTGAAGCATACATAGATAGTGGAGCAGTTGGAAATTATATTGATCAAGAACTGGCAGCAGAGATGTTGCTTCCTTTGTGTGCTAAGATAACTATGGACAAGGTAACCACAGTGAATGGTACAGAAATCGCTTCCGGACCAATAACCCAGTGCACAGCCAGGGTAACCTTGCTGTGCCAAGACAAACATCGGGAGTCTATTTCATTCGATTTCATCAAGGCACCTCAGTTCAGGCTAATACTAGGGATGCCATGGTTGGTTGCTCACAACCCTTTGATAGACTGGCGGGCATGAAAATTAACCTTCGCCGGTGACTGCTCCCCTGACTGCTATCACCAAGAGGAGATACCCGACGTCTGTATCCCCATGACTCCCGGAGCGACAGTATCAACCCTGGGAGCAACTTATACCTTGCCAAGCGAATACCATGATTTCCAGGATGTTTTCCGAAAGGACCAAGCCAATACATTGCCACTACACAGGCCCTATGACTGTCAGATTGACCTTGTTCCTGGAGCACAAATCCCTTGCGGCAGGATCTACACTCTCACAGAACCAGAAAACCTTCATTTGAAATCCTATTTAGACCAGTACTTGCAAACGGATTTATCCATCCTTCGAAGTCCCCCGCAGCCAGTCCTTTGTTCTTCGTACTGAAAAAGGAAGGAGACTTGAGAACCAGTATTGACTACTGCGCATTGAACCAGATCAACGTGAAGAACCGCTACCCTTTGCCACTTATCCCTGAGATGCTAGACCAAGTTAAAGATGCCCAGATTTATACCAAATTGGACCTTCGAGGTGCGTACCACCTGGTCCGAGTCAGAAAAGGAGATGAATGGAAAACCGCCTTCCGTACTAAGTACGGCTTGTTTGAATATCAAGTCATGCCCTTCGGGTTATGCAACGCTCCTACGGCATTCCAGTATTTCATGAATAACGTCTTAAGGGAGTTAATTGATGTGTGCGCCTTAGTGTACATAGACGACATCTTAGTATACTCATCCTCGGAACAAGATCATGTCAGGCAGGTTCGTTCAGTCCTCACCAAGCTCCGTCAACATTGCTTGTTTGCAAAGCTTGAAAAATGCTTTTTTCACGTCACCGAAGTAGAATTTCTTGGTTTTATCCTTACTCCAGGAGGCATCAGAATGGACATGCACAAGGTAGATGCCATTCTGAAATGGACTTCACCGACGTCTCTGAAAGGGGTACAAAGCATGCTGGGCTTTGCGAACTTCTACTGCCGGTTCATCCCAGACTTCTCTCAGGTTGTGCACCCAATCACAGTACTATTACGAAAAACAATAAAAAGTTTGCTTGGACTGAAGAAGCAGAAGAAGCCTTTCAGGAACTTAAACGAAGGTTTACCTCCGCTCCAATCCTGCATCATCCTCGTCCAGGATTATGCCATCACGGACAAGGAACTCTTGGCTATCAAATCCACCTTTAAAGCCTGGAGGCACTACCTTCTGGGGGCCAGACACGCCATTACAGTCATCACAGACCACCGAAACCTGCAATATCTCAAAACAGCCAAGGCCCAGTCCTTGCGCCAATTACGGTGGGCCCATTTCTTCACCGAATATGATTATGCAATCAAATTTCAACCAGGAGTCAGAAACGGAAAGGCGGATGCCTTATCTCGCATGGGCATAGATGAAATAGTATATACAACTCCAGACCCAGTACCTATTATGGTAGAGATAATAAGGGAAGCATGATTACTGTCTATGGCCCTTCAGGAAATTCTATAGTGGGATAGAGAAAAATGGGCCAACTAGACCAAAGATGACAGCTATCTATTGTTTAAATCATAGTAGCTTTCTGTTTATTGTACAAATACATACCATATTGTACAAACTTATATACAGTGATTATATTCATATAAAATTTAACTCCAGATACCAAACAACACATCCCTCCATACACAGCTCACTCACAACTTGTTCATGCATTCATCATATTCACAAAGGATAGAAAAAACAGAAGTGATATCTTATTCATATCACAGTGGTAGATCAAACAATTGTAAATTAGACACTCAGTTATTTTTCAATAAGTCCCTCTGTCTGTATTCAGAGGGTTGGAAAACTGTTGTCAACATGTTTCAGTTGAGTTCTCTTGGCTCGGGAAACCGATCCCCTCATAAACTGACTTAATATTCAACCTTCTTCAGGACAGGAGAGCAATCGCTGAATCCGCGTTGCCTCTTGGTGGAAACAAAAGTGGGGGGGTGTGTGGCAAGGGAGCCTTTGGTCTAGAAAATAGTAAAAAATAAATAGAATTGTCATCTCTGTGTTAATTCAGAAACCCTTCACTGGGTAAGACATACAGCTGTCTGGTTTAACAGTATAGCAACCGCTCACCTCCTCTGAGACTTTCAGGGAATGGTGAACCGGTGGAGTGGAGTGGATCCCGTCGTGAATGCTTCCAAAAAATGGTGCTTCACGTTGTATTCAGTGTCCTATAAAATGAAAGGATGTATATATTTAGAAAACTGTAAAGTGGAGCCAACTGTGGTAATTCCAATTAGTGGGTTGGTACTCACTGTTATTTAAAGAGTCTTGTGGCCCAGTGTAGTGCAGGGCTGTCAATAGGGGCAGATGCGTACTTGAGTCGGGCCTTTCAGTCGCTACTACAGGTAGCCATTTCCCAACCACACATACCAGGAAACACCCCAGCTATACTAGTCAGTGTTGTCATATACCAGGGAACAAATAATCACCAACTTCTGAGCAAGTGTGTTGACTATGGGTAGATGTCATTCTACAGACAGTAGTTGCCCATTCAGACCTGTGAGGCTTCCCCTGTGGTTAGATACTAAACATGCTTGGAAACTGAAGCAACTGATACACGTTCTGCTGTCCAGGTAGACTGCATGCTGCCCTGACACTGTAGAGGGTTATCAACTCTTCCAATGGGTGAAGTGTCCAGTAGATAGGAATCAAGCATGTGTGTGGCTGATGGTCTTCTCTCTCTTCTTGTTGATGACTCATCTCTATTCATGATTCACTGTTCACTGAGGAGGGTCTGCAGAGAAGGAGCCAAGTACCTCACCTCAAGCATCTCGCCCATATTACCTATATGTCGGGAGTCAGAATGTGAGACGCATGCAGCACCAGTGAAAATACTGATACCAAAGAGAATCCTGGAGGCAAGGTTCCCATTGAGAAAGCCATACCTGCATACGAGACATAATGATGGCCATTTGAATTAAATCCAAGAGGAAGCAGGGCCAATGAAAGAAAGAGCAGATTGGTGACATCACACAAAGCCAGACTGATGTACATGGAAGAGATGCAGAGACAAAAGAAGTGACTATGGTCTATAAGGCATCAAGACAGTATCAAGATAAGTGACATCACGAACTCGAGTTGAGGAAACCTATGCTACAGAAACAATCAAGATATCTAGTCATTTCACACATGTACAGATGCATAGAAATGCAAGCAGATGGAGTATTCGTGAGGCTAGCTATGTAGTGAATAGATTGTGGCATGCGCCAACGTATACATATGTAGGAATGAAGGAAAGAATGGATTTTTCCACGACATGTTATAGCAGAGCTGGACCAAAGAAGGAAGGCCTTTTTTCCAGTGTGTCACAGTTGAAAAACAACTAAATTGCAGAAGTGAATCTCAGAAAGGCGAGGCTGGATGAGCCCCAAGCAGCCAAGACCTTATCGGACTGGGATGAGCAGACATTAGTTACAATCGTGTGAAAGAATGAAACATCTATTCAGAAGGCATGGACAAAAACAAGAAAGACGTCAGAGGTCTAATAATAAATAGTATTATAAATATACCAGAGCTCAAATGTATGATCTTCAGTCATGTGGATGGATGAAGTTGGACAAACATGATGAACCACACCTAAACAGAGAGGAAGAGTGTGCCTCTACTCCCATGTATTCACCAGGGCAAGGAACATTTCCAAGGCTAAGTTCAAAGCCTTAAGTGACGTGCAGACCACTGAGGTGATGGAAGATGGTATGCTAATTGGTGGGAAGCTATGGTTATGACCAGCCCACCAGCACCTGGAAGTCCAGCCTGCATGCTGCTAACGTGGGTGGAAAAGTACTGACAGATGTAAGAGTGACAACCAATTATAGAGGGCTGCATGATTAAGAGCCCTATAGTTTTTGTAACCAATAGGACGGTGTATATTTAGTGATGTTCATAGTGACCTGTTTGAGGGGAGGGCTTTGTTGCCCCACGTGATGTTAAGGAGCCTATCACTTTATTAGACTAGTATGGAATGTATACTTAGATGTTCCTTCTAAACCTATCACATTTGGCACTAAGTTTTTGTAGTTTGTCACATAGGATGACATTAGTAAGTGAATAGATTAATGTCATCAATGAAGAGTTTTTACTATAAGTATGCTGTTTTTTTCTGAAGCAAATTGAGAAACCATGCTATGAGATGTCTGTTGATGTCATTGTACTCCCTGTTTTAGATAATTGATATTAAAAAAGTTAACTTTTGCCAACTTTCTCAGTCGTTTTGATTATTGATGTTTGAGTAACTTCTGCATCCCCATTCATCTCAAAGTATTGCTACCTCGTCTTAAAGGGCTGGGTCGGCTGTCCGGGTTCAGGTGTCTCTTGGAGTCTGGTCCCCACAGGCTGTTCCTGTGCTACTCACACCACTTTCAAAATGTGTCAGTGGTATACTTCCAGTTGATGGCATCAATCTTCAGGTGAACAGTGCAATTTGGAAAATGTGTGCTGGGCGACGTTCTTCCTGCTGTCTGCATTCTTGACGTTCCAAGTATTGCAGCAAATAATATTTGCACTTCTGCATAATATTTCCTCTGTTTTATATTTGATGTGTGGCCACATTTACCTTGAAACATGGGTCCAGATAGGAATCCCAGAGACACTTTAGTCAGACTAAAAGGCAAATAAAGACTGCTTGTATTGTAAGCAAGCGATACTGAAAGGTTGCACTGCTGTGGCAAATAAGCGTCAATTATTTAGAGCAATATTTTATCAACAAATCAGGTGAATAAGTGCCATAAAAAGGCAACCGTTTAACTATAATGTCTGCCTCTTAGTCGCTACCATGACAACAGTGAGCCTTGGGGATGCAGGTAGTGATTTCTGCACCTGTGATCCAACACATGACATATGACACAGGTTCTGCCACAAACTGTGAACATTTATGGAGCTGCGTATACCAAAATGCAAAGTAGGCAGACACCTACTTTACTTTACCTGGAAAACATTGGCAAGTTTATAAAGATATTTGTAAAACTAAAATATTTAGACTACACCAGCCAGTGTCTTCACCTCTGATTTTCTGAAATAACATATTTGCTTTCAAATGTAGCAATGGTAACTGATAAGTGGATTGAATCTTTCAATATGTTTCATTTAAGTTATGTGAAATAATGTTGAATGTAAAAAAATACAATTATAAATAAAGAAAATAAAGAAGTACTAGTTCTATTGGCTTGGATATAGCTGTTTTCAATTCAGCCATCATTCTGCTGGGTCGAAGTTGACCTGCATTTCAACTGAGAGCAAAATCCCTTTAACCTCTGGATATATTCCAGAGGACAAGGTTAGTAAAATATTCTAACAGTCCAGCAAAATAGAATATACAGTGTATGTAGTGATTAATATCTACTGGAAACTTTATGTTCTGATTTACAAGCCAGCTTCAAAAATATACATTGTACTTAATGTGATATTTTGTAGCATCAATCACCAGAAAACCAACTTGTGCATTGTATAATGTGAGCAGAAGACAAAGAGCCTGGTCAACTAACTTCATTAATCATTAATCAAGGCCTCAATGAACTTGTGATGTGGATCTGTTTACAAGAGTCAGATGGTGTTCACGGGACTCAAAGTTGAATCAAAAGGGCAAGTATTGTCATGTATATATGCCTTAGTTTAAAACAGCAATTTGTTTCCATTGACCCTCTATGTATAAAGGTATATCACATACCTTTTGAAGGTTAAGACTCTGGGCCAAATTCATTGTGAAGCTAAGAGTATTCCATTCATTTTGATCCCAAATTCATATTTTCCCCGAATATGAAAGTTAATCAAAATAAGGAAAATTGATGACTCTGTAACTAGAAATGGATTTCATTGCACATGGCGAAGCGTGCGTCTTGGGTGGGACATTATCAAAACATGTGTTTCGTTAATGTGTCATATTTCTGCATAATTTATGAGGGAAAACTGATTTAGCTTCCAGGAAAATTGTGAGGACTTTGACCCCCACCATTTTTCAGGTCTTGAGCATGAAAATCATAACCATTCAATGGACACTAAATGGTGTATTCTTTGGCAGTGTCTGCTTATGGAATAAGCAAGACAAATGCAAATATACAGCAGCATAATGGCATGTAGTTAGAATATGTTGATTATAAAATAGGCTGCGGAAAGATATTGTGATATGTAAGTGATGGATTGTTGAGAGACATCAACTAGACCGACAGGATTCCATAAAGGCTGCAGAAAGGGTGTTTCCTATTCTAAGGAGATGAGCCCAGTCCAAATGGAAATGTGAGCAGATATGATATGATAATATGATATGGCATTCATAAAAAAACCAGTGCAGAAGTGTTTCTAGGTGTGACAAGACAACGAGGGGGAAACAGATGGAGGACAAAAAAAACAATATTACTAGGCCCTGTTTCATTCAGATAACGCAAGTGTAGGGAAGTGGAAGGGGTAAAGTGCCAAGGTGGGAGGGAGAAGGACAGGTAACTCAAAAGTGCAGCCATCGGGTGGCTCAGTGCAGGTAACTCAAAAATTGCAGCCAATTGGTGGCTCATTAGTGCAAAGAGAAGGGACTCTAGGGTTGCAGATACAGACCAAAAGTACTGGGGGAGCCGGGAGGCAGTGCAAAGTGCAACTGGACATGAACTTCACCGAAGTTCAGAGGGTAGCCAGGTGACCAGTGCATGGAGCAGTCCAGTACATCAGCAGGGGAGAGGACAGGAGAAATTGGAAGTGAGGAGGAAGGTCTTGAGTTGTTTCCAGAACCTCAGGTAGTTCTGCACAAGTTTGAGAGAGACAGGGAGGCGGTTCCCGAGAGAGGCCCCAGTCGAAGATAGAGATTGCGCCAACTCTCTGCTTAGAAAAACGACTGACCCTCAGAGAGTTGGAGTTGGATGATCACTGGGCTTGAGGCCGAGAACAAGTCTTGAAGTCCTATTCTGGATGCGTTTTAGAGGTTGGAGAGTAGAGACAGGAAGATTGAGAAAGAGGCTGTTGCAGTAGTCCAGCCTAGAGCCTAGAGAAGACCAGAACTCTGGAGACAGTGGAGACAGTGAGCTTCTGGGGGAAAGTGAGGCAAGGAAGAATACCTCTGATGAGGTTCAGCTAATAGTTTGACTTCTTAGAGATGTCAGAGATGTGAGGAGAGAAGGAGAGGGTGGAGTCAAAGAGGAACCCTAGGTTCTTAGCCTCACAGATAGGAGCAGGAAGAGGGCCCAGAGTGGGTGGCCAGAGAGAGAGAGAGAGAGGAAAGGAGGGAGCTGTTTTTTTCCGATGAGGAGAATCTTAGTCTTAATGGCAATAACTTTACTTTATTTATTTACATATGATTAAGAAGTAATCTTTGCAAAAAGACCAAAAACAATACATATACAATTTAAATTACAACATTTCATAAAATTTAAATTCATATGTTAAAATCAAGCAAACAGCAATAAACATCATCAGTTACTATAAAATCCTCAACCTAAAAGTAATCACATCAATTAATCAATAAATTGTATATTTAAGAACATTAAAACTGCAATATTTAAGAACAATCTACGACTATTTAAAATCCTTACCCAAAACCATTCGGTATTCAGGAGATACTAATGTGGGATACATTTTTCAAAGTGATGGGCGCGTAGATCATCTAATTTTGTGCACTCAATCAGAAGATGACAGATTGTTTCTATTTGCCCAAGACAATGTCTACAATTTTGAAAATTACGTTTGATCCCTTGTCGTGCTCCTACAGCCTCCCTAGTGGGAAACAAATTCAGTTTGAATCGGAGCATTTTGCATCAATGTTTCATTACAGGTGTTGCATAAGGTAACAAGGTGATATATTAAATGTCCTTATTTTGTGAGCCAAGTGGTAAATCAGATGGTAGTTCATCCGATCAAGCTCAAACAGGGACCTTTTCTTATCAATCCAAGGACTAAACAATTTTTCAAGATTCGAATCATACTCACTCAAACTGTTTAAAATCTATTGGAAGCACTCAATCAAAACCCTAGAGGTATTACAAAACAGTACAAAATGTAGTTTGGATAGCACACAGTCAACTGTGGGAAGTAACAGAGTTCTCAAAAGTTGCAGGCGCCTCCAACCCACCCTTGTGTGTAGTGAGACCAAGCCTAATTTATGTCTGATCACTGGCATAGGCGTCTCCCTAGGAATTGTAAGGAACCGTTTCCACAACACAGATTCCACTTTTCCCTAAATAGATGGTAATAAACCAGTTCCTGCTCCATATAGCAACCGAGATACGTAAAGTTCTGAACAACTTCCAAACGTTTTTTTTTATATAAACCTATTGAAATTTAATTTAGTTTTTTTCATATAATTTAACATTAAAATGTTTGAATTCCCAAAATTGATTTGCAGGTTCAATGCTGCAAAATACGCACAAGTCGCTGTTAGATTCCTTTGGAGACAAATTGGTGTCAAATCAAATATGAATATGTCATCGGCGAAGGCCAGATAGCTTATATGCAGGTTTCCTAATTTTGGTGGAAAGGTTTGAAGATGTTTACAAATGTTTCCATAACTGCTTAAGTACATACTGAATAAAATGGTGACAACACAGACTTGACATAACCCACATCAACTGTGAATCCACCTGGTATAGTTTCCCTTCTGATCCAGGCGGATCCTTACCGTAGTGTTCTCATGCATTGCGAATATGACATCTACCAGACTGGGGGTGGAGGGGCATTCCAAAGCAGTACGTTTTTCCCATAGACGTTTGTGATTTACATGATCAAATGCATGGGAAATGTCCAAGAACGCACAGCATAGAACCATTTTTTCTGGGATAACTTGGTATTGTAGGAGGTTAGTCACAAAACAGATGTGCGCATTATTTAGACCTCCTCGGAAACCTGATTGAAATTTGTCAATAGTCCCAAGCGCTTCTGCCCACTCCCGCAAATTCTCCAAATTCCAGATTATAGCCCCAAAGATCTTACTTGAAGTATCTAAGAGGCATATAGGATGATAGTTAAACAGGTTTTTCCTGTCACCCTTTTTATTAATTACGAAGAGTGCAGTATCAAACTTGTGCCTATTTCAGCTGTTAGTCTTTCGCGTACCAGTGCTTCCTGAGATTGAGTTATATAAAGTACTCAAAGCCCTTTGAATTGCCTTGTCGTACATACTGGGGTTTGAGATCCAATTTTCGGCATTACAGCCCATCACGAAGATACAATTATTGAATTTTGCTGACATTAAGGCAGAGATCATTGGTGGCACACCATTCCTGAATTGCTGCCAGACAATCTGGAATGAGTGAAGGAGAAAAGGCGGCTGAGGGAAGCCTGAAAGAGAGTTGGGTGTCATCTGCATAACGCTGAAAGTTGGAGCAGAAGACAGCAATGCAATCGGCAAGACATGCCAGGTATTGGTTGACAAGCCAGGGAGAATGGTTAGACCCCTGGGAAACTAAACAAGTAGAGAGAGAGATAGACGAGAGGGAAGATCCAGTTGTACCTGAGAGGTCGGTCAGTGGGAAAGGAGGTCAGCCAGGCCAGTGATACCCAGGTTATCATGGAGGCGATTAAGCAGGATGGCATGGTTGACCGTATCAAAGACAGAAGAAAGATCGAGGAGAATGAGGACAGAAGGAAGGTTAGAATCAAGGTTAGAGAGCAGGTCTTCATGGGTGTTCAGGAGAGCAGTTTCATTGCTTCTGACAGCACTGAATCCAGACTGATGGTCATGGAGTCAGCCAACAGATTCACTGTGCAGAGTGATGGAGATCGGGCAATAGTTACCCGAAGAGGAAGGATCGGCAGAGGGCTTATTAGGAGGGGGTGCACAAGGAGTGCTTAAGGTTGGAGTAGAAGGTTTCAGTGACAAAGGAGTGATTGTAGAAATAAGCCAAGGCTGGAGCAAGGGTGTCAAAATGGTCCTTGATGGTTCTGGATGAATAGGGGAGAACCTGTTTTGACGAGACTTTCATAGATCTGATTTGTCTAGAAACATCATCTGGGGTGAACAAGGGAAAGGAAGAGAAGGGAGGAGGAGTGATGCCCATAGGTGTGCCAGGATTGGAGGAGGATGAGGATGAGGAACAGAGGGTGGACAGGATGACCTGAGTTTTAATGATGAAATGAGAAGCCAAGGCCATACAGAGGGCCTGGGAGGGAACAGGAGAGGTGGAGACTGCAGCAGCATTGGCCAGCTGCTTGCAGATTTTGAAGAGTGCAGCTGAGTTGTTAGATGCCACCAAAATGCGGGCTTGGATGTGGGCTCTTTTCTTGGTGAGGACAGAGAGTCTGTATTGCCTTTGGAGTGTCATGACCCTTACTCCTGGCCCTCACTGGCAGGTCAGCCTCCCAGCTAGGGCTATGTTCCAGGCCTCCATTATGGCCTCAATACTCTTTGGACCCATCCAAAACTCTCTTGGAGTCAGTCCTTGCTCCTTTGGCACCAGGCTCATAATCATTATGGAAATCGCCATTAAGATGGACCATTTACAATGGATTACTTCTTCAGGGACTTCAGCAAACATGGAGGCACTCACATAACTCAGGTGCAAAGAACTGAGCTATGCGGTATAGTGTTGAGAGTGTGTCAGGCCCTGAAACTACTTTATTGGGACTACTTTACCTGAAACTGTTTAAACCACACCCGTTATTCTGCTGTTTGCAGCGTGACGCTCACTGTGACTAAATCCTTGATGTCCGCGTATCATGTCGTCACGAATCTGAAGGGAAACAGAACATCGTTAGTATAGTCTTACCTGTGAGTAGCCTCCTGCGTTTACCCATCACTGGCAGCAAGCCCCTCCCTTGAAGATACTCGATCCATCAAACTCCATTATTCTGACGCTGCATGTCTTCAGAATACAACAACCTGGAAAGAAGAGAGAGAAAGACAGCTTTAGAGAGCGTTTAATCACATTTCCTCCCGAATGACAAAAGCCACGAGATCCTTAACTGGTTAGTCGTTTCTTGGTCAGCATTATTCCGGGGACCTTACAGCGTTTGACAAAGAACACAGCAGCCTGCGAAGAAGGGAGAAAAAACACAGGTTAGCAAAAGGACAAAACGGTGCTGTGCATCGCACATTACTCACTGGGCAGCATCGAGCTCATTGCGCCTTCACTTGCTGACTCGTGCCCATCTCCAATTTGCACAACAATGCCGGAACATCTTTCCATACCTAAGCGAAGAGGAAAAAAATACTTTATTCTTAAATACAGAAGGACAAGAAAGAAAGAACTAAATACAAGGACTGTAAAGCAGCAAACCTACCTTGTTAAAATGGAGTCGCACCAGGCCTGGACTCTCGCTGGGCTCGCACCAGTGAAGCAACTTGGTCACTGCAGGCCCTCCACAGCAACGCGCCCCTGCCACGAGGAGCAGGATGGAGAATGCACCTTACAAAGAATCAAGGCCTCACCTTCGTCTGAGACATTATCCAAGGATCAGGGAGAGGGTTTGCGGTGCAAGTCATACAATCAGGGCTGAGTGGTGTCCCCGTGGATACCAGGTGAACTTAACAAAACGCAAAGACAAAACAGATAACATCCATCCGGGTGTCCTGGAGAAATCAGTGATGGACCAATTGGCCTAGTTGTTGGGACAGCTACGTGCCGGAGTGCATTCAGCCAGGCAAGAAACCAATGCTCTCAGGAGGGATTTAATTGTTACTAAAGAATGTACCAAAGAATTAAGCAAACAATTACTCCCGTCACAGGCAAGACAGACCCCATTGCCTGGAAATATGCCATCCTTACCAGCACCAACTAGCCCAGTGCAAATAACCCTTCCCGGGACAATCCCTTTGGCTCCACCTGCACGATTTACAGGGTATCCCAGGAAGTACGCAACATTCATGAACCAGTGTCGCCTTCAATTCCTTTGCAGACCAGGGGCCTTCCCTTACGACAAGGCGTGGGTTGCCTTCATTTTATCATATCTGAGCGGCAGCGCTGTGGATCCTGATTTAGTAAGTCAGGATGATCCGTTGTTACATGACTTTGGGGGGTTTCAGATGGAAATGGAGAAGCTCTTTGCTCACCATACCCAAGGACAAGCATGAGACAACAAACTTTTGTCACTCCATCAAGGAAGTCAAGACTAGTTAACATACATAGCAACCTTCAACCTGAATCTGGGTGGCCTGAAGATAAAAGGACCATGCTATTTCATCGGGGTTTACAAAGCGAACTAAAGGACGTCCTTTCTCAGGTGGTCAACCGACCTAAAGACTGTGCACAATTCATCAACCTTGTGGTGCAATTAGATCACAGATTCCAGGACCGAAAACCAGATCGGTTAAGAATGGACACTCGTGCTATGTATGTCCAGTCAAAAGAGAGTGTCTCACGAGCATCGGAAAACACAGTAGAACCTATGCAAATTGGAGGTATACGGCCCCCTTTAACTAAACCGAAAGAGACAAGATAAGGCAATAGCAATTATGTTTATACTGCGGGAAATCAGGCCACTTCCTCAAGGAATGTCCAGTGAAACCTCCAAGGAGAATTGTTGGAGTCACAGAAAAGGAAGATAAAAATATCAACAAGGAGACAGAAAACTACCAAGCCCGGCAAACATAGAGGTCCCTTTGTCGAGCAAGAAGGACGAGTCACAGACCTCACACTTTGCAATATCAGTAATTTTGATCAATCTCCAACAACCGTCTCAGATGCATGCTGTTGAAACATACGTAGACACCGGAGCAGTCGGAAATTATATAGACCAAGATCTGGGAGCAGAGATGGGGCTTCCCGTAAACTCAAAGTCAACAACTGACAAAGTTACCACTGTTTATGGGACAGAATTAGCTTCCGGACCAGTAACCCAATGCACCGAAGCATTAACCCTACTGTGCCAGGACGGACACCGAGAATCTATTGCTTTCGATCCCATCAAGGCTCCTCAGTTTCGACTAATCTTAGGGATACTGTGGTGAATGTCTCACAATCCTCAAATAGATGACTGTGCTCACACCTGCTACTACCAAGAAAAAGAAAAAAACGACTTACGCACATCTTCAGCTTCCAGTACGAGGGCAATAGTACTGGGCGCGACTAGTACTCTAGCAAGTGAATACCAAGATTTTCAGGACGTGTTCCAGAAAGAACAAGCTAATACTCTACCACCGCACAGGCCCTACAACTGTCAGATTGACCCCATACCTGGTGCGCAAATTCCTTGTGGCCGTATCTATGCACTCACTGAACCAGAAAACCTCCATCTAAAATCTTATCTAGATCAATATCTGGCAAATGGATTTATCCGCCCGTCTAAGCAGCCTCTCCCTTTTCTTTGTACCAAAGAAGGAGGGAGATTTGAGGACTTGCATCAACTATCGTGCATTAAACCAGATCACTGTGAAAAACCACTATTCATTGCCCCTTATTCCCAAATTATTAGACCAAGTGAAGGACGCCCAAATCTATACCAAAGTAGACCTTAGGGGGGCGTACCATCTTGTTACGGTAAAAAAAGGGGATGAATGGAAAACCGCCTTTCGTACTAAATATGGTGTCTATTGATATCAGGTAATGCCTTTTGGACTTTGCAAAGCTCTCGCTGCTTTCCAATACTTCATGAACAATGTCTTGTGGGAATTAATCGATGTTTGTGCCCTAGTGTACCTTGATGACATCTTAGTGTATTTTGCTTCAAAACAGGACCATATCAAGCACGTCCGCTCCGTTCTTGCAAAACTCTGTCAACATCACCTGTATGCTAAACTTGAGAAATGCTCTTTTCATGTCACCGAAGTGGAGTTCCTCGGTTTCATTCTCACACCAAAAGTTATCAGAATGGACATACACAAGGTAGACGCCATTTCAAATTGGCCATCCCCAACTTCGCTAAAAGGAATCCAGAGTATGTTGGGCTTTGCAAACTTTTACCGCTGATTCATCCCAGATTTTTCTCACATAGTGCATCCCATTACATCACTGTTACGAAAAAACAATCAAAAGTTCCATGGGACCGACGAAGCAGAGAAGGCTTTCCAAGAACTTCAGAAAAATGTAACTTCTGCCCCGGTTCTACGGCACTCTCGCCCAGACCTCCCTTATGTGGTAGAAACGGATGCCTCTAGCATGGCTATGGAAGATGTTCTTCACCAAAGGGACCCAGAAACTGGCCAGTTACATCCTGTGGCCTTCTGGTCACGAACATTTTCCCCCCCAGAACTCAACTACGCTATCACGGACAAGGAATTCTTGGCTATAAAATCAGCCTTCAAGGCGTGGCGACATTATCTCCTTGGTGCCAGACATACCGTCATGATAATAACAGATCATTGAAAACCTGCAGTACCTAAAAACAGCAAAGGCTCAATCTTCACATCAACTGCGGTGGGCCCTCTTCTTCGGTGAATATGACTATGTGATCACATATCGACCAGGAGTCGGAAATGGGAAGGCTAACACCTTGTCCCCAATGGGCATTGATGAAACAGTATACGTAACTCCAGATCCAGTAGCCATCATTCCAGAGAACAAACTCCTGAGCCTCACAACAACATTGACTCAGAGTGAGTTGCTAAGCAAAATTCAACACCTAATGGATCCCAAGTTCTCACAAGAATGGTGTGCTCAAGGAGATCTTCACACAATTAAAGATCACCTACCGTATTTTAAGGGCCGGTTATATCTACCAAGTAAGGATTTACAAGAGCTAGTCATTTCGGGCTATCACGACTCCCTGAACGAAGGTCACCCTGGAATTTCAAAAACTCTAGCCAAAGTAAAACAAAACTATTGGTGGCCCACTTGGCATAAGGACATCATCCAATGTATCCAATCTTGCGGTGTGTGTGCACAGAGCAAATCTCAAACGCAGAAACCAGCTGGGCTTCTTCAACCATTGTAAATTCCTCCCGTACCATGGCACACACTTTCTCTCGATTTCATTACAGATCTACCTTCCAGCCAGGGATTCAACACCATCTCAGTGATCGTAAATTTATTTTCAAAAATGGCACACTTCCTTCCTTTTAAGGGTCTTCCAAATACATCCAGTTTAGTGAAGGTATTCCTGGAAGAGATCATACGATTACAAGGCTTTACATCAGTCCTGATCTCTGATTGAGGTAGTCAGTTCATATCCAACTTCTGGAAGAAGTGCTGTTCAATAGCCCAAATTGACATTCGCCAATCCACAAGCCACCACCCTCAAACAGATGGCCAAACAGAAAGAACAAATCAAACCCTCGAGCAATACATACGTTGCATGTTACATCAGGTGGAAGGAAATTGGAAGGACCTGTTACGGATAGCTGAATATGCCTATAATAACTCGCCACACACGTGCACTGGACAAACCCCTTTCTAGACCTTATATGGAAGGCATCCACGTACGTCTGAATTAGATCTCCCATCCACTTTGGAGATGCCAGCGGTTAAAACCCTACATACAACTATATCTCAGGCCTTCAAAAAGGTGGTTGAACATTTACTCCAAGCCAAGAACCGACAAAAGATATACTCTGACCAACATTGTAGAAAGGCCCCCGACTATCAAGTTGGAGATAAAGTCTGGTTAGCATCAAAAAATGTACCCATGAAAGGGACTCTGACCTTTCGTCCCCAATATCTAGGACCTTACTCTATTAAATCCATAATAAACCCAGTAGCTGTCAAACTAGCCCTACCACAACTAGGCAGATTCATCCTGTGTGCCACATATCGATCCTGAAACTGGTGCAACCTGATACTTGGTTTACAATACCACCAAAACCAATAATGGTCAATGGGGAACCAGAGTTCGAAGTAAAGGATATCCTAGACTCAAAATACACCAGATCTAAGCCATAGTACTTAGTTGACTGGAAAGGATATAGTCCTCAGGACAGATCATGGGAACCTAGTGAACACATCCATGCACCACGTTTGATTAAAAGGTTACATCAGAATTATCCGGCCAACTCAGGAACAGGCAGAAATGCTACCGTGAGAGGGGCATTGGGGGGAGTGCTGTCATGAGCCTTACTCCTGGTCCTCACTGGCAAGTCAGCCTCCCAGCTAAGTCTAGGTTCCGGGCCTCCATTACGGCCTCAAGGCTCTTCGCACCCCATCCAAAACTCTCTTGGAGTCAGTCCTGGCGCTAGGCTCATAATCATTATGGAAATTGCCATTAGGATGGACTATTTACATGGGATTCATTCTTCAGGGACTTTAGCTAACATGGAGGCACTCACATAACTCAGGTACAGAATTGGTAAGAATTGAGCTATGCGGTATTGTGTTTAGGGTGTGGCAAGGCCTGGAACTACTTAATCGGGAATACTTTACCTGAAACTATTTAAACCACACTCAAACAGCAGAACACGCTTTGCGTTATTCTGCTGTTTGCAGCGTGACGCTCACCGTGCCTAAATCAGGTCTCCAGTGTACCTTGATGTCCGCGAATCCTGTCTTCATGAACTTGTAGGGAAAGAGAACATCCTTAGTATAATCTTACTTGTGAGTAGCCTCCTGTCTTGACTCATCACCAGCAGCAACACGCTTCCTTGAAGATACTTGATCCATTATTCTGGCACTACACATGTCTTCAGAATACAACAACCTGGAAAGAAGCGAGAGAAAGACAGCACTAGAGAGTGTTTAATCACATTTCCTTATGAACGACGAAAGCCACAAGATCCTTACCTGGTTAGTTGTCTCTTGGTCAGCCTTATTCCAGGAACCCCATGCCGTTCGACGAAGAACACAACGGCCTGCGAAGAAGGGAGAAAAAACACAGGTTAGCTAAAGGACAAAACGGCACTGCGCATCGCGCATTACTCACCGGGCATTTTTGCGCTCACTGTGCCTTCACTTGCTGACTCGTGCCCATCTCCAATTTGTACGACAATGCCGAAACATCTTTCCATACCCAAGGGAAGAGGAAAAAAAGACTTTATTCTTAAATACAGAAGGACAAGAAAGAAAGAACTAAATACAAAGACTGTAAAGCAGCAACCCTATCTTGTTAAAATGGAGTCGCCCCTGGACCAAACCTCTCTTAACTTTGATGTCCTGGGTGTTAGTCTTAGCAGTGCACGGTGGTGGCGTGAGTTATGGTTGCTTAGCTTACCATAACTGGCGAATTTCATGGGTTTTTCGGTTTTACTTGGAACCATAACGTCCCTTTAACAAACTTTTTTCACTGAATATATATATATATATATATATATATATATATATATATATATATATGTATATATATATATATATATATATATATATGAAATTCAGTGAAAAAACTTTGTTAAAGGGACTTTATGGTAAAGTTGCGCTACTAAAAACCTATGAAAAAACTTTGTCAAAGGAACGTTATGGTTCCAAGTAAAACCGAAAAACCCTTGAAATTCGCCAGTTATGGTAAGCTAAGCAACCATAACTCGCGCCACCACCGTGCACTGCTAAGACTAACACCCAGGACATCAAAGATGACATCACAAATGTCATTGATGAGCGGGGGTGGTCGGGAGGGTGATAGACACAAGGGGCATGAGCGGGGGTGGGCGGGAGGTTGATAGACACACGGGGCAAGAGCGGGGGTGGGCGGGAGGGTGAAAGACATGGGGCAAGAGCGGGGGTGGGCGGGAGGGTGAAAGACACGGGGCAAGAGCGAGGGTGGGCGGGAGGGTGAAAGACATGGGCAAGAGCGGGGGTGGGCGGGAGGGTGAAAGAATCGGGGCAAGAGCGGGGGTGGTTGGGAGGGTGAAAGACACGGGGCAAGAGCGGGGGAGGGCGGGAGGGTGAAAGACACAGGGCAAGAGCGGGGGTGGGCAGGATGGAGAAAGACACGGGGCAAGAGCGGGGGTGGGCGGCAGGGGGAAAGACACGGGGCAAGAGCGTGGGTCGGAGGGAGGGGGAAAGACATGGGGCAAGAGCGGGGGTGGGCGGGAGGGGGAAAGACACGGGGCAAGAGCGGGGGTGGGCGGGAGGGGGAAAGACACGGGGCACGAGCGAGGGTGGGCAGGTGGGGGAAAGACACGGGGCAAGAGCGGGGGTGGGCGGGAGGGGGAAAGAGACATGGGGCAAGAGCGGGGGTGGGCGGGAGGGGGAAAGAGACACGGCGCAAGAGCCGGGGTGGGCGGGAGAGGGAAAGAGACACATGGCAAGAGCGGGGGTGGGCGGGAGGGGGAAAGAGACACGGGGCAAGAGCGGGGGTGGGCGGGAGGGGGAAAGAGACACGGGGCAAGAGCGGGGGTGGGCAGGAGGGGGAAAGAGACACGGGGCAAGAGCGGGGGTGGGCGGGAGGGGGAAAGAGACACGGGCCAAGATCGGGGGTGGGCGGGAGGGGGAAAGAGACACGGGGCAAGAGCGGGGGTGGGTGGGAGGGGGAAAGAGACACGGGGCAAGAGCGGGGGTGGGCGGGAGGGGGAAAGTGACACGGGGCAAGAGCGGGGGTGGGCGGGAGGGGGAAAGAGACATGGGCCTAGATCAGGGGTGGGCGGGAGTTTGAAAGAGACACGGGCAAGAACGGTTGAAAGACACATGGGGCAAGAGCGGGGGTGGGCGGGAGGGGGAAAGAGACACATGGCAAGAGCGGGGGTGGGCGGGAGGGGGAAAGAGACACGGGGCAAGAGCGGGGGTGGGCAGGAGGGGGAAAGAGACACAAGGCAAGAGCGGGGGTGGGTGGGAGGGGGCAAGAGCGGGGGTGGGCAGGAGGGGGAAAGAGACACGGGGCAAGAGCGGGGGTGGGCGGGAGGGGGAAAGAGACACGGGCCAAGATCGGGGGTGGGCGGGAGGGGGAAAGAGACATGGGCCAAGAGCGGGGGTGGGCGGGAGGGGGAAAGAGACACGGGGCAAGAGCGGGGGTGGGTGGGAGGGGGAAAGAGACACGGGGCAAGAGCGGGGGTGGGCGGGAGGGGGAAAGTGACACGGGGCAAGAGCGGGGGTGGGCGGGAGGGGGAAAGAGACATGGGCCTAGATCAGGGGTGGGCGGGAGTTTGAAAGAGACACGGGGCAAGAACGGTTGAAAGACACATGGGGCAAGAGCGGGGGTGGGCGGGAGGGGGAAAGACACAAGGGGCAAGAGCGGGGGTGGGGGGAGGGAGACAGACACACGGGGCAAGAGCGGGGGTGGGGGTTAGGGAGACAGATACACGAGGCATGAGCGGGGGGTGGGGGAAGGGGAGAGACACGCGGGGCATGAGCGGGGGGTGGGTGGGAGGGGGAGAGACACACAGGGGATGAGCGGGGGGTGGGCGGGAGGGGGAGAGACACAGGGGGCATGAGTGGGGGGAGGGAGAGAGAAACACGGGGCATGAGTGGGGAGTGGGGGAAGGAGAGAGAGACACATGGGGCATGAGCAGGGGGTGGGCGGCCGGTGGGGAGAGACACACGGACATGAGCGGGGGGCGGTGGGGAGAAACACACAGACATGAGCAGCAGGTGGTAGAGACACACGGGGCAAGAGCGGGGGGTGGGCGGTTGGGAGAGACGAGCGGGGCACGAGTGGGGCATGAGCTGGGGGTGGGCGGGAGGGAGAAAGACACACGGACATGAGCGGGGGGTGGGCGGGAGGGAGAAAGACACACGGACATGAGCGGGGGGTGGGAGGAACAGGAGACAGACACGGGCATGAGCGGGGGTGGGGGACTTAAAGTACAGGCGGGATACAAAGCCTCTCATGCGAGGAACAAAGAAGGCGGGCGTCTCTGAAGCCAGACGCACTGCACGCTTTCACGCATCCAATGAGAGAGCATGTCAGATGTCCGCGGACATCACGCAAGCTACTTGCCCAATCACTGTCCTGTCCGCGGAGCGAACAGGGAAGTGTGTCCGCGAAGCGAACACAGATATCACTAATTTTTTTCACTTACATTTTTGTCATTTTTTAAAAAACTACTGGACGGATTTACACCAAATAAAGCAAAGCACGCTTTCGGGACCAAGCCGCCTCTCCTGCCGCTAATTTGGTGTAAATCCGTCCAGCGGTTTGGGCTGTAGGCGTGAGCAAAGTTTTTTCCCATTATGTCTATGGGAAAAAAAAAAGTTTTGGGACCCCCCCTATAACTTTGCCCTCCCTGGACGAATACTCACCAAACTTTGCAAAAACATTCAGAGTGACCCAAATACTTTTTTTGCAAAGTTTGGTGAGGATCCGTCCAGGGAGAGCGAAGTTATAAGCCACCCAAAAAGTGCTCTTCCTATGGAAACAGCAACTTAACCATAACTACATGGCCACCACTCTGGCCATGTAAAATATATATATATATATATATATATATATATATATATATATATATATATATATATATATATATATATATATATATATATATATGTGAACATATATTACACAGCCCGAGGTAGCGGCCATGTAGTTATGGTTAAGTTGCTAAACTCATAGGAAGATCAATTTTTCAGCGGTGTTTATGTTTATTGAAATTATATAGCACTTTTAGCCAAAGCACTTTACAATATAACAACAGGTACAATAGACTGAATGGGGAAAAACTTTGCGCTACCGGCCAAACGGCTGGACGGATTTTCACCAAATGTGTGGCAGGAGCGGAGGCTTGGGTCAGAAAGCGTGCTTTTGTGTGTTTGGTGGAAATCCAACCGGTAATTTTGTTGCAATTAACTGAAATGTATGTCCCAAAAAATGTGTGATATCTGGGTCCGTTGACAGAAGTGTCATTGGCTTGTGGTACGGCGTGCTGTCGGAGAAGTATGGACACGGTCGGTGGTTGGCAGGAGGGAAGAGTGGTGTATGTCAACATTTTTGGGGAAAGCCGCCATGGTGTATCGGAGGACAGTGCGGCGGCGGGAGGGTCTGGAAAATGTAAGGTACGGAATGCGGCAATATGGGAGGGAACGGGTTGGGGAGTGAGAAGTGCTTACTGTGACATATGTAGGCGAGTACTGTGTGTGGTGATTGGAGGCAGCTGTCCTAACGGCCCCATGGCTTCTGCCGCAACCTGTTTAAGGGGACCTCTTTTCGTGGTGAGTTGGGACGTGTGAATTGCATTGGCGACTTGATGGCATGCATGGGTGAATGAAGGTGCAGTGGGTCTGTGGAAGGATTGGACTAATGGGTGTAGGGCATGCACTCAAGAGATTAGAGCTGCAACATACACACCGCAGGAACCCATGTTTGACTCTGCATTTGGTACAGGGTGGTGCTTGTATAGTGTGGTATGTGCAGATTGGTTTCAGTAGGGCTACAATTGCGACTAGAATGTGGGTAGGTTGGCAGTGACACAGTACTTTGTGAATGGAAGTTGGGACATCCATATTAAGTGAATAAAAGTGCACAGGGGTGCAGGAGAGAGTGTTTTCTTTGCAAATTATGTTCACTGTTGCAATTAGTTGCTGCATAGCTGTGCGGCGGTGGGCAGGTTGGGTATGAGTGCTGGTGGCAGTGGTGTGTATGTGGATGATGGTAGTGGGTGCCATGGTGACATGCATGGTGGCATTACGTTGCTGTGGGCATGTTCACAGCCTATGCTGTGTGTAGAATTCTTCAAGTAGGCCCAATGTTGTGAAAATGTTGTGGTTAATGACAAAAATCTTTGTGAATGGCAGTGGGTAGTGGTGGCGGAGGCTGTGGTGTGTTTGGGATTCTGGTAATTGCGTCCTGTTTTCATGCATGGGTGTTTTGTTCATGCTTAATGTTAGCTGCCCACATGGCCGTTATGTTAAATGGTGCAGTTTGGCACTGCTTAGCACCATGGCACTGTACAGGTTGGGTAGGAGTGCTGGTGGCAGTGGTGTGTATGTGGATTGACGTATTTGCTGACATGGTGACATGCATGGTGGCATTACATTGCTGTGGGTGTGTTCAAGGCCTAGACCATTGGGTGCATGGCCAAAGGCCGTGGGCCATAGCCCATGCACTCAAGAGCCTAGGCCTTGAGGAGACCCATGTAAGTAATGCATTTTTGAATGTGCATCAGTTACAGGGTAGTGACATGTAAGAAATGGTTGTGGAGCACATTTCAGCTGTTAAAGACCAGTGCTCCAAACAGATTGTGGGTAGGTTGTAAGTGGCACAATACTTTGTGAACGGAAGTGGGTACGCCCATAGTATGTGATTGAAAGTGCACAGGGATGGAGGAGAGATTGTTTTGTTTGTACATCATGGTAACGTTGCAATTTGTTGTTGTATAGCTGCATGGCAGTGCGCTGTGTTTGAAGATGCAGCAATGAAAAGTCACGCAGTGTGGGCTCTAGGTGCAGTGTTTTCATACTGTCAGTATGGTAGAGCTGTGGGTGTGTCCAAGGCCTAGACTATTGGGTGCATGGCGGCAGGCTGTAGGCCATGCATTTAAAGCCTAGGCCTTGAGGACTCCCATGGCAGTAATGCATTTTAGAGTGTGCATCAGGAAGAGGGTGGTGACATGTACGGATTGGTTGTGGAGCCCAGTGTTGCAAACATATTGTGGGTAGGTTGGAAGAGGCACAATACTTTGTGAATGAAAAAGGGGTATGCTCATAGTATGTGATTGAAAGTGCACTGGGATAAAGGAGAGATTCTTTTGTTTGTACATTATGGTTAACTGTTGCATTTTGTTGCTGCATAACACCATGGCGGTGCGCTGTGCTCCGAGATGCTGCAGTGGAAAGTCACGCTGTGTGGGCTGTGGGTGCAGCGTTTGCATACTGTCAGCATGGTAGAGTGTGTGGGTGAAGGGAAGGTTTTATGAGCTTGGATAGTGGGCTGTGTGCACAATGCCTGCAGTATGGGCAATGTTGTAAACATTTTGTGGTTAGTTGGCAGTGACAAAATACCTTCTGAGTGGAATTCGGTTAGACAATAGAATGTGAATGAAAGAGCGTAGGGGTACCGGAAACAGTGTAATGTTCATACATTAGGGTAACTGTTGCATATAACGCTATGCATCTCCATTGCAGTGTGGAGGTTAGTTAGAAGTACTGGTGCCAGTGGTGCATATGTGCATAGTGGTAGTTGGTGACATGCTGACAGGCATTATTGCATTACGGGCAGGGAATGTGTGCAAGGAGCACACCCACTGGAGCAATGTAGGTTTGATAGTGCATGAGGCACAGGGTGGTGATCTTTGGAGAATGCGTGTGAAGCACATTGTCGACGTGCTATAGCACTAAAGGTGAGTTGCAAAGCGTGTATTGTGAATTCCATGGTTGTGCTGATAGTTGCAACGTGCTACAGTATTTGGTGTGCAGCAGGATATGGTGCACTGAGAAGTTGTGCAGTGTGGCCACAGGGTGCAGTGTGTATGTAATGTGGGTATGGTGGAAGTGCACCTTATATGTGGTTCGTTACTGTGCTGCGTGCAGAATTATGGAAGTAGGCCCAATATTGTGCAGCTGTTGGGCATAGGTTGCCAGTGACACAATACTTTGTGAATGGCAGAGTGCAGAGGTGATGCATCCTGTGGTATGTTTGTGGATTCTGCTAAGTGTGTCATGTTTTTGTGAATGGGTGTTTTATGGTGTGGGGGAGTTGGGTGGAAGTGCTGCTACGTATGTTACGTTTGTGCATAATGGTAGGTGCCCACGTGGCTGCTTGCTTGGATGTATAGTGTGCTGGTGGGTGTGGAAAGGGCTGCAATGTTGTGTGCATGACCCAAGGTGTGCTGGGTGCATCTGAGGATCTTTGTGAATGCAATCGTGCATTAATTTGCAGATTTTTCTGATGGAGGGGCTTTGCAATGAAGCGGAACATGTACTGAGAGTGTTCAATGGTAAATATGGAGTGATGGATAGAAATGACAGTATGCAATGGAGAGGCTGTGTATGTTATTGCTGCAAGCTTGTTTGAACATTTAACAGCACCCAATGGGGGAGTGCTGCAAAAAGTGACTGTGCATAGGGAAGAAGTATTATCTCAGCTTTACTGGGTCGTGTCCCTCACTGTATATGGGAAAGCGCTCATGCACATCCTGCCGTTATGACCAGGGTGGAAAGGGAATTGGAATTGTGGAAAATAGGCAAGTAGGAGTTTAGGGCATGGTTCCCAGGAAGGGGCGGTACCATTTTCTCCCAATAATGTGTTGTGCGCGTAGTTGAGATGGAGAGACGCACAGTGCTCATCGTCGGTGATACCTTTGTGTGCCATTTGCACAGGGTTTGTGTGGAAAGAGGCGTTGCTTGTAATTTTGTGTTGGAAGGAGTGGACGCTGTCTGGGCCTGTCAGGGTGATGGCAGTTTCGGCAGGATGGGTCGCCTTTGCCAATATGTGGCGTCCGTCACGAATGTTGACTTTGTCGTGCTGCACTATGGAAGTCTACATTTGGGTTACATGTCATGTGGATGATTAATCCGTCACCTGAAGAGGTTGCTGACCGCACTGATGCATATTTTTCCTACTGCAAAGGTTGTTTACTAATGCATAACACCAAGATGAGTTTAGGTCCATGACGGTGTAATTTGTCCACAGCCAGAGGTCGAAAGGTGTGCTATAAACAGAATTATGCCTGCGTTTGTGCAGACTGCTGCCATGTTCTCCACCCACTATGAGATCATGAAGTCGCCAAATAGGCAGTGGTTCCATAGAAATGGCATTTATTTGAGCGCCATTGGCAATGCCGTTTTCTTTTACACTGCGCAAGAAGCATTGACCAGAATGTGGTAAAAATGTGATGAGAGGCAAACAGAAACGCATATAAAGAGAAAATAAAAACAAGTTGCTGGAACGCATATCACAAAAACAACAAAAAAAAACACTTTCATACATCTACAAAGGAAGACTGAATCCCCTACCCAGTTTGATATTGTTTACCCCCCCCCCACGCACTATCACGAAAAGGAAGTGCATTACAAGGAACTCTCAGGAATACATGTGCCACATCCAAGGTGGCTATGTGGATGTACACGGATGGAGAAATCGTGCATCCTTTAATTTAACTTTTTAGTGGACGTTTATTGGAATGGCACAACATTTGTACTGTACATGTGTAATGGTACATTTCAAGTGTTGTACAAGAGTGGCAGTGTTGGATGATGATGGCTTTGATGTGACTGGTGGATGCGTTTGTACCTATTTACATGTAACCCATTGAAGTAGAGCTGCAGAGAACATGTTGCAAAGGGAAGGACTGCTCCAGCTTTACAAGGGTGCAGCCCTCGCGCTACTTTGGGAGGCACACGTGTCAAAATGTGCCTTTTACACCACCTTGCCCAATTGCCATGGCAGTGTGGGGATTAGCCAATCAGGTAGTGTGGATAACAGGAAACGGAGGTGTAAGTGTTGTACATTATATTCTGCGTACTGAGGGTGGTTGACTGACATGGTGAAACGCATTGTGTTAACTGTAGGTGATCACTTTGTCATAGATCTGCACAACTATGCCCTGCAAAGACACTTTGATGGCAATTTTCCTTTGTGTATGAGTGCAATTTCGCTGATATGCATGCACTTTGCAAATACCTCCCCACTTTTACAGTAGTAGATGTCATTGTCATCCATAACGGTTGCTGGCATATGGGTTACCTGCTTTGCTTAGATTTGTTCCGTAGATTGAGGAGATTGCTGAATGTCGTGAGGACGCTGAAGAGGAAGTGCCAAGTATCAGCCACACCCCAGCCACCCCCTTTGAAGTGCCAGGAACGTTCACACCAAAATATGTAAGATATGGAGAACAGTTAAACCAGCAGAGAGCCGCAGTCAGGCTCTGCGCACTGCCTATCGGAAGAACAGCACCTATTGAAGTACCGACACCTAAGCAAACCTGGACAGTAAGGTACCCACTGAGAAATCCATTTCCAAAGACACGCCAAAAGGACATTTGTCAGAATGGAATACCCGAAGAAGCCAAGAAGATACTAAAAGAAGATGACTGGTGACATCACGAGAGATCGGACTGACACACATAGAGGCTATAGGATGACTAAGAATGCTGATAAAGAGACAAAATGCCATGGATAAGTGACATCTTGGGCCTAAGTGAAACAGGTCATTTCAAGATAAAGAAAGTTATGCCATATGCACGATGAAGACATTAAGCCAGTTTAAACATGTACATACACATGAAACCGCAAGAATCAAATAAATAGTTCAGCTTGCTTACGCATAGTAGAAAAATAGATTGCAACAAGTTCCAACTCTACATATCTACGTCAAAAGCACCTTTAGATGAGCGAAAATCCACTGCGCACATGAGCAAAATTGAATGGAGGTTTCTAAAGGCCTTAAGAGGAGAGTGCCGCAGCCACAAATCACGAAGGAAAGACAGAGAGAAACCTTGCTGAAGACACCCTGCAAAGAGGCCAAGGTTGTATCAGGCTGGAACAGGTTAACAATGCCAACAGTTAAAGAGAAGAATAACTGAGTCTCCTGTTCAGCAAGGTCGAGATAAGCCGTTGATGGTAGACGACTGACAGGACTAAATCAAATACACAAAATTGCATGAAGAAGATGCCGATTTCACGGTGTCCTAGTCACGTGGCAAGGCGGCAGAAAGGTATGAGACTTTCACACCTAGGCATGGAGCCTAGTCGTTCCAATACTCGTTAAAATTTCTCAGACCAAGATGCAGCCTCAAGGCCAAACTACAAAGCAGTAATTGATGTACGGCTACTGAGGTGATGAATGGTTGTACCATAAATTGAGGGGAAGCTGGGGTGCAGGCTTACTCCCTGCACCTGGCTAATTATTCTGCATGCTGCTAAGTACAAGTGGAAAAGAATTTGTGGTATCAATGCCAACCCAATCATAGTGGACCATGTAATCTAGGGTCTTATAGAGAGTAGAGCCAATGGGACGTTGTACTTTTAGTGACATTTACAGTAGCCAGTTCAAAGGAAGGGCTTAGTTGCCCCACCTGACATTATTATCCAATCCCCTCTCCATATTACCATATACAGATATATAGCACCTATATTAAAGTTAGCTTCCTATAACCAATTAAGTTGAATGTTAGGTTTTTGAGATTACATGTCAATGATGACAACTTTTTGGTATAAATGTTGTCGTTTTTCTCAAATTAAGTGGAGTTTAAGCGAGAAGGAAGATCGAGCGGTTGCTGATGTTCAATGAAATCCCCGTTTTCTGTACTTGTCATTAAACAGATTCCCTTTGGCCAACTATTGAGTTGTCATTATTATTTGATGCAAGAGTACGAATCTGCATCTATCTGAAGGGTGCTGCTACTCATCTTAAAGAGCTGTTTGGAGACCCCCAGTCTTATGGGCCGGCTGGGGTCCATCCATTTAACTTGGTATCAGAGGATGGTTGGATTAGATAAGACATAAGACACCCATTGCCTGTCGACATAAGTAACTTCAGGTCCTCTGGTCCTCGGCAATATCACAAGTCCTTTGCCATCCATAGATGGTGGTTAGTGTAATCAAAAAACCTGCAGGTCAGGTCTGAAGGAACCTTTGCTTTCCCCCAAGAATCCCTTCCCACTTCTACGGGCAGTCGATTGGATGTGGAGCAAGAAGAGGCGGTAACGAAGGCGGTGATGCCGAGCATCCAGAGAGGAAAATATGCGAACAGTGAGTGAAAAAGACTGAATGCCTTGGCAAAAAGTGCATTCCTTAAAACAAGTAAAGGGAAGGTAACGGAGGGAGGCGGGAAAACAAAAATAACGTCAGAATAAGAGTATAATGTACATAAAGGGAAAATATTGACTCAAGGGTGGCCGAGCAATACAGAGGCATACCGGGAGTAACTGAGAGAGAGAGTATACACCCAGTTTCCTAGAGTTCTAAGAGCACTAGAAGGAGCCTTCATTTGTGGTCCTGAATTAATAGGACGACGTAGACAATAGAATTGATTAAAGATGATCTGAAAGAAATGGGCTTACATTCGATGTCGGAATGCAATTAGGGGCAGTATGCATCTGAGGAAGCAGATTGCATGAGATTTGTGCAGCCGGCCGGACTCTGTCTTGTCTGTTTCATATTTTTGTCTGTAACGTTAGAAGGTAAAAACTTTCAAAAAGTAGCATGAAAATTGCACGATTATGGTAATGTGATGTTGCATGGCATGTATTGATGGCTGTAGTTGACAAAAGTAAAAGTGAAATTTGTTGTTGAAGGAACGGGATTGGAGCTTGCGACGATTGGTGCTCGCTCATATTGTTGATTTTGTTTGTGAAACGTAAAGCATAATAAAGTGTTATACAAGGATAAGATAAGCAGGTTAAGCATGGAAGACATTACCCCATTGGTACACATGTGCAAACAGCTGCCCAAGGATGCACCTTAGCTTAAACAGTACAGTGCAGAATGGGTTAAATGGACCGCAGGCAAAATGTTTATGCCATTGCCCCAGGGAGAATCACTATCAAAAACAGTCCTGCAACACATGACAACATATTTGCACGCCACATACACGGGCAAAAAGATAGACAAACGCCTAGCTAGTTTAGAGCTTTGGAAAAAGTACCAACAAGAAAAGGAAGAGGAGCCACCGTTAGATTGGCTACTGAATGTATGCACAGAGGGGGGTAAAGAGCCTTCTGCGCCACCCGCCCCATCTGAAACAAAAAGCGAAACTAGTAAAGAAGAAGGATTATACCCGTTGAGGGAACTTAAAGCAGCCACAGGATATAGCAACAAAGCGTATGAGTCACCTATGCAAAGTAGTGATGAAAGCCCAGAGAAAGACAGAGACAGAGATATTACCTCCAAAGTTCTGTGGGACAGGGAGAGGTGCGAAAAAAGGAAAAAGGAGGCCAAGCACAAGCAAGAATATCTCTAGATATGGGAAGAGAGGAAAAGAGATGGAAGGGAGATGAGGATAGGACTAATGAGAGGGTATTCGCACAGAACGAATGGATGGCAGATCAAATTTTATAGAAACTCGATGTTAAAGGCATTGAGGAGATGAGACAAAAGGGAGATTGGGATGAGTTAGAGAAAAGGGAAAAGTAATATCGACCAAGAGAGGAAGGGAGTAAAAAAAAGGATAGACAGAAACAAAAGCAGTTATATCATGAATGGGTCAGAAAACTGGAAAAGGCAGAAGAACAGAGAAAACGCGATTACAAGCAGAGAACAGCTGATGATTGAGATAGAATAGAACGAATGAGAATAGAAGAAGAAGAGAAAAACATGTGGAAGAAGAGAATTAAAAGAAGAATGGATGAGGAGATGTGAAGGGCAAATGAACAAAGAGATGTGAGGAAGCAAGAAGAAGATAGGGTCAGAGAGGAAGCGAGGAAGCGTTGACAGTTTGGCAACGACATAGAATGTAAGCAAAGACAAAGATTAAGGGATCTTGAATATCTGGAAAGAGAGGTTAGAAAACCCAATCCAGTAGTAGACTGGGAAGATATAGAAGAATTCTTACCTGAGTACGATTCAGTACCAGGCACGGCTAGGGCAAATATCAACGATGACTTCGACACCAGAAGTATCGGAGAGACGATCAATAGAATATATGATGAGATGGGGCTAGAAGGAGTACCCCAAAGGGAAGAAGAGGATGAGCGCTTGGAGAGCACTCAGTTATACGATACTGAGGACGCCTCACAAACTAGCAGAAACAGAGAGCTGTCATTAGATAGGCTGACCCTAACTAGAAATGAAGAGGATGAGAGGAGTTGCACGAGTTGAGCACGAACGACATTGGATGCAGAAAAGGAAGAATGTGAAGAAAGAGAAGATGAGAGAAGATGCAAAAAACGCTTCTCTATGGGAACGGGAGTAAGATGGTCAGATTCTAGTGGGTCTGCACCTAAGACATCGGAGTCAGCCATACCAGCAGATTGGCATGAAGGAGTATCATATGGTTAAAGGGCGGTGTCTCTGCCACCCTATGTGAGCAGACTAAGGATATTGCCGGGTAGGCGGCGATGCAGGAATATTACCCCTGCAGTAGACAGAAAAATGATGAGAGAGGAAAAGGAGTGTCATGTGTCACAGTTCCCTGTACTATAAAAAAGAGGTGCACGGCCACAATATATACCCTAGCCTCACAAGGACAGAGAACACCTGAAAAATAAGTTCCCAATGTTGACATCGGGAGCTGGAAAATGGATACATGAATTAGAAAAAATGACAGGAGGGAACATGTTAGCTATAGGGGATATTAAGGGTATTTTAATCGCCATACTTGGTGATAGAGCTGACGATGTGTGGGCACAAGCAGGTTACCGTGGAGTGACTACAGTTAATACCGCTCATGACGGAGCTCCATTTAACAATTGCAGCATGTAAAGCGCTCTGAGTGCTATACCCAGACACTTCTGACATGGGATCTTTAATGTCACGCAATATGAAGGAATCAGATGATCCTTGGCATTACATTCAGAATTTCCAAGACGCCTGGGCGATGGAAACTCATGAATCGTGCGGAAAATCTATACCTGTGCTTTACCATATACAATGCCAAGGGCTGCCTGAACAAGTACAGAAGCAGCTCAAGAAACCGGTAGGGATTGAGGCAAAGCCATGGTCTGAAATACAGTTATCTACCACACAGGGATATCACTATGATTCACATTACCTCTAACAACGGGTATGTGTCCTTTCTGTTACCTAGTAAACTTGTATCACACAAAACAGAATGGGGAACAATTGCTTTACTTAAGCCAATTCCTTTGTTATGCCGTTAATGCAACCTAAAACCTTATCCTGCGGGGGGCAAAATATTCTAGCCCTGCATGATGTTCCTAGCCCTAGCAAGCGCTGATGCACCGGCTACGCATTAGAACCAACAGGGAGCAAATCTCACCCTATGTTAATTTCCAGTGACACAAAACACACAATGCTTTTTTTCGTCAATTTTTTCAATTTACTATCATACAAAATTTGGCCATAACAGATTATTATTTTCGGCCTGCACCTTTGGGTCAAATAGGCAGGTCACGTGGGACTCTACGTCGGGAAAAATTTAATTGCCCTCCGTGAGGTGTGCCTAGTTGGCCCAATCGTCAATTTTAAAACATTTTAAGAAAAACCACATCACACACCTCTCTTGTAAATGTGCGAGGGGAGCGTAACACATCTAAAACGAAAGGTCATGGAATCTATAGCATTGATTCTGACACAATTTTGTTCTAAAAGAGCATCAGTCCACTTGTGTCACTCTAAGTGAGGTGACATCCATATGTCTGGTCGACCGGTTTCAATGATGTCTTTCGTGTATCATATTCTTCAGGACCCATTGTTTCTTCCATAGACCCAATCTGCAAACCCCGTAGGGGTAAAGTTGCGACATGTTCTGTTTGTCTGTTGTATGTACAAACGCACGTTCGCTTCCAACAATAGTCACACGTTTCTGAAACTTCTTATTTGAAAAAGCCACCAACCTTGGTGCTAGATCACTCGTCAATCTCTTTTTAATCCGCGAGGTAAACGAATCTGTGAATGCAGCAGGAGAGGCAGAGCAGCCCAGATGAAAATAGCCCGACCATCCCAAAAGGCATTTCCCATAAGAACATTACACCGAAAGAGGTGCACAGGGTTAAAAAGAGATTGACGAGTGATCTAGCACCAAGGTTGGTGGCTTTTTCAAATAAGAAGTTTCAGAAACGTGTGACTATTGTTGGAAGCGAACGTGCGTTTGTACATACAACAGACAAACAGAACATGTCGCAACTTTACCCCTACGGGGTTTGCAGATTGGGTCTATGGAAGAAACAATGGGTCCTGAAGAATATGATACACGAAAGACATCATTGAAACCGGTCGACCAGACATATGGATGTCACCTCACTTAGAGTGACACAAGTGGACTGATGCTCTTTTAGAACAAAATTGTGTCAGAATCAATGCTATAGATTCCATGACCTTTCGTTTTAGATGTGTTACGCTCCCCTCGCACATTTACAAGAGTGGTGTGTGATGTGGTTTTTCTTAAAATGTTTTAAAATTGACGATTGGGCCAACTAGGCACACCTCACGGAGGGCAATTAAATTTTTCCCGACGTAGAGTCCCACGTGACCTGCCTATTTGACCCAAAGGTGCAGGCCGAAAATAATAATCTGTTATGGCCAAATTTTGTATGATAGTAAATTGAAAAAATTGACGAAAAAAAGCATTGTGTGTTTTGTGTCACTGGAAATTAACATAGGGTGAGATTTGCTCCCTGTTGGTTCTAATGCGTAGCCGGTGCATCAGCGCTTGCTAGGGCTAGGAACATCATGCAGGGCTAGAATATTTTGCCCCCCGCAGGATAAGGTTTTAGGTTGCATTAACGGCATAACAAAGGAATTGGCTTAAGTAAAGCAATTGTTCCCCATTCTGTTTTGTGTGATACAAACTGAAATACAGTTAACCATTGCACAATATTGCAGGCTATTGCAAGAGAAGAATCGCAAAAAGGAAGCTGCACGAAAAGGTGAAGAGGCTAAATTGGTACAGAAATAATTATCAAAGTATGCCATTGAGGGGGCCATGATAACTAATACAGATGGATCAAACATGCAGCAGGCCAATTGCCAAAGACAGTTTGATCGAAACAATAATAAGCTTTACCTAAGGGGAAGAGGCTTTCGAGGAAGAGGATGGCAGAGTAATCAGAGAGGTTTTCAAAATACGCAAAATGGAAAAACCAGGGTATACAAAATGGGCAAATGATCAAACCACTGGCAATATGTTAGACGTGTGGAATGACAGGGAATCTCGCACGTACATGCAGAAGTCAAGGCATGGTGCAAAACACCCAAATCAGAAGAGAAGGGATGGTGAATCCATGAGCGTTCTCACAGCAGGGTCATAATGGAGGTGTGCAGAATCACATGGTGCAGCAGCAAGCGCTGAGAATACAGCCAAGTCTGAAACCCCAGAGTGTGCCAAATTTTCCACAGGGACAGTCTCAACATGCACCAATGCAATTGTCACAAACAACAGGTACAGGGCAGATACTGAATTCAGGAATGAGAAATGCCACACGTGACGGAGGAAATCCGTTCATTCAAAATGGGACAAGATTATATATAGATTAGGACAGCTCACTGGGAGACCTGATGTGTTCTATCTTATCAGTGACACCGGGCCCTCACCGGGATCCAAGGGTAGATGTCCTTATAAGAGATAAAGAATATTCTTTCTTAGTTGACACAGGGGCGACATGCTCGTGTATACGTGAAGGCAAGTTTTCTTTGTCCGGCGATGCTATAAATACTCAGGGCTTCACAGGAGCAACAAGTTGTGTTCCTTTTACAACAGAACTTCCAGTCTCCATATGAGAAGGTGATATGAATGTGCCACTGCTATATTCAAGGCAAGCCCCTGTGAATATATTGGAACAAGATCTGATGACCAGGTTAAACATGACAATCATGTTCACGGAGAAGAACATAATTTGTTCAGCTCCAGGAATGCATTATTTCAACATGCACAAAATGATTACAGCATACACAGGATGAATGGCAATGAGAGCTATTCCATTGGGACCAGAAATATTTGCTTATGGAGTGCGCATATTAATGGCATGGCTACCAGGCCTTGCAGACAAAACTATGCAAACCCTAGATGAGTTTTTATTTAGACCAAGGATACCTATGCATGAGGAAAAGGGACGAGTGTTTCCCTTGACATTACAAGCAGCCATAGTGTGAAGAGAAATGGCTCTGCTTGACGGTTGTGATGATGAAGGCAGACAATGGTGTGCAGTAATCGCCATTGGGGAGGGTTACAGATTGACTGATGTCACTGATGATGATCTGTTTGAAGAACAAACAAGTGAAGATGAGATAACAGTTGAGGTTAATTTCATCTATTTGGGAAAAATTGTCAAACGAGAAGTGCCTCAGAGAATGATGATTGCATAAAAACGTCCTGAATATTTTGAGGACGACATGGCAAAGGTGCCTGTCTCAGTATGGACTACAGGACCCTATGACGTAGGCTTACTGAAAGGAGTTGGAGAAGTGAAGATTAAATTGAAACCAGGAGCAGTTTTACCAAAAGGACAACAGTATCCCATGTCTAGGGAAGCATAGGAAGGGATTTTTAAGACAATTTCTGCAATGATGGAGCAGGGCATCTTAATGACGTCAGAGTCACCCTGTAATACATCAGTGTACCCAGTCAAGAAATCAAAAGGAGGGTTGTGGCGTTTAATCCAAGATTTACAACCATTGAACCAGATAGTTGAGGCTGAGTTCCCTCTACTCCCTAACACATCCACTATCTTATGTAATTTACCAGTTGAAGCAAGGAATTTCACTGTGATTGACATGAAAAATGAATTGTTCTCTATCCCATTGCACAAGGACTCACAAGAGTTAACAGTGTTTATGTTCAGGCAAGTTCAGGCAAGTTTGTCTGATAAGCACAAGGTTGCCTCAAGGGTACTGTGAGTCTCCTTCGATTTAAAACAGAGTCCTGCAGATCTTCTTGAGCAATATCGCGTTAGAGAGTGTTGTCTTACAGCACGTGGATGAAATCCTAATTTGCAGCACGACAGAGTAAAAGTGCAGGCACGATTCTATTCAGCTATTGACTATACTGGCTGAGAAAGGATATAAAGTTGACAAGGAGAAGTTACAATATTGTCAACAAGAAGTGCTGTATATAGGTCAGCTAATCTCACACGAGGAGAAAAGGGTTACCCCTGAAAGAGCTGAAGCCATTTCAAAGACAGCCAAGCCACACACGATAAAACAAATGTAGAGTTTTCTCAGATTATGCAACTATGTCAGGGCATGGGTCTTTGACTACAATTCCAACACCAGACCCTTGTTACAAGCCTTCAAGAAAGCACAGGAAACGAAAGAAAAAAAACATGTCGGCCGAGAGTATGGAAGAAGGGTTTGTTGAACTAAAAAAGGCCATTGCATACTACAGTGGGAATTTAGATCCAGTGATGAGGGGTCACTTCCCGTGCGAACAAAGGTTGGATGCCGCAACGTTTGCCATAAAGAAGGCTACAACCATTGTGATGGGATGCCCAATGACATTCTTTGTCGAGCATGCATTATTTGCCATTTTAGAGAAAACTAAAGGCACATTAACATCTCAGAGAACTTCTGCTTATGAAGTGATCATATCAAACTCAACCATTAAAATCGTTTGATGTAAAATAGTGAACCAAGCTATGTTTATAGCAGAGCCAGTCACTGAAGGAGAGCCAATACATGATTGCGCAAACTATGAAGAATTCTATGATGAGATTCCCAGAGTATAAGAAAATTAATTGGCAGGAGGAGAGATCGTCTTCGTTGACGGTTCTTCGAGGATCGATCAAAATGATGGACAAAGATATACAGGTGCCGGTGTGATGAAGCACACAGCAAATGGGGAATTTCGAGTACTCATCAGTGCATGATTACCCTTACACTATTCACACAAGCAGCAGAATTATTGCCATTGATACTCACACACGAGAATCACGCAGACCAGGTAGTGACAGTATACAGTGACTCCGCCTATGTGACGTCAACAGTGCACTCAGGCTTTGCGTGCTGGAAAAGGAGGGGCTACCTCCGAGCAGACGGTACTTCAGTACAACACACAGCCCTATTGGACAGGCTCATTAAGGCACTAAAACTCCCAGGTGGGTATAGCGGTCATGAAATGCACCACCCACATCAAAGGGACAGATTTGATTTCACGTGGAAATCAAGCAGCAGACACTGAAGCCAAGCGTGTGGCGACTAAAGACGAAACAATCATGAGTGTGGAAATAACTGATATGCATAAGAGAATGATTGTTGCACGAAGCGAGCCTGAAGGCTATATCAACCTGGCCAGGACCCAGTTAGTGGAGTTGCAGGGGGAGGCACCGGAGGAAAGGAACATATGGAAGCAATGAGGGTGTTCTTTAAACCTCTCCGAGAGCTTGTGGCATCAAGACAGCACTGGTAAACTGGTGATGCCTATAGCCTTATTGAAGATAGCACTGGAACAGTTACACTATCCGGCACACATGACAAAGGAGAATCTAGCAGCAATGATTGCTAAAGACTGGTTCATACCGAACTTGGCAGAACACGTTCATTTTTTATGGTGAACTGTATAGTTTGCCAGCAGTTCACGGCTCGGCATACACCATGTGTAATTAGCGGAGTAATCCCAAGGCCTACTGGGCCTTTTTAGCACTTTCATATTGACTATGTCGACATGATTCAAGTATGTAACGGGTACAGGTATGTAATTGTTGTGATGTGTCCATTCTCTAGATGGATAGAAGCAGGTCCATGTACACACCCAGACTCTACCTGTGCAGCCATATTCTTGGTGAGGGAGGTGTTTCCCCGGTGAGGAGTGTGTGAAATCATGAGATCAGACAATGGTCCTCATTTTGTTAATGGAGTATTTGAACAGATTAGCTTGTTGTTTGGTATAAATCACAAGTTTTCTTTAGCATATCATCCTCAAGGGAATGGCATATGCAAGAAGCTCAATGGCCTGTTAAAGGAAAGGACAGCCAAGTTGAAGCTTACTTTGAAGAAGGGATGGCTACAATGTATTCCACTGGCACTGTGTGCACTCAGAAACCAGCCTGGTTCTGATCATCATCTCATGCCGCACAAAATTGACACCTCAAAATAGAGCTAGATGTGATGCCCAGCCAATAGGAGAATTGTTAGGATTGGAAATGCAAAACTACTTGAATTGCATAACATCTTGTCTTACCGTCATTTCAGGACAGCTTCAGCGATAACAAGCAGGGTGCAGGGCAGCACAGAACACAGAAGGAGATACTCCAACAGACCCAACTCTGAAATGTCATATACCTCCCATATTCCCTGGGGACACAGTCCTAGTGAGAAACTACACAAGGAAAAGGTGGGCAGTGCCAAGGTTCAACAGTCCCTTTAAAGTAGAGGATGTGACACCCTCTGCAGTCAAACTACAGGGAAGAAGAGCTTGGATCTTTTTGGGCGCATCAAGCAGTACATCGGAGAAGACCCTCTGCCCGCACCCCACTGCGTAGAGACTACAGACGATGAGGAAGAACCACAGCATGTGCTGACGAGATCCATGACGAGAAAGAAGGATACATGATCAGCAAAGCAAAGTCAAGGAACATTTTGTGCAAGTTGTAGCTAGTTTTAGAAACTTTCTTTGAGCAAAATAAAGGAAAAAAGGGACATAAAAACATGGACATTCTGTGCATCCTAATTGCAGGGTGAAGAAGTAGAATTGCACATATAAGCCAGAAAAATAGCTTGGTCATTTTAGACATTGGACTGAGGCACGCTGAAGCCTTGAAAAGAAAAGATATGCCAGATTTTGATCGAGGACATGTAAATTGGAAAAGAATACAGTATCCTGACTCTTTCAATACAGAAGCCTTATTTGGACTTACTCGTGGTGTCACACAATAGTGACCTCACCAAAGACGTTCTGATCTATTTTGAGTTAGAATTGAGGTCATACCCATCGCTGGTGGGAAGAATCACAAGCCTAACAGAATTTCTTCAAGATCCTGAAAACGAAAAGACAATTAGGAGGCTGCTGACGGTGATTACAGAGCAGTTCCTTTTGCTTCCGGAATACAGCAAGGACAAGACAAAAGTCCCTGTCACGAGAAGATGGCAGTCTAGTGAGCAACATATTTTTTCAATTAATTGAAGACTTTCCAGAACTGGTGGGGAGACATGCCAGTGTTGATGTCCTCACGTTTATGAGAGACCTAGCAAACTCCGAGCAGATGAGCATGCTCCTGCATGGTATTATAATGCAGGTAGAACTTTATAATCAACAGCAGAATCATCAGAGAAGATCGTAAAACTTTCCGGTGAGGGACAGATCATGAAGGTGTTGCCAAGGACTTTGGGCCTCATTCCGACCCTGGCATTAACCAAGGTGCTATTAGCGCCTTGGTTGACGCCGGTATTTTTCCGAACCGCCATGGTGAATGGCGGAATTACCGCCCCATTCCAAGGGTGGCGGGGTCGGTAATTCCCCAGTCACCATGGGCCCTTCCCCATTCCCATTTTTGCCCCATAGGGCTCAATGGGAATGGGGAAGGCGCTAATTACGGCACCCTAAATTACGGTGCCGTAATTAGCTCCTAGGTCCCTTTGGGGGTTGGTTTTTTAACGCCTGCAAAAAGCAGGCGTTAAGTACCAACCCGCAAAGGGAACTCGGAATAGGGCGGTAAGGGTTTAACGGCACCGGTCTCGTTACCGGTGACCGTTAACCCTTACCGCCCTACTCGGAATGACGGAATGACACCCTTTGTTTTGTTTATATTGACAAGGAACAGCATGTCACCCGGAGTGAGACAGAAAAGAAACATTGACTGAGAACTGGTCTAGTTTGAACACACAAATTAAAAGACTTGCTCAACTGATTGCCAAATTCAGAACTTTCATTTTTACAGAAGGAACTGTTTCCAGAGACAAGAGACAGTCTATTATTCAGACAAAAAGGATAAGCAGGGAACATCTGTAACTTGCAACCAGAGACAGCAAAATCCAGATAAAATTGGCAAATGTGTAGAATGTATAAAAAGTTATTTTTGCTCTTTAAATGATCGAGATGGAAAACCAGAGCAGTATTGTTGTCCTCCCTCATGAGGAGAGACATTCATTATGGCAAAGGAACAAATGTAAGCTCATGTAAAAGTGCATTATTTACCTATGTATAATATTCATTATCATATTACTGTCATTGACGATTAGAACTGCATTTTCCATTGGTGCACAGAGCGTTCAGGTTCCCGTGCACCCACTTAATGATGTACGCATGCAACATACAAAGGTACCCAGACCTTACATAGTAATTCCAGTTCCTAGAAAGAATGACAGAGTGGCTGAAATTGAGATGGATGTGATAATGACACACACAGGAAACTTGGAGTAACAAAAGAATTGCAACACCAGAGACAGGGTCTGCAATGTGAACATGAGGAGGGGTTGGGGGAAGATACACATACACAAATAACTAGTTCATACACACCTGGTCTACTGTCAACAACTGCAGAATCACATTCCAGAGAAGGGGAGAAGCTTGGACAAACAACAATGAGAAGTTCCAAACCAAGAGAAGTTGAGAGACAAATGGAGAAAGCTGAACCCTTAAGGAGACAAAAGACTTTTGAGATTGAACGAGCAGAGATAGCACCGATGAGCACGCCTGATCCAGTGATGAAAGGGACGAGCACAAGGCCTACAAAACAATCACGTGCGGAAATGATAGTAGAATCAATATGGCCATTTATAGCTATTGCCAGAAAGAGGCAGTGGGATAAAGAAAGACTCACTGGACTTTCTCCTACTCAAGTAATACCGACAAAAATGCCTGGATCATTGATGAAGATACCTGAGAATCCTCCAGCAAGAAGAAGCTATACAGATGTGTTTAAGGATTTGGTTATAGCAAACTACATTAAGACCTTAAGAATTAGAAGGAGCACACAAGAAGATAATAATGAATTGAACGATTACTTGGACAGCACAGCACACTTGGGAAACAAGGAAGTGGGCAGACGAACTTCAGAAGAAGAATGCTTTGTGTGTGAACTCCTTCCTTACAGTGTGGGGAAGTCAAAATTCTTTGTAGCTGTTGAAGTAGATGTGCAGACAGCACACTGTCTGTCACACATAGCGATGTGCAAGACCAGAGGTCAGTTTATGGGTAGTGACGCTTCACTCAAATGGGCAACTGAAGCGACTGATCCAAATTAAGATGATTATGTACAAGACATAAAGACAAGAAACAACGGCAAAACAAAGAACATTGTGATAAGATATGCAAAGCCTGGAGTTAAAGGAGCAGAAATCAGAGGAGAAACAAACAAAAAACTGAACGTCGAAGGGAAATCTCCAGAAGAAGCGTGAAGATGGAAGAGCAGAGGTCAGATGCAAATCTGGGGAACAGTGCTTTCACCAGACGGATGGGAAAAAGGAATAGTGATCTGCAGAGCATGGATGATCATTGGACACTATAAGGAAATCGTTGAAAATGCACAGAGAATATGCAAACCACTATGTCCGAGACTGGTGAAACTGCTAACATGGGTCGAAGACAGAGGAGGACCCGTACAGATAGTGCCATTGGAGAATGCCAAACTGTGCTTCAGAAACAATGTAAAAGAAAAATAGGAGAAAATCAGAACTGGGGACAAATCTTGATACAACAGGAATGGCACATGGTACTGCAGTGATCATGGATCATTATTTGCCTTGCGGATCAAAAGCCTCTATCAGACTGCCTAAAGATTGGGGAGGAATCTGCACATAGGTAAGTGTCCATGTTCCAGCGTCAGTGATCCCAAAAGGTGACCTGAATATCAACAGTTTCCTGAAAGTAGATGCTCATATGAGGAAGAAGAGATCTGTGGAAGTGATGAGCTGAATGAAGAGAGAGAATTACTTCTCTGCCAAATCAGAAGAAGCCTTTTATGCAATCCCATACGAACACAGGCTGTTCAGCTTGACCTCATCAGTGTTCACGACAAACCTGATGCTAAGATTTCAGTTTGGAGCAAATACTACCGGGTTGCAGATAACCAGATGGGAGTTACTGCAGACCATCAACACAGTATATGGATTCAATTCAATCAAGGAAGAGTTAAGGGTGATTCGACTAATGACTCTCCAGAACAGATATGTCCTTGATATGCTCACATCTATGGATGGAGGTGTTTGTGCAAAACTTGGAGAATCATGTTGCACATGTATATCATCTCACAATGGCAAAAATGGAACCTTGACAGAAGCAATAGGCATGCTGACAAAAATACAGAATCAGATGACAGTTGGTTTGGATCACTGTTTTCATGGGTTCCGCAATAAATGGCAGATGCCTTCAAGTTCCTAGGAGCCCTGTTGTTGATGATATTGCTCGGATTCTGTGTTATCAAGATAATAATCTCTCAATGCCAGAAAACTGCAATAAAGACCATAGGAATGAAAATCAGGATTGACGTTGAGTCGGGATGGAAACCTAAGGACCTGACTGACGAAGAAATAAGAGACTTTGTGAATGCCAGCATTTATGCACCAGAAGGAACAAAGTTCGGTATCCAAAGAAACATAGAAAATATGTGGGAAAATTGCAATCCAAGTGGAGGATGTCAACTAATGACATGGTACGAAGACGAGCATGTCAGAACAGCAGGATATTTAAAGGGAGTGATAAAGATATCGACCCCAAAGGAACAGTTCTGCAGACTCAGATGTCTAGATCCAGAGGATGTCAGGAAAATAAATACAGAAAATGAAGGAAGAGTGGTTGATGAATCGCCCAGATGGGGGGAGTCAACAGGAAGTGGCAAGTATCAGCCGAACCCCAGCAACCCCCTTCGAAGTGCCAGGAATGTTCACGCCAAAATATATGACGTATGGAGAAGAGTTAAACTGGCAGAGAGCTGCAGTCGTCTTCTGCCCAGTGCCTACCAGAATAACAGCACCTATTGAAGTACCGACACCTAAGCAAACCTGGACAGCAAGGTACCCACTGAGGAATCCATTTCCACAGACACGACAAAAGGACCCGAAGAAGCCAAGAAGATACTAAAAGAAGATGACTGGTGACATCATGAGAGATCGGACTGACACACAGAAAGGGTATATGATGACCCAAGAATGCTGATAAAGAGACTAAATGCCATGAAAAAGTGACATCTTGGGCCTAAGTGAAACAGGTGATTTCAAGATAAAGAAACTTATGCCATATGCACGATGAAGACATTAAGCCAGTTTAAACGTGTACATGTGCAAGAAGCAAAGAAATCGTGAAGTTTGCTTGCGCTTAGTTGAAAAATAGATTGCGGAAAGCGTCAAGTATACATATCTACCTCAAAAGCACTTTTAGATGAGCAAAAATCCACTGCGCACATGAGCAGAATTGAATGGAGGTTTCTAAAGGTCTCAAGAGGAGAGGGCCACAACCACAAATCAAGAAGAAAAGACAGAGAGAAACCCTGTTGAAGATAACCCTGCAAAGAGGCCAGTCGTATCAGGCTGGAACAGGTTAGCAATGCCTATAGTTAAAGAGAAGAATATTAGAGTCTCCTGTCCAGCAAGGTCGAGATAAGATGCAGATGGTATATGACTGACAGGACTAAATCAAAAACACAAAATTGCATGAAGAAGAGGCTGATTGCACAGTGTCCTAGTCACGTGGCAAGATGACAGAAAGGGATGAGATTTTCAGCCGATCCGATAGCACAGCGAGTAGAAAGCTTGCTTTGACGTCTGTTCAGTGCCTGCGTTGAATCCCGGCAGGGCCAAACTCAGCCTTTCATCCTTTCGAGGTCAATAAATGAGCACCACACACCATGGTTAATAATAAGCAGCACTCAGATACCTGAGGGTTTGTAGCGCTATATAAATGCTAAATTATTATTACACCTACGCATGGAGCCTTGTTGTTCCAATACTCCTTAAACTTTCTCAGACCAAGAGGCAGCCTCCAGGACAAACTACAAGGCAGTAATTGACACACGGCCACTGAGGTGATGAATTGCTGTACCATAAATTGAGGGGAAGCTGGGGTGCAGGCTTACTCCCTGCACCGGCTAATTATTCTGCATGCTGCTAAGCGCAAGTGGAAAAGAATGTGTGGGATCAATGCCAACCCAATCATAGTGGACCATGTAATCTAGGGTCCTATAGAGAGTAGAGCCAATGGGACGTCGTACTTTTAGTGACATTTACAGTAGCCAGTTCGACGGAAGGGCTTAGTTGCCCCACCTGACATTATTATCCAATCCCCTCTCCCCGTTACCATATACAGATATAGTACCTATATTAAAGTTACCTTCCTATAACCAATCAAGTTGAATGTTAGATTTTTGAGATTACACGTCAATGATGATGAGTTTTTGGTATAAATGTTATAGTTTTTTTAGTGACATTTACAGTAGCCAGTTCGACGGAAGGGCTTAGTTGCCCCACCTGACATTATTATCCAATCCCCTCTCCCCCTTACCATATACAGATATAGTACCTATATTAAAGTTACCTTCCTATAACCAATCAAGTTGAATGTTAGATTTTTGAGATTACACGTCAATGATGATGAGTTTTTAGTATAAATATTATAGTTTTTCTGAAATTAAGTAGAGTTTAAGCGAGAAGGAAGATCGAGCGGTTGCTGATCTTCATTGAACTCCTCGTTTTCTGTACTTTTCATTAAACGGACTCCCTTTGCCAAACTATTGATTGTCATTATTATTTGATGCCAGAGTACGAATCTGCATCCCCATCTATCTCGAGGGTGCTGCTACTCATCTTAGAGGGCTGTTTGGAGACCCCCATTTTTATGGGACGGCTGGGGTCCATCCAGTTCAACGCTTTTTCCCACTGCCAAGGTGCTTCGTGGAATGTTTTTTTGCAACAATGACTGCATTAGTTGTGGAAATGCAGAGTGTTTCCAAGAAAATGGCATTTGGTTGTCACCCATTGGCAATGCAGTTTGGTTTGCTCATCTACAGGCTACGGTGAAGAGTTTATTGTACTAATGTGAGCAGAACTAACAAAAGCTAATGAACACCAAAAAAAGGTGTTTCCGTAGAAGTAACTAAACAAAAAAAAACAACCGTCACTCCTTATCATGAACTACCCCGACCCTGGTTGCAAGTTATTCCTCACTCCCGCACGCAGCGTGAAAGCTACATCCGGGGATTTTGTGAGTGGCGGCCACAGAAAAGGAACTGTAGGGATTGTCCAATCATGCAATTTTGGTGTGTGCCAATAGGAAGAGGGCCTCCTGTTTTACTCGTGCTCAGCCCTCGACGTACTTGGGGACCTGCACATGCTACATTCGGCACTTCTCACCATGCTGGCCTATGGAAATGGGACCGCAGCGACTGTCCTATCAGTTGGTGCTCAGGGTGTGCATCAAAGGAAATTGCGCCAATACAAAGAAGGCCTCCTCCTACTGTAATGGGGCACGACCCGCACGGTCGTTGGAAAACACAATGAGCCACATTCTGCACTTCTTAGCACGCTAGCCAATGGAAATGGTACTAAGGCCTTTGGCCAATGAGGTGCTCAAGGTGTATGTGCAGGAAAGAGCTCCAATAGTGAGAAGGAATCCTCCTGCATCACCCGGGTGCGACCCTCTGGCTCCTTGGGGAAAGGCACGTGACACATTTTGCACTTCTCACCATGGTGGCCAATGGAAATGTGACTATGGATTTTGGCCAATCAGGTGCTCTGGGTGTGCGTCACAGGAAAGGGCGGCATTCAGTTTCCCCATTACTTTGTGTACTGCGGCTGGCAAACATGGCAACCCGTACAGTTATCATTGTGTGTGATGGCTTTGTGGAAGATCTGTTCGTGTATGTCTTCCAAGAGGTTTGGAGGGAATGGACGCTTTGTGGTGCAGTGTCGAGTTGTGCTGTTTCCGTGGACTGCTTCTAGAATGTCGACACGTGGCCTCTTTGGCAGCTGTACATTTTGTGCACTTTGGAGCCTTCTTTGTGAGTTACAGGCCTTGTTTCTGTGTGTGTTGTCAATTGAAGATTAGGATTAAAGCACTGCAGCAAATTTTTCCTACTGCCATGGTGCTTTTCTCATGTATACCCCCGAGAATAGTGTGAAAGTATTCCAAGGATTCCTGTCGCCAGCCAGAGGTCGGAAAAGGTCTCATCAACAGAAGCATGTGTGACTTTGTGAGTGCTGCTGGGATGTTCTCTTGTCAGAATGAGAACATTGGTTCGCGATACATAGACCTTTTCAAGGCAAATGGCATGTCTTTGTCGCACAGTGGCAATGAAATGTTGTTTTACAATCTACACACTAGAGTGAAGACCCTATTATAAGAATGTCAGCTGATGTTCAAAACACACATTTATGTATTTAGACTGCAAAAAAAGTGTTTCCACTGAAGCACCTTTACAAAACAACAAAAAAAAGCAAAGGTTCTTTTAAGAGCCACCACATCTCACGACGTCCGCTCCCCTGGTTGAAAGTTATTCCACCACTCGCGCGCTCGTCCAACAGAAAAAGTCCACAAATATTGGGCTAGTTGCAGGTTGGCATGTATTACATACGCCCCTTTTGCAGATGACGGCCATAGAAATGGGCCTGCAGAGGCTACGGGATTGGGCAATAAAGTTTGTGGGTGTGGTGTGTACGGACAGACTGTGGTACACAGTGTATTTGTCAACAGAAATGCAGAAGGTGCGGTTATGGCTCTGTGTTTCACAAGGCACAGCGTGCAGGTTTTAGGGAATTCTGACATACATTGAGTGAAAGTGAATGAAAAACACTGTGCAGTGTCTGCTCATTTTGCAATCTATCATGTGCATGTGTAGTGCTATGGAGTAGCTACAAGGAAGTGCCAGATTTTGGTTTCTCTGTGTGACACTTTGGTGACACACAATCATGCCGATATTATTGGTGTTCATTGTGCAGGGAAAATGGCGCAGCATGATACACAACCTTAAGTGCCGTTTGTGATGAAGGAGGCACTTGCCCAGTTCATGCGTTTGTTTCCAGTCTCTTGCAAACATTTGTAGCACATTATGCAGCCACCGATGTGGGAGCGTCATTTCCTATTTGGTTTGTGAATGCAGACAGTGTGGTACATTGCAAAGAAGAGTATTCGTGGCTTTGTTCGACATGTGCCAATGGCATCCTTCGCCCATGGGACTATGACATTTCACAGCACAAATACTTTTTCCCAGCTATAATGTTTTTCTTACTATGCCAGCCATCTGGATTTTTGCACACTGCATCTAAATGGTTTGGAGCCCTTCTTGAAAGTAGTGACTTTTTTGTACTTAGTGTTGTGCTGTGGCTCTCTTGAGAACGCTCTGGAACACCTGCAAAAACCTTTTATACAGCGACCCCCTTTGTAACCGATTGAACTACAGTGTTTACCACACTGCCACGCCTCCCCTCTGCATGCGTGCATTGGCAATTCTGATGTTGATCTGTGAAAGGTGCTTTCTTCATTTACCTTTTTATCTTTCACAGTTCATTTTCATTTGTTATGGTGTTCTCACACACGCCACAGAAAGAACGTCAGGAAAGGTCTGGTACAGAACGTGCAGCACCTGCCTGGATACTATAGGGGATGTGCAGAGAGATGGAATTATTAGGTGGTCCTCACCTACACATGCGCCAGTCATTGTAATGCTCCCGTAAGGACCGTTACCACATCCTTCCAAGTACCTTCCCTTTGTACAGTAGCGCATTGCAATACATGCACAATACAATGCCCTTTGCCGGTTAAGGGTCTGTAGCGTGGCATATGATTTGCAAAGGTTGTTTTACAGCTCTGCTGACCTGCAGGAGTGCCCCTCTTGTTAGCCCCAGCAGATGTGCAAAATGCTGTACATGAAAGTACACTACGTAATTGCTGGAAGGGCGGTAGCCTGGCCACTGGTCCCTTGTGCTTTTTTTCAGTTGTCTTCATGTGCAGTAGAAACAGTTTATGCTACGCTATTTCTGTTAGGGGTAGCATTCACGGATATACATACATTGTAGAATACAAGAATGATTACAAGGACGGGAAACACAGCTTCTTTACGTGCAGCAGGAAGCCATTTATTCTGTGCGACCCAAGCAGCTACAGCACTTTTGTAACTGGCACTAAGGTTGTTTGCGCTCTGCATATTTTGCTGTTTCCTTTCTTGCCTTTACATGCACTAGTATATGCGTGAGGAAGGTGCAGCAGCTTCGCCATTTTGCAGACTAAGTACAAACTGTCTCACCTGCACTTACATGTTTTCTTCAAATGTATGACCAGCAGGCGACGTCTTGATACTTTCCGTCACTCCGCTGGGTGACGACACAATGTATTTGTTTCATGGGTCATGGAAAGCAGTTAAATGAAAGTAATGCGACATCCAAATCCAAATCATTACAATCACTACCACAGTCAACTCCAAGAATAGCAGATGGTGTGTATGTGTGTGTGTGTGTGAGAGACAAGCTAACTTGGTGGGGCTGTTTCTGCTGGGGTGTGTCATTATTTGTTTGGTGTGTTTTGTTATGTGCCTGCCCTAAGGTACATTATCTATGCGTTGCCCTGATTTAAAGTGCTAAACGCCATGCCATGTTTAAAGCTGTAGAAAAGAGTTGGGATCAATGTGTTATTTTGTGACAGCTAAACACATGTTAACCAAAATCTCCCTAAGTGCTACTGTATGTACCCATCCACTCCTTTTGGAGGAGTTAGGTAAACATTTCATGTTGGTTTCCTTTTATACTATCTTGTTTGGTAATGTCATATTATGTTGAAGTTTCATTATAATGTGTTGCTTGAAATGCCTAATTTTCAAGCACTTTTGAAGCAGCCATAAGAAATCAGGTAGCAAGCCTCTAAACACACACAAATAAATACTAAAACTGATGGTATATCTGTAAATCTACTCTGTCAACTATACCAAACAACTCTGGTTTGACCAAACGTCACATGATACCAACTACTAACAGGACACAGTACTGCAAACCAGGGTGAAAAGGGTAGTCAAAGACTCAATTTTGTAAATAAACTCCCATAAACACCCGGCCTCAGCCTAAGAGGATGTGTGCCTCAAACACCAATATAAACATTACCATGGGTCAATGTATTTCATAGTAAGAGTTCAATGGATGCATTTATTGACCATAGCCTTGAAAACTACATTTGATCATGGACTCAATACCCTTGGTATTTAAATTTCTATTAAGCAAGCATGTTTTGCCTTCAACCCAGCACATACCTCATTACTGTATGCCAGCCCTGTACCAACACTGTGATTAGCCAGATGAACATTACCACGAGACTCCACCAGCAATGCTTCTGTAAATCCTAATCACTTTCCCTCCTTGTGACTTATAAGGAATCTCTTCTTACTCTCTCACCTTCCCTTCATGCAGCAAAATCTTACTACTATACTAAACTACCCTTTTCGCACCAGTCTAATCCCTGCAAACTCTCATCTACTCTATAGACCATGCTTGGCTCCCCTCATTCTAGCTTTCACCAAATGTTTGCGTCTTACTTCACCTTTGGAAAATATTTTAAATTAGAGGCACTATGCCCACCCTTCCACTGCCTCCTCCTCTTCTCAACCACCACTCTCTTCTCCTTTCTAATGCTCTTCTCTCCCACCACCCGTACTGAACTAATACCATTCCTCTTCGCTGCCAAACCGTCATGTGCACCTGAGGACCCCTTGACTCCACAGACGATCAATGAATTACAAACGTGCATCTAACTCTTTCCTCTCTTCAACCTCTCTCTTGCTCTCTGGACCTTCCCTCCCTGCCACAAGGTTGCCAATCTTCAAATCTTCAATTCAAAAATCCCTTGGCAAAGCCTAACATCGCTGACAAGTATCTGCAAAACTCTTCTTATGGTGAGTATGCCACAGTCTTGAATGTATATTGTTCACCATATGCTTTCCTGCCTAGAGAATAACAGATTCTGTGACACCACCCCTCCTCCAATCCAGTTTACACACCAGGCATTTCACATATATTTCTCTTATGACTCCAACCTCATCACTATGCCCACCACTACAAACACGGCACCACTCAAATCTCATCTTCATGGAGTTCTCTGCAGCATTATTTGCATTTTGTATTTATTGAATTGAAGGAATGGCATTTCGATCGCATAAGCTGGGGACAAGGACAAGGGACAGACATAAATAAACGAAACACACGTGGTCTAGTGTCATTACAGGATAACAGCACACATGTCTCTATAGTCATTGGGCCTCATGGCGGTAAGGCAACAGCAGCGCCGGTAGTGCTACCGGCGCCGTTGTTACCATGCTGCCACATTACGAGTTCTGCTCGTGGGGGCCGCTCAACACGCCTGGTCTGACCAGGCATGCAGAGCGTCACCCACAAGCAGAACTGGATGGTAGCAACGATGAACGGTACCCCTGCTACCATCCTCCCCATTCCCATTGAGCCCTATGAGGGCTCAAATGGAAAAGGGGCGTACCGGCTCCGGGTCCCACGAATGGGGAATTACCGGGCCCGCCAAGGTCGGAATGGCCTGGTTGTTCCCCTTTCGCGGGACCTGGAGCCCGACCCGAGTTTAAACGGCATGGCTACCTCCAACCTCGTAATGAGGCTCATTGTCTGCATGGGGGATAATGGTGGTAAGAATAGGTTTAGGTCAAGGTAGGGTCAGTTCATTCTGTGGCAAGTAAGTGTGTATAAGTCACGTTTTAAGCAGTTCTAGTGATGTGCTGGCTTTGTTGATGAGTAAAGGGGTTTCCAGTAGAACGGGGTGAAAAGGATTACATTCAGAGGATGTCATGGGACAAAGGGAACAGAGATGTTGAGGATTTAGGAAAATTGCACAGGGAGCAAGAGGAAGAATAGAAAACAAATAAAGTCGGTTAGGTTCGTAGTAGCAAAACCATGGATAGATGTGTAGTTGAAAAGCAGGGGTACCAAGAGAGAGAGAGAGAGTGGGTAGGACAGAGCAGCAAGTCAATGTGGTGACATAGAGAAGAGATGAAAGTGAATCTTAGTAGGATGTAAAGGGTATGTGTAGGAAACATTAAAGAGCTGGCTGCGGGGAGAGAACCAGTAGAGGGAAGGCCAGGAAGTTGGCCTTAGACATGTCAATCACCCCTCTCGTCTTCGAACACCCCACAGAGATTTGCTAGAATGCAACCCCTTACAGTAACTTACCGGTCTTATTATAGCAGAGGGAATAGCAGCCTACTAATCTCTTACTCTCCATTATGTAAAGCACACTACATAGGATTGTTCTACTCACCGGTAATATGCTTATGTACAGTATTTCTGACTGAGAGGTTTACCTTTTTGAGAAAAAAATACACATACAGCCCATTGGTCAAGTTTCACAGCAGTGAAACAGTTGGGGTCAAATGTCGGTGCACATGTTTTCAGTTATACTCCAAACTATAATCCATCCAGTATTTCACTCTGACACTCACCCCACTTCTGCAGCTTTACCCCTGCCAAATATCACAGTAAATCCGGCTTCAATCTTACAGGCCATTACCCAAACTGCAGATCTCCCACCCACTGATCTCGCAGCCAAAACTGATGAAAGACATTAGAAGTAGTCACTGCTGATTTCCATCAGAATCATCAATCAAGTTGATGACATGGCTACAGGGATGGGTAGCAGATAAAACACCTACTCAGCCTCAAAAAACTACTAAACCAGCAGTGATTATACTCATTATACTTATAAAGGTGAAACAGGATACTGTTAAAGGGGATGGATCTCTCACAGATGACACTGCACTCGGTTGCTGGGGTAAGTAACTTCTTTACTTCTTTACTTGAGTTCAGGTTACAGGTTTCCAAGTTACAGGTATCAGGTAAGGACATTAGATAAGAGATATTCAGAGACATCCACTGGCACCCTCTCATCCAGGCAGCTCACTTCCAACTGACACTTAACAGAACACTCTCAAGGGAAAACATTCAGCATTCTGCATCCTAAATTCCACAAGCATCCAGAGCCATTCGACGGCTCACATGCTCACAGCACAGCTCACATGCTCATAGCACATACACAAGGGGAGAAGCAGGTTACAACATATTCCTCTGCAGTAATGTCAACCAAAGGCAGGATATACACTTTAGAATGGATGTGAGCTAGCAAAGAATCATTTAAAAAAATAGTACTTGGATAGCAATTCAAGGAATGACCAACCAAGGTTTTATAACATTTAGGAGAGTTTAGTTAGTACTTGGATAGCAATTCGAGGAATGACTAACCAAGGTTTTATAACATTTAGGAGAGTTTAGTTGCACTAAAAATACAAAAAACGAATAGAAATACTAGTGAAACACCACTGTAAGAAATGGCACAACATATTCAGACTTTGGTATGAAAAGGAAGACTCTGGGCTTGAAGGAATGAGGAGACATTCACTATTTCCAGCAGCAAGGTTCACATGCATTGTCGATGTCTTTATGTTTTTAAAAAGTTAAATAGTGATGTCCTAAAAGTAACTAGGCACTTTTAAGACAGGCCATGGGGACAAAATCATTGCAATGTTTTTTAGGCTTGTTGCTGTGTCTCAACAGCATCGAGACAGCTCATAGGCACTTTATGTCATGGCATTAATACCACTGGAAGCAGGAGAGGACATGACACATCTCTCATACACAACACATAGGAAAGGGCCTTCGAACACTTGTCCATGAGCCTACATCACTAGCCACAGGCCTAAATCACCAGGGACCCGGAGAAAGTGTTTGGAGAAACAGCCTGCTGTTGCTGGCACACAGCATCACAGAGCTCGACAGCTCAGCTCAGCACAAAATCCCACGAGACCTGAGAAGTTTTGTGAGAATCGATAATCATGGACACCATCTTGGAATCAGGGTTATATAAACTCTGCCTTGCTACATAAGCCCCTAATAACTTGAGGAATACTGTATCTAATACCAGTTGTACACCCTACTGAAGAGCTTTGCCTTTCATTGCTCACCAACTGCTTCCCTAGAGGATCCGAAGAAGGTTAGGAGACCATTCCCTGAAGGCAGAATTATAATTATATCATATTATTATTAGTAGGCATTATTGTTCCACCAGTTATAATGGGCTGTGCTTACTTGTTTCTTTCATAAACAGGCACAATGCACTGAAATCATGCCAGTGAGTGGTGATCAGAGCGCCAACCCCAGGTCCTCAGTATAATGGCATGGATGTGGGGGGAAATGCAGAAAGCTTTTTTCTGAGATTTCCCTAAGTCTGTGAACGGGGTTCTAGACATCAATAAATCAATCCCTGTCGAATATTTGTAGCAGGTGTGTTAATTTTCTTTTACCAATGGATCTTGATGATAACTTAAAACATCCTTATGTATTATGTGCATGCATTACATCAGTATTTTGTAGCACGGTACATACTTAAATATTGTGTAGAGGTGATAACTGAACAAGACCTCATTCTAAACAAACTGAAGCTGTTAATGCCTTTGAAACAATAGGGACTTCACAAAACTCTACATTTCGAAGTGCACCAAGATCAACTGTCATGTCCCAAATGTAAAATATGTTGACACACAGGATATCCTTCGTCTTGGGTAGGAAACTGTCTGACATGAGCAGTGCCACCCATCCTCTGCGCGATAAGACATCAGCTTCCTCAGAAACAGTGAGGAATATTAAGCAAAACATGGAAATATAGCATTCATTTATGTGGACATGTGCCAGTTCTGCAGCTCCATTGTCCACTTAGCACAGTAGAAAACGAACAGCGGTAGAGGATGCGAAACATTCATTGGGAAATTCTCTTGCATAAAGGTTTGGACAAAGTCTGTGGTCTCAAAGTCTATTTATAACACTGAGACAGCCAAAAATGTTGGTTCTTGCTGGAAGCAGATACAATTTTAGAAGAAACCAAGAAACCAAAAAAGCTCTTGCTGCTTCCTGATTTTCATGACACGTGTGAGCCAGAGGGCTTCCATGGCAGGTGGCGTGAGAACCAATGAGGAAAGTCTGGATTGCATGAATGTGTGTGTATGTATGCATGGATTTGGGTCTGTAAGTGGATGTGTGAATAATAGAGTGGATGGCATATGGATGGGTGGAAATGTGAATGAGTGAGTGTATGTTTCTTGGATGTACCAGTGAATGAGGAGTGGATGCTGTATGGTTGCCTGTGTGAATAGGTGATTGAATGATGTATGTGCGTGAATGAGTGAGTGAATGCTGTTTGAGTGTGTATGCTTGCACTTGTGCTGTGCAAAAGGGCTGCTGATTTGGGGAAGAGGGCATTGGGCAGCCAGTATGAATATATTTGCATAATGTGGCATGGCATGTTTTACTGGGTAGCAATTGTAAACCAAAAATGATAATTATTAGTATTAGTATGTGGCTAAACTGGCCTACATTTGTGCAGCCAGTTTGGGTATATTTCCTTTCTGTGGCATTGCATCTTTTACTGGGCATCCGGAGTAAAGCAAACATGATCAATGTTTGTATGTGGCTAGACTGTCCTACATTTGTGTACTCAGCCTATATATTGTTTTACTGTGGCATTAAGTGTAAGTCCTTACATGGGGCTATTAGCCTCTATTGGCAAAGTCAACAGTGGCCCTCATTACGACCCTGGCGGAATTCGGAAAACGATGGCGGAAATGCAATACCGCCATCGAATAGCGCTCGGTGCGACTATGACCCGTCACCGCAAAGTACGATGCCATTAGCGACACCGTAGTGAACGCCAACGCTAACTGCACCAAGCACGCGCGCGCGCGCCATGCCAAACCGTAAACACCACCATGGCGCAACGGTACGCCAATTCCGACCCCAGCGGACATGTACCTAACGCCATCAAGCATGGCGGAATGCACCATTCCGCCATGGTGAGAAGTACGGCATCGCGAATCAACCGTAAACGGCCCCACTGACTGCCCGTACACCGCTCCCTGCCCACAAAGTACAACTCCCCGTAGGTGCAACGAAGCCACAATGCAACCAGTGAAATGCACAAGTCACCCATGCATGCCAACGAACAAATGAACCTCAAGAGGGGCCAATGGGAGCTGCAGGGCACAGATGGCACGAATACAGAAGCCATCCCAATGGACATGACCACAGTCCCCCACCAAGAAACGCACGCAAACACAGGCACCTATGACCAGCAATATTCAGAAAATCACAACATTCCACCAGTCCACCTGGCTGACCGGCATCTGTCACACAAAACCCAATCCCCCGCGCCTGAGCATGAGAACATTCAAACTGTCATATTGGCAGCCCCCATCCCTGACCTCACGGGCTTCGTAGGCAAACGCGCCCAGTACAGGACCACGCAACAAAACTCCGAAGCTGGAACCCAATGCAGATCCCCTCACAATACATCGCTCCCCAAATAGGAATATGCCACATCACTTGCAAAGAAGAACGCTACACGGCCCATATCAGAATAGAATTTTAATGCACATCAATATCACCAAGCCCATACAGCCATCAGGCCATGAACTCCAAAACACATTTCACCATTGTGGGCTGCATCCGCAAGAAATGACCAGCCACTACTTGTGTGACGTCCTGTTCCCTCATGGTACACAGAGCCACATTCACGTACGAAAAGGCAACATGGAAGCGCACAGAACCGCAGGGCCGTCCCAATGGGGAGGCACTAGTCCAGCTGAAAGGCCGAAATGTTGCTCCGAGCCACCAGTACTGCGTAAGGGCATGTGGCCCATTGGCGATCGTCCCATAAGATCGTAATGCTGCTCCACTGATTAACACGAAGCAGCAGGTGTCGGGAGTAAAACCCATCTGCAGGAGTGGCATACAGATGGCAGTGGCAAAAGGGGAGGAGATACCTGTCAACCAAAAGAAAAGAAACAGAATAGAATGGCCATCAGAACTACATTCGAACAACTCACTTCAATGATCACACTAGATCCACAGCCATATGCATGCAAGCCCACTCCAAAGGATCATCACCACCCCAAAACCACTTGCGAATCATAACTATCTATATCGAGGTGAAAACACCATCACAAACGAGTGTACCTGTGCATGCGTCTGTGAAAACAGAATCCTTCAGATGGGATTGGTAACGTGCATGGACACAAGTGTCTGAAGGCGCGTCGAGACAGGGAGGGCTCAACAAGGCCAGATAGACGATGGTCCCAATATGGCAGCCCTGCATCACATAGCGCAGGGGGGGCGGACAGATCCCAAGAAGCCCTGTACATGGCAAACTCTGTATCAAATCACCTGCCCATGCATCCATTCATCATTCCCTCATCCCGTAATGAAAACGCCTGAATATTTACTCACATAACATTAGAAATATCCATTGAGTCTGTGCGTTATGCAGCCTGCAAAATCCACAGTGCCCCAGCACGTAATCCCAGTCTAGTGAAGTAACATGTATTTGGGAACGTCCTGCCTTATCGTCCACTACGCAATTGCGCATCCCATACTATTCATATCAATCATAGCATTCTCGCCATGGCCCCTGTCCCAAGGACATTGAACAATAGAACGTTATATTTGCAGTCAGACCTGTGGGCATCTCCTCGCCGCTAGCTGAAAACCGAAAGCGCCGCCCTTCGAATTCCTCATTTGCAACATCACGTCGAAGAGGCATCTGTGGCCGTTTGAAAACACTAATTAATCCATCGAGTGCGGCTGTGTGTGAAAATGGCAACTGCCTTCACCCACGAATGGGACGCCCCGCCCGTCGTTGCAACTCGGTACAGTGATGAATGAGGGCCCACCGTTACTCGAGTACTACGTTCCACTGACCCTTCACAACTCTGTTCGCGACTGCACAGATAGTATGTGAAACAATGGGACCACAGCAGAATGAACATATCAACCAATGTTACACGGCCATCGGGTACAAATACAAGATTGCAAAAGCAAGATGCCATTCCACGAATTGCAGCGTTGTGCGCGGAACGTGCTCGGCCAAAGGGGAGAGCAGTTTGCACAGGTGGAATGAATCACCACAGGTGGAGGCCATTCAGCCTGGAAACACATAAATTGCACAGCCAGTCTCCTCCCACAACCACACCGAAATGCTACCGGCAGGACTCGCGATGTTGGCCCTGGGGGACCTGATAGCACTGCAAGTACTCCAACTCCAAGAAGAAGACGAACACCAACTACAACCGGCCGCACGGAGGAGACGCAGGAGGAGGAGGAGGCCAAGGCAGGGCCAGCAAGGGCCGCCAGCACAGCCACTACCACCACGCAGGCAGCCCGCAATCCCACGCCTCCGAGCACATCCGTTCAACCTCACTGATGAGCAGATCCACACCCTCTACCGTCTGGACCGGGACACCATAACCGCCATTGTGGACATGACACAGGCTGACCTTGTCAGCATGATAGATAGCCCAACCGCCATCCCACCCCTACTGAAGGTGGTGTCTGTACTCCACTTCCTGGCCACAGGCACCTACCAGCACACAGTCGGACAGTTGCATGGCATTTCTCAGCCACTGTTCTCACGGACACTATTGCAAGTGCTCGATGCCCTCCTGAAGCACGCAGACGACTACATCTCCCTACCACGCTCGGAGCTGGAAATTACCAACACAAAAGTGGGATTCCATGCACTTGCCGGCATACCGGGTTGCATTGGTGCCATCGACTGCACCCATGTGGAATTGGTCGTCCCACATGCCATGGAGGCCCAGTACCGCAACCGAAAACAATTTCATTCTCTGAATGTACAAATGGTGTGTGACTCCAACAGGATCATTACACATTGTTGTGCCCGATTCCCTGGATCAACCCATGATTCTATGGTCTTGAGGAACTCTACAATACCACGCTACATGGAGCGACACGCAGGGAACAGATCCTGGCTACTCGGTGAGTCTCATTTCATGCATGATGATGTGGGGTATGTGATTCGGCAATGACCTGGCAGGAAGGGGGCGGGGGGGGTGTGCGTACGTAGCAATGGCATTCCACATCATACGTTTCTCATCCACATACAGGTGATGCTGGATATCCACTGAAGAGATGGCTCCTCACACCAGTCCGGAACCCACGGGACCAGCATGAGGAGGACTACAACCATGCCCACTCACGTACCCGTGTAGTCATAGAACAGGCATTCGGCCTACTGAAGGCTCGTTTCCGGTGCCTCAGCAGGTCTGGCGGGGCACTCCTGTACCGCCATGAGAAGGTTGAAAAGATGGTGATGGCATGTGTCATGCTCCACAACATGTGCGTACGTAGAAATGTGCCCATGCCCCCTGACGCAGAACTGCAAGCACCTGAAGATGGTCATGATGAGGGTGGGGATGTGGCAGCACCTCAAGGAGTCTGCGAGGCACCGGAGGCCCGTGACATTCGTCAGCATCTCATTGATGTATGCTTCTAGCACTCACGCCTGGTGGCTGATACATGGACACGGGACTCGTGGCACTGTGTGTGTCTGGGACATGCACAATATGGACTGTACGCCTATGATGGCCTAGTACACAAAGATCAATGTCCACACATCTCATTGGTTGATCGTGCACTTTTTATGGCATATGTGATATCATGTTGTACACCCTATCGACCCGCCACCCAAGTGAGCCCAACACCCCCCCTCCACCCTCCCACCTCCCCCCCGAACACCAGTGTCCAAAGATGCTCATCGTCAGTGGGCAGTCGCTATTGCAAGCCCCCTCTGCGGGTATCAGGGGCACCCCTGCCTGTGGAGCGCCGGTTCCTCCCAGATCTACGTTGGGGGCTGCCCTGGACGGAACTTGCAACGGATGATGTCTCTGCCTGCTCACGTCCATGCATGTCCCTAAGGGTTTGCGAGAGCTCAGTGAGCACACGGCGCACTGCGGCAAGTTCACCACATACGTCTTTGGACGTCGCATGCAGTTCCCCCCTCAGGCTCTCGGTGCTTCTCTCCATTTGGACTCTCAGGCTCTCGGTGCTACTCTCCATTTGTGCCCTTAGTGTCTCTGTACCTCTCTCCATTTCTGCCCTAAGTGTCTCAGTTGATGTTTCTATGTCTGCCTTAGTGCCCCCACATTCATCGGCATGGTCCTTGAGGAGCGTGGCCAGTTGCTGCTGTTGCACTATTAACTGGTCGAGGGACTGTTGCCTCTGCTGGGCCATGGCCATTTGCGGGGGTGTCACAGAGGGGCTGTTGTCCTCATGTTGCCCTGCCACAGGGCTTGTGGGGGATGGCCAGTTGTCGTCTTGTCGGTGCCCCTGCGTGGTATCCTCATGTAGTACGGGATGGAACAGACAGGGGGATTGGGACAGGTCATGGATGGATCTGACTTCGACATCCCCGTCTTCTGTGTCGGAGCATGCTGCCATCAATGGGGTGTCACCTATGGTGCTGCTGCCACCGGAGGCAGTGCCTTCTGTGGCATCCGTTGGGGGGACCTGTGGTGGTGGTGTTGTGGGCATGCTGGCTGCTGGGGTGCCTGTTGATGTTCCCTCCTCTGTGCTGCCACCTGATTTGTGCTGCTGCCGTGTCTTGATGCGTGCAGCTGAGGTGGAGGGTCTTTGGCCGTTGGTCTTGGCCCTCTTTGCAGGTGTGCTGGTAGGGGTGTCCTGCAGCTCGTCGTTTGGATCGGACCCTGTGGTGGAGTAAAGGAGGGCGAGCGTTATTAATGGGTCTGTGGGAATTGGAATGGCAATGTATCACATGCATTGGGGTGGTACCTGGGGGTGATTTGGGTCGGGGCCTTGGAGGTGCTTCCATTTTTGTGTGGAGTGAGGGTGCAGTTGTTTGGCAGCCTGCAGTTAGGGTGTGCCTGCTGCACGTGTAGTGCGTGTTTTAGGGGTTTTTAATTATTTATGTATTTATTGTGGGTTTTAACGTGCGCTATCAGGACGATGTGTGTGGACGTTTTCCTGGACATGTGTTTCTGTTGCACTATGGGGACACATGGTGCTTCACATGGATGGACTTTGTGGTTTTGGCATTGTTTCATTAGGCCCACCTACCTGATTCTTCGGATGTCTGCACTCCTTTCTCCATCCCTCCGACTCCCTCTATGCTCTCCATTCCGATGGTGGAGGCACAGATTTCTTCCCAGGGGGTCAGCTTGATGGGTGATTCCGACCCTCCCCCGGTGGCTGTGGCAATGTTGCGGTTGGCAGAGAGTATGCTGCGGACGCGTATCCGCAGGTCGTCCCATCGCTTACGGCATTGCTGTGGGGTGCGGGGTGCGGTCCCCACCGCACTTACCCGCTGTGCCACCAGAGCCCATATGGCCTTCTTGTTTGCGAGTGCCGTCCTGGTCATTTGCGTGGAGAAGACGACGGCAGCATTCTCCTGGAGGGTCTCTGTTAGCACGGTGAGTTCCTCACGGGAGAAGTGGACCTGCCGCTTGCGGTCGCACGCTTTCTTCGCTACTTTTCCCATTTTTCTTGGTTTCGCTAGGGTGGATGACGGGTTGGGTTGTGTCTCAGGGTAGTGATTTTAGTGGTTGTGTGGTTTTAGTGGTTTTATAGGTGTACGGCGGGTTGTTTCCCGTTCCGGGCCCGTGTTTTAACTTCCGTTTCCGTATATTTCCGGTCACCGTACTTTACGGTAGGCGCACACTGCGGTGTCCGCTGTGATGGGTGGCGGTATTGCACCTAGGGCGCCGTACGGCGGCGGTGTGGGCCGTTTTGGGTTCATTTCCGCCATCGCGGACTTTGCACTTCCGCCATGCCGTGGTGCTCGTGCCCGATGGGTCGGAATGGGCCGCACTTTGCTCCTTCTTGCAATGGCGGAAACGCTATTTACGCTGTGGCGGTCCGGTCAGTCACTTTCCGCCAGGGTCGTAATGAGGGCCAGTGACTTGTTTTATTATAGTATCTTTACTGGAATTATGCGCATAGCAAACATGGATATTTTCTTACATGGTATAAATGGGCACATCCAGCATCAGAATTTGTTTTATATTGGAATATATTGTGGGAAAAGACAATGAAAATGTGTTGGGAACTGCTCCTATGCACTGTTTGTGACTTGCATCTACTGGACTTTTTCATGAGTTACCCCATAAAACCAATTGCAAACTGTGTGGTTTATTACCAAATTTTTGGGCAGAAGTGCTCTGTAAAATGGACCATTTCAACCCATCATTTCAAAAATGTTCTCTGGGGAGAATCCTCAGAAAACCTCTGTTTGTTCAGGTTGCCTCACTACACTTGGTTGCTCCAGCATATTTATGGTGTGAAATATATTGTTTAATATAGTGCTTTTTCATTAAGTGGGCATCACAGATTTAACACAGATCCCACAATTCTGCAATGAGAAACATGCTGTGAATTATGGTTAAAACTTGAATTGATTCAAAACAAAATTTAATCAAAGATGGCCCCTTGATTTATGCAAGGGAAGTCATCACAATTTAATATGTGGATGTGAGAACTTACATATACAAATAGAGTAAGCCTGCCTGTGACACACTTGTGGCACACACACATTTTCTGCTTAAATCAATTACATGTATTTCTAGATATTAATCTTCAAAGATAATATTGTCACTTGTCGACCAGTGTATTAATGCAATTATTCTAGGGAGTTTACCTAATTTTTATTGTTTTCATACACACTTCAAATAATTCTTTAAGGCACCAAGCCAGCAGCAACCTTCAGCTGTTCCCAGGCGATTACTGTGAATTAATAGAAAAAAATTGACCTACTGGAGAGTTAACAGAATTTTCTTTGTTCCATTTTTAAAACCAAATAATGTGGGGGATATCCCCATGACTTCCACTTCTCCTTACTGTAACCTATTCCCTTATCCCACCCCACATCTATATTAAAATAAAACAAATCTAAATACCTAACAAATTCAACCCAAAACATTTGGTCAATTCTGAGGAGGTCCATTTGGTATTCAATCAATTTGGGTAATATTGTTCCCAGGGGATTCTCAGCTAGCAGGCTTTGGTCTCTTCCACTATTTTAGGAAAGCCAAACTGCTTCTGGTTCAAGTTGTTTCAAATCCTCTCATTGATTAGGCCTGGTCATATCCAGATATGATCCCAGTTGAAAACCCATCCACTTGGAACCAGGGATTTCCTTCCCTGCAGCTTTCACTTACACAGCCAGATCAAGCTTTGATTCCCTCTGTGTTCCTGCCTTTATATAATTTGTAATATTCCCACGCTTTTTCGGCACTAGTTGATTGGTCAAATATTTCCATTGGCTTACTTGATTCTCATTGGTTAATTATAATTTATTGGCATCAGTAAAAGTTGGAGATTTCTCATTGTTACACTTCTGAAAGAAGCAAGATTTCTTTAATTCCACAATTCCTGATAGCAAATTGCCACCTCAAAATATGGATTTCTAGAATCTGTTATTATAAATAGGCATCTTGATCTACGGCATTACTATGTGAGGTATTTATTCATGAAGTTATATATATTCATACTTGTTTCACATTCACTGTCAAGTGATAGAGGACATTCTCGACTTTAAAATGTACTTTTTGGCATGTTTGTAGGTGGTATGATTGTGCTTTTATAAGCAAAATGATTATGTGCTTTAAATTAAATAGGAACATTACATGCCCAGGTTTGTCTTTAACTGACAAGGTCTCTATTGTTTGAATAATCATTAAGCCCACTAGGCCAACCATCCGGTCATGTTTTATGAGAGCCCAAGTTCAAAGATGAAACATTAAATGCAACAAGGTTTCTTTGAAATTCGGTATTGGGAGAACAGAATGGGTTACCATGGGGGCTTCCCTGATGGTTATCAGGGAGCACACCGTGAATTTCAACTTGGAGCAATTTTATTTAATATATGTATGTATGCTTAAATGCTCTTGTGAGAGAAGCCCAGTTCAGATGGCAACATTTGTCAAGGGTTTCATGGGTTTTTCATGATTAAAGCTCCAACAAATCTTCCCACTCTGAAAAGCTAGGCCAGTCTCATGGGAATATAAAACACAAAGCACTGGAATCTGTAAGGGAGTCAGAAGGTAAGTTTTAACTTTTGGTCAGTTCAGCAAGAAGACAACAAGACAAGCATTTCCAAAGCCCTCTTAATTCCTCTATTGTTTTATGCATGAAAGGCATATTTACTTCTTTTATACTTGCAACAGGCAAACCATTCCAATAAAATATTCTGTTTACTTCACTTCTTTGTCTTCAATATGAAGTGACTAAGAATCACATTACAAGTTAAACACTATAAATAAAATGAAAGGTGATAAACACACTGTGGTGCTTCATTTTAACTTCATTTTAAACACACACCAACATTTAGATTTATAGTATTATATGTGAATACATAGACAAGTGTTATTTTTAACATTAATAATGGTTTCTTGGTGGTGAAGTCCTCGAACTCCTAGAAGCCGTCAACCTACCTGGGAGTTTGTCCTAACAAGCTGGTAGGCAGAGGATGGTTCCTGGCACCAGCTTGGCACTAAACGGACTCCTTCCCCACCAAACCTGAGATGCTGTGGGACCCGCGCGTGTATTTTGAGAAGAACAGGGAATGCATACCCGTTCCTAAAGGCCGTCGGGAGCTGCTTTGGAAATCATCCCACTCACAATCGGTGGGTTGTCCAGACAGACCAGGGTGGGGAGGCGAGCACCTTGATGGAGAGCCAGCAGCCAAGCAGAGTCAGCAGGCACACAGCTTAAGTATTGGTCCAGGCTAACAGAAAGGGTAATGAGTATTGGGAGGTATTGTGTACTATTATTGTGTTGTTTCAAAATATTGGCTAGAATTGGCGTAGTGAGTGGGGACGAGGAGCGGCGGTAGAAGTCCATTTTCTATTTCTTTGTTAAGGCTTATTAGGTATTTGAGGTAAAAGTTCTGATGAGCAGCATGGACTAAGCAGCCACGAGGATTCAGATGACAAGAGTTTGTATTGAAGTATTCCTGTGGGTTGGGTGTTTTAGCTTGGGTCATGGATGATGGTATTCCCATGAGGGCTAGCTGAAGCTATCCTAGATTTCGGAAGGTGAGTTGAATGGTTAAGCCTCCTAGAGAGCGCGTTTCACATGTTACGCGATGCAACAGGTGCAGTTTGATCACAATAGAATAGAGGTATTTTATGCCCTTGTCTAGGCAGGAAGACAGCTGTGGGTTTTGTGTGGGGTTGAAGTAATGGTTCATTGTTGTGTGTGTACGATCATCCCTCTACCTGTATTGTGATTTAGTTGGTGACGTCACCATTAGGTTGGTGCATCGAATGGAGAGGTGTGACGGTTAGGCGCTTGTGCTGTGTACTTGGGATTGGCAGACAAGGTGAACCAGTGGCGGTGCACGGAAGACGCATTTGCAGGATTGTGGTAGTGTGCCGGAGCAGACAGTGATTGTGAAAGAGAGGCAGTGCATGGAGCACGCCCGTCAAGGTGCAGAGCCAGAGGGGGTCACAGAAATTGAAAAGTACTATTGGTGTATTGTATCCCCTATATTTCCGAACAGCAGATCATTGAAAACCTCAACTTGACGTCAGGTAAAGGAGGTACTATCATGTATCAAGGGAACAGTAGGGGGGGGTTACTCCCCTTCAGAATTTGTGTAAATAATTACCACCTTACAAGGAAAATCTTTGTAAATAGAGCATAGAATGATCCAAGGGTACGGAAGGTAAACTGACAAAGCCATTGCCACCATGTTGGAGTTTCTCAAAAGACATGCAGCAATCAATATTGACATACGTACAGGGTGCTTATAAGGGGAAGAAATTGGCAAAACATATGGCTATCTCTGAGATATGACTCATGTTGCAGGAGGGAGAGGGGGAAGCAGCGAGGCACCATTGGATGCTAAACCAGCACGAGGTGAAGGAAGAGAGGTCTCACCCTTCTGCACCTCCCCTTCCCCATCAAGTGTAGTATCTGATGACACAGATGATGAGCAGGGAATGTACCCAATTAGGGAGTGGAGAGCAGCAGAAGGATATTCCAACACGACATACAAGCCACCATCATACACTAAAGAGGACAAGATGAAAGGCGTAGGACAGGAGTAGGACAGTCAGCTGGTGGTGTGGGAGCGAGCGAGGAGGGGCTACAGCACGTGAAGGCAGAGCTTGAGGGCTTGAGGGCATGGGTACAACTGAATGGATAGCAGCACAGATACTCTTGAAGCTCAAAGCCGAGACAACAGGGGAGGCAGAAGGGACAACTAAGGCGATCGAGAGCCTAGAGAGGGAGCATGAAACATCTGACTGCACAGACATAATGGAAGATGAGGATAGAAGGGAGAAGGGGAGAGCACTAAGGTTAGAGCGGGAAGAAAAGGAGCAAAGGAGAGAGGAGGAGACAGAGCAGTTGGCGAAGGAGCGCAAGGAAATAATGAAAAGGGTATTAAGGAAAGGAAGAGAGCATAGAGGGAGATGAGAGAGAAAAGGGAGATAGAGATCGAGAAGGCGGAGAAACTAAGGGAGATAGCAGAAAAAGAAAAACTTAAGTTTGCAGAGAGAGAGCAGAAAAAGTTGCAATTAGACTAGCGAGAGAATGAGCACGTAACAAGGAAAAGGAGCAAGCAAAAAGTGTGGTAAAGAGACAAGTAGCAACGGGCTAGGGAAAGGAATGAACGTGAGGGTGAAAGGTGAGAAGACCAAGTATAACACAAATTCACAAGGCAGGAGTGTGGCAGAGGCAGCGGAGTAGGCCTAGGAGCTTTGGCTGGAGTTAGCAGATATAATTTAGTAGACATTGACATCAGCATAAAACCCAACACTGACTCGACAACAAAGAGAATGATATTTTCTGATGGGTTCTGTAGCAATATGGACACAGGATCTGACAATGAAGACACACACAGTGAAGAGGAGAGGGGGGAGCGAAGCAGGTCACCAGCCATGGGGATAGATAAGTGGACTTCATGGGAGTGTAGGTCCCCTGGACAGGGTGACCAAGGGGCTAACGCAGAGGAGTGAGCACAACAAGCCAATGATACGTGTGTACCACACATAACACATACGTCATCAGACTTAGGGACCTCCCAGGATGTAGGAGGGAGGAAACAGAAATAGCATGTTCAGGGGGACGACTGTCTAGGGCTTATGACGAGAGCAAATTAGTACAGGCCCTAGAACCAGTAGACATATGCACTGACATTGAAGTCGAGAGAGGGCCTATACAAAGGACATCGGAAGAGAGAGCAGCATACTCACAGGATACTAGAAATGGGAGTGGCGAGACCTGAGTATGTGCCTTGGAAACACACAGACAAGGGGAATGTGAAGTGTAGGTTACCATCATTGAGCACAGGAGCTGTGAAATGGATTAATGAGATGGAAAAACTGTCAGCAGGTCACTGGTTAGCAGTCGGTGACATAAAGGAAGTATTAGTTTTGTTACTGGGTGACACAGAGGACAACATATGGAAGAGAATGGGGTTTCCAGGAGTGACAATACAAAACACGACACATGATAGTTCACCATTTGCTAATTGTAGAGCAGCAGTGTTGCAGGCACTACGAACCCAGTACCCATACACGTTAGACAATGGGGCGATTACAAAATGAGAGATGACGAAGACCCTGTGAAGTACATCCACGAGATCCAAGACCTTTGGCGCCTTGAGACACAAGAGCCGTGGGACAAGATGATGGCTATCTTTTTTTCTTAGTGCAGGGATTACCAGAGCCTGTACGGAAGAGTTTGAGAAAATTAGTGGGAATGGAAGCAACGCGATGGCCAGAAACACAGCTCACAATAGTGTACCACTGTAGATTTTTGCAGGAGAAGGATAAGCAAAAGGCAGAGGAAAGGAAGGCAGATGAGGTCAAGCTAGTGCAAAAGAAGCTATCAAAATATGCAATGGAAGGAGTGGTTATAACCAGCCCTACACCACAAGCACCAGAACCTCAGCAACAGTATCAACAACCACAACCATTCACACCACCCAAGGGAGGAGGATACTTGGAGAAGGCGATGCACAACAGGTATTTTGTGGAAGGGGAGGATTCCAGAGGGGGAATCTGGAATTGATTGGAATCACAGATGCACCACAACCAAGGGGGGTTTCGCGGTTATGGACAGCATATGCCACCAAGCCCACAGGGCATGTCAGGGGCCTCCAATGATGGGGGAGGGAGCCACCACAGTGCTGGACCTGTGGGAAGCTAGGACACATTGAGCAGCCACGCTATCCTCGAATTTCTCAATCTATGACAAGCTCAGATCATTCTTACCTACTTATCGGAAAGAGTTACCTGATCCGAGGATGGAGCAAACTTTCTCAGGTTTAAACTAAATATTCTACCTTCTCTGGAAATCCTACATATTAGAGATGGTGTGGCCTATCCTAGCGATATCTGTCAGGAGTGTGAGATGAACACAAAACATAAAACTATGTTGTATGCAAAGGTTTGTCCACAAAGTTGAATTTTTGGACTCTACTATGTTCTGGGAAAGAATGGTTTTAGGAAATGAAGTGTTTCTAACTGCAGAAGTTGTAAAGATTCTTAATGTTTTAAATTTAGTTTATAAGGAAGTAAGAATTTCTAAAGAGTGAAATGCAAAACATCTAAACTGTTTCTTACATCCTTTTTTAATGAGTCACCTTAAATATTGTAAGATATTCTTAGGTATTGACCTATGATGTTAAAGCTTTTTTCTCATTTTTAATTTGTTAAATTGAGTTTTAATTCTTTTTTTTCCTTTGATTGATTGATTGTTTTTCTTTTGTAAGTATGTAATTTTGTGTAAAAAGTCAACATTTATTTTTGGCTATATCACAATAAAAAAAAAGCTAGGACACATCTCTAGGGCATGCCAATTCAGAGGAGCACAACAGAACTGGGAGACCAAGGACTATCAAGGGGGACAGGAAAATTATTATGCTCAGGAACTGCAACAACAAGGACAGATGCAAGGCTCCTATCAGCAGATGCCACAGGCACAGACACAGGCACCATCACAAAAACAGGTACAGACGCAGGCACCACGAATGGCAGCGCCAATACCCCAGTATTTACAAGCATCACAGATTAAGGGGAACACAAAACAGCACAGCTAGGGGATGACAACACAGGGGAACACATGGATACAGTGGCAACAGTACCAGTTAGACGACTGGGAGGGGTTACAATGGTAGGAAATAACGCCTGCACAGGGAATGGATTGTCACTTTACCCTCAATAGGATAGCCCACAGATGAACTTGATGTGTCCCATCCTGTCGATCACCCATAACCCTGCAGAGGAACCTCACATAGGGGTGGCGATAGGTGACAAAACATTTTCCTTCCTTGTTGACACTGGGGCAACTAGGTCATGTATTAGGGAAGGAAATTTAAGTTGTCAGGCGATGCCATGAACACTCAAGGATTTGGTGGGTTTCGAGAAGTGGTTCCTTTTACTGATCACATCTCCTTATCCATCGGAGATCATGACTTATCACTACCTTTACTTTCCTCTAGACAGACACCAGTAAACATATTGGGGCGAGACATCATGTGCAGACTAAACATGAGCATTTCTTTCATGGCAAAAGGCATAATATGCTCAACATCAGGCATACGCATGTTAAATGTAAAACTGATTGTTCAAGCATATTGCACACACATAGTACCGAGGGGGGTGCCAATGGACCCAGATATGTTTCAGTGTGAGACATACATTGCTATGGCATGGATGCCAGGCATTGCAGGGAAGGTGTGGCGAGTACCGAACGAGTACCTATTCAGGCCAGAGACACCATTAGATGAGCCAGATGGGACGATAGTGTCCATTGAAAATGAGGCAGTGTTGGCAAGAGAGGATTGGATTGCAGTGCATACTACAGATGACACAGGGAGGGCATGGAGAGAAATTATTGCAGTTGCAGAAGGGTGAAGGCTGACCACAATGAGAGATGATGAGCTATTCAGAGAAGAGAGACTGAAACTGGAAATGATGTTCGAAATGGGTGTAACATTCTGGTTACATATTCATTAAAAAGAGGTGCCACAGAGAATGGTGATGGGGCTGAAGGTACCACCCACATTCTGGGAGGAGGACATGGCCAAAGGCTGTGACAGCTTATGGACCACTAGTCCTTGTGACGTGGGCTGCATAAAGAACATAGGGGGAGTGAAGATTAAACTGAAGCCAGGAGCAATTCTGCCACAAGTAAAAAAGTATCCCCTATCCAAGGAGGCAGATGAAGGCATTTATGAAACCATCAATGCCCTCAGTCAGAGACGCAAACTGGTACCATCAGAATCTCTATGCAACAGAGCAGTGTACCCTTTGCTCAAGGCCAACAGGTGGGGGGTCATGGCATTTTATCCAGGATTTAAGACCTTTGAACGACATTGTAGAAGCAGAGTATCCAGTAGCAGCAAACCCAGCAACAATTATGTGTGGCATTCCAGCGGAAGCCACCTGCTTCATGGTCATTGACCTGAAGAATGCATTCTTCTCAGTACAATTACACCCAGACTCACAAGATCTATCCAGCTTTATGTACCGCAATCAGAAGTTGAAACATACTCTTTTGTCACAAGAGTACTGCAAATCAACATCCATCTTCAATAGTGTAATTCAGATGGACCTAAGTAACATTCAGACAGAGAGCGCAGTACTACAGTACATAGACAACATTTTGATTTGCAGCAAGACACGGGATCAGTGCAGAAAGGACTCAGTACACATGCTGACAGTGTTAGCAGACAAAGGATACAAGGTGGACAAGTACAAACTTCAGTACTGTCAGAAGGAGGTGTTGTACATTGGACAGATGATATCAAAGGACAGTAGGCACATTGCCCCAAAGAGAGCAGAGACAATACAGTGCACATCCCAGCCCAGAACAGTGAGGGAAATGCAATGATTCTTGGGATTGCACAATTAATGTACAGCGTGGGTTTCCGATTACAGTACGTACACAAAGCCACTATTGACTGCACTGAAGGAAGCTCAGAAAGGAACAATGAAGCGTTTGAGGAACTGAAACAGGCAATATGCACAGCTCCAGTGTTGGGGACTCCAGACTATAAGAAGGAGTTCTTCCTGTTCTCTTACACTGACGGTGTGGTGATGAAGGTAGTTTTGACTACAAAGATAAGCATGGGCCATCAGCCAATTGCTTACTACAGTGGACAGCTTGATCCAGTGATGAGGGGGCACTACCCCTGTGAGCAGTCATTGGCTGCAGTGGGCATCGCAGTGTAGAAATTGTCAACATTGATCATAGGGTGCACCACCACTCTGTACGTGAGCATGCCCTTTTTGCAATTCTGCACAAACCAAAGAGTACCTTGACCACACACAGAGCATCAGTGTACAAAGTGATACTATCAAAGCCAGGACTGAGGATGGTAAGATCCAAGACAGTTATCCCAGAATTATTTTTGGCAAATGTTTATCAACCAGGAGACTATGCACATGCCTGTACAAAGAACATAGAGTTGTTCAGTGACACATGCAAGGTGGAGGAGGACGCACTTGAGGGGGGAGACTTACTGTACATTGATGGTTCATCTACAATTAACCAGACTGATGGGTCAAGTGAGGCAGTTGTGAGTGCATGATTACCCCCCCCCCACTATTCAGGACAAGCGCCAGAGCTAGTGGCCTTCATATTGGCACTGGAACACAGATTACAGAAGCGGGTGACCATATACTATGACAGTGCTTACATCACATCAACAGTATATTCGGGACTAGCATGATGGAATAGGAGGGCGTACAGATTGGACCCCAGTGCAGAATGAGGTCTTGTTAGGCAAACTGATTGAAGTAATTGCATACCCGAAGAAGGTGGCACTAGTGAAATGCCAAGACCACGTGAGAGAGGAGGATCCTATCTCAAGAGGGAATGAAGCAGCAGACTATGAGACAAAGTGCACAGCATATTTCGGGTAATTGTGGAAGCTGGAGGAGAGACCAAAGGCACAAGGAGGTGTGAGGAACATCGTAATAAGGGAAAGTTACAAAGCATTACCAGAGACACTGATTATGGAATTGCAGGGAGCTGCAACCCAGCAAGAAAAGGAGCTATGTGTAAATAGAGGATGTTCAATGTCCCCAAAAGATGCCTTGCGGCAACAAAATAACACAGGAAAGGTGATCATGCCACTGGCCTTACTGAAAACATCACTGACACAATTGCGTCACCCAACACACACAGGGAAAGAGGTACTTTTCTACACTTATTGGAGAAACGTGGTTCTGCCCAAACCTGAATGAACATGTAGCGGACTTCATTAGTAACTGCTTGACTTGTCAGCAGTTTACAGCAGGACATACTCTGTGAGTGGTGAGAGGAGCCATACCAAGCCTGTAGGCCCATTTCTGCATCTCCACGTGGACTACGTGGACATGATACACGTCTGTCAAGGATAACACTACATGATAGTGGTGGTTTTCCCATTCTGCAGATGGGTAGAGGCTGGGCCATGGTCTCATGCCAAAGCACTTAGCTCAGCAAAGTTCCTAGTCTGGGAAGTTTTCCCAAGATGTGTTGTGTGTGAGGTCCTGCGGTCTGACAATGGGCCTCAATTTGCCAATGAACTGTTTCAAGACATCACAGCCCTACCATGAATCATGCACAAATTCACCTGTGTGTACCACCCGCAAGCAAATGGGATGTATGAACGCCCAAATTGACTCATAAAGGAGTGCATTGCCAAAACTCAGCAGAGCACAAACAAAAACTGGCTTCACTTTTTGCTGTAGGCACTCTTTCAATTGCAAAATAAGACAGGGTCTGACCACCATTTAACGCCCCACGAGGTGGTGACAGGACCGTGCATGCATCTTCCATTGGATCCTACCACCAGAGCATTGAAGGATTGTGAAAGCAGTGAAGATGTGCTAGGGCAGGAAATGTTTAAATATTTAACATTTTTTTTCTCGCCAGATACAGCGGATCCAGGGCTTTCCTGAAGACAACGAAGAGAGTGACTGCAATAACACAGACACTGAAAACAAACCTGAACACTCACTGAAGGTGGGGGACGTGGTACTCCTCAAAAATGTGCTGCAGCGATTGAATTCACCTCGATTCACAGGGCCTCATGTTGTAAAGACTGCAGAGCAGTGAGGCTTGAGAGGAAAAAAGTTTGGAAACCACATCCAGGATATCAAGCCTTACAAAGCGGTGGCCACTCCTGGCAAGAAGACTACAGTAACAGACACGGCCAACCTTCAAGACATTGACGAGTAACCAGCACAACCGGATCACAGAGAGTTAGAGAATGCAGGACACCCAATGATTTGACGATCCCAAGTAGCAGAAGTTTCAACTGACATATTGATCCAAATAGATAACTAACAGCACTGTAAATGTGTTATTTTTCCCTCCACACATGCAGGTCCACGTGAAAGTAGTAATACACTGTCCGTTTATTATTTTCTTTTTTGCACACGCAGGTCTACGTGAATGTAGTGAGGGTTGTACAGGCTGTTCTCCTGATGTTACCTCCCATTGACAATCCGTAAGCGTTTTAAAATCTGTTTATACATTACATACGGAGATCTAGAGGATTCCGAGCTCGATCCCCTGTTGTGTATTTCCTTTTATTCATAGAATATCTGACCAAAGCATACCCACAACTTGAACACAGTGCATACCCTGTTCTGCCCACATTATGAGATCACCTGATAAGATGTGGGATGTATTGACCCACTCTGCTATACTATGCAGCCTCAATCTGCTATTTATGGTACGAGAAACAGTAAAATGGCGGCAAAACCCTTGTGCGTGCCAAAACCACCAAAACCGCGTTTTTCAACACACAAAAAGATGGCTGCACAACCTGCCACCCATGGAGCATGTGTGGTGGAACAGAGCACATGCTGCAGAAAAAGTGCCAGTGGGCTCCTGACAAGTAAACATGGAGTACAGAGGGAGAAGCAGCGCTTTGCAAGTGAAAATCCAAAATTTGCCTGTTAATGACATTTACTTTGCTGCAGAAACTTCAAAATGCCTGTACATAACATTTTCCAACACTCAAAATCTTGTTTGGGAATCTAGGTTAAAGGTTCAAAAACAAAAGTCTCGAATGCCTTTTTTCGACACCAAAAGGACCAAAAAAAAGGGTTGATTTTTTTTTTATGGGGCGGTTCCCCCAACCCCCCGTTTTCTCGTTTAAAAAAACTTTTGTTTCACATACCAAACAAAAAAATATAAATAAATAAAAATTCGACCCTTTTATTTTCGATCCTTTTGGTTTCGATTTAAAGGGTATTCGACCCTTTTGATTCGAAACTTTGACCGGACACCCTTGTTTGGCACTAAAATTCATTTAATCTAATGAAGCACTGTGAATTTACAAGGTCCTGAAATGTCAAGAGCAAAACATTTTCTCAGCAAAACTAGATTGCCTGTGAATGACAATTCCTGTCACAAATCTGTGTGCAGCCACACTGGGCTACCTGTGAGTAACAGCCCCTGTCAAATGGGCTTTCCGGATTAAACTTTAAAGTTGTCTAAAACTAAAGAAAATATAAAAGGACTGTGGCTAAAAGGAACACGGATTTCAGTTGTTTTGATCCCACAGGTTTAAATCTGAGAATGTAATTATATATGTCATCTGATGCAACAAGTTTGTTCTATGCTGGATTTCAATTCAAGAAATTAAGAATGAACTTAGGCTGGCTGGGCCTGCAAGGAGTAGACAATCAAGTTTCCACCCAAGGGGAGGGCATGGCTCTCAGCAGATACTCACTGACACATGATAATTGTGAGGTATGCTAGCATTGTGTCTGCTGCCAGGGACTGAACAATGGCAGATTCTCCAGGCCAGGAAATGGACGTGTGAAGAGGTCGTAAACTAGGCTTGCAGAAGGAAATCCCAAAGGTGGGGGCTGCTCCTTGACTCCAGAGACAGACAAAAGGCTGACCATTTGCTGCTAAGAATATGTTATGAACATTTTTTAGAGACGTATAACTCGCTATCAGAAGTGGTGAAAAATTAAAAAGGGCAGATTTGTTGATCTAATTTTTGGCCCTATATTTCAAAATGTGGTGGAACTGTGTAGCATATTCTGAACAGGAATGGCAACATATGTGGTTTTATGGGAACTGTATTTATGCTAGAATTGTTAAACTTTGCACACATTCCTATGGTAAACATGCATATTTGTGGTAATTTGGAGAAAGTTTGGAAAATATTTTCATGGCAAAATGGACAAAATACTGCAAAACGGCGAAACAAGGTCTCACAGCTGTGGGACTTTGATGAACAGATACTCCATAAAATACATAAAATATGTAATCCTTGTATGTGATTTTAGTAGAGGTTACAAATGTATAAATATGTGTTTAAGACAAAATTCGATTTTGATACTAGTGGCAAGGGGAGGTTTCTAAGGATTGTAAAAACCAAACTACAAACTTGACATCATCTGTCTTGGATACAATCACTCGGATGCAAGGCGGAGATGAGGCTCTGATCCAATCCCAGTTCACAGGGGCAAGTTTAGTTAAGCCGGCCCATACACCCTATTTTGTGATGTCATTTGAAAGTATAAATAGGGACATCTGACAACACATAGACACTCTATCTTATGATTCCGGTGAAGCACTTTGATCAGGCATTCAACATCCAGCCTTTAACATTCTTCTAGATCCAGATGCCAATGAAAAGGCCAGCAGTAGCTGAACCATTTTAAGCAAGGTCTCAATCCTCAACTAATCCTTACAACCCAGTGAAGCGCTGTGGTGTGCGGAAGCATCCTGAAACTATCTGGCTGCTACCATAATGCTTGCCTGATGAACACGCAATCCCGCTAATCTGAATTATCCAGAAACAAGAAGGGCAGATCCCGTGCAGTTCCGGCGACCGGCCTAGCTGATGTGCTATCCTTCCCTGATAGACCTGATCCATTGACCAGAATCTTGACGGGCAAGAAAATCTTATATCCCAGTGGAATGTGAGTATTAGCAGGACGCTAGAGAACTATTGTATACCTTGCCTTATCTTGTTCCACCCCAATCTCTGAACTACCCTTACTTTCATAACCAGTAACAGTGTCAAAGGGCCTTATTACGAGTAGCCCGGTAAAAACGGGTTAATTACCGGCATGCCAGTAAGAGCCGGTCCGTGCTCATATGAACCCGCAATAGCAGGTGATTATGAGTGCTCGAGCACGCGCAAACCCCCATGCCGGTAATGGCAATACCGGCATGCCGCTAAAGGCCCTCCAATCCCCCTATAGCGGCATCAAGGGACCCGCCGATACCGGCACCACCTCGGAGCAACCCCTACATACCGGCACGGTACTACCACCATGCTAATACCGTGTTTGCAAAACTGGACCCGGAAATAACGTCATTGCGCAGGAACTGGAAATGGGCCGGCAGCCATCTTTAAAAACACAATCAATTGCCATCCTCCCCAACCACCAGTCTTTTCGTGTTGTGCTGCATCAGAAAACCCTGAGGATGTCCAAGGCTACCCAGAAGATGACCCCCCAGAAGCGGAAACAGCGTTTCTCTGACGCTCAGCTCAACCTGCTGGCGGACACTCTCGCCCAGCATGCAGACATAATCAAGTCAAATGACATGAAGCATGCTGCCCAGATGAAGAAAAAGCAAATCGGGCAGGAGGTTGCCCAAAGGGTGTCGACCATGGGGACCACCCCACACACTGTGCGTGACTGCAGAAAGAGGTGGGACGACCTCCGCTTGAGGGTGAGGAACATCCTGGCAGTCAACAGGAGGGTTGCCATGGCGACAGGCAGGGGGCCACACTCACCAGCAAAGCTGATGCCCTGGGAGGAGACTGCCAGCTCATTCATTGATCCCGAGTCAGATGAGATGGGTGCCGCATCATCCCCAGATGGAGGTGAGTGACCCTGCACATTCCTGTAGGGGAAACCATGATGTAGCACAAATGACGTGGAAGTGAGACTGCATGTCCCAAACCCACATTAACATATCCAGTCAATAATGTGTGCCACTCCCTGCCACACACAAATGCATGTTAAGTGCCAATCCCAATACCAACACACAGGCAACATAAAATGACCATGCCCATGTAACTCAACACACAGACCCCATGTCAATGGCATGACACCTGCCATGCATTGATGGCCTACATGCCCCCTCAGAACACCAAATGCCACACCCCTGTAATAAATGGATGCATGAATGTATGAATATATCACAGTGCAATAGTATGTCGCTGGCATGTGACACCATCACTGATGACCTGCATCCCTTCTAACCCCCAGGCACCGATGAGGAAGATGCCAGTCAGGAGAGGGGCGCAAGGGCATCAACATCACACCATGGGACAAGGGCCACCGCCACCACCTCCCCCAGCCAGAGAAACAGGCCAGACCAACATGCAGTGTGCCAGACCAGGTTGAAACCAAGCAAAAAACACCTGCTGCCAGTGTGGGCCACACACACCAAGACCAGCAGCAGCCACCCACAACAGTGAGACGGGTTTCCGTTCCTGCATCACCAACTACCGCGGACATTGCAGATGCAAATGTGGACACCGAGGGTGTCACAGTCGTGTCCTCTACACCCACCCCAAGTCCCCTGACCACCTCCCCACCCCATATGGAGGCCGAGAGCAGTGACGATCCCTGCCTCCACGACTCTGACCTCAGAGATTCCGACATGTGCCTCTTTGAGGAGGACAGCACCCTGGATGTGGGCCCAATGTAAGCGCCATCCACCACCCCGGCTACCACCTCCCCGGCTACCACCACCCCGGCTACCACCATCCCGGTTACCACCAACCTGGCTACCACCACCCGGGCCACCAGCACTCCGGCTACCACCGACACCTTTGAGGCTCACCTGTCAAGGGTGGAGGCACGACAGGAGTCAATGCTTGATCTAATGCGGCAGTATATTGCCGATGGGGAGGACACAAGGAGGGCCATTGCTACTGCCATTGGGGAGACCACAGCAGCCATTGCTGCGAACACTGCTGCCGTTAACGCGTCTGCAGTCGTCATGAGGGACTGTCTGGAGGCAGTAACGCAAGTGCTAACGTCCATCCTGCTCCATATGCAGCGGCCATGCCTTGGAGCAGGCGTGGAACCTGCCACTGACACGTCCTCTGCTACAACACCTTCAACCTCAGCCCACACAAGCCCTGTGCGGATGACCCGGAGGAGTGCACGGCACTCGGAGATGCCATCCCCGGATACAAAAAAGGCCAAGAAGTAGATTGGGCAAACAATGGCCATTGGACACATGGTTGTTGGTGAAGGGAACAATCATTAGAGTACATTTGGAGACATTTGGGGTTTGTAGGGCGGGTTAGGGAGTTCACTGGGGGTTATTGGGGTTTGTAGGGTGGGTTAGGGAGTTCACTGGGGGCTATTGGGGTTTGTAGGGTGGGTTAGGGAGTTCACTGGGCGTTGGGGGGGAGTGTTCAGATTGTTGCCTGTTTGAAAAATACACCCGATGTGTGCCAAAAATTCAATGGCTGGACATTCTTCATTTTGTGCATGTACATTTAATGTGTGATGGTGTTCAGTGGCCAACTCCCAACAATACAAGTGTGCATGTACACATAGAGCCAGTGTGTCACTGACACATGTCTATCATAGTCCCTGTGTTTCAGAAGTATTTGTGAATTAGTGCTTGGCGTAGAGTATGGCCATCCCGTGCATCACGTACTGGCAGGGGGGCTACTTCACCTCCGTCTCCATCCTCATCATCCTCACCCGGGCCATGCATGTCAATGTCAGGTGGCAGTGGTACATTTTTCCGGAAGCACATGTTGTGCAGCATGACACAGGCCATGGTGATCTTTGCCACCTTTCAGGCCTATATAAGAGTGCCCCACCAGACCTGCTGAGGCAGCGGAACCACGCCTTCAACAGGCCAAAGGTCTGCTCAATCACAACACGGGTACAGATGTGCATACGATTGTACTCCTCTTCATGGCTGTTCTGCGGGTTCCGCACAGGGGTAAGTAGCCACGGCCTCAAGGGATATCCTCCATCACCTGCAAGCAGATACAAATAGGTGTGTGTCACTCTGAACTGCCACCTTCAGGGAACACAGTCATGGCGGCAGCTATTTGGTGGGGGCATACACATGTCCCTGTACGCATGCAAAAATGTCACCTAGATGCAATTTATACTGTCATGAGGTGTGGTAGTATGGATGGCGTTCAATAGATGATGCAGGGTGTAATCATGCATGCTGAGGCAGATGTGCTGTGGTATTGCAACAATGTTTAGCCTCCAAATCATGCTGTTCATTCTTCACTATGCATGGTCACACTGACCACATTGCCTCAGTGGCCATCCTGTTCATTCATGCATTGCTTGCCATCACCATGGTGGCCTGGTTGTGCCTCTTACTTGTTGTCATCGATATGCATAATTTGTGCAATGTGGCCCAGTGATGTGTCATGTTCCGTTTGGCTGGTTCAGGTCAGGCGTGTTTAGCTCTGCATGCATTCTCCAATCACTGGCAATTGCCACCCAGGTGGAGTATGCCCCCACTTTCCCACTCAGGTGGAGTATGCCCCCCCTTTCCCACCCAGGTGGAGTATGCCCCCCCTTTCCTACCCAGGTGGAGTATGCCCCCCTTTTCTCACCCAGGTGGAGTATGCTCCCCCGCTTATGCATCCCTACACATCAGTACCCCAAAGCACTGCCATGGGACAGTTGTGCAACTCACCAAGCAGCCAGGCACGTTGCTCCATGTGATGGGGTAGCGTTGAGTTGCGCAGTACCATGGCATCATGTGTTGATCCGGGATATCGGGTGCAGCAATGTGTGATGATCTTGCTGGAGTCACATACCATTTGCACATTGATGGAGTGGTATTGCTTGCGATTGCGGTACACCGCCTCTATGGCATGGGGGACTACCAATTCCGCATGGGTGCAGTCGAGGGCACATACACAATTGGGCATGCCGGCCAGTGCATGGAAGCCTACTTTGGTGTCGACTATCTCCTGGGCAGTCTGTGGTAGAGATATGTGGCTGCTTGCTTGCTTCAGGAGGGCATTCAGCACTTGGGTCAACATGCGTGAAAATAGTGGCTGTGAAATGCCATGCAGCTGGCCCACTGTGTGTTGGTAGGTGCCTGTGGCCAGGAAGTGGAGCACAGACACCACCTTTAGTAGCAGGGGGATGGCAGTGCTTATTTCTATGAGGCTGGCAATGTCGTTCTGTATCATGTCCACTATGGTGGTGATGTTGTCACGGTCCAACTAGTACAGGGTGTGGATCTGCTCAGGCGTTAGGTTAAAAGGGCTGGGTCTGGTGCGAGGGATTGGTGGTTGCCTGCGAGGCACTGCTGGCTGAGCTGGTGGTAATTGCTGGGCCTGTCTCACCCTCCTTCTCCTCCTGCGTCTCCTCTGTGCTGCCTGTTGTTGCTGCTGTAGTTGTTGTTGTTGCTGTTGTTGCTGTAGTTGTAGCAGTATGGGCATGTCCTCCAGCGCCATGATTGCAACATCTAGTGGTAGCATTTTGGTGTTGGAAGGGGTGTGGTGTGTGGGTGTGCTCATTTTATACTGGCCCAGCCTCCATTGACTCCACCTGTGGGGATTGTGTGCACCTGTGGCAGTGCCTTGTATCCTGATTGGTGTTTGCGGGTGGTCTGCGATGCCTGTATGGGCGGCATCGCGCAGCCCATGGATACCGGCTTTGTGATGCCGGTATTTGCATGTCGGCGTGGGTTGGGATTACCTCCTATTACCGGCATGCCGGTATTTGCTCCCCAGAGGGGCGCGTGTACGTGGACATGCCGCTATTAGTGGCACCGTTATTTAGGGTGCCGCTAATAGTGGGTTGACGGTTCGTGATGCACCGGAGCGGTAAGCGAGGCCGGTAATCCATTACCGGCATCGTTTTTCGCTTACCGGCAACCTCGTAATGAGGCCCATTCTGTCTATTTGCTAAAGCGTAATTTTCATAGTCATTTTCAGTTGAGTAACTCTTATCCAGCGCTGGGGATCTGCTACTGAAGTCATGAATCAGCCTCAGAGCTTACTTCGTACCAACCTGTTTGTCTAGCCTTCATGTTCTAGCCTTGAGTAAAAGCATAATCCATATTTTCTGGTTTTAAACAGAAGTTCTTGTCCAAATTTGTGTCTTTATTTTCGAAAACACCTCTCACTAAAACCCCTATAACTCCCTCAGTTTTAAAGATAGAAACGAAATTTCAACTCCCACTGATACCTAACATCCTTAGCTACATCCCCAACCAAAAACAGTGAAACAGTGTATTTGACCGTGACCCATTTTTATCAGAAATCGCATAGTAAAGGTTTGCCGCAAATTTACATTTTGCTAACGTTTTACACGTGTGAATTGTCTTTAAATTATTTCCCACTTTGCTTTTGAGATTCCAATTGTTTTCTTTTGATTAAATCATTGCTTCTGATTGCTTGTATCCGTTCATGGCGGCTCCCGTAGACATGTATAATAATTTAAGCATTTTTGAACTCATTTAGTTCAAAACCATGCTGACAGTTGAAAAGTCAAATCCGTTTTTCTCTTTTGTTTAAGGGGCGAAGGTGGGAGTGATATTCTGTTTGGTCTGTATTATTCCTGAGTACCTGCTCTCTCCTCATTTCTATTTAAATTGCCTATTGGTGGGTTGAGGGGTGTTGCAGGGGGAACCTCTAACCAACCCAAAAGTATTCTTTTCTTTGCTGCATTCTTTTTGTGTTCATTACCTGATTCCCAGTGCATTAGAGATATTATTCATTGTTCTTGTCACCCCGTTGGTGATTGTTGTTACCTATTAAAAATATATTGTGATTTAAATTCTAAATAATTAAATAAATATTCACTGTTATAAACTAGCCTGATTCCTGGTTCAGTGTGACTGGGGGGTATTTTCAGAAGGGTGTGATATGAGTGGTATATCATTCAGAATATTGAACTTATAGACAAAAATAAATAAGGGTTTCATTTGCGCACTACATGCTAGGCGAGACTTGGGTGTGTGTGTGCCTGATTGAAATCCCTTACAGCTTTGGGGCTCGTGTCCGGGATCCTGAATTTGACTTACCACTCGTGACAACCTAACACAGCATACTAGCCTGCAGGTTACAGACACCTTGTCGGGTTGGCATACTGTGCTACACTGTACAAGCACCCCCAAAGGAAATACTCAAAAGAATTGGGCCTGTTGCAAAAGTAAATTAACCCTGATATAAGTCAGAAGGAAATTAATATTTCTCGAATGGCAATCCCAGTAGAAATTAATATTGTTTGTCAGGGGTGAGTGGCCAGAACAGGATGAACAGGTATGGCTACAGGAAATCAAACAACAAGTCACTGCAACTGTCCTTGATAACTGGCAGGACAAGGATCCATTACATCAAGCGCTTAGCGAACTGTACATGGCTCCAAAAATAAAAGAGGAGCAGTGTAAAATTGTCAAAATGGCAGCCTACCTGTACCTCCACATTGGAATCATGCAGGAAAAGCAGGCAAACAACATAGATCTGGCAAGGAGGTAAGGGGAAACACTGCGGAAAATCCAGACTAATCTGGACTCTGCAGAGCAAAGGCTCCAGGAAAGCCAAGAATATCTGGCTATCTCACTGCAAAAGAATGCAGAGCAAGATACCCAGGTACAGACACTGCAAAAAGAGTGTCAGGAAAGGTTTGACTCTTTACAACAGAGTCAACAGAATTTGGAGCAGCAATTAACCTTTAACAGAGCCTGCGCAGAACAGGTAGTCACCCTACAAAACCGCCTAGAATCTTTGAAAGAGGAAAATAAATAATTATTAAAGACATCCACTCTCAAGAGGAATTTGATGAGGAGCGCCAGAAATCTAGTGCATTAAAAAAAAACAGAGGGACGACCTGGCTGCAAAGAGGGGCACTCTAAGTCAGGAGAGGGACGCCTTAGGCCAGGAAGTCAGCCAATTAAAAACTAGATTGGAGGAAAGAAAGCTGGCCCTTCAGGAGTTTAGTAAAATTAAAACTGATTATGAAAAGCTACTAGAGCACACCAGGCGGGTGGAGGATGCTCTAACAAAGAACACTCAGACCAACAAGCACCAAACTCAGGAGGTGAGTCTCCTGCAGCAACAATTGGCCCAGTATTTCCAATCCACTCAGGAAGCACAGTGAGACAATGAGGCTCTCTGAGAAAAGAATGACAGGCTCCAAAAACAGATAGCCATGCAGGAGCAAATCATTGAGACTAGTAAGCCCTTAATAGAGGAGCAAAAGGGTCAGATGTTGGCATGTCATCAGGAATAAGGGCTGATAGAGCTGAGGTAAGAACGGACAGAGAACCCCCTGAGCATAACCTCAGGGCTCCTGCCATGAGGGACTTCAATCCCTTCAGTTCCATGGACTCTGCCACCCTCATGTCCACTGGCTCATATGAACCAAGGTCCACTGGGATGGTAGACTTCAGCACAATGGGAAATATGGGACTGACAGATCAGAGCCTGCCAGAAATGGATGGGTGGGCATCGCTGTACAGATTCCCAAATGTTAGGGCTAGCCTCTCTGATCAGGAAGACTCCAGTGAGGGGAGAATCAGAGAATTGGATCCTCAAAAATATCGCCTAACAAGACATCAGTCTGTCAAATTTGGTGGGGAACTCCATGAAACTAGTCCCACCAAGAGTATCTTAAAAACCTCTTACTAGCTAGGGTAGTGGGGGGAGTACTCAGTCAATCCTGGGAGCAAGGGAGAGTCAGAAGACTCTTCTGAGCGCCACAGGTCTCAAAAGACTAGGCCCCCACATTCTGCAAGCCATTCCCAAGCTCGCAGAATCCGAGAGAGCCTAGAGGATCAGAAAGTCACCTCCTGTAGCAGTGCCTTTGAGTCAGAGGATGAGTGGACAAGGGTGACTAAGATGAAAAAGGCCAACAAAATTAAGAGGGCCCTACTGAAAGATCCCTTGAAACAAATCAAGGCCATTAGGAGCTTCATAACTCCCTATCATAAAATGCCAAATATTCAGTTTGGGAGCACCTCGAGTTTTATGAACAATTTATGGATACTTTCCACCAGAACGATAGACAAAGTTGCATTCAATATGTCAAGTGGACATTTTTCCCCTGAATACTCCAGCTTCTTTGCGGGGCTGGAGGATCAGAACCACTCAAGATGGTCCACCTATAGGTCGGCCATCTTAAAGCATTTCTCCATACATAGGAACCCTCAAGAGGCCCGCAAGGTGGCCCAAAATCTGCAATGTGGGGAAGACCAGGCCCCACAAGAATTTGTACAAGAATTAAAACGTGCCTTTGCGCAGATCACCAGGAGGGTGCTCACAGACAGTAGGGAGTTCATTAATACCTTCTTTCATGCACTCCCTAAATACATCATGACCCAGCTGGTGAGGGACTTTCATGAGAAGAGATCACTAGACTGGGCCATTGAACAGGCAACTCGCATTTATGAAGTGCAGAAACCGTTAGAAAATGAAAGTACAAATAAAAACCAAAAAACCAACAAACACACCTGCTGCTGCTAAGGTGGCGGAGGTGAAGGTTACCCCCATTTTAGATATGGAGATGGGGGGCCTAAAAATATTAATGTGCAAAATCCTTCTAACCAAAGATCCAGAAGGCCCTCGGGCCAATCCCAAGCAAGTAGTCAGTTAGGTAACCCCACAAATGGGACCCCTAACGCCCCTGACTATATCAGCTCCGTTACATGGGCAGCAGACCCATTCTGGGCTATGTGTGGACTACCCCGGCACAAGGGGGGGGGGTGGGGATACAAACAGGTAGCTGCCAACCCAGTAAACTTCCCTCCTAACTTTCCCCAGGAGGGCGGTAATCCCCCGAATGCTGGGTTGAGTTTCTTTCCCCGGTACCCATCAAACATCAACCCCCAAAACAACCCTTCTTTCTTTCCCCATTTTCCTGAGCCCAGACAGCCCAATCCGGGAGTGGGGAGGCCAAGGGTGGAGGGGTACCACAACTATCCCAAGCAAGGGTATTATGGGAGAAGGGACAGTTACCCTTCCCGTGATCAACCTAGGATGGACCAGAGAACCCCGTACCAGCCAGAGTGGGTGTCCCAACTGGAGCGCCAGGTCCAGAACTTGTCACAGGATCTGGGTCGTATGTTGAGGGCTCAGAAGAACCCTCAGATGAACATGGCAGCCCAGAACCCCTCAAATCAAGGGTCTGGTACTCCAGAGCAATGACAGGGAGAGAACCCCGACAACCCACTGGTTCCCAGTGAGGTGGCACAGGGGGAAAGGGGTGTAAAGCCTTAGAGAAATCTTCCTTCCCCACTTGTGAAAATCTCCTGGAAACCCAGGAAACAGAACCAACATCTCCTGCCCCAGAAAGTCTGCAACCTAAGGAACAAAGGATGGGTAGGAGAAATAAAGGGCCTAAAAAGACCCATTTTGTGGAGGAGGTGAGAATCTTCCAATTTGAAGGAGAGGGGTCCTCAGAGAATTCTGGGAAAAGGATCTTCTCCTTCAGGGATGGGGGATATCCTCCCAAAGAAAAGTGGGTCCCAAGAGACCCTGATCAAGATTGGGTAGATGTGGGGACTTAGTTAAAGCCGCGCGGCATTGAACCCCAGAAGGACCAGCAAGAAAATCACCATGATCAAACCAATTCTGGTGACTGCCTCCAAAAAGGGGTGGGCAGCCCAGAATCAGAACCAGGGGAGTCCAAAACTCCCCCAATATCCAACTGTCTCCTTTTTCTTACAGGTTCCCAAGCTCCCAAACAAAATCCTTCCCAAACTAACCCTCTGTCAGAATCCAGAGTAAGGAAATTAACCCACCATTTGGCCCAAAATGCGCATTATCTTTGCCCCCTTCAGGAGAAGGAGGGAAGATTTTATGCCCCGGTCCAAATACAGGGGCAATGGACATTTTTGGCACTGGTGGACAATGGATCCCAAGCAACCCTTCTGTAAAAAAGGGCCTTTGATCAGCTGAATTCAATCCTGGACAACTTCAGAACTTCGATGGGAATGAAATTCCTGTCGGCGGGACTGCGGATTTAGACATTAAAATTGGGCGACACAAGGTGAGACACCCGGTCATAGTTGTGACTCCATAGGGTACACCATGTTTACTAGGGAATGACATCCTGCGTAGATTGTCTCCTCTCATAGATTGTGTAAACAAGGTCCTCTGGACCCAGACTAACCGACCAATAAAATTAAAACATAGTGTCAACCACGTTAGTTTAAATGGCACATGCCACATGGTTGAACCAAAACTTGACCAAATTAAATTCCATTTTCAAAACAAACAAATCCCTTGTCAAATCTTATTTGCATAGATATCGTCTGATTATGAATATTGTCCTAAGCCATTTCGCATTTGTATTAAAACCTGCAGTTAATTAGAATTGACTTCAAATGCCATTTTGGAAAATATCCTCCATCTTGATTCTAACTTCTGCTCTCTGTTCAGTAATGATTAACCATGTTTTCAGCTGCCAAAGCAGAAATGACCTTTGAGCCTATGTCGACACTAGGGCTGGCAGAGCAGACTATTTGTTCTGTGCAAACAGACCTTGTAGTCAGAATGAACTCTCATTCAAAGTGTTATCTATGTCTGCAAAACTCATCCTCCCTCAAACAGTGATATGCCATGCATGCAATCTAATGCTGTGTGTTTTTGAAGGAATCCTTTGTACATTTCTTGAAACAGGGCTTACTCTAAAAACCAAACATCCACACAGCTGACTACAATAAAGTTTGTCAGTATGTTTAAGGAACCTTGGAGCCAAAGTGAACTTCAATTTAAAGTGTTGTCTGCACCAATAGCCTCAGTCATATTCAAACATAAGAACTGAATGGTAGACAAACTAGAACTATGTGCCTTAGCACTAAGCTATTGAATTTGTTTCTTGAAACTTGGATCAACCTAAGATGGAGAACCAACAACACCATTGAATCTTCAAGGATGGGACAACATGTCAAAAGTATTAACCAATATTGTATATTTGTTATGTGAACTGGGCACGAACCCACATTTGTAACCTATTAGTTTGGAGATGGGCTTGGCTATGACGAGGCCTGTGTATAAATACTGCATGTTTTGTGATGACCACTACTCACTCCCCTCACAGTGTTTTCTGGTACACACTGTGAGATGTTGGGAGCCAGATGGCTATCTGCTTTGATATTTGAATCTGTACAGAATACATTTTTGACTTTGTGACTGGCGGATACAATTTTTGGTGGTACTAAGCCTCGATATTCCTTGTTTGATCCTACAAGATGGCAACCGAATAGGCACCCTCAAGATTGATGTCACCTCACTGATTAAGGACGCGGCTACCGGACTGGGATCGGAGCGTGAGAAAAGGGGCCCCTTTTTGTATGAGACGCGACACCTTGACAGTACTGCACGATCTGATCCCTGAACGGTGAGCAAGCGGTTTGAGAGGACATCTTGACGAGGGTCCCCATATCGAGGCGGGTATTTTTGCCGGAATTGCCAGCCACGTCGATCCTTGGTAATCTGATTGGACCTCCTTTGTCATTTGTAATCAGGTGAGTCGTGTCCCGATTCCTAAGTATCCTGATATTTGGTTGCAGTTTTGCACTTGCGAGTTCAAACAACACCAGATAAAACCAGTGATCTGACATGCCTAGGAAATTATCTGCCTGTTCCATGGCGTTATTCCGCAAAGACAGACAACCTTTGATATTTCGCCGACCAGCGCCACAGGAGGGGTCGCCGGCATGTCTATGTACTGTAAGAACGGTATTTGTTAGTATAGTATTCAATGATATTTGGCACAGACAAACTACACATGCTTCTGAATTTCAGTGGCCAGTAAATGGTAGTTTTGAGATTGCCCGAATAGAGTATTTAGAAACTATATTGTTAAAGAAAAAAAAAGCTAGACCTACAGCATTTGATGTGATTCAGAATGGAAAAAGAGAAGCTATGTAGCATCTTAAGAGTAAATAGAAGCATAGATGTTGTCATATGCCAAAATTCAGAAAAAGCATCATTGTATGATCAACAAAAACAGTCTAATTGAAAAACTCTTAAATGAACATAGGCCTGGTGCTACTGCACCACCTCATTATGTACCTATTCCTGTTGTCTTACCTCTTCCAGCTGACGCACCTCCTCTGGTAGCAATTCCTGTTCTTCCTGTTGATCCTCCGCTGCCAGTTAATCCTCCTCTTCCTATTGTTGTTCCTCTGCCTGTACCTCCAACTTTTCCGATTGTTACTATTCCTGTAATTCTGTCTTTGTTACCAGCTATAGTGTCTCCACTACCTGTTGTACAGGATCTGTCTACTCTCTCTTTCCCAAGCAGTTCTGCTCCGCTTGTAGCTGATGAAGGGGCGAGTGCTGAATCAAATGTAGTGACTCAAAGTACAGTTTTCTAAAGATAAGAAGAGAGAATTGTATGCATGGGCTAAGCAATGTATAGAGAAAGGTGAAAAAAAATCTACTGTCTTAGCTACACTCCTTAATTTAGAAAGTGTTCCCGAACAGAATGTCTTTATTGAGGGGATGGGAATACATTTGGCTGTAATGTGGAATAAAATGACGGACATAGATGTCCCACAAGGGTTGAGGGATTTGAATGTTTTAGCCTATTCTAGGGATTCTGCGGAGAAAGTAAAAGAGCATGTCGAGAGGGTTTTTGAGTTAAGAAGGGAGTTAGAAAGGTTACAGAATGATGAAATACATGGTGATAGTTTGGAAGCTTTGTATGCGCAGAAACGGTTCCTTCCTCCTTGTAAGTCAATGAGTGAAGGAACGCGAATTTGCACAAGGGGTGCGCTTAGATGGATTTTGCATGTGTTGATATCTCCCATAGAAGTATATATTACGTATAGTCAGTATAAACCAGAAATGCAGAGGAAAGTGTTACAGGTAATGGTAGAGTACCTGAAGGATGAGTGTATAAAGAAAAAAAGATTTGTTGTCCCGCAGAATTGATGATTGTTTATAAGAGAGCCTTTTGCACCCGATACTGTTCCTACCACTTTAGCGCTCGATCTGGCTTTATTGCTCAACAAAAGATAGGAGTTGCCTACTTCTCAGTTGCCTATGAGGAAGGGTCCTCCGACATTTGCTCTTAAAGTTGAGATTCAGATGGTTAGAGGGACTAGAGTTGGGAGTACACAGGTTAGAGGCCAGTTTGCTACACAGAGTAATGCGCAGTTGGGTCCTGTACACATGAACCAATGTGCTTATTGCAGACAAGAGGGCCATTGGTGAGCAGAATGCCCGATCCTTCAGCAGAGATCGAACAACACATTTAGAGTCATGGGTAGACGATCCAGAGGCCGCCCTGGGGTAGGTGATCCTGGTAGAAGCCAGTTTGCTCCAAATCCACAGTCTTTCTTGCAAGATAGCCAGCAACCTAGTATAGATAGTTGAAATATTTTTGATAATCCTTCAACTGCCTATCTTTCTGAGGATCTTGTCTTTGATGATATATTGTTTTGTTAGGACAGCCGAAGCAGGGTCTGGAACCTGTACTGATTCCCGTCGATCAGAAAGGGCCCTATGTAGAAATGATGGTGGGGAATAGGAAGCATCTATTTTTGATCGATACGGGAGCACAGAAGTGTTCCATTCATCATTCACGGGTTCCAGATATTCCATTGTAAGGGCAGAATAATGTTTCTGTAGGGTTTTCTGGCACGCCAGTAGTCAGTCCGGTTTCTCAGCCGGTTCCGATTTCACTGGGGCCATTCAAGGATCACTGTCCATTTCTTCTAACGACAACTTGTGGTGTCGTGGTGTCCGCTACCCACTATCAGCACTGCGATAGACATCATTGCTCCTCTCCAGATGAAAAAAGCTGAACTAAAAGAGCTCCGCTCCTTAACACACAAAGCAATGAACAACTGGCAAAGCTCCCCAACCACCACCACGCTAGCATCCTACAAAATAGCTGTCTCCCAATATAAAAAGCCATCATTGCAGCCAAATCTGCCTCCTACAATGAAAGAATATCTAATGCCAACTCTGAATCCAAAGAGTTATTTGCTATCTTCAAAGAACTATCCATACCAGCCACCAAATCTCAAGACATCGTTAAAGATCTGAATTGGTGTAACACAATACAAACTGCCCTACTAAATAAAATTGAACTTCGGCAAAAGAAAATTCAGGAGCACCACAAACATGTGGCACAGCATATCAAACTAACTAACAGCACTAAGAAAATGACAACCACCAGCCCAGAGCCAACTGTAACCCAAACACCAATAACACCCTTCAAATTCCAGGAAATCACTGAACTCGAAGTTAGCGAGATAATGAACAAAATCAAACCATCCAACTGCAAAGGGGACGGCTGCCCAGTGAAACTAGTAAAAGACTGCGCAGAGCCTCTCACCCCGTTTCTCAAATCCTTCATCAATGCCTCCTTCAATTCCAACACAGATCCAGAGAGCCTTAAAGAAGCATGGGTGCGCCCACTTTTAAAAAACCTACCCTGGACCCCGCAATCACCAAAAACTATAGACCCATCACCACCGTGCCTTTTCTGCTTTAGATATTGGATAAAGTCACCTACACGCAAATCCAACACTACCTAGAAGAAAACCACACCCGAGGAAAAAGACAGTCAGGCTTCCGTCCGGGACATGGGACAGAGTCAGCTTTACTACATCTTAAAATTCAACTCGGTGACATCATGGACAAAGTCAAACCGGCACTTCTCCTCCTCCTAGACTTGTCCGCTGCCTTCAACCTTATCAACCACGATATCCTAAGCATGCATCTGAAAAACGAGGCACACTTCTCGCCTGAAGCCATCACCTGGGTGGCCTCCTTCTTGAATGGAAGACTCACGAAAGTCTTCTCAGACACTGCCTGTGCATCCCCCACCACCATCCACTGCGGCGTTCCACAGGGCTCATGCACTGCCCCACACTCTACAATATTTGTACCCTCCGGCTCTTTAATGATATGGACTGTCACAATATAGCTTATACCAATTACGCTGACGACACTCAGGTATTACTCCCCCTATCTGGCATATATGCACAAGATGCTGCAGCCGTAACTGAAATTTACTCAGCAATAGAAACATGGATTGCAGCAAATGGCCTCTGCTTAAACGGGGACAAAACAGAGATCCTCTGTAGGTACCAGGGAAACACTCAATAAGCTCACCCCACAATACAAAACCTTTACCATCGACAACTCAACCACAATAGTCTCATCAGCTGTAAAAGCCCTAGGAGTTTACCGCGATTCCCCACTCTTCATGACTCACCAGGTCAATGCTATAGCCTCCTCAGCCGCACTCACCACCAAAATTATCAACGCGGTTAAGCCCTTCCTCTCCACAAAGAACTGCCTCTCTATCGCCAGAGCCACAGTAGGTACCAAACTGGACTACTGCAATGCCCTATTCCTGGGTACCTCTGCAAAAAACCTCAACAAACTTCAAGTTACACAAAATAATGCCCTCAGGGCCGCTCTGAGCACTCCCAAATTGGATTATATTTCTCAAGCCAGGAAAGATGCCCACTGGCTACCGGTAAAAGAAAGCATACTCTTCAAATCACTGGCATTACACACAGTTTGCTCTCTGCCGAAACCCCACCGTACCTGTTAGAAAGAATCACCTTCAACTCCTCCAAAAGGCCCATCAGGTCCCATCTGTCCAACCAGACCTACATACCCACCTTCAAAAGAACTAAAGCAGGTAGATCCAATTTTCAGCACTTGGCCCCCAAAAGCTGGAACGCACTGCTCACCCCTCTAAGGAACAAAAAATCCTACACCACATTCCGCAAAATGTTGAAAACGCTACTCTTCTGTTAGAACCAACCATTCATTAATTGATTCGCTGGCTGTCTGCTCCCAAGTAAAGTACTCTGTAACTGCGCCACGATGCCTCAGGGCCGCATGGGTGCTTTATAAATGCAAATAAATAAATAAATAAATAAAATGCTTGCAGATGCTTATATGCATCCAATTGGTACGGCAGGAGCACTTATGGGACCTGACAGAGCCAATTTATTACTAACATACGAAGAACGATAGGATGACGCAAACGTGTAGAAGCCATGCCATAGCTTAGGTAAATCTCCACAGACCAAGACACTCGGCAGGAGATGAGCCGAGCAAATTCGACCTGCACAGAGGAACAACCGTGTGGGACAGGGACGGCTGCCAAAGCCACCAAGATACATACACATGACATTCCATTCCCTGAACTACGGTAACACCAGCCACAGCAAATGTGAATAATTCCTCATAAAATCAGACTAATTCGGAGCTGCAGAGCTCGAAAAACACGGTCTCTGGACACATGTCTGGCCTCATCCTACCTTGGAGTTTGTCCTAAGAGTTGGTACCTGGTGTTGGTTTTCTTTAGCTTTCCTTACTTCGTTCACATGTGACAAACTCTATGTAATTTGTCGAGTATGGTCTCTGGAGAGGAATGTTGTTGAATAAAGCGATGTATTATTTTGGCACCTCTCACTTTACATTGAGGCAGCGGCATGGCATATGTTCGGTGCTGTCTGTTACACAAGGTGGCACCTATATACTGGCTTTATTGGTGTAATATTTATTCATACAATTTCACCATATTCACGACACTTGAATGAGGCAGTGCAGTTTGCCAGTGTCTCAACTGGTAGTAGAATAATTTTGGGTTCCATGTATTCCCACTATAGAAACATTTAAAGCCCTCCAATTAAACAACGTATCAGCTGCCACTGGGTGGGGGCCGAGGATATGCTGTCACTACACTAATTGGGTTAGAGCAATTTCAAGAATAAGATTTGCTGAACATAGTGATATAGACCCCTAGAAATGTTTTGAGAAAATAATTTTCCTCAATTTCTGCACATTGTTATCAGATCATTACATTACCTGCAGCTCAGTCCATAAGTAGACCTTATTTCCTGGCATGCCTTAGAAGGGAGACGAATGCCCTCCAGTAATACCTGCTCCTCAAATGGACCAACCCTGAACAATTTCCACCAAACATGCAGCTTTTCCAGCTGGCTCTGGGTCCAAAGACATATTGTAGCAGAACCTCAACCAAAAAAGGTAATGAGCTCCAGTAGGACTAATCTTGGGGGCACCTTCAAAAGAACACCTAATGCATGCAACCTTTACTTTAGTATTTGCAACGTTTATCCGGATCTTGTTTGTCAAAAAACGAGTCAGAGTCTCCCTATGTAATATGGTGGCTGTTGTTGGTGGATGCCAGCAAGACAATATCATCTGTGAAAAAGCAGGATTTGTGTTTTATCTTGCCCAATCTTGGCAATGGCTCTGGATGTAAACACATGTACCTGCCTGATGAAATGAAAACTGAATAAGGGGGTGTACCAAGGAGCAGACCCGGCACAGCAAGAGGTTCAGTGAGGAAACCTGCACATACATAAGAAAGGAAAGCCACATTCTCTGGATATATGTCAAGGATTAATTTGTCCAGCAGGGGGGTGCAGCAAGATCCAGCAACATCTGCCATATTTGATTTTGATTGATCATGTTAAAAAAAGATGTCAGAAACATGAAGGCCATAGATAGCCTTTGGTTCTTTAGCTATCCAATAAAAGTGAACTGCCTGCTCGAGGTACCCCATGCAAGAACCTATGCTGTCATTAGAGCAGAATGTTGTTTTCATAGGCACATCTCTGTAAAAGGAACAGCAGGGACTTTTCAAAAAATATCAACTAACATTAGTGGGCAAATGAAGGCAGATCCACCAGATCCCTCTCTGGGCATGACCAGGGCCATAGGCCAAGGACCCAGTACTTTCCCTCTTGTGAATACAGCATTAAATATCGTTGTTTACTTGTAATTAAATAGGAAACAAAGCTCTTGAATGCTTTGTCCACAATGCAAATTGGATTACTGTTCACAGACACAACAGTGATGTCGTGGAGCAGAGATTTGCACCTTTGCCTATGAAGAGAGCAGGCAAAGGGCCTTTGCGTTTGACCAAACCAACCAATGACCTTGTATTATTATTTTTCTCCCGCTTTTGGTAATCATAATAATTATTCAGATATTGATTGCCCAATAAAAAAAGAAAACACGGCACAGCATCACCACTAAAACTAAATACATGAAATGACAGAAATGTGTATTCTACTGTACTTCAGGCAGTATAAAGCTAGGACATCATCTCAGTAAATGTTGTTCTTTCCAAGTATAAACTCTATGCTTACAGGAGGCACTTAAACTCTTGTTTGCTGAGTAGGGGAACTGGATGCGTTCATTCGTCAATGGACCAGTTCGAACCTTCCTAGGAGCCATCTCTCATACGTGAATTTGCAATGGAGGCCAAAGTTCAATGCCTAAAAGGACCAATCATATATTCCTTTAATTGTGTTCAACGCTGCCATTCGGCCCAGATATAAATAATGATAATCCATTCTTTATGAGGCATTTCATTTACGAGCTTCTCATAACTCTTTCAATCTCCTCATTATATGCCTGTCTTCAGCATTTCCCTCTGCTGTCTGCGGCTCAGTAGAGTAACGCATCCATTACATGGATCTATGTTTGGCCAGAAAGTCACAGATTTGAATTCTGGCAGGTCCACTAAGCCTTTCATCCTTCTGAGGTTGAGTAAATGAGTATCACTGCACTATGTAATACCAACCACCTTTTATCAGTACCAAGATGCCCCAATGTGGTAATCATGGGCTCTATAAATAAACCTGTTTTGTTATGTTGGTTAAGATGTAAAATTATATTTCGTACAATTGTTCATGTTATTATATTATATTTTTCTAATTTTGAACCACTAGTAGTCCTTAACAGTTACCGTTTAAAAAATAGACTGAAAATCGACAGGTTGAAACCCAGCTCACAAAAGTGTTCTATACTCTACACGAACAATGCTGTGGATATGAATCCTGTAATATTGGGCCTCATTATGAGGAGGGTGGTAAGGGGTTAACGGCGCCGGCAAAGGTGCCGCAGCCGTTAACCCGGTACCGCCCTATTACGAGGTCCACTCGCGGGACCCGCTATGGACGTCTGGTTTTACCAGACATCCTTTGCGGGTCCCGTGAGGGTCATGCATGCTAACAACAGGCCCGTCATTAACGGGCCCGTTGTTAGCATGCTCCCCATTCCCATTTGAGCCCTATTGGGGAGGGTCCGGGTCCGTGGTGCCTGAATGGGGAAATAACGGGCCCTCCAAAGTTGGAATGGCGAGTATTTCCCTATTCAGGGACCACGGACCCTGACCCGAGTTTGGAGGCAGCCATGCTCTTATTAAGGGCATGGCTACCTCCAAACTTGTAATGAGGCCCAATGTGTTATTCCACCAAAGCCTAGATTTGTGAATGTGATTGTTGCTTTGAGGGCAGGGAAGAGCAGTGGTCATTTGAGTCTGTATACATAAATACTTTTTTTATCTTACAGAATTCTCCAGCGGATGGTGACTTCATCGTATGGGTCACTCAATTTTTCTCTGACTTGTGTTGCATGAACTTGCATTTTAAGATGGAGCAAGTGTTAAATCATGGCCTCAATTGTTATAAAGATCTCATTTCATTTCAAGTGATAATTAAACCATTGAAACCCCATAAAATACTGTCAGCAACAAGAAAAAAGAAATACAGAATATAATTACATTATACTAATGTCTTATAATTTACTACAGGCTATTACTGAGATGTAAAATAAGTGCTCAACTACAGTACATGTTGTTATTTTACATATATGAATACTAAATACATGGTAGGCGCTTTTAAAGTACACATGTACTGCAGTCGTCAGAATATAATTACATTATACTAATGTCTTATAATTTACTTCAGGCTATTACTGAGATGTAAAATAAGTGCTCAACTACAGTACATGTTGTTATTTTACATATATGAATACTAAATACATGGTAGGCGCTTTTAAAGTACATATGTACTGCAGTCATCTGCTTTCCATCTTCCCACCAAATGCACTATACGACTTGTAGTATCGGTTCAGGTCAACTGAATGCCATAAGTAAAATGGGCCTTCAATAAAGCTCTAAACTATGTTAATTTTTAAAATCTATAGATGATTTTTAAAAAAGTGTCTTCTACTATAACTCAGGCATTTAATGGAGATGCACTCACAACTGTAGCCTTAATCACGGTATCAAAGATCTTACATAGGTGCCGGAAAGTAGAGAGGAATGCAATGTACACGAATGTTAGTGTTCAGAAGCATGCAACAGTTTTGGGAGATTTTGAGAGTGAAACTGTGAGAGCCAAATGTGTTTATTGGTGTGTGTGGTATTTTGGATGGAGAAAGGGTAGAGAAGTACAAATCGGAAGTCTACACTTCTACTGTAAATAGGGAAGGTTGGCATGTTTACGCACTCCCATTGCCTGCAGTGTACAGTACAACACCCCAAAGTATACTCTACAACTCATACTCATCCAGAAGCTCCAGTACCTTCTCCCAGGTTGTGCTTTCCCACAAGTGTGGCAGCGGATTGCAGAAATGGTGACCTAAATCCAATGACAGTGGCAACCTGATGATTGTAGGTATTGATGGTACAGCAAGTGAAGTACTTCACGATTTGCCAGACATAATGAAAGCTTGATTTTCATTTGATTTTTAAATGTGTAATGCACATATCCATAAAGAACCAGGCACAGACAGCATCTGGGCAAAGATGTAATAACAATGGAATTAAAAGGAATAAAAAGGTTAAAACACAATTGATTTAAACAGATAAGATTTCAACTTCTTCCGGAATAGGGGCAAGGAATCAATCTCTTGGAGGGCGGTGGGCAGCAAATTCCAGATACCAAGTGCTGCTGATGGAGAAACATCTATCTCTTCAATGAACAAACTGGGAGAGGGGAATGTGAAAAAGGTTTTGTCCAGTGAGTCTAAGCAGATGCAGTAGGCAGTGAGGTGAGATTTTGGAACCAAGATATCTTGGGGCCGTGTCGTGGATACCTTTAAAAGTCAGGCAGCGTGTCCTGAGAGAGTCCTCTTCTGAATAGGTGGACCGTGAATTCTGCTAAGTTACGGAGAAAGCAAAGTCGACCTAGGGAGCCTGAAAAGGAGTCTAACTGCAGCATTCTGGGCAACCCGAATGCAATGAATCTGGCCAGTTGGAATGCCCAATAAGAGGGCATTGCAGTAGTCCAATCTGGAATCAGCCGTAGCCCCTGGGACTGCAGGATAGTCTGGTTCTGCGATGAGGATTAGGACCGGTTTCGACAGCTTAAATTGGTAATAGACAGATTTAACAACTCCACTAGCATGTGAATTGCAGTTTAAATGCGCCTGCCCAATACAACCAAAATTTTTGACCTTGGTAGAAAAGGTGATCGGAAAATCAAAAAGGGCTGGGCAAAGCGTCTCTGAATGAAAACAGGTTAGCCTTTTTTTGGACCAATACAATGACCTCGGTTTTAGTGGGATTCAGTCAGAGCTGTACGATTATACTCGAAATGGGTATTTGGAAATGGGGTGGGATGGAATGTGGAGATGCACGGGATGTGCTTACATATCCTCAGTTTAATTGCTGCCGCTAATGCAGTCTTAAGTAGAGCCATTACTGATAGGCACCTTAGCCGGGGCCTCTTGACATTTTCCATTCTGGGTAGACAGAAATCACCCATATGAAATGGTACAGGTCAGAGGTTGAGTGGCACTCTGCACAAGGTTAACATTTATATATCAATAGGCCCCCTCAACCCACATGAACCCAACCTAAAATGCAAATGAAATTGAGGCCAGAAAAGTAGCATGCACTTCAATAAAGGGACATCAATAAAATATTCTAAGTGTAATGTGCTAAGCACGTGGCAAATGAGCTGCCAAGACTCAAAAACCAAACCCACACTTTAAAGGAAAGTCATTAAAAAGGTAGCCTAAAGAAGTATTTTAATAAAGAATATTAAGAAGTATAATGTGCAAAGCAACAGAGTTGCTATGAGCCAAAACACCACTCCAAAATCCAGTGCACATAGCAACAAAAGAAAACTTTTTTTGAAACCTGTGGATCTGTGATTAGAAATTGCAAGCGAACTAGAAAGCTGTGAAGGAGTTATGAGCCTATTTAGGGTGGTTTGATTGTTTAAACCACTTTATAGTATTGTTGCACAAGCTTTAGCGTTTCCCCTTAGGCCAGCAAAACCTGAAGCTAATGGCCATAGCTTCAACTACCTAGCAGCAGACAAAAGCAACAAAATAAAATAATTAAAACCGCAATTAGAAAAGTCATTGTGCTAGTGGGATTCGAAGCCAGCTCTCAAGATTGAGCTATATGCGGAGGCAAGTGTTTAAACCAGGTTTACAGTTGGTTGCAGTTGTTTGGGCCTGGACTCTCTGCCTTGCGCGCACCCTTCTTAAGGGATAATTGGTTGGTCAGCCTGCAGCCTTGCTCCTGGTTCGTCTGGGGAACAACTCCAGGGTTCCCAAATGGATGACAGATTGAGTGGGATGACAAACCTGCGGATATTGGAAGGCACTCGCAGCAATGTACACATGACGCTTGTTGAAGCGTTTCTAAGTGACGACAGATCTACGTATATCAGCAGGCACGTTGTGACAAAATCTTGGGCCCGGGGAGTGCAGTTCCCATCTAGCAACACACACTTGAGAGACTAGAGAGGCGTGGCTAGTTTCTCTTTAGGCCTCTCATTAATGGGGGAAAAAAGCAACTAGAGGTCACTGGAGACATCTCGAATTGGGTCAAAGAGTGAATTTTGTATTGGATGATATTTCATATGTCGTTCACCAATACTGTATGCATATTTTACTGGCAAACCCGTGGGTTTTCTATAATTAGGCAATTTGCTCAAATTAGCTGTAATGGTAATAGGCATTTGTAATGCTTTAAGGTTAATCCGACATATTAAATGATGTGACTGATATCTAGGAAAAGTAACTAGTACAAACTCTCATGTATATGTGTTGTGTGCAACATGCATTATCACGGCTTTCGTAATATCACTACTTCAGAATTAATTTATCATGCTTAACTGTGAATTTATATATGCTGGCGTGATTTCCTTTAATAGAGGAAGTCCACAGACTTTGTTCAATAGGATTATGCTCTTGCCTTTCACTTTTGAAGCTTTCATAGTTTCATGGCGTAGAATCTTTGGGGTTAATTACGAGTGTGCCTGTCTGGTACAAATGACGGTAAAAATGCCAATAATACAGTCTCCGGCATTTTTTACCAGACTGGCAGACTTCAGGTTTGCCGGTAGGCTCTCTGATCAACTGGCAGACTTGACGCGCCGGTAGTTCAGGATCCTACCAGCAAATAATTGATGAAATCACCAGCCCTGGTACTCACGGTGCCATTGATTGCAGCAAATTCATTCCATGGAGTCCTATGGGATTGCATGGAATGGGAACGTAGGCCATTGCCGGCACCCGGAATAGCCTGGTAATACTGGGACATTGGGTGCCGGTGACGGTAATGCGGGTTTGCCGGAATTACTGTCGTGTTACCGGCAAAACAGGGAATAGCTGCCCCTTAGACCTTTCAGTTTATATGAAGTAGATGGCCGGGGTGATGGAGTCAAAAGCCTAACCATCCCCACTTCTAGATCACTTCAAGATAGTCATTATACCTCTTCTGTAGGGCGATCAGACATCCCGGTTTTGCAGTGACTGTCCCGGTATTTGGTGCTCTGCCCCCCTTTCTCAAGATTATGTTCTCATTGGAAACTGCATGGTCCCGGTTTTTTGTAGTAGGTCTTCATAGCTGGCAGGCACGAATGCACAATCACACACAGAAGAAATGCTGCATTTTACATCTTATGATAATGTTAGTTTGTGATAAATTAATTTATGATATGTGTTTATTTGAACAGTAACACTTAAACTCCCTTCTCCTCCAAACGCTACTGAAGTGCTGTGCCTTTACAGGCACTTTCAAGAGTTAGTCCTACGTTTATGTTAGCTGCTCTGTCGCGGTTTCTTACTTTTTAAATCTGGTCACCGTTCTCTTCTGCAGCATTCATCATTCACAGTAAATAATTACCAGTCACTCATACTTCATGTGTTCTGCGAGAGGACTGTGCCTAACATTTGTTGCAGTCCCTTATAAGTCTACATTTGAAAAATAGACCGCCAACTGTTGGCAGAAAGACACATGTTTTATCATTGAGCAAGACACACACCTACTAGGATGTGACTGATAGCACAACTGCTTAAAAAAAGTCCCCTCTTAGTCTTTGAAGATATATTTAATATGTTTTTACCATTGTTTTTGTAAAGTGCCAACACTGTCTCGCGATAGCTCCGGGGTGGTTTAGTGAATGGGTAGCGTAGGGGGTAAACCGCAGCCATTGGTTCCATGAAGTCGTAAATCAGCAGAATGAGAGGTAAGAGTTCACAGGTATGCACAACCTGTCAAAGTCACAATCCTGGCAGATGGGCGAAGGAATAGTTCCACAGGTTGGAACCGTGCACGTGGAGGATTCTATCAAAAGGTTTGTTTCTCTCTTGACGGAGACACAACTGTTTTTGAGAGACGACCTGCAGTGTCGGATCCCCTGTGAAATGGATAACGAGGAGGGTAAACGGAATGTATTTTGTATTAGATGTTACATTATAGCGAACTCGTGATGACACTACCATTTGTTGCCTTTTGACAATGGCAGTTATTTTGGTGCCATGGTAACATGCATGCAGCATCAAAATATATATTTCTATCTTGACAAAGATCACCGTAATACTTTGAAAATGTGTATGTGTTTCCAACCGCTAGGTCATTGTTTCGCTTTTTCTGCACGCACAGTATGTGGAATGCAGGCTGAAAAGAGAATTGGGATTAACTGCCATCAAGAGCAATTATTTTATTTGAGCTTGTCTTCAGGAGTTACAACACCTATTAGTAGGTAGTACAATGTCCTTCTGTTCCTGTGCACTTCACATGATAAAAACTATTGGCAAATCGCGCTGTCCGTCTTTCTGACTGCCTTATCCGTCTGCATTCTGCGTCATAATTTCCTTGGTTTCTGTCAGGATTTTTATAAAGTGCTTCTGCCCCAAGGCCTTCCTTAGTCAATGGTGACACTTGGCGTTTACCGGCACGCAGGCAGTGACTTACTGTAGGTTTTACGAGCTGCTGGTTCCTTGCACAGCCCTGTTTATTTTTAGCTCCCCATCGCCGTATAAAAATATCCCTTCGGAAAAAAGTAAACACGTGCGTGTGTTCTGCCATGACTTGACCCCGGTTTCCTTTTTCTGACCATAGGAAAACAAGAGTCAGGAAACGCTCGACCTTCCGGGATCCCAGGGGCAGGCGCAGAGATAAGATACGTCTGCTGAGCGTCGTCTAGGTTAACAAGGTCACCAGACCTCGCCTGCCTTTCACATCCTAATACTTTATGTTTATGGTCCATGTTCTGCTGTAAATGGTTTTCTTTCTGTTTGAGAATGAATGCTTCGTACATCCAGAAGACTGTCTTCAACGGATTAGACACCCAGTGCAATATTGTGTCACCTGCCTCGGCCTCTACGTTGCATTAGTACCCCCTGCAGTGGAGGGCTGCCGTGCATAATTTCCACCCAGGTGTGTTGCTGCTTTCCCCAGCACACGCTAACAGACGGGCCAGTTGTCTGCCTGTTGTCAATGAGTGTCAGTTGTGCTACCGTCCCTACCCTTAATGACGAGACATACGGTCACGGTCCATCTGCAAAGCCCCTGGGCAGAGGTACAATGTGACGTAGAAAGCCAGCAGAGCTGATTGGATCTGCAATCCCGGACTCTCCCCTATGTCTTTGACAGGTAGCTTGCTGCCCTTCTACAGGGCTACTCGGGTCATGACCCCATAATATCACGCATGCTAGAAAATCAGGAATGTCCTGATTTTCATGGGAGAATAGCCATATCAATGAGAGAGCACGTCGCTGTGACTGTGCAACCTGTGGATTCGATAAGACAGGTGACCTCTTCACTAACAGCAAAGTAAACTATGGTTGACGAAAACAGTGAAAACAAAGGTTATAATGATCTGTTCAAAGCTGTCAACTCCTTGCCCAAATGAGGGAATGTTTCAATGCAAGGGTGGCCTTTGCTCCCAGTGTAAACCTGCAGTCTGCATAGGGGACAGGGGGGGTGGGGGGGTCTTACAATAACAATAACGTGGGTGGTAACTGTCTAAACTGCCAGCTGTAATGATAATGCCATTACAGAAGGGTCTGAGAGTAAAACCATTTCTCCAGATTTCCACCAGTGATGAATATTGTCAGCGGTAATTACTGCTGGGTATACATGTAAGCCTATAGAATGTCATTCCTGTCAGCAATTCCTAATATGGACAAAATGGAACGAGGCTTTGGTTGTACCCACTGCCCAGAAACGGCCAGGCTTTTAGCTAGTCTTTAACTGTGGGATATATTGACCCACTCAACACCATTGACCCACTCAACGGCATTGCCCCACATCACTAAGCTGCATTTGCGCAAGAAACAGCAACCTGGCTGCGCTGGGTCCTGCCTTTGCTGCAGAAGCCAAAAATCCCCTTCAAAATGAAACATTTTCAACCTTTTAAAATGCTGCTTTGACGCTAAATCCATCAGTTCATTCTGAAACCACTGTGAGTAAGAAGGCCCTCTTATGCCCAGGATATTTCACTGTGCTTCACCAAAACCAGGCATAATTCCTGAGTGACAGGCCCAGTCAAACCAACTCTGAGGGAAATCAAGAAGCAACTTCATTTTCACTCGCACGGGAACACACATTATTTCTTTCCAAATGTATCCGGGGTCAGCAGTTCAATGAGACTTTAACTCTCTGAGCCAGGTCAGTGTCAATGTATCTATGCTTCAGATAAAAATCCTGCATTCAAGGAAATGACTATAGCTGCAAATATAGTGTGGGAATCTGAGGGAGCTGCCAAACCGAATTTAAAGAAGAAAATGTTAGCAGTTTTAACACATGTGGAAAAATGGGCTTTGCTGACTGAAGACAAAAATTGGCCTGTTTAAAAATAATTGTTGAATAAAAGCCTTCTTACTTTGTTAAACCGTAATCAAATAGTGCCTCCTTATTATGAATATTGGCCTAAATCCATTCGTGTTGTGCAGAAAACCACATTCGCAAAGTTCTGATTTTGGGTTAACTCTGCTGCCATTTTAAGACTCATCCGCCATTTTGATTTCAACTCATGTTCCATGTTCTAAAATGGTGAACTGTGTTTTAAAATTGCAGTCAAGCCGAAATACCTTTGAGTTTCGGTAATGTTTAGGTTGACCGAGAGCCGACTTTTTAACCTATGCGAAGAAAGCTTGTGCTTCATACGAACTGCCATTCAAGTGTTGTCTGCGCTCACAAGCTTCATCCTTAAACATTGGAACAATGAAGATGGAACTTCAATCGTATGTTTTAGCTGAACTGCAGTGTAGTGACTCTTGGAATAAGGCTTACCGTGGATCCGAGAACCTACAGCATCATTGTATTTTCATGGACATGTAAACTTGTTTAATCCTTTGCATAACATCGTAACATTTGTCATATGAACAAGGCACAAACTCTAGCCTGCAAATTATTAACTTGGAGAGAGGCTGGACAATATTGCAAGAATAGTATAAATATGTATGTGTTTAGATGTCCAGCACTCACACTCCTCACTGTGTCTGTTGGTACACACTGTGAGGTGCTGGAAGCCAGATAGCTATCTGTTTTGATTTGGAAACTGTACAGTAATGAAAGATATTTGTATCTTTTCAGTCCGTGATTGGTGTATTTCATTTGTGGTACTAAGCCTCGATATTTCTTTGGTCTTTCAGATGCCACTTAAATAGGGACCCTCAAGATTGATGCCACCTCATTGAAGAGAAGACGCAGCCATCGGACCAGGATCGGATGGTGAGAAAAAGGGGGCCCCTTCGTATGAGACGTGACACCTCGACAGTACTACACAATCCGATGCCTGGATGGTGAGCACGCGGTCCGAGAAGGCATCTTGATGAGGGTCCACATATTGAGGTGGGCAGTTTTGCCGAAATCACCAACCACAAGGGTCCTTTGTCCTTTGTAATCCGATCGGACCTCCTCAGTCCTTTGTAATCAGGTGAGTTGTGCCCCGATTCCTAAGTATCCCGATATTTGGTTGTAGTTTTGTCCTCATGAGCACAAACAACGCCAGGTAACACCAATGATATGACATGCCTGGGAAATTGTCTGCCTGTTTCAGGGGTTTATTCCGCAGAGAGAGACAATCTTTGGAATTTGGCCGACTGGCGCCTCAGGAGGGGTCGCCGGCATGTACTATGAACTGTAAGTACGGCATTGGTAGTATAGTATTTAATGATATTTGGCACAGACAAACTAGACGTGTTCCGAATTTCAGTGGCCAGTCAATGGTAGTTTTGAGATTGCCCGAATAGAGTATTTAGAGTCTATATTGTTAAAGAAAAAATCTAGACCTACAGCATTTGATGTAATTCAGAATTGGAAAAAAGAAGCTATGCAGCAACTTAAGAGTAAAGAGAAGCATGCACTTCGTCATTTGTCTAATTCAGAAAAGGCATTATTGTATGATCAACAGAAACAGTCAGAGTCTGTTAGAAAGATGGATAGGGCTTTTCAACTTGGTGTACAGAAAATATATCCGTCTAAAGATTTTCATATCTCAGATGAACTAATTGATAAGCTTTTAAATGAACATAGGACTAGAGCCACTGCACCACCTCCTTATGTACCTCTTCCTGCTGGTTTACTTCTTCCCGCTGTTGCACCTGCTCCCGTAGCTGCCCCTGATCCTCCCGTTGTTCCTCCACTGCCAGCTGTTGCTCCTCTTCCTATTGATGCTTCTCCTTCTGTATCTCCACCTTTACTGACTATTACTGTTCCAGTGATTCCGTCTTTGTTGCCAGCAGTGGTGTCTCCACTACCTATTGTACAGGATTTGTGTACTCTCTCTTTCCCAAGTGGTTTGCTCCACTTGTAGCAGATGAAGGGGCGATTGCTGAATCAAAAGTAGTGACTCATAGTACATTGTCTAAAGACAAGAAGAGAGAATTGTATGCATGTGCTAAGAAATGTATAGAGAAAGGTGAAAAATCAGCTGTCATAGCTACACCTCTTGATCTAGAAAATATTCCCGAACAGAATGTTTTTATTGAGGGCATGGGAATACACTTGGCTGTAATGTGGAATAATTTGACTGACATGGACGTCCCACAAGGTTTGAGAGATTTGAATGTCTTAGCTTATTCAAGGGTTACAGAATGATGAAGCAGATGGTGATAGATTGGACGCTCTGTATATGCAGAAATGGTTCCTTCCTCCTTGTAAATCAACAAGTGAAAAGATGCAAATTTGCACAAGGGATGTGCTTAGATAGATTTCAGATGTGTCGATATCTCCCATAGAAGTATATGATACATTTAGTCAGTATACTCCAGAAATGCAGAAGAAAGTGTTACAGGTAATGGTAGAATACCTGCAGGATGAGTGTATGAAGAAAAGATTTGTTGTCCTGCAGATTTGATGATTATTTATAAGAGAGCCTTTGCGCCCGATACTGCTTCCACCACTTTAGCGCCCAATCTGGCTTTATTGCTTAACAAATGTTCGGAGTTGCCTACTACTCAGTTGCTTATGAGAGAGGTTCCTCCGACATTTGTTCCTAAAGTTGAGATTCCAGCTAATGTTGCAACAGGCGCAGCAGCCACTAATATTGAAGTCACTATGTATCATAATGTGTTCATGTCCCGTTCTCCAGACAGGAAGTAAACACTATTAGGCAGTCGATTCTAGACATTAGGAAAAATCCAACAGGGTTTTATAAAGAAATATAATCTGTCTTGCATTTGTCAGTTTTTACCCTATGTGATACAGACTTGTGTTCCCTGTGATCCTACCTGCTGATTTATGGAAACAAATTAGGACTGTAGACTATCAAGCAGGACTGGATGACATGTGGGTTAACTTGGTACGGTTAGACTGAGAAAGGAAAGCTGGTGAGAGACTACCTCAGGTGATACTGACATTGCCAGACAGAATAGTAACAAAATTAAAGACTCTGGTTCCCAAGAAAAGGAGTGTTTGGGACAAACTCACTGCTTGTACCCAAGGGAAATCTGAAGGTGCTACCAAATTCTTTAATCGGTTCAAACAAGTATTTTCAGAGTTTAGCAGACAGGATTTAAGCACCGAGTCAGGAAAAAGGTTGTTTGTGGATACATTTATGCGTGGATTGTTGCCTGATATCCAATCACAAATCATGACTTCCGAAAGTGCTTGGCAAGCTAAATCCCAGTCTGAAGTATTGCATATGGCTCAGTATTACAAAAATAGAGTCAATAATGAAAAAGAGAGGATTGAAAAGAAAAAGGGAGACTTGAAAGCTAAAGTACTGTTGCAACAGATAGAGCAACCAGAGGTGGGAGTACACAGTTTAGAGGCCAGTTTGTTCCACAAAGTAATACACAGTTGGGTCCTCTACACATGAACCAATGCGCTTATTGCAGACAAGAGGGTAATTGGTGAGCCCAATGCCCGATCCTTCAGCAGAGATCGAATAAGACATATGGTGTCATGGGTAGATGATCCAGAGGCCGCCCTGGGGTATGGGTCCTGGTAGAAACCAGTTTACTCAAAATCCACAGTCATACTCGCAAGATAGTCAGCAACCTAGTATAGATAGTAGAAATATTTTTGATAATCCTTCAACTGCCTATCTTTCTGAGGATCTTGTCTTTGGTGATATATTGTTTTGTTAGGACAGCCCAAAGCAGGTTAAGGAACCGGTGCCTATTCTCGTTGACAGAAAGGGCCCTACGTTGAGATGAACGTGGGGAATAGGAAGCATCTATTTTTGATAGATACAGGAGCACAGAAGTGTTCCATTGATCATACACGGGTTCCAGATATTCCACGGGCAGAATAACATTTCTGTAGGGTTTTCTGACACGCCAGTGATTAGTCCGGTTTCTCAGCCGGTACCGATTTCACTGGGGCCGTTCACGGATCACTGTCCATTTCTTCTAATGACGAATTGTGGTCAGAATTTGTTGGGGTTGACTCTGTTGAAGGAATTAATTGCAGTAATTCATTGTTCTTCGGATGGAGTACGTTCGATGATTTCACCCCAGCAATCTTCTGCCTCACATTTTTTGACTAGACCATTACCACCTGAATTTAGTGAAGTTCTGGCATGTTTATGGGTGGTTGACGACAATGATGTCGGCATTTTGCAAATTGAACTTGTTAAAATTGTTTTGAAGCCAGGAGTTAAGTTGCCATGTATTCCACAATATAAGATTTCAGTTGATGGTGAGCAAGCTCTGAAAAGCATAGTTTCTGATTTTGTCCATCGTGGAGTAATCAAGGAAATTGCAGGAAGTTTGTGCAATAGCCCGATTTTACTGGTGTATAAGAAAGGGGATGATGCAATTCCTTTCTGGTTTATTATTGATTTGCGTGCTATCAATAAGATTGTTGTTCCACAATTTCCAATTGTGCCTGATGTAACCACGATATTGACAATGATCCCAGCTTCTGCTACTCATTTCAGTGTGGTGGATCTTAAGAATGCCTTCTTTAGTATTCCCGTACATGTGGATAGTAGATATTTGTTCACATTCACCTTAGGGGGACGCTCGTTTAAATTCACTCATGTGCCACAAGGTTACACAGAGAGGCCGAGCATTTACAGTAGGGCGTTGAAAGAGCAGCTCAATACACTTGAGTTGCCTCCCACTTGTACATTATTGCAATACATTGACAATCTTCCCTTAGCTGCAGAGAGGGTACCATGTTGTTGCTTATTCATCTAGCAGAGCATGGGCATAAAGCTTAATTGAAAAAGTGTCAGTATTGGCGACAGGTGGTTGCCTATCTAGGCTATCTCTTGTCAAAGGAGGGAAGAAGATTGACACCTGAATGGATAAAAAGCATCTTTAGCATGTCTGTCCCAAATACACAGAAAGAGGTCAGAGCCTTGATAGGAATGGCTTCTTACTGTAGACAGTGGATCCCTAATTTTTCACTAGTGATAAAGCCAATATTGGCATTGACAAAGAAGGGCATTTCTTTGCCATTACCGTGGAACTTGGAACACCAGAACGCTTTTGATCTGCTCCAGGCTGCACTGTGTTCAGCACCAGTTTTGGGCACACCAAATTGTCACAAGGCCTTCGTGTTATATGTGCATGAATGTGATGGATGTGATTTGGCTGTGTTGATGCAGGAACATGGGGGGAAGAATAGACCATGCAGTTATTTTTCCTCCACACTTGACCTGGTTGCATGCGCTTTGCCGAGATGTTTGAGAGCTGTCGCTGCTGCTGCTGCGTCCGTAAAACAATGTGAGGGTATGGTCTTAGGTCACTCTTTAACCGTAATGGTACCCCACTCCGTAGACATTCTATTAAACAGAACGCAAACGCAACACCTTACTTCCGAATGATCAACAAGATACGAACTGATCCTATTTGCACTGCATATTCAAATTAAGAGGTGTTGCATATTGAATCCGGCTGAATTATTGCCTCTTCCGCAAGACATTGCTTGCAGTGACGAAATGTCACATGACTGCCTCTATACCACAGAGCAAGAAACCAAAGGCAGAATTGACTTAAATGATACACCATTGAAAGATCCACAAGGGGAGCTGTTTTGTGATGGCTAATGCTTCAAACTTCCAGATGGTACATCCACTGCTGATTATGCCATCACTACATTGAGCACAATTGTGGAAACCAAGCGAATCTTGCATAAGTCCACGCAGGCTGCAGAGATTATCGCATTGACTCGAGCTTGTGAACTTTCCATAAGGCTTAGAGTAAATATATTTACAGATAGCCAGTATGCCTTTGGAGTGGTTCACAACTTCCGTAGACTATGGGCAGAACGAGGTTTCTTGACCTCACACAGATCTAAAATCCAACATGGTACTTTGATAGTTCAGCTACTCTCTGCACTTGCACTTCCTACTGAAATAGCAATCATGAAGTGTGCCACACATCAGAAGGTAACAGACGATGTAGGGAGAGGAAATGCTTTTGCTGACAGGATAGCTAAACAGACTGCTACTGATTTATTTTCAGAAATGTACATAACAAAAGGAGCTACGAATACCTGTATAATAGATGAAGGAATTGATTTGATAAAAAATATTCAAGCTGTTGCCACTGCAGAAGAACTTAGACACTGGGCTGAGGGTTTAGCAAGTTTGGATGGGGAAGGTTGTTGGCTGGACAACGAAAAGGAAAAATGGATGTTATGCAATGCTTATGTCACCGCCATGGTTACAATGGCTTCTGGTCCTACTCATATTTGTGCTAGAAAAATGTGTAAATTATTAGAACCTGTTTGGGTAAATGTAAATATTTCAAAAACTGCTGAGCGCTTGGTCCAGAACTGTATGGTATGCTTACAGCATAATGTGGGGAAGGGTACAGCGACACCGAAGGTAGTTTTGGTCCCCCCTCTGTGGCTTTCGAGGTAATACATTTTGACTTCATTGAAATGAAACGCTGCTACAACTACAAGTATGTTCTGGTAGTCACTTGTGCCTTTAGCAAGTGGGTTGAAGCCTTCCCTATGAAAGATGCCACAGAAATGACAACACCGAAAACCATGCTTAAGGAATATTTTCCTAGGTTTGGTTAGCCGAAAGTCATCTGGTCGGACAATGGTCCACATTTTATCATTGCTGTTATCCTGCAAGTATGCACGAGATTGCAAATCGATAAACGGTTCCATTCGGCCAGACATGCTCAGAGTGCCGGACTTGTAGAACACCATAATGGTTTCCTAAAGAACAAGTTAGCTAAAGTCTGCGCTAGCAGTAAACTGAAATGGCCAGATGCTTTACCAGTAGTTTTACTGTCCATGCCGATGACCCCACAGATTAGAACTGGACTCTCCCCGTATGAGATTGTGATGAGGAGGCCAGCTAATATTTGGAACCTACCTAAACCCAAAATACTGAAAGACGTGGAGCATTTGCTTCTTGCTGAATACTGTGACGACTTGTATTTGATTTATCAACAGGTGTGAGAAGTCCTCCCAGTTAAATATGAGGGGCCAGGTCATCGACTTCGACCTGGGGACTGGGTACTAACAACAATTTTTGAAAGACCATCCTGTCTCGCACCGCATTGGAGAGGACCGTTCCAGGTCCTGTTGGCCACACAGACCACTGTACGAGTAGCAGGAAAGTGACACTGGATGCACGCAACGCACGTCAAGAAAATACCTTTTCCTTTGCCATTTGCTAAAGAAGAAAGAAGGAAACTGTTTGTTCTGCTTCGTATGATGAGCCTGTCTTGAACAACAGCAAGGGTGTCTCAGCGATTCTTCCTGAGCCCGTGGGACCTGGGGAGACTACTGTTTTGTCTTTGAATTCTCCTTCAGATCATTCTGCACTTTTGAGCAATCTTGCTTCTCATTCACCAGTTCCATCACGAAGCAACGAGAAAAAATAAAGAATCCATTTGTATAACGAAATATGGGTGATCTATTGAATGTAAGCACAGATTAAATTGCAGAATCTGTTTAATGTGGTGTGAAAAACACCTATAAGTGTTGAGAGGGAGGCGTAGCCTGGGTGGTCCTTCTTGTATTGTTCCATCTATCCAGACTCCAGATTCAAACTACAAGGCCAAGCATTACTGATCCTGCTCCAGCAAGGCCTCAAATTCTTAAAACCCACTAATCTTCCATTAACAAGGAGAAAACTGTGGTACTTTTGGCATCCTGATCAATACTGGCTTGCTGCCAACTCACTGCATACTGCTGCCATCCTGTTACCCTGATGACCTATATTATCCAGTAACCAGAATTGCCAGCCCAGAAGTGCTACCTGGTAACCAGTCCATACCCAGCTGATCCCTTTGCAGAAACAGAGGTTTCCACTAAGAAAAAGGGTGCGTCCAACAAACATCGACTTCCATATGGTCGATAAAGATGTGGAGAGAAGACGGTATCCAAACAAGTATTTCTGCAAATGATAATATGTAAGCTAAGCAAAAGAACCTCCAAGATAAGCACAAACTGATTAAAGCAGGCCTTTAAACTATAAAAAACTAAAACACTGTGTTTGGCTTTTCAGGTCATTGAAAATACTTGAAGCAAAGAACAGCACCAGCAATAGGGTGCTCTCAGATGTCCCAAACACAATAGTGTGGACAACAAGTTAGTGATTGGGTCGACTTATTAGACGATAAATGAGACATCACCTCAAACACTTTGGCACTCCATTGTTTATATATTGTAAGTTAGAGAAACCTTTTATGTGTTATTGTAGATCAGAATATCTACCACTGGGGAATGGAATTCAGTTCCTTTATTTTATTGCTGTGTCCTTAAAATGGCTTCAACATCGAATTGAGTGACAGCACTTAAGTGGGTGCAGTACACGCAAGATAGGCCAAAACATATGTCGACCACCTAGGGAACACGCAATTGTTTTTCCCTATCTCTTCTGCAAAACTCAAACATTGTTTTGATTTAAATGTAAAGCAAAATCAAGATACCCCATTATCAGTATTAACGTGAATTGTTGTATGAAAGTGGTGACCAGCTACACAGTAATACAATATATTGAAAAGATTTGTCTCAGTTTGCCTATTATGAATGTTGAATGTTAAAAAATGATGATATGTTTTTATGATGTTTTTTAAAAAAAAGAGAGTACAAAAATAAAGAAAGTTAAAAAATTTCAGATAAGGAAATGTGTCAAAGTGTAAGTGAGTGTATAATCTACTAAGGGATTGAGTAGGTTCCAATCTAACTCTCTGCTGTCCAAGAGAGACATCTCGAGAGAGGTAGTCGATCTGTCTTTTGTGTACTGTTGATGTGACATAAGCCCTGTCAGAATACATTGTCACATTCCTATTCATGCTGTGTTCTAGTGCCAATATATGAGCCACTAGTTCTGCTGCCTGTGCTAACTAATGGGATGGCAATCGCGCGCTCACAACTACCTCACTTGTCTCATCTTGTTTCAGTTTTACCACTGCAGTTCCAGTCCTTCTGATTCCATCAGTTTGATCAATAGTTGATGAACCGTCAGTGTATAACATATCTCCCCCCTCAAGTTCATCCTCCTCTACTTTACATGTCTCACTAAACATCTCTATGTTCTTTGTGCAGTCATGTGCATAGTCTCCTGGTTAGCGAACGTCTGCCAAGAATAATGCAGGATTTACAGTCTTGCATCTTATTATCCTCAGTGCTATATTTGACAGGATGACCTTGTATCCTGTTGCTCTCTGTGTGGTCAGTCTGCTGTTTGGCTAGTGCAGTATCACAAACAGGGAATGCTCCACGTAAAGAGTGGTGGTGCACCCCATTGTTATTGCTTAAGCCCTTTCTACTGCGAAGGCTGCAGCTGTCAATGATTGTTCACACAGATAATGTCCTCTCATCCCTGGGTCAAGCTGTCCGCTGTAGTAAGCAATTGGCCTGTGGCCCATGCTTTTCTTCTGAGTCAGTACCATTTTCATCACTACACCATCAGTGTATGAAAACAGGAAGAACTCCTTTTTGTAGTCTGGGGTCCCTAACACTGGTGTTGTACATATTGCTTCTTTCAGTTCCTCAAAAGCTTTAGTCTTCTCTGCGGTCATTGCCAGTGTCTTTGTTACCCTCTGGGCCTCTTTCATTGTAGTCAACAGTGGTCTTGTGTATGTGCTGTAGTCAAAAGCCTGTCCTCTGCAGTAATTGCACACTGCCAGGAATTGTTGCATTTCCCTCACTGTCTTGGGATGAGGTGTGGTAAGTATTGTCCCTGCTCTCTTTGGGGCAATGTGCCTACCGGCCTTAGATAGCATCTGTCTAAGGTAGAGCACCTCTTGTAGTTTGGCCTTTTCTACCTTGTACCCTTTGTCAGTTAACACTGTCAGCATGTGCACTGAGTCCTTTCTGCACTCATCTTCTGTGTCACAGCACACAAAAATGTCGTGAACATACAGTAAAACTGTGCTCTCTTTCTGTATGTGACCTAGATCCATTTGAATCTCTCTGTTAAAGATAAATGGTGACTCGCAGTACCCCTGTGGCAAACAAGTATGTTTCCACTTCTGGTTTCGGTACATACAACTGGTGAGTCTTGTGAGTCTGGGTGTAGTGGTATTGAAACAAGGCATTCTTCAAATCAATGACAGTGAAACAGGAATTGCCACACAAAATTATCGCTGGATTTGCGACTAATGTATACTCTGCTTCCACAATGTGATTAAGTGGTCTTAGGTCCTGAATGTAACGCCACGACCCCCGTTGGCACTGCGCACAGGGTACACCGCCATGTTGCATGGAGATTATGATGGTACCAGAATACCTCTCTAAATGAGGGTGTTGATTGTCTCATAAATGCCTTTATCTGCCTCTTTGGTTAGGCGATACTGTTTTACTCTTGACAAAATTGCTCCTGGTTTCAGCTTGATCTTCACTCCCCCTATGCTCTTTATGCACCCCATGTCATAAGGACTTGTGGTCCATAAACTGTCCGGTACCTTGGCCATGTCCTCCTCCCAGAATGAAGGCAGCACCTCCAGCGCCATCACAATTCTCTGTGGCACCTCTCGTTAATAGATCTGTAACCAGAATGTTACACTCATTTCAAACATCATCTCCTCTTCCAGTCTTTCTTCTCTGAAAAGTTCATCATCTGTCACTGTTTTTATCCTGCACCCTTCTGCAACGTCAATGATTGCTCTCCATGCCCTCCCAGTGTCATCTGTTGCGTGCACTGCAATCAATCCTCTCTTGCCAGTACTGCTTCGATTTGCATGAACACTATCATTCCCTCTGGCTCACCCAATGGTGCCTCTGGCCTGAACAGGTACTCCATGCAGTTGCAATGTCTGTCCCATATTGACACATCTCCGGGTCCACTGGCACCTCCCCCCCTCTGTACAGTGCACCCACAATATGCCTGGACAATCTGGTTTACATTCAACATGTGTATGCCTGGTGTTGAACACTCTATGCCTTTGTAAAGGAAATGGTCATGTTCAGTCTGCTCATGATGTCACGCCCCAATATATTTACAGGTGTCTGTCGAGAGTAAAGTAGAGGTAGTGATAAGTTGTGATGCACTTGCTACCCATCGCACAAATACGTTCATCGTTCACAAACTGATTTTGACCTGTTTTTGGTGGTATTGGTATGAGTAAAAGATTGCAGGCTTTGAGAACACAGAAAAGAAAGAATTAGAAATTAATCTAATTCTAGGTGTGCTCACGTTGGACATTTTTGGTTTGTGTTCAGAAAAGGACAATTTGTTTTATCCGCATACTTTTTTTAATTAAAGGATTAATGCCAGAGGTCACCTAAAAGACCACCCTTGCACACATGACACAACATAATACAGACTATTTGGCAACTTTAATCAGATCATACAAATAGATTCTGAAATGTTTTATTTTTGTAAAAGAAGATTCCTTTTCACAACCCAATATGTATCATGTTTGAACCAAGATGCAAAAAGCAGAAATCTTTTAAATTAATTGAAATACAATGTCAAACACTTGGATTATTTGTTGTTATTTCTCAAAGCCAATGTATGATTTATAATAATTTTTAGTGGGAATGGATTAAAGGATTGAGGTTAAATTTGGTGATAACAGCATTTGGATGTATTGTTTTTATTGTGATGATTAAAGAATACACATGTAAATAGGTTTTAATAGGCTCAGTAAAATGTATTCATTCTTTAAGCTTTCAAAAGTCAAGTGGCTGGTCAAAGGAGTAAAAATAAAATAGTCACTTTTCAATTGAAAGTTTATACATAACAGCCTGCATCGCACCATGACTGTGACACTAAAATGCTGACTACGTTTTTACTGTGCTGTCGGCATTTGAGAGAATGCCGACTCCCATTACTGCGCCCAAGTGGATCGGGGGTGCCCCTCGCTCTCCTTGGTCACAGTAATGGGAGTCAGGGGCTGCAGGGGTGTCCGCCCTTACCATTACGGTAAGCAGGTGACAGGAAAAAGAAAGAAAACTTTAAAAAAAGGACGCAGTGACATCAGCGGTTGTATACAAATTGTTCGCTTTACAATTGCTTGAATTACAATTGATCTTTTCACAATTGACCGAATTGTGAAGGTCAATTGTAACATATATGCGGGGGGAAACCCCCCTCAATCCCCACCCAACGCAAAACCCCCAAAACCCCTTTTATATATTTATTTATTTATTTATTCACATTTGTTAAGCGCACAGGAGCCCGTGGGCATCGTGGCGCTGGTTACAGTAGATGTTCATAGCTTAGTTACATACACGTACACATAAAAGGCACAGGCGGCATTGCGGTACTCGCTACAATTGGTGCAGATAGCATAGTTGCATGCAAAATACAGACAATGAGATGGCAAACTAATTGAAGAGGGCAGTTTTAAGGTTTTTGCGGAAGGCATGGAGAGAGATTTCAGCTCTGAGGGCTGTGGGGAGCGCGTTCCATAGCTTTTGGGCAAGATAAGTGAAGCCTATTCCTCCTGCCTTGGCCCTAATGATTCGTGGCACTGTAAATTGGTTGGTGTACCCTAGTCTGGTGGGCCTTTTAGATAGTGTTCTGGCTAGAGTGTGTGACAGGTAAGAGGGTGCTGTAAAGTTGATGCATTTGTGTGTGGTAGAGAGAATCTTGAATGTGATGCTGTCTTTGACTGGGAGCCAGTGTACAGGTTTTCTTACTTGTGAAATGTGTTGCTCTAAGAGAGTTATTTTAGGTGGTTTGGAGTCTAGCTAAGTTTCTTTTGGAGGTGCCAGCTAGGAGGGAATTGCAGTAGTCCAGCTTGGCTCCTATGGTGGCTCTGACAATAGAGAGGCAGTTGGATTTTGTTAGAAATGGCTTTGCGGCATTGATGAGTTTGGTACTCAGTGCGGAGGCCGAAGCAATGGCGCTAACTTGTTTATCCATGGATAGTGTAACATCAATGTAGACTCTGAGCATTTTAACAGAGGACAGGACTGGGATGACACAGTTGTTGATGCGGAAGTTGAGATAGGTCGGACCTAGTTTGGCTAGTGTGGACTTTTGACCAAGAATGAGGATTTCAGTTTTATTCACATAAAGGCACAAGCAATTTGTGGCCATCCATGCTTGGACTGTGGAGTAAATTTGTTGAAGGGTTGAGGTGTCTTGGTGATGGATCACGGTGAGGGCAAGGAGCACCTGGGTGTCATCAGCATAGTTTGTGTATGTGATCCCAAGAGCATCCAGTGTATCAAAAAGAGGCTTTGTAAATAGATTATAGAGCGTGGGGGCAGTACAGGATCCCTGGGGACGCCACAGTGTATGATAGTGGGCTCTTCATTGGCTATATTGGAGAACACTTTCATGGCTCTGCCTTCGAAGAAGGAGGTGATCCAAGTTGCTGCGTGATTGGAGAAGTGCGCAGCATGCGTGAGGCGGTTGGTGAGGGTGTTGTGGTCAACCAGATCAAGGATGGTGGTGATTTGATTTTTTAGATCTAATAAGGCGGTTTCCGTTCCGTGTCTTTTGCGGAACCCTGGTTGTCTCTTTCTTAGGATTGAGTTGGTTTTGAGGTACAGTTGGATTTGTCTGTGGTCGGCCTTATCTAGTATTTTAAGAAAAAAACGGGACAGTTGTTATGGGTCTGTAGTTATTAGGTTGAGAGGGGTCTAGCGTAGGTTTTTTTAGGAGTGGACGTACCCTTGCCTCTTTGAGGCAGTCGGGGACTGTGCCTGTTTTGAATTAGGTGTTTATGAAGGCGGTAATGAGAGGAGCGAGTTGCTCAGCGCATTCTTTGATAATTTTGGGTGGGCATACATCGCCCTTGCATATCGAGGGTTTGAGATGTTTAAGGATGTCTAAAATATCTACCTCCGAGATTTCAGTGAAAGAGAATTTAGGAGGGTTGATATCTATGGGTTTGTGCTGGGTTTGCTTCTGATGGTTCTGCTTAGGTAGTGCTTTGTAATGGTCTGAGATTGTGTTCTGGAGGAGGTCTATTTTCTTTTGCGTAGCAGATTGTATGCTGGTGCACCAGGCTTCATCTTTAACAATTTCGTCAGTGCATATGGGAGGTACTGTTAATTCTTTAAAGATGGTAAAGAGTTCTTTAGTTTGTGAGTTAGCAGAGGAGATTCTATTATTTTAGGCTTCCGATTTGGCTTTGAATATGGAGCCTTTGTACTTTTTAGCGATGCATTGGAAGTTATCATTAGTGGTGTCACAGGGGTTAGCCTGCCAGGTTTTAAGCACCTGACGTTTGGACTTTGCGCAGATTTTGGAGCTCTTCTGTGAACCAGGAAATGGAATGGAATGATTTTTTCTCTTTTTTATTTTCTAATGGGGTGACAGTGTTGATGGCATTGGTAAGTGTATCTTTGAATAATTCAGCTAGTATGTTGAGGTCTGGTGAGAATGGTGGTGCTAGGCATGGGAGGTTAAGACAAGCACTGATGTTCTCTTGCAGTGAGCTTTTTTGCTCTTCTAGCTAATGTAGCCGGCGCTGGTGTAGTAGGTTTGGCGCATGGTGTTATAGGGTTGGTGAATTGTAAGCAGTTGTGGTCTGTCCATGGGAGGCCAATATGGATACAATGGTTGTGTCACAGTTATGGTTTATAACCCAGTCTAGGATGCGACCTTTCGCGTGTGTGGGAGAAGTGACTTTCTGAGAGAAGCTAAGGTCACTAAGGTCCTTTGTGAGGGATGTGGCAGTTTTGTCATTGGGGTCGTTGAAGCCTAGATTAATGTCGCCTAGGAGAAGTGTTTTAGTAGATTTTTTAATATTATTTCCTAGAAGGTGGGTGACTTGACCTAGGAAGTCAGAAGGGGTTCCCGGTAGACAATAAACAACATGCATATTTATGGTATTTTTTGACGATAGAGCTATTTTAGCTAATAAGATGTCTACATTCCCTTCTCCTTGGTGGGGTATAGGTCTGATCGATATATCCTCTTTGAATATTAGGGCTACTCCTCCTCCTGTTTTGGTTACCCTGTCCTGTCTGAGGATAGAGTAACCTTTGGGAAGTGTTAGTGTGATAGCTGGGCCGGAGGCCCAGTGATGGCTATTAAGTCTAGGTCTTGGCTGGTGATTAGATTGTTAACTTCTAGCGCAGGGGCATTGAGAGAGTGTAAATTGAGTAGGGTGCATTTGTAGAGCAGGGGTTGGTTGTTCATTTGAGTAGGAGCTGGGGTTCCTGTTTTACATGACGAGGAGGATTGTTTGGTGGGGTTGAGGATGGCTATTTGGTGGTGCACCTTCGTGATGCTAAGGTTAATGGCTGTAGGGCAGTGGTAACTGGTGTTTGCTCTATAGATGGTCCTAGATCCTAGGCGATTATTTCTGAGTGCAGCAGAAGAGGGCATGGTAGCAATGTTCATCGGATGAGTGCGTGTCCTAAGTCTGTGTTGTCTGGAGTGCAGTGTAGCTGGGCGCATGGCTGCATGCGTGGTAGTTTGGATGGGACTAAGCAGGAAATTCATGGCGTTAGAGTTAAGGCTGCTGGCGAAAGTGTGGTTGGCTAGATCTGGCCTGCGCGTGTTATGTGAGCATATTAGGAGTGTGAGCAGGGTGCCTATCATGCATATGAGTAGAGGCAAAGTGGACATGCTGGATAGATGTTACAATCTATAACGAGGTGTGCTGAAAAAGGTGCATGTTAGAATAGTGAGTGCTGTCTATTGCAGGTATGGATGACGGTAGGTGCTAGTGTTTAGATGTCTGGAAAGTTTGACCCTTGCGGAGGGTGCAGTGATCCCCAGAAGATACAGATAATGCTGTGGGCAGTATTTAAGAGCATAGAGGCTAAAAACAGTAGTGCCTGTGCCATGTATACCTGAGCGATAGTTAGCCAGGCATTCATTTACTGAGTGAATTAGGTATCTAGCACAGTAACCTGTCTACACTTCCAGATGCTGTATTTGTGTACACTATGACATGATGTGCAGATTACAATAGCAGTACATTGAATGGTATTTATGTACGCTATGACAAGATATGCAGATTACGAATAACAAAACATTGTATGGCAGAAACAACAATAAGTTCTGTATTTAAAACTTTACTGGGGGGGAGTGCCTGTGTGTGGATACCACAAAGGCAGAGTTCCGTTGAGAAAGTCAATCTTGTTCTTATGACGATGCTAATCGGTGTGCATTGTTATACGAGAATCTAGTAGAGTTAGTGCTACGGGGACAGGTGTAGCTATGGGCAGTTTACCTGGAGCAGAGCGGCGGGCAGCGTTCGGGGCCCCAGGCTCCTACGGCTCCAGACAGGCTCAAGACAGGGGTAGCCTTTGTGTGTCTGCCTGTGTGTCTGTCTTCATGTGGAGGGCTGGCTCTCGCCAGCCGGCTCTCAATGGGCAAGATAAGTGGGGCAGCTGCCAATCGGTGGCAGTGTTACGCTCACCTGGTTCCCACATGGGTGTCGATCGGACCCGGACAGCTGCGGTCTCCACCAACGTGATGCGTAGTGCCAAGATGACTGTCTGGACTGGCCCGCTTAATCTCATCTGCTTGATCCGTAGAAGTATTCTCCTACAAGTGGAGAAAGGAATTTTGCCACCCTTGGATATGAATGATAGCCCCCTCCCACTGTTCTCGTTCTCCCTTCTTGTCACCTCCAATATCCCCTTTTAGGAACCTCACCTTATGTTTTTAAATGATGAGCTCTCCATCCTGCGTGGATTGCAGGGGCGCGTTGATGCCAGTTACTTCACTGGTTTGAAGGCGTGGGAGAGTTCCGGAGAGTATTGACTCTGAGGTTCCTGGCAAGGTTTGGTAAGTATCAAGTTCATAGAGTTCAATATGTCCGATGATTCACTCTTGTCCCCCCCTTCCTTCCTTGTCTTGCAACTAAGATCGTGAGAAGATACCCCTCGTGGCAGTTGGTGGTGCTCAGGTAAGAGTCTGTATTACCCGACGCTGTCCGGTAAATGTTGCCGGTGTTTAACATGTTGTTTTCTCTCCCTTTGCAGGTGCGGCACATGAAGATGTGGAGAGTTATAGAATAATGCCTCCGGTGGCAATCAGGTAAGTCTATGATGATAAGTGTTTTATTTGTTGGTTTTCTCGGCTCACCTTGTTGTTTTCTTTTGTCCCTCAGGTGCCGGAGTTCGGTGAAGAAATGATGGAGGCAGCGCCGAATCAAAAGACTAGTGAGTATGGCGCGGCGCTGTAGCTGGAGATGCGACGTGTACAGAAATGAAGTTCCTTCCAGGTCCGGAGGCGAGATGGATCCGAAATCAGGTGAGGAATTCGAAATAGTTTGTCATCTTGTCCTTTTCTTTCCTCTTGGTTTTAGGAGCTCCATATATATATATATATATATATATATATATATATATATATATATGGTCAATTGTGAAAAGGTCAATTGTGACTCTTTAAAATCGCTCAATTGTTCATTCGAACAATTCTAAACAAACAATTTGGGTAATACCGCTGTGCAAGAGGAGAGGAATTCACTGACGGGCCCATATGTCAGTGCTCACCCTCTAGAACTTGTAAAACAAGATAGCTGCACCATGTGAGGACAGGGGGTGCAGGATTCACTTACTCCAACACGACTCAAAAATGAGGACTCAGTAAATTTGCAAAGGGAAGTCTGTTTAATGACAAGTACATCAAACAGAGAAACAAATGGAAATCAGCAGCATTGTGATCGCCTGTCTCGCTCTGATTTCCTCGAACTTCAGTTAATACTAATACATACTAATAATCTAGTGGCAAACAGTAATACCTTCCACTTCTCTAAAATTACCACCTTGGAAGTAGAAAAAATTATCTTGTCGCTCAAACCATCTATTTGTAAAGGTGACATCTGCCCAGCACAATTAATAAAAGACGCTGCCAGAGAATGATCTCCCTTTATTACTAAGTTGATTAACGCCTCCTTTGTATCAAGCACCATCCCTGCCAACCTTAAACAGTCCTGGGTGCGCCCCCTCCTCAAAAAGCAGACATTAGACCCCCTCACTCCCACTAATTACCGCCCTATTACCACAGTACCATTTCTTCTCAAGATTCTGGACAAAGCCGCATACAACCAAATTCAAAAGCATCTAGATTTACACGACCTCTTAGGAGGGAGACAATCGGGCTTCCGTCCCTTACATGGAACAGAAACTGCCCTTATTGATTTGAAATCCCAAATTGACGAGCTGAGAGACAAAGGGAGAATAGTACTATTGCTACTCCTGGACCTCTCAGCTGCCTTCGATTTGGTGGATCATAAAGTCCTCTGCAGACACCTGGATTCCGCCACCCATTTCTCCCTGGAAGCCATTAGATGGATCGAGACATTCCTGAGTGAAAGAACGATGAGAGTCTTCTCCCCCTCAGCAGCAGCAGATCCTAACCCCATCTCTTGCGGTGTCCCCCAGGGCTCCTGTGTCGCCCCAACTCTTTACAATATCTTCACCAAGCCTTTGTTCGATGATCTGGACCATCTCCGTATCACCTACACTAACTATGCAGATGATACACAGATCCTCCTCCCGCTTCCTGGGGATCACGCGAAAGACACGGACTTGGTGAATAAGGTATATCTTATCATCCAGGCATGGATGGCCACTCATGGCCTCTGTCTGAATGGTGATAAGACAGAGTTGATTGTCCTGGGCACCCAAGCTAATATCAAAAAACTAGGCCAGGAATTCTCCTCATTCAACATAGATGGGAATATCATCCAAGTGTCCAAGGATGTAAAAACCCTGGGATTCTATCTTGATTCCACCCTATCACTTGATAAACAGCTAAAATCCCTTGCCTCCTCCACGGCCTAAACGTGCAAACTGATAAGAGCCGGTAAACCATTCCTCTCCAATAAGAGTTGCTTAATCCTGGCTAGAGCCTTAATACTATCCAGAATTGATTACTGCAACGCACTATACTCGGGAGCTAATAAAACAATAATTCAAAGACTTCAAATATTACAAAATAATGCCGTGAGAGCAGCTCTAGGCATAAACAAACGATCCCATATATCCGCCGCCAGACACCATCACAATTGGCTGAACATTGACAACAAAATAAAACTCAAAATGTTATCCCTGACCCACAAGGCCCTTAATAATTCCGCCCCCAGATACCTGATTGACAAATTCCACAGGAGAACATCTCTCAGACCGACTAGAACTGTCAACCCTAATCGCTTGACAATACCGAACTTTAGACTTACCACAATCGGTGGAAATAGCTTCCCAGTAAAGGCTGCAAAAAATTGGAATTCACTTCCACAAGACTTGAGAATGGACTTGCCCTACCCTCGCTTCAGACAAAATGTCATTCAACTGCTCACTTCGAATGACCTCAGCTGACTTGTGTCACCCACCGCCCTAGTACTTACTCTGATCATTTCTTTACATCTGTAACTCTGATTGACCTTTCTGGAACATTGTACTTTTTGTAATTACTGGTGTTCTAATGACTATATTGTATTTATACTGTATGCTATGCTATGTTGTAACCATGTAAGTTTTGAATTTTCTTGCCACTGCGCCCTGCTACCCTTGGGTCTGGCACGCATAAAAAGTGAATAAAACAAACAAACAAACAAACAAACAAACAGCAATTCTTATAGGCAATATTCATCATCATTGACGTCTAACTCTACAAAAACCCGACATGCAATATAATTGGTTAGGAAAGATAACTTAAATATAGGTGCAATATCTGTATATGATAATAGGGCATGCGGATTGGAAAACTCTTATTGGGTGGGCATCTACGCCCATCCCACTACACCACACGTGATTGACGTCACAAGTACGACGTCTTATTGGTTCTACTATCTATAGGACTCCAGATAACTTGGTCCATTGTGATTGGGCAGGTTACACCCCTAGACATAAATCCCCATTTCAATTAGCGGCATGCAGAATGGACACCCAAGTGCCTGGTGTCCCAAGTTTCACCCTGCCTCCCTTCCATCAATCAGTATCTTAGCTCTAGGTGTCAATTAGTTGGCTGGGTATGGCCTTGAAACTGTAGCTTCTTATCAGGAAAAGTTATGGCATCCTCAGGTCCTGGATGACATCAGGTGGTGGTACTTCTTCGCGCCTGGCTGGTCACATGTTAGTTCACCATGAATCCGCTTCAGTTTCCAGCTTTTAGTGCATTTAATTCTGTTTCAGCCTCACCACCTGCATTTGCCCCCTTTATCTTGACCTTCATGGGGCAGGCTGGTATGCTCTGAAGTTTGAGTCTTGTTAGCTGACGCTCTCCTCCCTTTCTCTGGTTGACCTCTATTTCCTAGGCATGAGCCGTTCATTGTTGAGTTTCGATTCTGCTCCTTCTCTTGCCTTGGCTGGGTTACGAAACTTGGCCTGTCAGGCCTCTGGCAGCCTGGGTACATTTCTGCTTTTACAAAATGGAGTCGCACTTGTATAATGTGCCTTATTGAGGTAGATATATATAGTTTGCACTTGCCGCTCGAATCTTCTACTAAGCATTGCAAGCAGTATCGTTTCTTTTGCCTCTTGTGTTCCAAGCCTATTTACACACGTTTGACAGGTCGGTCCCTTCCATCTTGTCTCGTAGCAACATTTCCTCACGTTTGAACTTCGTCTCTCCTCTGTGTCCATTACATTTATTTTCGTAGTTACTCACACTGGCGTGCTATCTTCGATAGCTGCTTTTGTTCATTCACGTCTCTGTTCAGACCCTTGTGTCATTTCCACTGGGGCTCTTTGGGTCTCTTCATGGACCGTCTGTAGGTACTCTTCATTCCGTATCAGCGGCTGGTGCGGCTGTCTAATAGGGTACCGTGCAGCACAGGGTTGTCTGGTTATTGGTGCTTCAACAGGTATGGATCTTCTGATGTATACTGGGCAGAGTCCCAGTGCAGCTCATTGTTGGTTAATTTGCTCCTCATACATCACATAAATTGGCTCCTGGTACCTCGAAATTAGAGGATGGGGTACAGGCCATGTCTGGGACCTCCTCTACACTCCCCCTCTGGTCGGTTCATCGACCACTTTTGCAACCTCTTTTGCATTTATTTCTTTTGATTTTTCGGTGTCATGTTCATCGTCTTCAGGGTTTGTACATGATGCTGTGAATGTGTGAGCCTTTGGAGTCCATATTTTTATCACTCCTTTCAAACTCCCTGCTGTTTTCACATGTTCGTCTTTGTTCCATGTCATTAGCTGGCATTTTCTATTTGGGCTGCAGTAGATCCATTTTCCTTCATACCTTCTTCGTTTCTTAGGATATGTGAACTTTGTTCCTTCTGGTGCAAATTTGCTGGCCCTCACAAAGTCTCATTTTTCTTCATCAGTTAGGTCTCTGGGCTTCCACCCTGGCTCGACATCAACCATTATTTTCATCCCTATGGCTTTCTTCACAGTTTTCTGGCACTGTGTACTGATTATCTTGATAACACAGAATCCTAGCAATACCATTCCTAGTAGAGCTCCCAGAAACTTGAATATATCTGCCATCCATTGTGGGACCCACGAGAATAGGTCTCCAAACCAGCTGTCATCGTCCACTTCATCACTTTCATCTATCATCTGGTTTTTCAGGTTTGTCAACATACTTATGGGCTCTGTTAGGGTTCCGTTTTCTTCATCGTGTGATTATACAAATGTGCAACATGATTCTCTGATATTTGCACAAATACCTCCATCCATTGCTGTGATCATGTCAAGTACATATCTGTTTTGGAGGGACATCAGTCTAATTGCTCTCAGCTCTTCTTTGATCGCGTTGAATCCTTTTATCGTGGTATTTATGGTCTGCAATAACTCCCATCTGGTTATCTGCAACCATTTAGCGTTCACTCCAATTTGGATGTGTGGCAAGAGCATTGTGGTGAACCTTATTGATGTGAGGCTGTACAGCCTGTGTTTGTACGGGATTGCATGGAAGGCCTCTTCTGATTTGGGAGAAAAGTAATTTTCCCTCTTCATCCTGGATACCAGTTCCACATATCTCCTTCTTCTTAGATGAGCATCTGCTTTCGGGAAACTGTCCAACTTCAGGTCATTCTTAGAGATCACTAGCGCGGGAACATGGACGTTCACTAGTGTGCATATGCCTCCCCAGTTTTTCGGCAGCCTTATGTATGCCTTGGATCCGCACGCCCAGTAATGGTCCATTAGGACTGCGGTTCCTTGTGTCATTCCTGAGGCTTCAAAGATTCGTCCGCAGTTTACATTCTCTCCCATCTTCCTTGTGCCATTACTTCTGAAGCATAGCTTTGGGCTTTCCAGTGGTACTATCTGCAGGGGTCCCCCTCTATCTTCAACCCATGTTAGTAACTTTACTATCTTTGGCCATAGGAGATTGCACAGTTTTTGAGTGTTTTCTATTGCTTCCGTGCAGGCTCCAAGGACCATCCAAATTCGGCAGATCACTACTCCTTCTTCCCATCCATTTGGGGAAACCACTGTTCCCCAGATCTGCATTTGGCCTCTGCTCTTCCAGATTTGTGCCTCTTCTGCAGTTTTTCCTTGAATGTTCAGTCTCGGTTTATTTCCCATCTTATCCCTGATCCTTTGACGTCAGGATTCTCGTATCTGATCACGTGATTCCTTGTGTGAGCCCTGTTTCTTATCTTAATGTCCTGGATGTAGCCGTCTTCGTCCGGGTAGTTCTTTTCATTGGCCCATATCAACTCCCCATAAATTGTCCTCTTGTGTTGCACATGGCTACATGTGACATACAGTGTGCTGTCTGGACATCAATTTCTACAGCCACAAAGATCTTTAATTTTCCCATACTTGTATGGTAGGAGTGCACAGACGAAGCATTCTGCTTCTGATTGCCCTCGTCCTACTTCCTTCATGTGCTGTTACCATATGTTGTTTCCGAGATGGGCTGTGCTGTCCAGGTAATCATTGAGTTCATTGTCATCTTTGTACGGGCTTCTCTTGATTCTCAGCGTTTTTCTATAGTTTGCTATGACTATGTCTCTAAATGCATCTGTGCTGCTTTTCCACTCTATGCGTCCTTTTGCTGCATTGCTGTGGTAGGAAAAGGTATTTTGTTTCTTTTCCTCTCCTCTTGTAGTTTTTAATCTAGGTTCTCTGTCCGCCATTGGCTCACCATCTCCCCAACGTGTGGCTGTGTCATAGATCTAGTGCTTGTTAGCAGTTTCCGAGCTGGCGTGCTTGTTATTACAGTCTCTGTAGTTCTATTGTTCAGCTCCTCGTGCAGTTTCTTTGCTCTGACTATGAATGGGAACAAATAATCTATCAGAGCTTGTGTTTTCTCTGTGAGTTCCTTTGTGGCTACTTCTGTTATTTCGAGGGATTTTGCTATGCCCTCACTCTTGGGTTTCTCACTTGACTTCTCTTGGTTACTTCCACTATTTTCTGGAACCGATTGCTCGGCAGGCTGTCTCCCTTCTCTGCAGCCTTCGTTGGAGGCCCTGTAGCCATTGATACTTGCCCTTGTCTGTGTGCCTCCTGTGTATGGGGGCGTGCAGTGGTCAGTGCTGCGTTTTCATTCATGCCGTGCTGACCCTGTCTCCAGCTTTTCTCTTCATTTGTTACCTGAAATGTGTCTGAATTACTGCTAATTACATTTAATTTTAGTTTGTCACTTTCATCATCAGGTTTTCTTGGGACTGGAATGACTATATAGGGTCTGGGTGCTTTTGTAGGCCCCAGACGTTCATTATCTGGTGGGTGCATTGAGATTGGGACACTTCGTGAACCAATAAAGAAAGCAGTTCTGATTGTTAATGACAGAAAACAATAATAATAACTATACATATACACATAATGGTTCGGAATGACAATTTGCAACATTTTCTTCCAGGGAAGTGGGGGCGCCCTTCTGCTAGGGGTAAAACCAAGTTACTGTTCTGGGCCCCCATTGCGAATGAGTTCATAGTCAGTTATTTATTCCTTCTCTTGCTCTGATCTCGTAGTTCGAGAGTTCATTACTATTAAGTGACGAGTGCTTTCCAAATGTCCCCCCTCATGTGAGTGACAACAGTAGTCTCTGGGTATGCAGTATAGTTCCTGTGCTAGACTATGGAAAAGGGTTAGGCTAGCAATTTTGGTACACCAAATTCATTATGCATATCTATAGTAGGTGAGGTCCCAGTGCACTTCTCAAATTTGCTTTGGTCCTGAGGACATACTGAAACTGGCTCAATGCGAAGGAATGAAGAGACGGAACTGCTAAAAATCACACAAAAATAAAATGTTGTAAAAATAAAAATAAAAATAAAATTGAAAAAATAAAAATAAAAATAAGGAAGAGTAGAGGGAAAGTATGAAGAAAAAATAGGATGGTGTAGTTCTTGTCTTTGCTCTCCTCGATCTGTCCTGCGGCTGAGTGGTTGAAGAACTGTGTCTCTATCCTCGATCTGTCCCACAGTGAAAGTCTTACTGGAATCTCCTAAGGTACTCTCGCTGGAAGTTGGATAGCTCCACCTGGAGCATTATGCCGTGGAGGAGTGTGCCCATGTGTGGTGCGTTGGCCATATCTCTAAGGAAGGTGATGACGTCAACATCTGCAGGCCTCCCCACCATTTACGGATTGTCCGTGACTAGTCTAAGCAGGACGTTGTGTGCCAGCTGGGTGTCCTCGGGAGATAGGGACATTTGTCCTGTTTGGCTGGGTCCTGGTCATAGGCTTTTCTTTTGATTCGCACAATATCTGCACCTTCCTGTTGCGTGGACCACCGAGAGGTGATTTAGTTTAGTCCACAGCTGGTTCAATTTAGCTAGATTTCTTGGGTCTCTGATGAAAGTTTGTGTGTCAGTTGTTCTCCCGACAAATCCTGGGCATTTCTCGATTACTTGAAAGAACAAATTAAATGTGAGTTCATCAATGTCTACTGGCGGTGGAAGCATTTGTGTCCTCCTCACTGTGCTCGGGTAGCTCGACGAAGGCTTCCGTGATGACAGTCAGCAGTCGCCTGATCACCTTTTTGTTGGCTGGATCTTGAATAAAGTGTGTGACACTGGCTTCTCTCCTTGTGAGTGACGGATAAGATAACACAACGAGTTGAAAATAGATGAGTACATTCCACTTGAGACTTCTGCTGGAATGTACCATAAATTCTGTGAACAAAATCTCAATACTGGTTGCTTCACGATACTGTGTTACACTCTCAGAAAGTATTTTATTTGCAGTGTATCAGAGTCTTGATTTTTTGTGATACTTGGGCATGATGTGGTTTCAAAACTTCGTTTTATCAATGTTGTTGTGGCTTTGGATGTGCTTCTCTTTACCCTGCAACTGGGATGCACAGAGTGTTCGTTTTACGTCCTTTATTATCTTTCACTGGTTTGAGAAAATGTCTTGTTTAGAAGCCACAATTTAAATCAGTGTTCCTTTTGCCTTTATTATGCACTCATGCGTCCTTCTTCCTCGTCATAGCTCTCGTCTGCACGTGCTGAGGTTATTCCCCGTTGTCTGTGGTTTCTTTGCAGTTGGATGCAGCAGGAGGGCTCTCCCCTATATACGGTGTAATGTAATTTATGAAGATCCATGCCCTTCTGCCCTGGAGCTTGACGGCAGAAGGGGTGCAGTCCTCTGCGATGAAAGGGCCATTGAATCGTGGCTCATCCCACCTCTTCCTGGTAAAGTTCTTCACAAGCACGCTGTCACCAGGGAAGATGAGGGGCGCATGTAGACCTTGTGCGGGGTCAGCTTCAGCACTTCCTGATGTGTTTTGTGCTGCACTGTCCCCTTTTCGCCGTTGCTGCAGCTGGCCTGAAATGACAGAAGCGCTGGATGTCATACAGTTAAGGTACTCCTGCATCTCTGTTCCCAGAACCTCTCTAGTCAGCTGGGCATCACATCTAGCTCTTTCTCGGGCGGTGAGAGGGGTCCTCATCCTTCTGCCTGTAACTATCTTGTGTGGCATAAAATGATGGTCGGAGCCGGGTTGGTTTCGAAGTGCATACAATGCCAGTGGTAGACAGTGCAGCCATCCCTTTCTTAATGTGAGCTTCGACTTGGCTATCCTCTCCTTTAACAGCACATTGAGCCTCTCACATATCCCATTTCCCTCTGGGTGATTCGTCAATGAGAACTTGTGCTTTATACCCAGTAATAAGCTGATTGTTCGAAAACTGCGTTAACAAAGTGAGCCCTGTTGTCTGATCTCATTACTTCGCACACCCCCATCTAGGGAACACTTTCCTCACTAGAAATTTGGCAGCAGTGGTAGCGTCTGTGTGTGTACAGGGACCTGCTTCTATCCATCTAGAGAATGGACACACCACCACAATTAAATACCTGTACCCGTTGCACACTTGAATCATGTCGACATAGTCGATATGCAAGTGCTGGAATGGTCCATTCGGCCGGGGGATAATTCCTCTCACTACTTTTGATGTGTGCCCAGCGGTGAACTGTTGGCAGATAAGGCAGTTCACCATGAAAAATGCAACATGCTCTGCTAAATTCGGTGTGAACCAGTCTTCTGCGAGTGTTGCAGCTAGATTTTCTTTTGTCATATGTATAGGGTAGTGTAACTGCTCCTATGCTACCTTCAGTAGGGCGACAGGCATTACCGGTTTACCAGTGCTGTCCTGCCTCCACAAACTGTCAGAGGGGTTTAAGGAACAACCTCAACGCTTCCACAAATTCTTCTCCTCCTGTGGCGCCTCCCCCTGGAGCTCCATTAGCTGATTCTGCCCCATATCACTATTGGCCTCTGGTGTGACTCGTGCTACCACCATACGCTCATGGGTACGTGCCTCTTCCACGTCCATTATTGTTTTGTTTTGCTTCTGTGTCTGTTTCATGATTTCCACGTGACACGGAGTCTGCCCCCTTGGTATGGGCGGCGCATTTCATGACTGCTATGCCCACTGGGAGCTGTAGTGCTTTTATCAACCTGTCCAATAAGGCTGCGTGTTGCACTGGCGTGCCGTCCGCTCGGAGGTAGCCCCTCCTTTTCCAGCGCGCTAGACCTGCATGTACTGTGGACGTCACATAGGCAAAGTCACTGTACACAGTTACTTCCTGGTCTGCATGATTCTCAATGGCGAGTATCAGCGCCAATAGTTCAGCAGCTTGCGCAGAATAGTGAGAGGGTATTCGCGCACTGACGAGTACTTGGAATTCTCCATTCGCTAGGTGTTTTACCATGGCCACACCTGTATATCTTTGTCCGTCTTCTTGATCGATTCTCAAAGAACCGTCGATGAACACGATTTCGCCACCTGCCAGGGCATTTTCCTTTACCCTGGGGATTTCATCATAGAATTCTTCATAATTCGCACAGTCATGTATAGGTTCTCCCTCTGTGACTGGCTCAGCTATAAATGTAGCAGGGATCACAGTTTTACATCAAACTATTTTGATCGATGGGTTGGAGATAATCACCTCATAGGCAGATGCTCTCTGTGATGTCAGCGTGCCCTTACGCTTCTCTAGTATGGCGAATAACAAGTGCTCGACATACAATGTCATGGAGCACCCCATCACTATAGATGATGCCTTTTCAATGGCGAACGCGGCAGCAGCTAGATTTTGTTCGCATTGGAAGTGGCCCTTCATGACCGGGTCCAGACACCCGCTGCAATATGCTAGGGGCTTGTACCCCAGCGAGGTTCACTGCGCGAGGTCTGCCGTCATAAAATTACCATCAGAGTGTGAGAGCAGGTAGAATTCCTCTGCATAATTAGGAATCCCGAAAACTGGGGCCTCACAAATTGCCCCCTTAAGTTTTGCAAACCCCTTCTCCATTACCTCTGTCCATTCAATTTTTCCTTTTGTTGCCTGGGCTTTCTTCAAAGCCTGAAGCAAGGGCTTGGTATACGAGCTGTAGTCGAAAACTCATGCTCTGACATAATTGCACAGGCATAAGAAGCTTTGCATTTGTTTTATCGTGAGTGGTTTAGCCGTGTTCATGATAGCTTCAGCCCTTTCTGGGGTTACCTTTTTCCCTTTGTGTGAGATTAGCTGGCCTATGTACGGGTACCTCTCGCTGACAGTATTGTAACTTTTCCTTATCAACTTTATATCCTTTCTCAGCCAGATTAGTCAATAGCTGGACAGAGTCGCGCCTGCATTGTTCCACAGTGATGCTACAGATCAGAATGTCATCCACATACTGCAAAACAACACTACTACTGCAATATTGTTTAGGTCCATCTGCAGGACTCTGTTGAAAATGGATGGAGACTCACAGTACCCCTGTGGCAACCTTGTGCTTTTCAGGCGGATTTGTCTGAAAGTAAATGACGTCAGATCTTGAGAATCATGGTGCAACGGGATTGAGAAAAACACATTTTTCATGTCAATCACAGAATTGTGGTTGGATTAGGGACTAGAGGGAATTTGCCTTCAACTATATTGTTTAATGCTTGTAAATCTTGGATTAAATGCCAAGACCCTCCCTTTGATTTCTTGATGGGGTAAATCACTGTGTTGCAAGGTGATTCTGACGTCCCTAGAATGCCCTGCTCCATCATGGCGAAATTGTCTTCGCGATTCCTTCATCTGCCTCTCTGGACATAGGATATTGTCGTGCTCTTGGTAAAATTGCTCCTGGTTTCAGTTTAATTTTCACTTCACCTGCCCCCTTCAGAAGGCCTACGTTATAGGGCCCTGTAGTCCATACCGCGGCAGGCACTTGGGCCATGTCGTCATCAAAGTATTCTGGACGTATCAGCGCCAACATAATTCTCTGTGGCACCTCCCGTTTGATCATTTTGACCCTCGTCTCTTCCAGGTCAGGGTGTTCTTCGAACAGATCATCATCAGTGACGTCAGTCACTCGATACCCTTCTTCGATGGCGATAATAGCACACCATTGTCTGCCTTCGTCATCATCTCCTTCAACCAATACCACTTTCCCTCGCACTGCGGCAGATTGTATCATTAGGGGAAATACTTGTCCCTCCTCTTCGTGCATAGGTATTCTGGGTCTGAATAGAAACTCATCAGGTGTCCTCATAGTTCTATCTGCGAGGCCTGGCAATCCTGCCAGGAGCACCCGCACCCCATTTGCGAAGACTTCTGGCTCTAACGGTATAGCTCTCATGGCTATGTGTCCTGAGTATGCTCTGATCATTTCGTTCGAATAATGCATACCTGGAGTGGAGCACACTATAACGTTCTCAGTAAACGAGATTGTCATATTCAACTTAGTCATTAAGTCCCGACCCAGGATGTTTACTGGGGTCTGACGTGAATATAATAAGGGTACATTCATTTCGCGCTCTCCCACAGAGACTAGGAGTGTATCTGTTAAGGGAACTCTACTGTGAGCTCCCGTGAAACTCTGAGTATCTATGGCCTCGCTATGACCTCGCCGGACAAGGAAAACTTGCCTTCTCGAATGCACGAGCGCATCCCACCCGTGTCAACTAAGAAAGAATATTGTTTACCCCCTATGACGACATTCACCCTAGGTTCCCTATTAGGGTCTGGTGTCCCTGATAGGATAGAACACATCAGAGTCCCCCGTGAGCTGTCCTATTTCATATATAAGTTCGGCCCACTGTATACTTGTTGATTTCCCGCAGCTCCAGGGTTGACTCCCCCTCCGGAGCTAATGCCCTGTGACATTTGCGGTGGTGCCTGCTGGGATTGTCCCTGCGGTACGTTCCCCATGTGCGGGGGTTGAACCACTCGCTGTGCACCTTGCTGCAAGCCTGGTGCCTTCTTCTGCACTGTGTGATTTTGTGCAGTGCCCTGCTGCGGGACGGCAGGCTGATTCACCATGCCTGCCCCCATTCCTTGGCTATTTTGCCACATGCCTTGGCTTCTGCACACGCACGCCACATGTCCTGTCATTCGACACAGCCAACACACTGGCGGTGGTCGGGCCATCTGTCCATCTGTTATAGCTGGACCGCCCATCTGCATGTTCTGAAAGCCTCCTTGATTATCCTGAAAACCTCCCTGGTTACCTCGAAATCCTCCCTGATTACTCTGCCATCCTCTTCCTCCAAAACTCCTTCCCCTCAGGTAAAATCCTGCATTACCCTGATTGTTCTGCGATGGGTTAGTCGCTTGCTGTGCACTTGGTTCAGCTGGGCTTGTCTCCCTCGAGAGCATACTTCGAGAGTTTCTTTTGCACCAGCTTTGCCTCCTCACTCTTACGAGTTGCCTCCTTTTTTCCGATTCTTTTCTTGCAGCAATCTACAGTAATGTGCAATTGTCAACTGTATTTTGGCAAATGTTTTTGCTTCTACTCCTACCAATTTGTTGAACTGCTTCTGCACCGGTTCAGGCAACCCCTGGCATAATATGTGGTAGAATACAGGGATAGATTTCGTCCAAGACTCATGCGTTTTGAGCACCCACGCATCTTGAAAATTCTGGATATAGATAAATGAATCCTCTGACTCTTTCATTATCCGAGTCATTATAGCTCCCATATCGGAAGTGTCTGGATATAGCATTCGCAGCGCTTTCCACACTGCTGCCGTACAGTTATTAAATGGCGCTCCGTCATGGGAGGTGTTAGTTAGGGTTACCCTAGGATAGCCTGCCCATTTCCATACATTATCTCCTCTCTCACCAAGTATGGCAATTAGGAGGCCCTTAATGTCCCCTATAGCTAAGGTGACACCCCCCGTCATTTTCTCTAACTCATGTATCCACTTTCTGGCTCCCAACGTCAGCATTGGAAGCTTATTTTTAAGATTATCTCGGTCCATGTGTGGCCATGGAATATATTGTGGTCTTGCTCTCCCCTTTTCTAGCAACAGGAATTGGAATGCAAAGTCTTCCTTTTCCTTCCCCATAGCTCCTCTGTCTACCGCTGGGGTGGCATTCCCGCCTTGCCGTCTTCCTGGCAATGCCCTTAATCTGTCTCCATAGGTAGGTGCAGACGCCCCCCTCTGACCGTGAGGTGTTCCTTCATGTTGCTGGACTACGCGGCAGACTTCGGTGTCCTACTTGTGGACTCGCTATCATACCACTCGGTCCCCTGGGAGCCGTTTTTCGCACCGTCTCTCTTCCTCAAGTGCCACATCCTCCATTTCCCCACCAGAGTCAAATCCTGAATACTCCCAGTTTACACAACTCCTTCCATCTTCTTCGTTCTGCCCAATCTCCAACCTGTCTAGGGACAGTCCCCTGCTCCCACTACTTCGAGTGACATCCTTAGTGCCATATAGCTGAGTGCTCTCCAAGCGCTCATCTTCCCTTCCCCCATCGGGTATATGCTCTAGCCCCATCTCATCGTATAATTTATCAATCGTTTCCCCAATGCTTCTGGTGTCAAAGTCATCTTCAATATTTGTCCAACTTATAGCTTGCACCGAGTCGCTTGCAGGAAAGAATTCTTCTATGTCTTCCAATTCTACAAAAGAATTGGGTTTTTTAACTTCCCGCTCCAGATATTCAAGATCCCGTTCCCTTTGTCTGCGCTTTTGTTCCATATCCTCATCTATTTCCTTGCACTTCCTCGCTTCTTCTCTAGCTTTGTCTACTTCCCTCATTCTTTCGTTTCTACATTCCTTTGCCCTTCTAATTTCCTCCTCTTCTCGTCTCTTCGCTCTCTTCTCACGTACCCTTTGTTCTTCTTCCATCCTTTGCTTAGTCTGTCAGTACCGGTCGTACGCTACCTCTTGTCTGCGATCGAGCTGTTTCTCTTGCTCTTCGCGATATAGTTGTTCTCGCCTTAGCCTACCTTTCTTTCTTGTCCTTTCATCCCATACTTCCATCACTTTCTCTCTCTCTCTCTCCTTTGCGTCTCATCAGACCTCTCCATTGGCCTCAAATTATCGCTTCCTTTTCTATCCATCTTCAGTAATATCTGACCTCCTATCCATTTGTCTTTCGCGAATGCTATCTCATGAACTCTACCTTCATTTCCCTTATGTTTATTTCCCTCTTTCTCTTTATCTAGAGGTGCACAACTCTGTGCCGATCTTTTCCTTCATCTTCGCATCTCTCTTTCTCCCTTGAGACTACGGAGGCGATATTGTTTTCCTGTTCCTTTCCCTTATTATCGTCACTACTGTACGTAGGCGACTCATATGCGGGGTTGCTATACCCCATGGCTGCCTTAAGTTCTCTTAGTGGGTAAAGCCTCTCTGTTTTACTCCCTTCAAAGACTGGCTCAGGCGGGGCTGGTGGTGTGGTAGGCCTCTCACCCCTCTCCGTACATACATTTAGTATCCACTCTGTGGGTGGTTATTCCACCTTCATTTCTTCAAACATCTTCCACAATTCTAGAACAGCAAGATGTTTCTCTAGCTTCTTGCCTGTATATGTGGCGTGTAGGAAGGTCGTCATATGCTGTAAACCAGCCTTAGAAAGGGACCCATTCTGTGGCCAAGTCATGAGCATTTTGTGGGCGGTACCCTTAACCCACTCTGTGCTATACTTGAATTTAGTTGCATGCACAGATGCGCAAGTGGGGTGACCTCCTCCATTTTTGATTCCGTTACCAACAATATTTATACAGTTTGTTATCCTTCTGCTAGTATGAGCGAGCACCAGATACGCAAGCTCCAATCCAATCTTTTTCCCGGCAAAATTTTACTATCAATTAACTCAAACCATCAATTCATTGGCTATTCCCTCTCAGTTAGAGAATCACGTACAACCAAATTTCATTTCACACAATCAATAATACAATTATTTTACATTCGACATACAACAAATCACATGTGACAGACACTTGACAGACTAGACAGACACCTGGTCATACATATACCTCCCTTCTAATAAATACCCCGTCATGGAATTTAAACAAACTCCTTTGATGCGTCTTTAAACATCACTGTAGTCTATTTGTCCCTTATTATATGGGCTATGAGTTCACGTTTCTTCTGACCGCTGTATTAAAGCACAGGAACAAGGCGAATCCTTACATTTTTATCTCAGGTGCCCCCCTGGTAATCCTTCATTTTTATCTCAGGTGTCCACCTGGTACCCCTTGTTTTTCTGTCGGGTGTCCCCCCGGTACCCCTTGTTTTTCTCTCGGGTGTCACCCCGGTATCCACTCTTTATCTCTTATGCTCGAGTCATTACCCCCTATATATATTCTGTCTTCTCTACTTCTGACTATTTACATTTTTTCTCCACCACCCACCGTTACCTTTCCCTTACTGGCTCTAATGCCTACATGACATTTGCCAAAGTAACAAGTTTGTTGTTTCACTCACCGTTCGCATCTTTTTCTCTCAGGAACTGCAGGATCACCGCCCCTTCCTCTTCCAGCCTTTTAAGGTTCTTTCGTCCAATTGGCTGCCCGTGGGAATGAGAAGGGTTATGCTTAGAAAGGCGGGTTCCTTCAGACCCACTGCAGATTTCTTATAGACTTACTCTATCATTGTCCACGGGGAGCTTCTCATTCTACTCAGCCGGAATGGCGAAAGACTCATGATATTGCCGAAGGCCCAGAGTTACTTTGTGCCGTCGGTCTAAGGTGTATTAGTATTATGTAATCAATAATTAATGGCCGAAACCATCCTCACGCTACCAAGTGTTCAAGAGGAGAGGAATTCACTGACGGGCCCATAGGTCAGCGCTCACCCTTTAGAACTTGTAAGACAAGATAGCTGCACCATGTGAGGACAGTGGGTGAAGGATTCACTTATTCCAACACGACTCAAAAATGAGGATTCAGTAAGTTGGCAAAGGGAAGTCCGTTTAATGACAAGTACATCAAACAGAGAAACAAATGGAAATCAGCAGCATTGCTATCGCCTGTCTCGCTCCGAATTCCTCGAACTTCAGTTGAACAGCAATTCCTATAGGCAATATTCATCATCATTGACGTTTAACTCTACGAAAACTCGACATGCAATATAATTGGTTAGGAAAGGTAACTTCAGTATAGGTGCTATATCTGTATATGATAATAGGGCATGCGGTTTGGATAACTCTTCTTATCGGGTGGGCATCTACACCCATCCCACTACACCACACGTGATTGACGTCATTACAAGTACGAATTTATTGGTTCTACTATCTATAGGACTCCAAATAACTTGGTCCATTGTGATTGGGCAGATTACAGCCCTAGACATAAATCCCCATTTTAATTAGCAGCATGCAGATTGGACACCCATGCGCCTGGTGTCCCAAGTTTCACCCTGCCTCCCTTCCATCAATCAGTATCTTAGGGCTAGGTGTCAATTAGTTGGCTGGGTATGACCTCGAAAGTGTAGCTTCTTATCAGGAAATGTTATGGCATCCTCGGGTCCTGGATGACATCAGGCGGTGGTACTTCTTCGCGCCTGGCTGGTCACGTGTTAGTTCACCATGAATCTGCTTCAGTTTCCAGCTTTTAGTGCATTTAATTCCGTTTCAGCCTTGCCACCTGCATGGGCCCCCCTTCTCTTGACCTTCATGGGGCAGGCTGGTATGCTCTGAAGTTTGAGTCTAGTTAGCTGACGCTCTCCTCCCTTTCTCTGATTGACCTCGATTTCCTAGGAATGAGACGCTCTTTGTTGAGTTTCAATTTCGCTCCTTCTCTTGCCTTGGCTGGGTTACGAAATTTGGCCTGTCAGGCCTCTGGCAGCCTGGGTACATTTCTGCTTTTACAAAATGGTGTCACACTTGTATAATGGGCCTTATTGAGGTAGATATATATAGTTTGCACTTGCCGCTCTAATCTTCTACTAAGCATTGCAAGCAGTATCGCTTCTTTTGCCTCTTGCGTTCCAAGCCTATTTACACACGTTTGACAGGTCGGTTGCTTCCATCTTGTCTTGTAGCAACGTTTCCTCACGTTTTAACATCGTCTCTCCTCTGTGTCCATTAAATTTATTTTCGTAGTTACTCGCACTGGCGTGCTATCTTTGATAGCTGCTTTTGTTCATTCACGAGTCTGTTCAGGCCCTTGTGTCATTTCCACTGGCCTTCCATTAGGGCTCTTTGGGTCTCTTCATGGACTATGGTCTATAGGTACTCTTCGTTCCGTATCAGCGGCTGGCACGGCTGTCTGATAGGGTACCGTGCTGCCCAGGGTTGTCTGGTTATGGGTGATTCAACAGTTATGGATCTTCTGATGTATACTGGGCAGAGTCCCAGTGCAGCTCTTTGTTGGTCCATTTGCTCCTCATACATCACATACCTTGGTGAGTATGCTCCTGGTACCTCGAAATGAGGGGATGGGGTGCAGGCCATGTTTGGCACCTCCTCTACACCGTGTCAGCACCACCCCACGTAAGTGGCAGGTACTGATGCTGCAGGGGTACAAGGGAGTTGGTGGTGCACACAATAGTACGCCACGGTAAAGGTAAGTGGGGTGTGGGGTAGGGGATGCAGTATGATGGGGAAAAGTGATCTATCTGATCAGTGCTGTGCGCCGTAATTGGTGTCAACATTTTTGTCGCTGCAGTTACGGGCATTGCAGTGATGACAAAGATTCATTCTAAACACATACTCACACATTCACAAGGGAGTGGATGAGAGCATGGCTTATTAAGATCCATAGTCTTGAGTAAAAAGTAGATAATATGGCTTTCATTCCCTGCCAGGGGGGGGCGGACATGACGGCCTGCCAGCCTGCGCTAAGGCTAACTCCCTTCACAATGTCTATGGCGGCACCCAGATGGGATGAGTTCTGTGACCGGAGCAGTGCAGGTAAGCAGAGAGGATGGGGATGCAACAGGGATCGCCTCCCTGTTGCCTACCCACAATGAAAAAAAAAGGTAAAAAGCAACACCCGGAGAAGGGCCTTGGGTAGCTGGGACAGTGGGCGGGGATTGGGTATTCTCACCCACTGTTCCAGCCACCTGATTCTCTGAGCCCCCTTCCCCAGGTGCGAATAGCCATCAATCACTAACTCATTATTTTCTATTTTCTTTTTTTTTTACAGTGGAACAGCAACATTTTCCATCCAATCCTCAGAGAACATCTTTCAAAACTGAAATTTTTAAGGATGTCTCATAGGGTGAATGTTGAAATAGAAAACCCTGATTGATTTTTGCAACCTTCCCCTAAAGGAGAGTCCCATTCGTCAAGCAAAGAGGTCAGAAGATTGCTGGGGATAAAATAAGTCTTAAGGAGCATGCACAATTAGAGCTAATATGTGGTCTTTGGCTTCTTACAGAGAGGCAGGAGGTCATTTTTTGATTCAGCCTTGGAAGATTTTGGGAAGAGTTAATAAACTGTAGTGGAGCCAGTGTAGTGTGGTAGGAAGAAATGTAGCAAAGGTAGTACCTATCTGGGGACTAGGAATTAGATTGAGGGTAGGTCAAGGTTACATTAGTACCATGATTTGTGATACATCCATTAATTAGATGTGGGTTCCATCTGGTATAAGTTTAGGATTTAGAGTAAGGGAATTCGTTAAACATGGAGAAGCTTTGCTGTAACCCAATGCAATTCTTGTTGGCAGCCAGTGCAAGACTCATGCTTATGTGATTTTTGAGGGATGAAGCTATAGCAATTGGGAGAGGTGGATGATACCCCTGTCAGTGCATGTAAATCACAGTGAGTGGGTGAGACACATTCCATTTGGTGACAACTGGGAGTGGAGCTGGGAATCCCTGGTGGCAGTTAGTGCAAGCCACCTGCTGGTACGGTTTTCTGAGAGAGGAAACAGCAGGGACTTCAGGAGTTGGGTAACACACCAGTCTGTGTGTGCATGGTAGATTGCGACATTCGGACATAAAAACACACAGACAAGCCAGAAGCAAGGAAAGACATGCTGTTCATGTTCTGTTCACATCAGGATCAACACTTGCTGTGTGCTCTGGGGATGCCAAACTGTCATGTGCCCAATTAAAGGCATCATCCAACTCATGTTCCAGCCCCCTCAACAAGTAACTCTGTAGTACATGCACCAATAAATGTATATGAACATGTATTGTACTTCAGTGATGAACATCCATCAAGACTTACCGATGAGGATGCAATTTCAGCTACATCTACCATCTCAGGGGAAGAGGTGCTAGTCTTATCTATTAAAGATCAGGGAAAAACACCACAAAGTCTAGGTGAACGTTTGGAGGAGATTGAATATACTAGGACTCCAGATCCACTGCCCCATTAGTGATAAATCAGGGAATACCATTGAATGGATGATGATCAAGACAAAGGCCCTCATTCCGAGTGTGGTGCTAGACTAGCACCAATACCAGTAACGACACCGACGTGGTGGTATGGGGAGTTACGGGTCCATTCCGCCCTTTGTGGGACCAGTAAGTCCCCATTTGAAATGCCATTCCCCATTCCCATTTTAGCCCCCATAGGACTCAATGGGAAGGGGGAAGGTGGCAATAACGGTACCGCAAATTGCGGTACCGTTATTGACCCCAGTATCCCTTTGCAGGTCCCATCCTTAATGCCTGCTAAAACCAGGCGTTAAGGAAGAACCCGCAAAGGGACCTCGGAATAGGGCGCAAAGGGACTACCGGCACCGGTGTTATTACCGGTGCCCGGTATCCCTTTGCGCCCGGGTCGTAATGACCCCCAAAGATTGTGATGAATCAGACCCTATAGCACATAGCTTCAGGAGAGAGACACAGACAGTAGGGATAGAGAAAGGGGGCTCCCATGCAACCATCCAGATCTTGCGAATTAGCTTCACAAACAATGGGGGGTTATAGATGTCACAGACTAACAGCCTTCACATCCATCAAACTCCAGGCAGAATTGTGCATTGATGCTGGAAAGCAGTGATGCTGAGGAGGTGGAGGCCAATGATATGACAGGTAGAGAGGCTCTAGTAGTAATAGAAGCACATCCCTTGCCCTATTAATGTCTTCAAGAAACAGTGCTCCCGTCACATATCAGAATGAGCATCACATCATGACATCATTACATCCAGAACACCAGCCCCACTATCAGCACCATTGGGTCTAGACACCCTGTGTGTTGTTAGCCCAAAACAAAAAACAAATGTATGGGGGTACTTGACACAGAGTAAACAGACATCAAATCTGCCCACATTCACACTCTGCTGGAAAATGATGTGCCAATGGCAGTTAAGGGCCAATTTGGGTAGCACATCTCTGTCATCCCATATGCTTTAGAACCATGAACGGACTTGGGACAAGGCCAATAGTACTTGAATGCAGCCTTCCCCATGGCATCAGACAAGTAGCATACCACCACCAGTCTGCACAATTAAATGTGAAAATTCTCCAGCAATGCAACCGATAGGCATGGGGCACTAAACAATCTCCAATCCCCCAATGATGCATAGCTGCAATCCGTCATTGAACCTGGGCAGTGCAGAGGGAAGGTTTGAGAGCAGTCAAAAGTCACATAACAGACAGTACCTGCTTGATGTTAACCTGGATATAATGGTGGCAAAGGAACACTTGACCTCCACTTTTATGCAAATCCATTGATTACAGACACTGTTCTTTCTTACGAGGTGGTACCAGAATTTTACTACATGTTTATTGCAATAGTGGGAAGTCTGTGGCACAAACCATCAACTTCACCAGGGACATATGGGCAAGTGGTCAGATCACTGATTACATGGCATTCACAGCCCACTGGTTGGACTTTCCTTCTTGCACCAGTCAAGAGGCGCACCAAACTAATGCAAGGGGCAGCAAGTGTATGCTGTTCATCACCAGGCAACATTGCAAATGCAGGTCTTTCAGGACAGAAGCCAAAGTGGTAGCATCATTTGGAAGAAGGTGGAGGCACAGTGGCTAAGGCTTTGTATTTTGCATATGGACATTTTTGCAGCAGTCAATGGAGCAAATGTCCTTGTTTTCTTATGAACTAGTAAGAAAACAGATGCCCACTGTTTTGTGTATGTCCTCCTAGTGGTCACATGCCTTATCAGAAATTGTCAGCCTTTAAAAGAAATGGTTGATGTGGTCCAGAAGATCTCCTTTTATGTCAACCACATTTACCATGATAGAAATGTCCCTGGACAACTGAAGGTGCACCAGAAGTTACCACTGCACAACCAGAAGATTCCAGTTACCACCCAATGGAACTCTACTTTGCACAATTTGGACAAGCTACGTAACCAGGGAAATGCAACACTCAGAGCAGAGCTACATACATAGAGCATGTTTGCCACCATCTCGGATCGGCCCTATCTTTTGTGGCCTTCTTGCATCAGTCCTATCTCCAGCTGAATGCCATAAGATGTTCCTCTGGGAACACCAATCAGGAATAAATTGCCTTATCCCAGCAACATCAGGGACAATATCAAAGACACCATCCACTGATAGGCTATGTGATCAGGTGACGAAAATGTGGGTCATCCCTTTTAGTTTTTGGCTTCACTTTTTGTCTGGAACTTCACTTCCAGCGGCCATCTAGGATTGGTGATATCACTTCCAGTGACAATCTTGGATTGGTGACATCACTTCCTGTGGCCATGTTGGATCAGTGACATCATCTCCTGTGTCTATCTTGGATTAGCCCTATCTCCAGCTGAAGGCCACAAGAGGCTCCTCTGGGAACACCAATCAGGAAGAAATTGCCTCATCCCAGCAACACTGGGAACAATTTGTTGAGACATGTCAATCCAAACAGGTAAAGGTTCAAAGCACAGCTTTATTATGTACGGTACATGAAGCCCTGCTCCAGGCTTCCCACCTCTTTTCCTCGTTCTCAGCTGCCCTTGCTGGCCGCTGAGTCACACATTTTACCCAAAACATTCTGTGCAACCATGGAACAGGGACATCTAACATCTACTTCTTAACAACAAGGTGGACATACTCTAGTGTTAGCTTTCCTTCCCCTCATTAATTCAAAAGGCACCACTCCTGTCACAGCATGTGGCATGTGTCTAAGTGCCTTGACCCTTTAGTACAACCCATCCTTTCATCCACTACCACTTAATTCCACAAGATGTATTCCTGAAACATCTGTTCACAATGTCCACATTAGTCATCTGTGGGGGTCATGAAGCTGTGCACTTATGTTTAATCCCATTCCTCTCCCAGTACATCTTCATTCCTTCTCTAACAAATTGAGGCCCATTGTCACTTAAGATGCTACTCAGAATACCTTCCCAGGCAAACACATCTTCCAGAAAACATTGCACACTGCACACTGTCATCTCCCTCACAACGTTCCCTTCTACCCATTGAGAAAATAAATCCACCATAACCAAAACATACTTTTGCAACCCTTTTCCCACAGGTCCCAAGATTTCCAGCATTAGCTTCTGCCACACTCATGTTGGTTGATTCGGAATAACTAAGGGCTGTTCCCTAGTCACAAGTCCCTTTCCCGGATCTCTACAATCACAATTCCTGCACATGTTTTAAGTCTTCCCTCCATATGCCTGTTCAACCCAGGCCACCAGTAATCTGCCTTCAACACTTCCTTAGTCTTAGTCATTGCAATATGCTCCTCTTGGGCCATGTCTCTCAGATCATTAGGGGTCACTACCATACCCGACTTATATAATAAATTGTTTTCAACAATGAGCTTGTCTCTCACTTTCCAAAACCTCTTCTGTTCTTCAAGGCAACTTGGCCTTCCTCAGCCACTGTCCCAGAACATACTCCCTTACTTCCTTGACACAATTGTTATTCTCACATTCTGCATCCCACTCTTGTATTCCTATGATTCCACTGTGCGTGGTATACACCTGCTCAGTACATTCTGCATTGTCTCCTCCTCCCTTTCCTCCAACTCTTACTCTTAACAAGTGATCCAAAAATAAATTCAGTCTATCTGGCACTACCTCTACTTTTAAGTTGTGACACTACATATGTGTCACCCATCCTGCAAGTCTCCTAGATACCTTTTCTATACCTTTGTTTTCAAATACCGCTTTAAGCAGTACATGGTCCACTCTCAGGGTGAATTTCATACCCCAAATGAAAGTTTGAAACCTTTCCACTCCCCAAACAGGTGTTCGATTAAAGAACACCTGAACTCTGCTCCCTTCAACACTCTTGAAACATGTGCTATTACCACCTCCTTCCCATCTCTCTTTACTTGTGATAACATTGCCCCTAAGCCAGTGTTGCTCGCATCTGTAGTGATAATTGTCTTATCTCTCATATCAGACTGTCACAACAGGCTTGCCAAACCAATTTCAGCCTTTATGGTCGCAAATTCACGCTCATATGTGTTACCCCACGTAAACTCCATCTGATCTCACAAGACCTTGCTCATTCCTTCTACTTGCCTTGAGAAATTCTTTATACACTTCTGGTAGAAATTACAAGGCCAAACAAAGATCTAAGTTCAACTTTAAACTTCAGTGCTTTAATCACTTTAAGGTGTGCATGAGCTTTTCCTTTGGCCTCACACCTTCTTTGGATATTCTGCTTCCTAAATGAGTACTGTGCTGTGTGATGAGCCAGGAATGAGATGCGGATACAGAGAGGTCATAGTTTTGGCTACATACTTTTATTTCAAACAAAAGGGGTTGGAAAAGGCTTCGCCGTCCCCACTGCAAGAGGTATTTTGCCTACCTCTGCCAAAACAAAAGGTGTGCGTTATGTATAGATGTCCAAAGAAAAATGACCTACATCTAAAATCACATTCTGGCCCCACATTCTAAAAGAGACTCTAAGGTGTTAAAGGTATTGTCTTTTGCTTTGAAAGCGCACAAAATGTTCAAACTCAAAAGGAAGATGCAACTCCAACAGAAAAGTTCTCCAATGGACATAGTTCATTTTAACTCTTATAGATGTCCAAGCTCCTGGGGGTAGGAGCCTTCATTAGATGTTTCTGTTGAGAAAAAATGGTTTGTAAATTAAACAGTGTGGCTGTTAGTCTTAATTTCATAGGATACCTGGTGTATTCCGTTGCCAGGTTTCTTCTCCTCTTTAATGTACTTCAACACAGTCTTTGGCTATACCCGATGTATCCCATTATCAGGACTTCCTTATGTGATCTACTTTAAACACTTGCCCATTTGACTTTGCCTGGTATACTCTCCTGCCAGGCCTTTCTCATATGCTTTACTTGACACACTTGCAAACTTGAATCAGTATGGTATGCTCTCCTGCTAGGGCTATCTCATGTGCTTCACTTGACACACTTGCAAACTCGAATCCGCCTGGTATACTCTCCTGCCAGGGCTTTCTCCTGTGCTTCACTTGACAAACCTGCAAACTTGACATTATCATGCATTCATTCCATTATTTCTCTTTGGAAATATTGAGTCTCACATTCTGTTTAATATGCTTCATTTATTCTTATTTGCCTACGGTAGGCTTGCCAAAGTGCCCCAGTGTCCCAGGTTCACTTTTGTCACAATCACCAGTTCTCTGTGGCGTGCTTCGGTTCTCCCGCAGTAAGCCTGCAGCAGCTCTTTGGCATTCCGTCCCTTCTCCTCAGGTTCACCGCCCTCACTTTGTGGCTTGAGCATCCTTCAAGGCTCTCGTTTGCCTGCTGTGCACTTCTCCGTGTTGGAGCGGCATGGATGCTGCTCTACGGTAACAGCAAACGGCAGGAAGTCTTCCCTTCTCTTCTTCTCGTGGCGTCCTCATGGCGGACAGGCTCCTGCAGTCTCCTCCAAGGAGCGGAAATGGTTGCAAGGCATGTGTGGAAACAGCAAAAGTAACCAAGGAAAACATTACAGCACCAGAACAAAAGGGAAATACATGTGGTCATAAGCATATTGGCGGTGTAAAAGGAGATCCAACATAACAAAGGAAACAGTGACACTGTAGAGAAAATCCAAAAGAAATATGTGCTAATTACACAAAGGGTGACAAGATTAACCACAGGTATCTTTTTTATCATGAAAAATGTACCTAGGCCCACTATGTACATGGTGCAGCCAGGATCCTGGAAAAAAAGGGGTTTTGCACTAGTTAAGGGCCACATGTGGAGGAAATGTGGAGATGAATAGGAAAGTCTCCCTGGTTGTGCACTGTATGGTATAAGAGGGGCAACACGTGAATGATGCACTTCCTGAGCTTGAAGATAGTGAAGGAGTAAGTGGAGGAGCGAGTGAGTTGGAAAATGCACTTAAGAAGCTTGATAAGCATTGCAATTCCAAGGGCAGCATTGTAATTGAACTGTACAATTTTGCAATGCACAAAAAAATGTCAGGTGAAGGAGTTGACAAGTATGTTACGCCACTCAGGGAACTAGTGGGTTCATGTAATTTTGGGAACATATTTGATGAGCCCAACAGGGATAAATTAATGGTGAAGTGTGACCAGGACAAGATACAAGAAGAACTATGGCTCAAGGATGAACCTTTCCTAGATGAGGTGTTCATGATAGCAAAAAGGGTTGAACATTCTTTTAACTTTCCGGCGAAGCTAGCAAAGGGAACAATGCCTGAAAAGTAAGAGGTCAAGGAAGTGATGAGGACAGAAACAAGCACATATGTGAAGAAGAAACATGAAAAGAGGAAGGAGATGAAAGAAATCAACAAGGATGGTGGAACGAAAGACAGAGAAGGAAATGTGAGCAACAAAACATTTTACTAATGTGGTAGCAAAGGACATCTCTCTGAAGCACCGAACTGTCCCAGGAGGAAAGTGATGTGTAAGAAATGTAATCGGTGGGGACACTTTGCATAGTACTGTAAGAACGTTAAGGTGCACAAGAACAATGGTAACTTGGTGAATGAAGAAACACATACAGAAGATGAATTGGATAATAATGATAGAGGGTCGTATCAGATATATGTCCTGTAAGTGTTGTTGAGGAGGGATGTGATAGTCATGATGAGAGTCCTATTGCTGAAGGAGAACTGAAGGGGGTGCCTATTGTGATAAACTGGAGGGCGTACAGACATTTTCTCCCCTCAGATCCTTTGCTCAAGTCGCCAGGGAAGGGCTATCGCTTTTGGATCCCAACCCTGGTGGCAGAAAAGTGAGGGAGCAGCACCTGAGTGGAGGGGCCTGAGGGGATGGAAGGAGAAAGCCCTTGTGCGATACACATTATTCTATACATCATAGTGATGGCCACCTCACTGATCCTCTGCATTCATTGGTTATTGTCAATCCAGCATAAATCTCCGTCTTCCAGGTTTTCTGAATATTGAGACCAGATCCGAACAGTGGGTAACAAAGTCTACTACCCATCTTAGAAAATGTTGTGAGAGTAGAAAAGGGGACACACAATCTTGAGGGACAGACACTTCCTTTTATAAAACCCACATCAACAATTTCCATTTAACCCCACAGGGTTCTGTAGGAGTATGGGCTCTGAATGTTAACAGCATTATAGCATTCACAGGTTTACATGGGTTTGAACTGCACTGGGAAACAGGATGTGAAACTCATTACTGGACTCAAGAGTGTGAGTCTCAGGCATTATTAAATAGATGCCAATGCGCAGACCACATGCTTGAAATTGCACTTTGATTCAGGATGATATTTCCATGAACTGAGCTGCAGTAAATATACTACTAACGTAAATTAAGATACTAATTAACCCAAGTTAACATGTAACAGATTCCCATAATAACATTTAGTGCAAATTAGTTCATGAAGTAAGCTGAATGCTGACTGATGAAAATGCATGATGCTCTGAAAATGGGAAGAAAAATTGACATGCAGGCTGGATTTGCACTGTGTGGTAAGATGAAGAATGTGATGTTCCGTTCTGCTGAAACATAACTTTGTTTTGAAGCAGGAAGAGCAAGAGAAAAATGTTTCATTTTTCTAGAGCATTTTAGTCAGTGTAATGGGGAAAACACACAGATAGCCTGATTCTGAATGGGATGATCTATTCAACGGGAGGTGTCTTTCTAGATTGATAACAGGGTTTGTTAAAAAGGGTTTTGAGACAGAGTGGGAGGCAGTTCCTCTTTGGGCGCTGGGAGACGAAGTAGCAGAGTGCTGGCTGGGCAGATGGTGTTCAGTGCTGGCAAGCTGCTTGATACTGAAGCTGTCCTTATCTGGGTTGATCCTGTACGAGGCAGGCAGAAAGATTGGGGAAGATTACCCTGCCAAATTGAGTCAGAAATACCAACAACAAATCTAGGTAAGTATGAAGTTAAGTGAGGGGCTGCTGATGTGAATGATAACAGGTAGCTTAGGATAAATAGTTCATTTCATTTTAAGTGCTGTATTAGGGATCCTATTTGTAATGTGTGTGTAATTATGCGTTTATATTTCTCATTATACTGTGTTTTTTAAAAGTTTATTTCTGCTGCCAAGTTCCACAATGCCAAGCTATTACAAGAAGAAATGTACTTGACTATGATGTAAAATGGGGGTATAAGTTTGTCTTTGTATATTTTGCATATTTCTATTTTAGGAATAAAAATAAAACAGATTAAAAAAGTATCTTAGTCTCATTATATTTATTCTGCATTCAAGGGGACAGAGCTGTGGTAAGAAGTATCTCAAATTAAAGTAGCCTCTGTGAGCTGTTTATCTAGAGAGATTGAATGAATGTGCAGTACTTCTGCCCTCCTCCCTTGATTGGTGACAGATCCATAGTGCTTGTGCCTACCTGTCTGCTGAGTGCCCCACTCACCATTTTTGGCATTCAGCAGGTAAGCAAGGCAGTGCAAGAGACCCTCCTGGGCCTTATTGTGTAATTTAGCTTTTTTTTAAATATTAGCACTATCAGCACCGTTGTTCTCCCTCCTCCCTCCCCTTCCCTCCCCAGCATCCCTCCTGGGCCTCATTGTGTAATTTAGCTTTTTTTAAATCTTGGTGCTCGCAGCGCCGTTGTTCTCCCTCCTCCCGCCCCTCTTCAGCATCCATTTCCTCATTTCCTGTTCCCTCCCGCCTCCCAGACCGCCCTCCTCCCCTGATTGGTGGCTAATCCGTAGTGCTTTTGCCTACCGGCCTGCTGAGTGCCCCACTCGCCATTTCTGGCATTCACCAGGTAAACGAGGCACTGCAAGAGACCCTCCTGGGCCTCATTGTGTAATTTAGCTTTTTAAAATCTTAGCACTTTCAGCGCCTTTGTTCTTCCTCCTCCCTCCCCTCCCCTGCATCTATTTCCTTGTTTCCTGTTCCCTCCTGCCTCACAGCCCACTCTCCTCCCCTGATTGGTGGCTTGTTGTTCATCACTGACCTCAGGGCAGCCCTCTGCCCGTGCAGCCCCTGTGGCTAAGGGCAGCTCCTACAGAAGCGGCTCCAGCTAGTGTCTGCAGGTGTCAGCAGGGGAAGCCAGCAGCCAACTGTCAACCAGCAGCAATTAGTAAGGTAGGAGTAGAGCCTAACTCTTCCCTGGAAACCCTGCCACATTTTAACCTTTCCTACGCTAGATTAATACTGTGACTATTAGCATGTGCCATGCTGGAATAATGCTGTGACAATTGTGAAAATTATTGAAACTGCAGTGTGAAACCTACACCTTTTTTTCCCACTATACAGGACTCTCAGACATAGGTGTGCTTTTCTCCAGTTTTAAATTGCATTGTGAAAGTAGTGCTGTATGGTGGCTTGCCTTCTACCAAGGCATTCTTCTAACAAACTGTTCTACAATTGTCTGAGCTCCTGTCGGCTTGTTCAATTGTCTACTTTTCTTCCATCTCTCTTTGTCTTGTCTGCCTGCACCCCTCCCTGTGTCCTTCCCTAGTGTTCTCCCGACCCCCCACACCCCCTGTGATCCCCTTCTTCTTCTCTCCTCTCCCTACCTACTCTGTGGTGCTCTCTGTCTCTCCTATGTTTTCTAACTGCTTTTCTATCGACTATACTGTGTGGGATATATTGACCCACTCAGCTGTGCTTTACCTCATCACTTTGCTGCATTGGTGCAAGACACAGCAACATGGCTGTGCTGGCTCCTGTGTGCACCAGTATCTCAAAACTATGTTTTTTAACAACCAAAAAGATGGCTGCATCATCCTGCCACCCACATTTCAGGTGGGGTGGAACAGGAGACACACTGCAGGAGTGTGCCAGTGTGCTCTGAGACATCTAACCGGAATTAAGTGAAAGAGGCAGCAGTGCTTTGCTGCAAAAGCTAAAAATTCCCTTTCCAAATGAAAACGCGTTCACCTTTAAAAATGCTGATTGACGCTAAATTCATCCATTCCTCATGAAACTACTATGATTGAAAAGGCCGTGCAAAGCCCAGAAGAAGTCCTTGTGCCTCTGTAAAACTGGGCATATTTCCCGAATAAATGGCCCAGTCAAAGTAGCTTGGCAAGAAATCAACAAGGATCTTTATTTTCACTAACACGGCAACGCATGTTCATTTTCTTTAAAATGTAGCAAACATCAGCTGTCTTCAAAAGAACTTTAACTATCTGAGCCTGGTCAGTTTCATATACCAGTGTTCAGATAAAACTCATGATTCAAAGAAAAATGACTTTAGCTGCAAGGACATTGTGGAAATCTGAGTGAGCTGCCCAAAACCGAATTAAAGAAAGAAATGTCAACTTGCACCACGTGTGAAAATAGGCTGCTTACAAAATAAAGAAAAACGAATGCCCGTTTTTAAAACAGCACACTGGTAAATGAAAGTTTTACTTGTCTTTTGAAATATAAAACGGTTTGTCACTGGGGAGAATATATCACTTGTGTTATTTGATGTAACAGTCTTATTTAATTCTGGATTTAAGATCAAAAGTGAAAGATGTATAACCCAGGTTGGCTTGAGTTACAAAGTTGAAAAACAGGTTTTCTGCCGAAAGGGCTATCTCTCCCAGCAGATCCTGCCAACCCACTGATAACTATAGGGTGGAACAGACTTGTCTCTCTGTTGGAACCCAGGACAATGCATTTCTCAGGGAAGGAAGCCGGAGGTGTGGAAGATCCCAAAACTTCAATCAGGCTGAAGGAACTCCCTATCCTGCCTGAAAGCAAATGTCAGCTGGAAAGAAAAAAATGACAGACAGTGGGCCTCATTACAGGTCGGGCCGTCTGGAAATAACAGTGGCGGTAAACCCGCCGCCACTGTTAATTCTGGACTGCCCGATCTCGAGTCCAGCAGGCGGGAGGTGGCGTTCCCGCCAGGTCTGACCTGGCAGGTTTACCACCGCCCACCTGCAGGCGGACGTGGAAACACTGACACTATCACGAGATGGTGCCGGTGTTTCCATGGTCCCCATTCCCAATGAGTCCTTTGGGACTCAATGGGAATGGGGATTTACACCATTCCGCCTCCGGAATTCCCGGGTCACAGGGGTTGTAATGCCCCGGTAATTCTGGGAATCACAGAGGCGGAATGGTAATACGAGTCTGGAGGTAACCAGGCGGTTGTACCGCCTCGGTTACTGCCGAACTCGTAATGAGGCCCAGTGACTCCCATTTGTTCTAAAGACTATTTGATAAGGAAACTTTAAAGACTTTTAACTCAGCAACCAAAATTGGTAAAAATGGAGACTTTTTACAGTGTAAAAGTAAATGTGTGGCCTTTTGTTTTGAAACTTGGTAGAATGTAGTGACACCAAGGGGACAGAAATGGTGATATATGTGGAATTAAAAGAAAAGCATCCATGTTGCAAACATACAATTTTGCACATTCATCCCTGGTTATAATTCGCACTGTGTATACAATTGTGGAATTTTAGGCCAAATCTTTCATGTGTAAAATTACCAAAATGTACCAGAAAGGCGAAACAAGGTCGCACAGACTGGAGGTTTGGACTAATCTGTGCTGCACATCATATGTAACCTGTGGGTATAATTTGCCAAGAGATTGCAAGTGTATAAATGTATTGTTTTGGAAAAATTAGATTTTCAGTAAAGTAAATGTGGGAGTTTCTGGACATTGTAAACCTCACCTCATAAACCTGACATCATTCACTTAGAAATCCAACCAGCAGTGAGCAAGGCAGAGATTACTACCCTTACTCAATCCGGTTGATAGAGGCGGGTGTAGTAAAGCCTACCCCTGTCATATACTGTGATGATGTCACCTGGCATTATAAATAAGAGCCCCTGACAACACACAAAGACACTGATTCCTGATTTCCTATGCCGGCGTCCTGTTCCTGTCTGTTCCTGTCTTCACCTTGCATCTATCCATCTAAACTTCAGATCCCAACCACAAGGCCAAGCAGTGCTGATCTTGCTTCAGCTAGGCCTCCATTCTAAAATAATCTCAATAACCAAGGGAAGCGCTGTGGTGTTTTGGGAAGCATCCTGAATTAACCTGGCTTGCTGCCACTTACTGCATGCTGCTGCCATCCTGCTATCCTGATGCCCTATAGTGTCCAGTAACCAGAATTGCCAGTCCAGAAGAACTATCCTTTGGTATCCAGTCCCTGCCCAGCTGACCCTGTCTCGCTGATTTTGTCTGGCTGCCCTGTGTTAGAGAAGATCCGTGTGGCGACCAGAACCGCTGACTGTCCAAAAACCAAACTAAAAGTGAACTGTGAGTATGAATAGGAACCATAGAAACGTTGTATACCTTGTTGTGCCTTGTCCTTAGTTCCAATATCAAAGATATCCTATTCTGACCCTGATAACTCATAATATTGTCACAGCCATTCTTGCTACCCTGCTTTGATTCCTTGTGCTAGCCCCAACATCTTTAACAATTTTGTCTTGCAACATCCTGAGCTATTAATCCTGTTTGGAGTGATTGGACTGGGTGGGCGCGGATGTGCTAGGGTTGAGCTCTACTGTTTCTCAGTCTGGTAGCCTAGCCTGAATGCCCTAGTGTAAAGTAAAACTGTCCTTGTCAAAACCGATTTCTTTGCCTTTTTCACGCTTTCATTTTCTCAAAAAACGCACCTCACTACATCTTGCATAACTCACTCAATTTAACAGCTAGAGACCTCATTTCACTTTACCTAACATCCATAGCTACAACTGAAAAACTGCATCGTGGTTCACAGTTCTTCACCCATTTTTATTAAAAACCATTTTGTTAAATTCAGGCGGGATGTGTAAAAGTGTGTTGATTTTATGTGTCATTTTGATTGTAAACTGTTTTCAATCTTCCAGTCAATTTCGAATTGTATTCTTTTGCTCGATCCATTGCTTGCGATTGCTAGTATTTCTCCAGTGTTGCTCCAGTAAAGAATTGTTTTTGGTTCAAGAGTTATGCCCATTCATTCATTTATTCATCCATTTCTGAGTACCAGTTTAGCATTGCCAGGGTTTGAAATCCGTTTTTCTCTCTTGTTTGGGGAGGGAAGGTCATATTTAAATTCTGTTTCTTGTCTGTCATTCCTGATTACCTGCTGGTTCGGTTTACCCACTTAAAATTGATTATTTGAGGGTTGAGGGAATTTTGCAGGGGGAAATCCTAACTTGGGTGCTATCTTTCCAAAAATCCAAAAGTGTTCTATTCCCTGGTTTTTTCTATCTGTGTTGCTAAAGGGTTGAATTAAGTGCATTGCCTACTTCCTATTTGTTCTTATCACCCCATTGGTGATTGCTGCCCCATATATTAAAAGTGTGTGATTTTCTTGAATTTCTAAATAAATAAATAAATATTACCTTTACCAACCAGCCTGGTTCCTGGTCCATCATGGCCAAGGGTATTTGAAAAGGGGGTGTCATATGAGTGGTATATCTCTCAAATATTAAAAACGATATATAAATATTTATATAACAAAATAAGCATTTCAGTCGTGTGCTGCATACTAGGCTGAGACCAGGGTGTATCGCCTGATAGAAATCCTTAACACCTGCTCTCCTCACTAAATCTGGTAGGAAGAAGTTTAAAAAGGACATCCTGGTCTCCAACCCAGGCCTCCCTTTTGCTGATACCTATACCAGTGTCTCCTCCAGGCAAACCTTCACCGACATCCTCTTTGTCATTCCCTCGCCAGACCTATGGACTCTTCATATGGTCTCTGTGCTTTCTCCTTTCCCTTCTTCTCCCATTAATGGTGGCACCCGGTGGGCCTCCTTCCACTCCTCTAAGGTCACCATTAATGTTTACCTGAATGGTACTGTCTTGGTCCAAGGCCCTTAGGCCAACCTTCTCCTCTTTGATAGATGTTTCCCACACCTCATCAATTTCCTTTCTTCTCCTGCTGTCCCCTCTCTTCCCTCCATGGATTTTTTGCCTCCCCCTGCTTTCTCGTCCTTGGTCCACCATCCTCTTCTGCCCCCCCGCGGGCTTCTTCTACACCTCCGCAGGGTGTACCTCTGATTTGGTCTAAGGCCCTCAGGCCAACCTTCTCCTCTTTGATAGACGTTTCCCGCACCTCATCAATTTCCTTTCTTCTCCTGCTGTCCCCTCTCTTACCTCCATGGCTTCCTTGCCTCCCCCTGCTGTCTCCTCCTTGGCTACTTTGCACTCTCCACCTACCTATTCTGCCCCCTCAGTATTCTTTTACACCTCGGCAGGGTGTATCTCTGATTTTTACCCCCCCCAAAAGTCTTTCAAGGATGGCAACCTTCTCCATATTGGCACTCTAAACTCTTGCTATGCTGTCAAACACTCTGCCGCCTCCTTGAAGAACTCAACCTCGATGTCCTCGGTCTCACCGAGACATGGTTCACGGCCAGCTCTGTCACAAGCTTTGACACTCTCCTCCCTGATGGCTTCAATATCCTCTCCACACCCAGGTGCAATCGATCCAGAGGAGATGTTGCACTGGTCTTCCCTACATAGGCCTACTCCTCTTTCGAATGCCTCGTCTGCAGGCTCTCTCCCTCCTAGCAATTCCCTTACTGTGGCTATCATCTATTGGCCACCTGGCCAGATCTCCTGCTTCCTCTCTGAGTGGGCGGCCTCTCCTCTTCGCTCCTCGCCTCAACCACTCAACTCCTCCTTCTTGGAGACTTTAACATCCACCTGGATTCTTCCTGTCCCTACTTTGGACTCTTTGTGACCTCTGCAACTCTCTCTCTCACTCTCTATCTCTATCCTTCCCTCTAGCCTGACCCACTCGGCAGGGCACAGTCTGGATGTTCTGATCTCTACAGACCTTCCCCTTTCTATTCCTCTCACTGCTCCTTTCTCCTGAAGCGATCACTTTCTCCTTTCCTCCCAGCTCACTCTCTCCACCCCCCAGTCCAAGCCAGCTCCAGCACTGCCTGCCTACCTTCTTGGTTATCCGACCCATGAAGCGTATGTCAGTTGAGGCTTTTGCCACCACTTTATCACCCCCCCATCTCCTTTGGCCCACTCACACTCTGACACAGCCCTTTCTATGCTCCACTCTGCTATATCCGATACTCTTGATGTTCTTGTTCCAGTACATATTTTGCGTTCCAAATAGGTGGAATGAAGGGGATGTGATTGAATTGCATGTCTTTATTATGTTTAAAAGAACAAAAAGGGCACCTGGCTAAACCCTGATATGCCCAGGAGGGTACTTCATAATATTTAACAAATAATCAGGGAATAATGCAACACTGGAGTATCAAACAATGCACAATGTAACATATAATACAGAACATTATAACAGGAAAGTCAACAGTATAGTGTTTCGGCCAAGTGTAGCTATTTCTTGAAGCTTTTAGTGGGGGTGGCCTTGTTCAGGATGGGGAGAAGTGTTCTCGACGTCCATGGGGTATCTGTCAAGGAACAGTGACAGGTGGGAGTGTGGGTTAGAACCGAGTGTGATCTCAGAGATAAACTATAAACAACTTAAAAATCCTAATAGGATACTCTAATGAGTTAAAAACCCACCGTCCCCCGGGGGACGCTGGTCAACAACTTATCGTCATCTGCATATGCTGCGGTAAGTGTTTGTGTAACAGTCCCTCTGTAATTAGTGGGAGCTGTATTCTAATTCAAACTCCAAGCCCAAAAGGTGGGTGTTTGACTCATCCTCTTGGTATCTGTAAGATCAGACAAAATGGAGAAAAAGAAAGGGGGTGGGACCCTGTCAGGATATGCGTTGGAAATGCTCAGTATGTGTCCTTTTATTCAAAAACATTTTAACTGTGACGTTGCTTTTAACATCTGTATGTGGTGAGCCAGTGAATTGTCAGGTTCCGATAGAACCGGAACCTGCATCTGGGGTGGTAGTTGAAGAAGCCTCAGGGTTCATTCTTGCGAACAGAAGATTATTATATCAGAATGTCTACACCAGAATTAATGCAGAGCTGGTTTTGAAAGGATTGCTTAATACGTCTGAGATTAAATATGCCCAAGTGAAAGAGTAGGTGCAGGTCCGGAAAGAAGGTGCTGAAAGGGCAGTAAGAGAAATCCTGTTGCAGTTACAGAAATCATGTATTAACTCTTCCAATTATAAAAGGAGGGGGCGAACAATGGCTGGTTGCAGAGATCATCATGACTATAATTGGTGCTATTGGGGGATGATGGTTTCTATAGTCAATACATTTTCTGTTAGTACTTTGGGTGGTAAGGCCCAAGAACTGGGGCAGGAATTGAAAGTCAGCATAGGGTAGACAATTTCATGTCAGCTCAGAATGGTTTTCCTAAAGGAAATGATGGAATCTATAATGGGCTGTATTTTCCCATCTAGGATATCTTCTAGTATCTTAATATGATTTCCAATTGACTTTTCACTGTCCACATGCGAAAAATCATTTGCCACAGGCTCCCGTTGAGCCACCAATTTAGCAGAAAAAGTTGCATCCAATGTACAGACGATATAACCTTGGTTGGGCACAGGAGTTCAATAGATGGAATATCTTCTGGAATAGCTTCTGTGCCTACTAAAGTGTTCTGCACAGGACCAGTCCCCCATTACTAAATACTCTGGCCAAAGGAGAATAACCACTAGTGTACAGTCCTGATCGAGTGCCCATATACCTAGGCTGCTCAAGTGCCCTTCCCTACTCTAACCCTTCCCCAGTGTGAGTTCCCTCCCTGCCCTCATTAGCCTGGTCCTCAACAATGTTGTATATGGATAAAGAGACCTCCCGCCGAATTGCTGCTACAATGGCCTTCTCCGTTTTCCAGAATTTGCTCTTCAATTTTGCCTGCCATATCCTGTTTATAGAAATCAAGCAAAGATTGACAACTTCTCTGCCCCCACCCCCACGCAGGACTCTTGGGCTTTTTTTAGATTTATTGGGACCTGGATGGTCTTCTTTGGCGTAGGTTTAACCATATTATTTAAGGTCTAGCGGGGAGAAAGAAAACGAGCTTAGAAACGGGTAACCCAGAGACACCAAACAAATAATGACAAGAAATAACAAAGTCAGCATCAAAGTCATAAGGTGCCGTGTGCTTATGTTGCTGTCAATAGCCTAAACAAGAAAATGCTATGCAGACTAGTTTAAAAGCACATATTGAGCGGCCTTCATAAAAGTACAGGCACGACTCCCTCCTCTAACTACAGGGTGCAGCTGGCCAGGCAACAAGGCGCGATCGATGAGCTCGAGGGGCCGCCTTACTCAGCCTCCCACACATGCATGTGCATATCTCGATAACTAATGGCAGCTTTATCAATAATCATGTTCTCGCTCTTGTTAAGTTGCTAGACTGAAGGTTATTTGAATATTTTTTTATTTTTATTTTAGCTAATGCCTGAATCTGACATTATAAATAGGGTTAATTTACTGCCTTTATTATAAACAAGATTCACAACCTCCACATTTTACAGCAGTGGAAGGAACTATTTTGGAGAACATATAACTTATTATATACAAAATAACTACCTTGGAAACCTGGAAAGTATCATTTGTACTGTGGATAGACACTCTATAATGTCTACAACTGCGCATTGTTCGGACGCTGCCCTAAAGGTACTCCTATTTAACAATAAAGTTGAATTATGAGTGCCCCCAGTGCACAGAAAGAAGGCATTACAATAGTGCGTCAGCGTGCGTGGAATGTTCCAATGCACGCCAACATGTGATCTTTTGGCAACGCATTCTGTACAGTCATCTGGAAAAGTAAAAGTGAATATTTTACTTGCCAAATCATGATGTTATAACCAGCAAAAAATGTTACCTCGAATGAGTCATTGATTGTCCAGCATAGCGCTCTTCGAGGTTTCTTTTATTGTTCGAAAACTGACATTAAGAGCGCATTCAGAGAGCACGAGGGTCAATGTGATGATCCCCATACGCGTCATGAGGTCGAAGTTCAAGGGATTCAAGGGCAATTTTCAATACTGCAAACCTTTAAGTAAATTAATTCTTTTTTTTAAACTGGAACGAAAAATTAAATGCATTTTTCGATATCAAATTGTATAGGTTGATCGATTGCTCAGGAAAAAGTAATGTTTATAAGTAAGCATGTGGTTGCAACCCAGTACAAAGCTTGCTGAGGAGCACCTGAAGGTTTTACAATGATACAAGAATGGTGACAAGAGGATGTACATCCAAGGTATGGCACAGAAGGAGTTGTCCTCTAGTTTAGGCCAGGGAATGGGTCACCGGAGGTGTGGGGCTAGTTATTTGTGATGTCTCCTCAGTGTTATTAAAAGAGGAAAGTTGTAGCCCCTTCCTGAGCTGAAGGATTGTCGGAGCATTTCTAATTGAAATTGATATTTTGTTCTAGTTGTCTAAGGCTTGGTCCAAAAATACCTGGTTCCTTGTTTTCTACTTGGTCTCAAACCTGGAGATGGTGTTACTCCTTTATGCGCCCAATCGCACCAGATTTTGAGTGCTTCATGTAAAAGTAGGATAGTACACAGGGTTTCCATGCTTTATGTATATGTCATGCATGCTGTCTTGAGCAGTATTATGGCTGAATTGTGAGCCAGTGTAATTGTTTTAAAATGTTAGGGATATGATCAATCTTTTTTGTTTCAGTGAGTTAGTCCATTCAGAGTGATGATGGCTTTTCCTATGTCCACATAAAAAATCACAAGGGCCTGAGCCATGTTTCAGAATTCATAATGTGGGAGAAAATGTTTGACCTTCTAGATGAGAGTTAGTTGGTACCAGACAGTTTGAACCTTTTTCACAATATTTAGACTGTTGTCCGTGTGTTCGACACTTCAAATGTTTACTTTCGGTACTGGCATTTTTGTTAATATTTTTCTTTTAAAAAGAAAATGTTTTGTGAGTTTGTGAGTTTGTGGTAGGCGTTTGGGGGTGTTGGTGGCAGGGTAGGGTGGTGGCGGTTGGGTAGATTGGGTTTTGGGGCAAAACCTCCAGGGATGTCTTTTCACCAAAATGCTAGTGGGAGTGGAAGTGTAATCACATGAACCTTGACCTCTGATGACATTATAGAATGTGATGTCATTTGACCTCACCCTGAAGTGACATCACGGGAAGCGATGGAACACAACCTTTTAACGCTTGGCAAAACAGGAAGTGGCATCACATAGCATTGTTCCTAAGTACAGTTTGAAAAATATGGTTACAATATTACTGTAACTTGATAAACATTTCATACAAGAATGGATTACCATATGTATCGGCAGAAAAAAAACATGCTATAAGTGCAACTTGCGAAAAGTAAAACACATAGGGCCTCATTACGACCTCGGCGGTAGCCATGCCGCTGTTGGTGGCATGGCTGCCACCGAAATCGACTCCGGGTTCCCAGAATGAGTAATTACTAGGCCATTCCGAGTTCGGAGGGCCCGGTAATTCATCCCTTCAAGGACCCGGACCTTCCCCATTCCCATTCAGCCCTATGGGAGCATTACGAGTTGGCCCGTTGTTTGCTCCCACTTCCCCTCGCGGGACCCGGTAAGCACGCCTGGTTTTACCTGGTTTTACCAGGCGTGCTTACCGTGTCCCGCGAGGGGATCTCGTAATGTGGCGGAACGGGTTTAACGGGTCTGCATCCTTTTGCGGCACCCATTAACCCGTTCCGCCAGGGTCGTAATGAGGCCCATAGTCTGAAATTGATGCTTATTCTACTCTAAATGCTTTTTGGAGTATTTTGTCTGCATTGTGAATTTGAGGTGTTTAAGAACAGACTCAATTAGTGACTCACCCCCTGAAGTGTACCTGAAATAAACCTTAAATTGAGACGAGCAATTATTGTATACAATTCAAGAAAGCAAAATTATTTGTTATTCCACTCTTTCTTATTTAGGGTCACTGCTCAAAGTGTTACATTTGTGGAACCCCCTGTTTTTTTTAAGAAGACTGAACAAGAAAGCCAGCCACTCTAGAAACAAGAGCCACATGCATTAGTCACAGACCAGGAGCTTCAATTTGTAAAATAAAAAACGTTTTTTTAGAGGTAGCAAGGGAGATCACAGGGGTAGCAAGGAAGAACTCAGGGGTCGCAAGTCCAACCCCTGGCGACCACTAAATAACATCACAGAAAGCCCCCCATTTAAAAAAAATGTGACGGGTGCATGAATCACTGTTGATGATGTAGCAAGTTCAAGTTTGCTCCTACGGAGAGTTGAGGTGAGAACCCACACAATTGCTTTGCATTTAACTAACCTTATGTTTTCAGGGTTGGCCTAGTGGGATGATCTGTGCCTTTGTCAGGTTAAATTTAAGATATGTGCTTGCCACCAAGGTCTGAAAGGTTTTGACACACTTTCCTTTGCATGATACTGGTGTGATCATAGGCCTTGTTGGATATGGGGGGATTGTCACGGTTCCATGTTTGGGTAGAAAATTAATACCGAGAGGATGGAGCCCTGTGGGACGCTGAATGAGACCAAAAGGTGGTTTGATATGAAACTACAGTTTGAACTGATTGGTGCCTGCCAGATGAAAGGTAAATAAACTAAGGACCTGCGTGGTTCCTTTGTAAGTGCTGCAGTAGTGGCCTGAAACCAGATTCGCTATCCCAGAGGAGCACCTTTTCTGCAAATATGTCAAGGAGTTGGATGGCTTTAGCCTTCTCTGTCATTTTTATATGAGTACTAGGCTGGTGTTGGCAGCTGGAGAGGGTGTCCAGGTCCAGTGTGGCTTTATTTTGTGTACTGCTCTGATTAATAATGTATTTTTGGGGTTGGCAAAGATGCTCTGTTAGAGGGAGGCATTTACAATTTGAAGCAGGCGGTGGGAGCAGTGCCTAAAATACATGTCTTACTGCCAGCCACTGGGATGTCATCCTTGAACTACGTCGTTTTTAGTGATGTGAGAATTCTGGTATGGTCACCCGGTGAGAAGTGTCCTGAAGGCTATCCAGGGCCATGCCCCTGAATTATTCTATACATTCTGGGATTATTGGTTCATGTAGTGCTTGACATCAGTGTTTAAAAGCTTTGAAGCTTTTTTTATGTTGGTAGCCGATGCTGATGTTGTTGTAGTTTTGAGTGCCATTTGGATGTAGCCAGCCAGCCCTATGAAAGAGATTTAAATCGGGATGGGAAAGACTTAAAGGTTTGAATCAGTTCAAACCATTTGAGCCTCCATTTTGATGGCTCACAAGTTAAATTGAGCCGAGTCACAAAATGTCCAATTTAATCGAATCGGCTCGACCCTTTCAAGCAGAGGTATTGCTATTGTGGGTTTGAGGGGTCTATAGCCCCTGGTCTGTTGGTTGTAGCCCCGGATAGAAACTCAGGGACTACAACCAAAAGGCTAGCTAGCCCTGAGTCCTGACAGTCACCACATTAGCATAGCCCCAGCTCTTTTCTAGACCTAGCAACACCCCTGCTTTCAAGCAATAGGCCACTATGTCTCTAGTCGGATTTAAAAACGTTTAAAACCCATGTGGATTGTAAGAAAGTATGGGGAACATTCACAACACTTTTTGGAGTAAAAAAGATGGGATACACTTGTGCAACTCACTACCTGTGTCAAAAAACCTTACGCCATATTCTCAAAGGGCATCTTAATGTATGCATCACCGACAGTTTTTAACCCCTCTGCACATTTACGCCAATAAGGTGGTGTTTCTGCACAGTGCGTCTCCCGAATCCACAAACAGACTGCACTTTTAAATTCACAGAAACGAATCAGACTAAAAGTAATAGGCTCAAGGGGTTGCATAATTCATGAGAGTGTCATTTCCTACCGTGTCATGCATTTTCTTTTAAATGGAACAGCAGCGGTATGAACCGGTGCTGTGCCACTTAAATGTCCATCCCTGAAAAAGGGAGTTTCAATGTGATTTGTCATACATTAGTGCCAGAAGAGCATTCCCAACATTAATGTTTCAAAGGAGTAGAAAGCTGGCATCCCCCACATTTACAATAAAATAACCAAATAAGAGACACTAATGGACACACCCCAGTAGGGAATGAGACCAGGACCAATTGTGAATGAAGTAAAAGACAAGCCTTTATATAAAGTTAAAATGGGGCATGCAGAGGACTCTGCTACTCCGAGAGCGCTCTGCCCAAACAACAGAAAATATCCATTATATTACAAAAACACGTCATCTATACATAAGATACAGTAAGTAGTGCTCATTGGGCAAAGGCAACTGGATAATACACTTTATGAATGGGTGTTGCTCCAGGATTGGTCAGCTCCGGACTTGTAACTTCTTTAAGCACGCAGGTCAGCTGGGCTCATCTGGGAGGGATGAAGGGTCAGACGATGTCCGTGTCGTTGTATTTCTTTCTGTCTAACTCTTTGCCCTTTTGGCCACACACATTTTAGTATTATACATACATTTCAATACACAATATATATATCATCTAACATTTGACCTGAGCCACCAAGAGTGAGGGTACATTGGCCCAGTTGTCTTATCTAACACAGTATGTCAAAAGACACATTAATCAAGTATCTCTTTGGATCTAAAGCAGGTGTTTTACTTTTTGTTAGTACAAGAAGAATATATGGCCGCATGGGATTAGTGATATGGGGGTGAACTAGAGTGGCACATGGGCAAGGGGCTTGCAACTGTTACATCAAAGAGGTGTGGTGTTAGGGGGCTTGTGGTCTATATTTCTTTAGAAGGGGTATGCTAGTGCAGAGGCAGGTTTGAGGATGCTTTTTTCCAGGACCAGGCTCCGGCCCAGTCACACACAGGGCAATGATGTCAAATGAAGAGAAGAGATACAGTGTTTAGCTCGCTACACTTCGCGGCCAAGCTTCCGTGAGAACAGGACAGCCGTGGAGACGGCAGAGAGGAGGAGGTGGGGGGTTGGCTTGCTCGCAGTGTGCAGAGAATGAAGGGGAGAGGTACAGGCTTGCATTCAGCGTTTACACGCGGCCTCGTAGAAAATGGAGTTGGTAGTTAACAGAAAATGGAGTCTCGCAGCTCATAGGCCATGCACAGTTATGGGTCATTCAACGGCAACCTCACACCTTGGCCAGAGGTGCACTGTCAGCTGTGGAATGAGCATATTGTGTGCGTCATTAGCAATGAAGGGGGGCATGGGAGACCCTCCCTCCCTTGCAGAGGCCAGTCAGTGGTGTCATTTGTGCTAACGCTAAGCCCCGTTTACACAAAATGTGCAGTTTACCTTTGTGAATGAGGCAATCTTTTCTTGATGCAAGTGATGTCCCCTGATGCATCTAATTACTTGCAACAAATAACCTTGTGCCCTATTCTCAAAGGCTGCTTGAGTGGGTGCTTCACAGGTGTTTCCATTTACATGCCCCTTGTTGCCCTCTTTGCACAAATATGGGGGAATTTCTATGCATTTCAAAGAGCATCCTGAATCCATAAACAAAATGCTTCTGTAAATGCATAGAAAATAGTCACATTCCCCTGCAACGATTTGGAATAGGCATAAGAGGAAGGTGAATGCACAACAGAGTCACTGCTGATCCTGTAACGCTTTTTAAAATTTTAAATGTAAAAGCTGCAACATAGGCTGCTGCTATCCCATTGCATTTCTAGCCCCTCAACAGGGAAAAATGTTTTGCATTGTGTGCGCTTTTTTCATTTCTTTTAATTTGTTTGTGTCTATTGTATTATTTTCTTAGCCACCAGTAATACTGAATTCCAGGATACTGGTCCAATATCCTACAATTCAATATTGAACCAGAAACTTTATTTAAGCTGAGCTGAACCATCAAATACTTGTATCTGTAAAACCAGCACAAATTTGAGTTAACATGTTTCAAACCATTTCAAGCCTCTTCTCCAATGGTCCGCCCAAAGATCTGGTGAAATTACCACACTGGTAATTACGTCTGCAGTAATTCTGCCAAAATCCCAATGAAGTCCTATGAACTACAAATGAATGGGGACTAACACTGCCACCACCACTTGTAATCCGCCCAACCAAGATAACAGTAATTCTGTTGGATGGTGTTCCAGCAGATTTATCACCGGTTTACCACCCAACTCGTAGATCTTACATTTATTTCACTAATGACATAATACAAAGACACTTGGCCTAGTAGGATCGTTGTCTGTCTTCCCTCTGTTCCCCCTCCCTTGCCTCGTCGCACTTTGAAACACTTGTGTATAGGCGTGTTATAAATGCCACATCATATCATCATATATCATATCACAGCATTGTATAGAAGTCAACAGAGGGAGAAATATAAGGGCTATGTTGAAAGTATTGGTAGCAACAGATGATACAGAATACCACACCAAAGTCGAGCGGAGCACCTAAGCAAGTAAATGAGTTTAGGAACTATGAAGTGGTCACAGAGGATGAGGGCATTCTCAACCATTTTAAGGAGTGGGCTTGGCTATCTGACAATTTAATTGAAATGGAGAAGGAAAAAAGCTGTCTGCCTGGGTGATCCTCCTGCTCCATTGCTCACTGGTTAAGTGAAGGAGTCTGACTCTTATGTTAGAGAACACACTACATGTTTATGTTCACTTCAATGTTTAATGAAAACATAGGTAAAGGACACCCAAGGTAATGTCTTTTATATCTAAGCATAGCGCCTGTTTAAATTTGGAGTTACAAAGTATGTGCATAAAGGGGAGGAGGAGCCACCTTTGCTGCTACACAGATATTGAAAAACACTGAAACTAATAACACGTAGTAAACAACTCAAGGTCATGGTATGTTTCAGGAAACCAACAAAAGAAAAACAAAAACAAGGGAAAATATATGCCTACACAAGGAAAGGATGAAGAGATGAAGCCACCAACTTGCTCTTTTCCCATGGGTTTGGGACAATAGAAGAGAGTCCAATAGAACCTCTGCTAAAAGCCAGCCACCAACTAAGGAAAGGGTGCAAACATATGAATTGCAGAATCCGGACCCTTCTGGGAGGATGGGGATGTTAAACATATTGCCTATAGTAAATAATACATATTACACACCTCCTAATGAGAGCTAGTAAAGGTGTGTTGCGAGGATAACAAACTTTATATAAAATAATGTATGCAAGCCAAGAACTCTACTGCCCAAGAGTGCTCTGCCAAAAAGTACACGGGCAGCACATTATAAAAGGTAAAATAGTCATCCATGATGCCATCACATACAGTACAAAATCAGGGAGTGGATTGGTGGGGCCATATGGCACATCTTGCTCTATAGGGGATGCCAGGCTGCAATTGGCCAGTTGCTTCCCAGTCGATCTGGTGGCACGTGGGTCAGCTGGGCTCATCTTCGCGGTGAAGGTCAGGACAAATATAAAACATCCCTAACGGTCTAAGCTAAACAACAGGAACTGATAATAAGAGAATAATGGTGAACATAAAATCCTTGCATGAATGGGGGTACTTAGAGAAGATGGGTTCATATATTGGCATTCCGACCTCTACATTCAGAGCTTCATTGATACCGGGGTCCCACTCCCAGTTGTCTCCCTTTGGGGAAATTGATGTGCTATTTATGTTCCCATATGCCCCATGACACTAACAGACATGTTTTGATTTGAAGAGAATATACTGCTACACAGGATTAAGTCTATGTTGGGTGTACTGGCATGGTCAGTACGAGGGGTCAGATGAGTATCAACATGGTAGGCCCTGGCCTGACGGGGTGGGGGTTGAGAGGGCATGGGCAGTTTTGTGGAGATGGATGGGCACTTGTGCTGGGGCTTGTTTCGATCTCACGCTTTGTGGAGAGCACATTCTGGGGAAGTGATGCTAAGCAAATGCAACAATAAACGGTTGGACTTCCGTGAGAACAAGGCTCGCGCAGAGCTGGCGAAAGGGGGTGGCGGCGAAGGGGATAGGAGAGCTGAGTTTGCAGATGGAGGATTTTTGGGCTTAGTAAACGTCTGCGCCAATGCAAAATGGCTTCTATTTTCAGACATGCGAACAGCATAATTTATATAAATCTCTATGTTTTACTATAAGGGGATATGCCTTGGCTTACACATCATCTATTCACTGCTGGATGGGTTAGGGGGGGTTAGGATTGGACCATCTCCTTCCCAAACCTAGTCAAAGTCTGTCGTCAATTCCTGTGTTTGTAGCTTTCTAAAAGAAAGGCTTTCATGCATATGTCCTAGAAAATTTGAACTTTGACAGCCCATATGCAATCTATGCTGAAAATACGAGTGTTAATATTTCTTGAACTTTATTTGACAACGAATTATGGGTTAATTGAACATATAACTCAGACAGAGACATTCAAAGTATCCTGAATCGTGTAATGTGAAGGCTATCTCCAAATCCAGCTGTTGTACTGACCCAGCCACTCTGTCAGGATGCAGCAGCCTTCAGTCGCGTTATGCGTTCCCTTCTTCATGACCCATGGGAACAAGTCGACAACGATAGCACAGTCCACTGGTGCTCCCCTACTGTGTTCAGATGGAAGCCTTCCTACATTTATCAGTTGTCTTCCTGTGTTTACCCTTTGCCACACCTTCTTGGTGCAAAGTGGGTAATTAAGTACACCTGTAGTATGTTCTCCTTACCTTTATATGGCAGAACCGCGTTTTGGATTCAATAGCTCTGAACTCATAACATGTCATATCTATTAAACAGTGGTTTTCAGGGATAACTGCTGGAGGATTTCCACTGCCACAGGGACGTGCCTATATTTCAATAATGTCCTATTTGTGTGCTAGATACGTTGGGTGAGGTACATTGCAACTTCCCAAGATTGGCATTTCTCAATACCCTACACCACTACGTATGCAAGCTCATCAATAATTATTGCTGTTCAGTCATATGTAGAGGGTAATATAATTAGCCACTTTAGGACTTCATCACCCAAGTCTCACAAGTCCCTACTCAACAACTCACCCTGGATGTTCCGGAGCAGCCACAGGAGAGAGCAGGACAGGTCCAACTGGCTCTTTCCCTTGATCCGGGTCCATCGCTGCAGTTAGTGGAGATGGATCAGTGACCCCTGCAAGACATCAGTGAAGGGCCTGGGAAATTGTGATCACCTGCGGGTTTCTTTCTGCATGCAGTGAATTTTTATTGGATTGGTCTCCTCAGATCATCATTGGCAGCTCCCATTTTGGTGATTGTGGTCGGGTCATAATGTACCATACACAGGGCACTCAGCACCCTCAGGAATGACAGTATAGACTCTCACCAACTCCCCAGCAGCAGTGCTGTCAGCAAAAAGCTATACTGTTGTCATAATACTGTGAGCTGATTTCAGAAATGAAAGACAGTATTTTGAAAAGGGGATCAACCTTTTCAATACTCACATTGCTGTGCTTTAATTCAATTTTTATGCGAGCTCCTAGCATGAGAACTTAATTATTACCAATATATAACATCATTGATGGATCCTATTATTCCAAGGGATAGATAATGTGAAATGTGGTCACCTCTTTATTGGTCTGTACCAGGTTGTCTAAGAAGTCATCTCATTTACACTAGATCTTGCCATGGAAACCATTGAAACATGAGGGCTGCAGATCAATGAACGTGATAAATGGACAGAAATGCAAATGACTGGAAGTAGGTTATCGTTAAGTATGACTAAAACACACTGTGCTAAATATATATTTAGCTTACTGAAAAATATGTCTATCTTTTTCTTAAAGGCATAGAACCAAAACACTAAGATCTAGGCAATTTTCAAGTCTTCTGAATATTCTTTATGTGCAATGTCATCTCCCAATTCAAAAGAGCAGACCAACAGTATCACTATCAAAGATGTGTTCTCATGAAGCAAATACCGAATATGTGTTTATCGGGTCAGGTACAGAAAGTTCTGGGATCAGACCAAAATGGGCACAGCGCTGCACACAGAACTTGCAATGGGCAAGCCCCTCCGGTCACAGCGAGGTTGTGTGCATAAGGGAAACTGGCAGCACATGTTATTTTAATTTTAAGTGACACAACATTTTGTTGTTTGTAGTTCCATTGCTTTTTTTTCAGTTTACTCATACTGGACAGCACAGTTACATAATTCGGTTCTATGTATTTAGGATGACACAACCCCTGCTGGACATTGACTGTGATGGTCTTTCCTGACTTGCACACTTTCTGTGCCATCCTGGCACCCACTTTCTTTAGCCCCCATGCTCCATATGCTCTTTTCAAAGGAGGTCAAAAGTAGAAGGTTGCGCTCAGTCTTAGCTTCTATCACACTTGGATGTAATAGGATAATTTCAACTTCCTATCCTTTGATTCTTCAATTATGTTGGGGTGCCTGGCCAGCAAAGGCTAATGTTAGATAAAAAGGCTCAACCTCTAAGCCTCTAAAAAAAGTGTACAATTCTAATTCATCCAACTGACCACTTTTGTCAATCCCACAAACCTTATTACTCAAGTCTAGTAACTTATAGTAACTCAAAAATTCGACTAAAAAATTTGACTTCATGGATGTGTGATTAAGTGATATGTATTAAAGCATGTTGCGCTTAGATCAGCCTACAGCAGACATGTGTTTCAACCTTTCACAGGTTTTCCTCAGGGCTGTATGTTGTTATTTTTAATCATATATCGATGATAATATTCCATCATCCATAATATTAAAATATTGTCCCATATCACACACATGATACATATTTCATTAAATTTAGCAAGATTAGAGATAAGTACATTTATATTCAAAACAAGCACCGGGGAGATGAACCAAAAAAGGGGAAAGCGGGGCAGAGGGAGGGAAGACAAAAACAAAAATACAAAAAGAACACAAAACCGTGTTAGTTCGGGAATTTCCTTACAATCAAAATGCAATATTTCGTTAATCTTCTCACAATTGAGAACATCCCAACTGGTGTATACATTTGCGCAAGAAGAAATTGAACAGAGATGGCAGAGTACATGAATGAATGTGAGGTTTTAAAATCCAGATCTATACAGAGAGGCTATAAAGAAGAGAATATGAAAACTTCAAGGAAGAAGGTATGGAGACAAGTAGGAGTGAGCTATTGAAAGCCAAGAAGAGGAAGAGAAGAACAAGAAAAGCCAATGGGTGAGGATGTTTACTGGCTATTCAAAAGATAGTCACACAGTCTTTACAATTTATAAATTTAATCTTTGGATGCTGAATTATCAGAATATATTGACAAGAACCCTACGCGTCTGCACACTAGGGCACACACAATTAAGACTGCGGTCAGTCCGTCCTATTTGAGACCCATTGAGAAACCTAAAACCTGGCTCAGGCTTTTTCTAATGTGGCACGTGCAACATGGGACAATATGCGAAGGAGATAAAAATCATTTGTAATAATGTGAAGGAACCATAAGTAATCAATGATTTTATAAATTGTAAGTCAACATTTGCAGTATATGCTATTATTTGTGTATGCGGTTTCATATACATTGGCAGCACAATACAGGAAATAAGAACAAGGATAAGAGAACATTTATATGCCTTTGAGAAATGATGACCCTAGATTACCACTCACGATGCATTGGCAACAAAAACACCAAATGGATGACAAAGCTGGAATGAGATTTGTTGGATTGAAATTGGCTCATCTGAATCCCAGAGGATGAGACAGAGAAGCAGCTAAGAAAGACGGAGGCAAAAATGATCTGTCACTAGTGGAAAATTGTGAAATGTCTAAATACAGACAATGAAATGGGGGTCTTCTTGTGAAATATGTTGAAATGGGCTGCTTTGTGTCTATCATGAATAACATCTGTTGGCAACATTGCCAGGTTAAAGTTAATGAATGATTTTAAAAGTCTGAGAACATGCACATTTGAGCCGTAACATCCGTGGCTAGGTAGTTAAAACACTGAATAGAGACACCGGTTACCAGTGCTATACTCACAAATGCTTAATAATTTTGAAATTTAGAGGACAATAATCTTTGGACATAACAGATGTTTGGACTAGATGGAAACAATGTGAATTGTGAGCAATTGTGAGCAAAACAGTTGAATACAATTTGGTGAAATCAGCTCAAGGTATGAGGTTGAAGAATGATTGCAAAGACGGAACATAGTCATTTTTAACTCAGTAATTTTTGGGGCAACAATTGCTGGGTTAACTTGTTAGTTGATTTAGATAAATACCCTTGAGAATGTGAAAAAAAATATCAATGTATACCACAGGGTATGAGGTAGTAAAATGGATGTGAGATGAGGTCTACAAAGTAACAGAATAGGAGCGCGACTTTCACCATCATCACCATACAGTCAAATAACATAATATGACTATTACTGCACTAAATTGGGAAGGATAACCTGAGGCTATGCCTCCTATCTGGGCAAGACATCAATTTATGAGATGAAAAGTTTCATGTATTGTTATAACGATAATTTTGAATAAAGAGAATAGTAAATGAAATGTGATTTAGAGCATTACAATTGTAGTATAATAGACAAAGGGCCTCATCACGAGTTTGGCTGTAACCCTTAAATCCGGCGGTAGCGCTATTACGCCGGATTTAAGGGTCCACCAAATCAGGGCTTCGGCGGATTTCTCCCCAGCTATGAGCTGGGGGGAAATCTACCGGAAATTTGCGCTTTTATCGGCGGCGGGAAATCCGCCGGCAGTAAGAGTGCGAAATTCCCCATTGAGCCCAATGGGGAATTCCCAAATGGGCTCAGTGGGGAATGGGCAATACCCGGTCCGCCAAACCCGTGATCCCGCGCTATTAGAGCCGGAGGGTTTGGCGGTAGGGCTATTAACTCTGGCGCTAATAGCGCCGGCGTTACCGCCCAACTCGTGATGAGGCCCAAAATGTGTAAGAATCAGCCGAGAAATCACTTGGCACCCGCCTAGGTTTGTGTCAATACATAAGACTTGGACAAGATAGCCAACAGACTTTTACAGCAGTGCGCGTGGTCTTTATCCCTTCCACATTAGTATACAGGTATTGGGACCTTAGAATGAAAGCAATACATTGATGCAGATAATTATCTACAGGATACTTACTTGTCTGGATAGTATTCGAGATATGAGTATTCGAGATACTTTGCCATATGCCGCCACACGATACCTTCCAGTTCGAAATACAATGTGAAGAATATTCAGACCAACACTTCCTGTACTAGGACTGCATTACGATACAGGCCAGGCCTTGAGGACGACTGAATGGTCGAAACATGTGTCGGCTGTAAACAACAATAAAACCACCATGCACTTTTTTTGGATGATTGATCATAATTGGATTCTGGAATATATACAGAGATTTCTGCGCTGTTCAGCAACACACTTTCCATTTGTTTTACGTATAGTATTTGTGGGGGATTAGGGGAGCCTCTTATGTTGCATCTGCTGCAGTTGACGTCTTAATCTAGGAGAGCTTGGCGCACTACACTCCGTTACTCTCCATACCTGTATGTGTTTTGTTTGCAAAGATAGCCAACAGAGCGGCAAGCATCCCTAAAATAAATGTCTGCTAATGACCACATGATGTCACATGGCCCAACGTGTGACATCACGCGTTGCCCGATAAAATTACAGTGTGGATTTCCAAGGAAATTCATTGTTTTGGACATTCTGATAACTTTGGAAAGAACTAATAGCAGTATGGGTTACCATAAAAACTATAATTAGATATCCCGAGAACATTGCAAAGTTGTAGTAGGACAAAGAAGCAACTCTATCCCAACAAATGGGCATAAACCTCCAACTTTCATAGCAACATTACTGACATGAGCATAGCTGCTCAGATTATTAGAGCAGATAACACTGTGAAAGGCTGATTAACATATGTTAGTGAATGTGTGGCATCACACGGCACAGCGCGTGATGTCACATGTTGCCTGTATATAATATAATAGCACTACGAACCCTCAGGCATCTGAGCGCTGCTTATTACCCACAGTGTGTGGTGCTCATTTATCGACCTGGGAAGGATGGAAGGCGAAGTTTGGCCCTGCCGGGATTCAAACCTGTGTGGGCAGGCTCTGCACGGATGTCAAAGCGAGCACTCTACTCGCTGTGCTATCTGAACGGCTTTTTTCATATAAAATCCATGTGAATATAGAAAGCCAATGGGCCTCATTACGAGAATGGAGGTAACCATGCCGCTTTTTGCGGTATGGTTACCCCCATTCCGGGTACCGGGTCCGGGTTCCCTGAATGGGGAAATACCAGGCCATTCTGACCTTGGAGGGCCCGGTATTTCCCCATTCAGGGAACCTGGACCCGGTACATCCACATTGCCATTTTAGTCCCCATAGGGCTCAATGGGAATGGGGAGGATGCAAACAACGTGCCCGTTAATGATGGGCCCGTTGTTTGCATCCTGGTCTGCTCGCAGGACCCGCTAAGGACGCCTGGTAAAACCAGGCGTCTTTAGCAGGGCCTGGGAGGAGACCTCATAATGAGACGGTAGGGGGTTAACGGGGCCGACAGCTCTACCGGGCCCATTAACCCCCTACCGCCTTCCTTGTACTGATGCCCAATATATTTTAGTTGGGTGATGTAATATGTCTCATTAGAAACCATTTTAGAAATTATTACCTAGACATTCTGGCAATTAGTCTAAAACCTCCTCAATGTTCTATAGATAAGTGTGCACATGTCAATCTGAGAGGAAAAGTAAACCAAGGGATTGCCACAACACTTACACAAAGGAAAAAGGCTATAAATATCCTAAGGAGAAAATATTTCGAGAAAAGACAATTTGGCCAAAAATGGCAATTCTGACAATAAGGCACGTGATGCAAAGTACTAAGAAATTATGTCATTTTAAAGTGAATTATACATGGAAGTAGACAGTGCAACATCATTTTAAAAAACATGTTTTCACTGATCCTATCTTGAATTAGGTTGCAATGGGACAGGAGCAGATAATGTTATTTATTACAGGGTAATTCATGGAAATTCGCACAAAAGTGTCGCACGAGGCTGGCGCACAGCGTGCCCGTGCGAATGTCTGCGCAAGCCGTGTGCGTTAAAATCAATTTCCGCGCTCAGCGTATTCATGGATTCTCGCCTCCAAAAGCAGACGTGGCGCAGAGTGGCGCAGCGACCCTGCAGCAGCGCCAGTTACGCCCCCAAGAACACCCTCGCACAAAGAAAAGCCATCAAGATCGCAAAACCATCGCAAAGGGCTGCGCCAACCCTGTACCAGTTTACTGAACTGGCAAACAGCAAACGCAAAGCGGGGAACGTGTATTACGGGTTTCGGGAACACGTGTGCGCGAGAAGTTACACACGCGATCTGGCCTGGGGGAGCATGTGCGTGTATTACAGAGGTGCGCGAGAAGTTTCACACGCGTACGGGCTGGGTGCGTGTATTTCAGGGGTGCGCGAGAAGTACCACACGCGATTGGCCTGGGCACGTGTATTTCAGAGGTGCGCGACAAGTTTCACACGCGATCGGGCCTGGGGGAGCGTGTGCGTGTATTTCAGGGGTGCGCAAGAATTTTCACACGCGATTTCAGCAGAGTACGTGTATTTCAGGGGTGCGCAAGAATTTTCACATGCGATTTCAGCAGGGTACGTGTATTTCAGGGGTGCCGGGGAGTCCTACATGTGATTTGGCAGTGTGGGTCCTCCCAGGTGTTCCCTGTACATCCTCCACTGCCCCTGCAGGCAGCCCACACCACAGGGGACTACCCTGCATCCCTGGTCATGTCCCGCAGGCAGCCCACCCAACATGGGTATGCCCCCCAGCAAAGGCACATGTCTCCTTGCACTACTGATCACCAACTCATGTCCCCTTGCACCCCCCCCCCCCAGCATTGCGGGGCACCTGCCAGCAGGCCCCCACTCATGTCCCACTCATGTTCCCCTGCACCCCCACCCCCCAGCATTGCGGGGCACCTGCCAGCAGGCCCCCACTCATGTCCCCCTGAACCCCAACCCCCCAGCATTGCGGGGCACCTGCCAGCAGGCCCCCACACATGTCCCCCAGCCAACATGTCATCACAATCTAGATCCCTGGCCCTTATGGTCAGTCTCCAAATGCCAAACACCCACCCGAGTATTGCATCCACCCACTTAGAAATGGCAATGACATGATAGAACCCCAATTGCAAGTTTGGAAATGAACACATGTCCCTCACATACACCCAATGGGTGTCAGTGAATCTCAAAACCCATATCATGATATGCATGATACCAATGAGATGATACTACACATTGAAGTTTGATGAAAAAATTGTATTAAAAACAGCATAAATGGAATTAAAAATAAAGAAATGACAATGGGAATCAAAAACCAAAAGCAGCATGTCCGTAAAATAATGAAAAACGGCAAATCATAATCCAAAGGAAAGGTGTCCAAAGTCACAGTTCAAGAAAGTAAATCCAAGGTAAAAACAAAACCGAAAACCATTGCTCCATGGGTAAATCCAAAAAGAAAAATAAAATCCAACAGTCAACTATATACAGATAAACAAACCAGGGTCCATGATCCCAACTGAAGAAATGAAACCTACATAAAAATACTACCCAATACTACATAATAAAAAAACTATATACAAAAATGTGGTCCATTGTCCAAAAGGTCCAAAATAAATAAAAAAGCAAAGGAAACCTAACACTAACTACATAACTATTTACAAGGGCAGTGGGCTAGTCCGACGGCTCACTGGTTGTTGACATGGGCCAGGGCATCATCGAACTCCTGTTCAATGGCTTGGAGGCGGGCATGTTCCCTGGCCTCGAGGTCTCGCAGGGATAATGCAGTGTCCAGCTCCAACTCCCTGCGAAGACCCTCGAGGCACTCAGCTCGCCTCAGCGCCCTCCGCATGGAGTCCTCCGCCCTGACCATTGTGAGCCGTTCCTCCTCTGCCCGCTGCCGCTTCGCACCTATCTGCTGGCCCAACCGCTCCCACACGGAAGCCACTCCCATTCCAGGGTTCTCCTGCCCTCCGGCCGATGCCTGCACCCCTGATGTTGATGGCCCCGAGCCATGATGCCTCCCACGTCGAGCCTGCCGCTGCCTCCGACGCAACTGCATGTGCCAGCACGACGGCATCCAGGCTGATGGAATCCACCGACACCGTGCCCTGCCCGATGATGCCGCACATCCTCCATCTGCTGGGGTCCAGTTGCCGGTGTGTCCACCCCTGCTGGACCTCCGACTCCCAACTGTGGCAGGGATGGGATCCCCACCGAGGTGGCTGCATTGGTCGGGGCAGGTCCACAGGGGGTCCTGGTGGCATCTGGGCCGGAAGACGGCATGGAGTACGACTGGCGCATAGCCTCCACAGAGGAGGAGAGGGTCGCCAGAGTGCCCGACACATGTACGAGACCCCCGACCATGACCGCTCCCAACTGGGCCACGTTGGCACGGTGCTCTTCGTGATGAGGTGCGTGCTCCCCCCGGGAAGCACGCACCTCATCACGAATGACAGCCGTGTGCAACGCGACACCAATCAGGACCTTCTCCATAGGGCCAGGGGTCCCCTCGTCCGCAGGTGGAGGGGAGTCAGATGACATGGACATCCCCCCTACCTGCGGACGGGCCTGTGATGGGGCATCCCTGCTGGTGCATGGTGGTGCAGTCACAGTGTCAGGGACAGTGACATGCACAGGCACCTCCACGGCGACCTGTGCTGCCTCCTGCCCCTGCCCCTGGACTGCACCACTTGCACCAGCAGGGATGCCCCCACCAGGCCCCATGTGCGGCTCAGTAGCGGCCTCCTCCTCCTCTGTGGAAACCACCAACCTGGATGGCTCCACACCGTCTTCCGCCGTTGCAGGCCCCTGTGGGGGCTCACCCACCCCTTCCGCTGCAGCCGTGGGGGCATCCCCGCCGCTTAGCTCCACAGCGCCGTCTCCGCCCTCTTCTTCACTTTGCGCTGTGTAGAGGGAGACATAGAACACAAGCATCAGGGTACTGTACAATGGTCCCCTAGACAGGAAGCAATAGCAGATGAGTGGCACTGTCAAAGATCACTTCCATCATGTCCCTCCACAACACATGGGTCAGTGCAGGCAAAACACATGCAGTAACAGGCATGGCGCATGCTATGGACATAAGCAAACATGTCCAAGGGACTCTTGAAGAATACAATGTTGTTTTTGGACTCACATGCATCATGGGTCATGCCTATCACATGCACACACTTCAACGTACTTTCATCCATCTGGACTCGTACACCCCAGACACAGTGGATGCAAGGATAACTAGGCTGCATCAGTGAATCTGAACATTGTCACAGACATGTGTCATGCATCCATGGCATTCACAAATCACAGACACGCAGGTCAGAAACACAGACATGGACACCATACATGTACATGGCATCAGCACCCATCGCTCACACCCACCCATGTCCAGGAACAGAGACTGGCATGCTCTCATGTGTCCACTCCGCATAGGGCTCCCCATGTTGCATTTAAACACATACACCAACCGTGTGCTTCACACATTACTGGTCTCACATGCATGACCATGATGTCCCTGCACACACACACGTGTACATGGCCTATGTCACACATACAGGCAAGTATCAGACAACCAGCACACTGCAACATGCCCTGTCTCACACAGAAATTCTTGGCCACTTACCGCTCGACTCCAGACGGGTCTGCCTCTCAAGGATCTGGGCATGGAGCGCTGGGTATACGCATTCCAGGACCCTCAGCTGGATGGTACTCATGCAGCCCCAGTCCCCCTCCACGAGGCGCCGGGCCTTTATGAGGGTCCTGGACCTCAAGTCCTCCCAGCGCTTCTTGACTTGCTTGATGTTGCGGGTTGCCACCCCCTCCGCGTTGATGGCAACCACAAAGTCGTCCCAGATCCTGTCCCGTCCTTCCTTGTCGGCGTGTGGTGATCCGAAGAGGGCATCATAATGCCCCAGGACAAGCTCCATCAGGACAACAACTTCCTTCTGACTGAAGCTGGTGGCCCTCTGCCCCTCTGTCTGGGGGTTGCCAGTGGTCTCGGATGGTGTTTGCCCCGACATGGCGACCCCCGAGGCAGGCGTGGGTGGGCCACTGGGTCTTGGGGCTGGGCTGTGGAGCGATGGTATCCAGTCGGGAGTGTTCTGTTCCAGCAGGGGTTGACACAGCAACTGGACCCCTGCAGATGGCTGATGTGCAGGCACCAAATGGCAGGGCACGGTGGCAGCAGGCAGGCAGGCAGCAGCAGATGGCTCGTGGGAGGCTGCTCGGGGATCTGGGGGGCAGTAATTCGGCCTTCTGGGTAGGACCGTGGTCTTCCGTGTGCTTACGCGTGGCCAGCTTGATACGGAGTGATTTGGCACGTGAAAATTCTGCACGTCAGCGTGTAATTCGAGGAAAGGCCCTTAGCGCATAAGCACGTCAGCACGCATACGCGATTCCATTGGACCAAAGGCCCTTAGCGCGTATGCGCGTCTGTGATGTATCGCGCATGGGCGTTGCTTTTCGTGGGGTGCGGTGCGTGTGTTTTGCAGGCGTTGGGGTTCACACGCTATTACTTCACAGCGGGTGGGTGTTGGCTACGCGTTCTTCTACACGCAAGGCAGACGGTGAGTGGTACCCTGCTCCCCCAGGCCCGATCGCGTGTAAAACCACCTGCGAGCCCCTGAAATACACGTACCCCGCTCCTCCAGGCCCGATCGCGTGTAAAACCACCCGCGAGCCCCTGAAATACATGTACCCCGCTCCCCCAGGCCCGATCGCGTGTAAAACCACCCGCGAGCCCCTGAAATACACTTACCCCGCTCCCCCAGGCCCGATCGCGTGTAAAACCACCCACGAGCCCCTGAAATACACGTATCCCGCTCCCCCAGGCCGGATCGCGTGTAAAACCACCCGCGAGCCTCTGAACTACACGCGCCCAGGCCAATCGCGTGTGGAACTTCTCGCGCACCCCTGAAACACACGCACACGCTCCCCCAGGCCCGATCGCATGTGGAACTTCTCGCGCACCTCTGAAATACACGCGCCCAGGCCAATCGCGTGTGAAACTTCTCGCGCACCTCCGAAATACACGCACACGCTCCCCCAGGCCCGATCGCGTGTGGAACTTCTCGCCCACCTCTGAAATACATGCGCCCAGGCCAATCGCGTGTGGAACTTCTCGCGCACCCCTGAAATACATGCACACGCTCCCTCAGGCCCGATCGCGTGTGGCACTTCTTGCGCACCTCTGAAATACACACGCCCAGGCCAATCGCGTGTGGAACTTCTCACGCACCTCTGAAATACACGCACACGCTCCCCCAGACCCGATCGCGTGTGGAACTTCTCGCGCGTGTAGAACTTTGGCGCACATTTTTTGCCTGTGCAGGGACGCTACCGCCTGCTTTCGTGTGGCGGACATGTATGGGCCTGTGCGCGTCTTTGGCCGTGCGCTGTTTTTCCCTATTCCATTCCATGAATACGTGTTGTAGGCGAGCGTGTGGGCGTTCCGCGCACTTGCCTCCTGTACTTCCCCCGTGACGCCCACATTTTCACGAGTTGTTCCCCATTCTGCGTGTAACGCCCCGTGTTACGCCTACTTTTGTTATGTGCACCGCGCTATGTGCGAATTCGCTGTGGCCTTATCGCATGGCGTTCGATGACCTGTGTGCCAGCGTGCGCCACGCACTTTTTCAGCGCACATCCAATATTTTTCTCGCGCACGGACTTCCATGAATTGATGTGCGCTGGTTTCCCTGCGATTTCCGCACTTGCACTGCGATTTTCGCTCTTTCACTGCAAATCGCACGTTTTCGCACGCTTGCGCCGAAATTTTCGGCGCACATTAATTCCATGAATCGGCCTGTTAGTTGGAGGGAAATTCCTCAGGAGCCACACAAAGGAAGGCCCACCGTTCACTTATAGGCTAATACAAACGAGAAACCCTTCCAAGGAGATAGGAGTGCTACTTGACACACCCCCTTCCTTAGGACAATCAAACAAGGGTGCAGGAGCTGCAAAAGGGGGACAAAAGGACGGGAAGAAAAGGGACGCCTTCAATTTCTTCTGTTGTGGTATGGTTAACCGAGACAAGGCATCTGCTTTTGTGTTCTTATTTCCGGCTTTGTAGGTGACTATGAAGTCAAACTGTGCAAAAAAATTGATCCTTCTGTGGTGTTGTCTTTGATTGATGGCGTGAACAGTCTTGAGGTATCCTAGATTCCGATTATCAGTAAAAAGGAGTTATGGTGTGTTTAGCACCTTTCAAAAGATGTTGTCAATTAAGGAAACCATCCTATATGGATAATAGTTACTTTTCTAATATGCTGCAGTTCTTCTCAGCTGCGCTAAAGGTGCACAAATTCTCCACCAGAGGATGAGTACGTTGGGTAGTCCTATTGTAACAAGAGTACACCAAGAGCATAATTCAATGCATCAGTCTCTTACAATTAGGGTAGATCAGGATCATGTAGACGTAAAATAGGTGCATTCGTGAACTTCTCCTTGAGTGACACAAAGGCTCGGTCGGTTTTTGATTCCACTGGAAAAGGGCACCTTTTTTCAATAGCTGAGTCAAAGTAAGAAGGATCTGAGAATAGTTGGGGATAAACCGTCTATAGAAGTGAGCAAAACCTATGAACCTCTGAACATATTTAACAGAATTAGGACAAGGCCACTATGGTGGATATCTTACGAGGGTCCATTTATTTGCCTTTGCCGGGGTTATGATGCAACCCAAGTAAGAGATGCCTTTAGACATTTTTTAAAATAAACGATAGGTACGTAGTCATCCTAAGACTTCCTTGAAATGGTTAATGTGTTCTTGGTAAGATATGGAGAAGATTAGAATATCGTCCAGGTATATTACAACAAATATGTCAAGAACATCTCTGAAGACGTAGATTAAGAAGTATTGGAAAACAGCAGGGGCATTACAAAGTCCAAGAGCATTACAGAGTACTTGAAATGACAGATGGGCCTCATTACATGGATGGCGGAGAACCATGGCGCTATTAGCGCCATGGTTCATGCCGGTAAAATACCGGCACCGCCTTGGTGGAAAGGGGAATTACCGCCCCATTCCAAGGTCAGCGGGGCGGTAATTCCCCCTTCCACCATTGCCCTTCCCCATTCCCATTTTTGCCCCATAGAGCATAATGGGAATGGGGAAGGCGCTAATTATGGTACCGCAAATTGCGGTACCGTAATTAGCTCCCTGGGTCCCTTTGCGGGTTGGTTTTTAACGCCTGCAAAAAGCAGGCGTTAAATTCCCCAACCCGCAAAGGGACCTCGTAGTAAGGCGGTAAGGATTTACCGGTACCAGTAAAATACTGGTACCGGTAAATCCTTACCGCCATCCGTGTAATGAGGCCCATTTCTTGTTTGAAATGAGATTTTCCATTCTTCACCATCTTCACCATTTGAACCAGATTGTAGGTCCCCTTGAGGTCTAGTTTTGTATAGAAGGCACTGTTACATGATTGATCTAGGAGCACCTGAATAAGGGGCAATGGATAGCGATTTCTAACCATGATGATGAAAAAGATAGGGGCTCCAGCAGGGGAAGTGGAATGGCGGATAAATCCCTTACACAGGTTATCAGTTATGTGCTCCTTTAGTATCACATTCTCCTTCTTGGTTAAAGCATATGTAACGCATATGTACGTCCAAAAGGTATTTTGGCCATGGGCAGAAGGCCGATATGACAATTGTATTCCTGGTGTGGGAGCAATTTATCTGGTTCTTTTGGGTTGAACATATCAGAGTATTCGGTATATTCGATGTGCGCGAGGGATGGAGTGGTGGACAGGAATGGACAGCCAGAGGGGCATGTCATTTCTTGTCACGACCAAGGGGTACCCAATATTAGCTGGAAATGAGGGGCTGCAATTGCATCAAAACATAAAACCTCATGGTGATACTGGGCACAAACCATTGACAGGGCATGTGTTTGTAGGAAAATAGTGCCAGATGTGAGGTGCGATCCATCCACTGACATGATGTGTTCGGGCTAAGACTTTGATTTCATGGGAATATTGTGTTTATGAATGAATGCATCACAGGTTTGATCCCCGGGTCCACGCTTAGAAATATCTGGGTATTAAGCATGTTATAAATAATCCATTACAATTTCAATTCACTTACTATATATAAGGGCTAGCCCATTTTCCCATAGTGGGTCTTTCAAGGAGATAGCCACAAAAAAAGAATTAGGTTATTGAGTGGGCATCAAGGAACATGACATTGTGGGGGAACCAAGGGAGGATTGGTTCCCTAGTGAGGGCGAGTTCTGGCGTTTCCCTGAGGAGTAAGGGGTTTCTTTGGACATACTGTCACTGAATGACCGGTGCCCCCAAAATAGAAACAAAGGGGCAAAAGTTGAAACCATTCCCTTTCTTCGGATTCAATGGGTCCACCAGTGCTGCCTAACTGCATTGGTTCAGGATCATTGGATGAAGGAGCTTCCCTTTCCCACTTAGGGTAGGGTCCCCTAGGTTCTAAACTCCTTCTTACACCTTGCCTTTCATTGGCTCTCTGGTCTACCCTAATGACCAGAGCTATGTATTCTGTTAGATTGTCTGGAGGAGCCACTATCTGATTTAGGGTGTCCTTATGCTCTTCCCTTAATCCCTTATAAAACATATTCAGCTTGGCATCATCCAGCCAATTGGTTTAGGCTACTAATCATTTGAAATGGGTGATGTAGGTGAGAAGATCCCGACTGCCTTGTCTGATATCTAAGAGTTCATTGACAGTCAAACATTGTGCAAAAGCCCCCTAGAAACCCAGCATAATCCTGTAGTAAAGGACTGTTACCATCAACATATGCGATAGCCCAAGCAAGAGCTGTCTTTTTGAGGTTAAACAAAAGGTAGGACATTTTGGCCTGATCGGCTGCATAGATCTCGGCTCTGTTAAAAAAATGGATCCTGCATTGGGTCACGAAGGACCTGAATTCTCTAGGGTCTCGCCCATATTTGGAAGGAATGGATGGGAATGGGACACTATGTACAATGTTAGGTGGGGGCAAGGTAGCAGGAGCTAAAATGGGCGTGAATCAGAGCAGGTTGAGGACTAGCATTCACCAAACCTCATAAATTACTGGAGTAAGATTGGTCTTGGTTAACTGTTCTACTGTCCTTTGTAGGGACATCATGGACTACTATAATACAGCATTTTCTTGTCGAGAGGTCACCATCTCTGCTTGGAGTTTAAGCACGGAGGCAGCTAATTCCTTGAGGATTGTTTCCATGGCTCAAGAGGTAGACAAGGTTCTCTCAATCTATCCGTCAAGATTTAGATGGAGTGAAAATCCTCATGAGCCACGGACGATAGAGACTCACCTAACCTCAAAGGAAGGCTTAACATTCACTTATAGGCTAATACAAACGAGGAGCCCTTTCGAGGAGATAGGAGTGCTACTTGACACACCCCCTTCCTTAGATCAATCAAACAAGAGTGCAGCAGCTGCAAAAGGGGGACAACATGTAGATCTTCAAAGGCAATAATAATATGAAGTACGAGAGATCTTTACCTGGGTTACTCTGAGCACGGGCTTACCTTCAGCTAGACTGCACCCAGCGTTGCACCTCGACTGATGAGTAGAGCTCGTGGACTTAGAAGGCAAAAGTAAAGAAAAAATAGAAATACTGGCCTCATCACAAGTTGGGCGGTGTGCTTTATGTGGTGGTAACGCTATTACCGCCACATATAACGTTTCGCCCAATCACGTGTTGGGCAGAAAATGTGAGCTTTAATTCCAGCTTTTTGCAGGAGGTAAAAATCACAGTTTCTGCCTGTTTTCGGCCCAATTACCACTGGTGCTATTAGCACCAGTGGTTATAGCCCCCCCAACCCCATTGGGTCCAATGGGAATGGGGACTTACCAATCCTCCCAGCAACTTGGGGACCCGGCGCTAATTGCCCCGGACCGAGTTGCGGTAACGCACATTGCGTTGGTCGGTATCCAGGCACAGTTAGGGCCAGGATACTGCCCAACTCGTGATGAGGCCCTAAATATCCAAGTTTAACTACCTAGATAAATATAAGTACAAATACAAAGAAGGTTTTAGAAACCTGGATTCCTTTAATGGAGCGTAAGCAGGAAGGACCATTGAGAGAACAGCAACTGTATGCACTGTCTTCCTCTTTGTACTGAGGACCTGGGGTGCGGTGACGCCGTGGGAGTCGTGAGATGCGCACCAGCCACTTAGAGGAAAGAACCTTACAGCGCTGGCACACGTTTCAGTGAATCCAGAAAATGGGTCCCTCACTGGAAGATAGAGCCACAACATGCCTGGGGTGCTGTGTTACCGGGCCCCTAACCTCCAGGGCAACAGGGGAGTATGGCAGGTGGCGAGCAGGAACTCAACTCACCGCCGCTGAATCCTAGCAGCTATCTTTCTCAAACATATGAATTCAATTAAAAGAATAAGATCAATAAGGTAACTGTATAGCAACCATTTCCTTGACATTTATGGTGTGGGAAGTTGATTAAATAGTCAATCACTAACAGCACATATAAACTGGTGATGGTAGTGTAACAACATTTAAACCAATGGTGAAGGACAATGAATAATATCACAATGAGCTAAGCAATTAGAAGTGAGGTGACATTTTTTGCACAAAATACTGTATTACATGTGTCAATAAAAGGTGTTTATTCGGACACAAGAAGGAGAATCTGTTGATTCTAGACTGCATAGGAGATTCATTAGCAATTAAGATCTTTTTTAATAGACAGAGGACGACAATTTTGAGAAGATTGATGAAAAATGCATTTTGATTGTAATAAAATACTAGAACTAACAAGGTTTTTGTGTTCTTATTGTTTTTTTGTTTTTGTCTTCCCTCCCTCTCCCCCGCTTTCCCATTTTTAGTTCATCTCCCCTGGTGCTTGTTTTGAATATAGTTGATGTACTTATCTCTAATCTAGCTAAATTGATGGAATATGTATCATAGGTGTGATATGTGAAAATCATTTATTGTTGTGGATGATGGAATAATATTATAAATGTATGCTTAAAAAAACAATATACAGTTTGAGGAAAACCTGTGAAGGGTTGAAACACGTTTCGGCTGTACTAAGCACAACATGTTTTAATAAATAGCACTTAGTCACACATCCATGAAGTCGAATTTATGAGTCGAATATTTGAGTTACTATGAGTTAGTAGGCTTGAGTGATAAAGTTTGTGGTATTGACACAGTGGTCATTTGGATTAATTAGAATTGTATAATCTTTTGAAAGGATGTTCCCCTCTCACCATTCCTGTTTGTCCTCCCACTCCCTATCCTGCCTCACCCAATGAATATCCGGGGCCACTGTAGTCCATGTTTGCAGATCTAATTTTCACTGAGTCCTTCCTCACCACTTCTCTGCCCCTTTAATACCTTATGTCACGACTCCACCTGTTATGTCACTGCAAATGACAGCACGAGCCAGACAAGGGACTTATAATTCAACATTGTTAACAATGTTATACACTTTTTATTGTTCGGCTCTTGCCTTCAAGTACGGACGCATTGGTGAGTGACTGCACAGGACTGTATGGGTGGATGAGTGGCTGAATAGTACTGTATGGGTGGATGCGTAGATGCATGAGTGGTTGAATAGGACAGCATGGGTGGATGGGTGGAAGAATGAGTGGAAGAATTGGACCATATAAGTGGGTGCTAGGATGGATAGGTAGCTGAAAAGAGCCATATGGTTGGATGCGTGGAAAGATGAGTGGCTGAATAGGACTTGATCAGTGAATGCCTGGAAGGATGAGTGAATGAATAGGACTGATGACGAATAAACTTCTGGGGTACCAGTAGTCCAAGGATGAATATCGGTTTCTTAATCATCAATCAGCCCCACAGCTCTAATCCACCATAAGGGATCCGAACAGATTGGAATAACGAGCAAATTAACCTCCTTGTCCAATGTTGGTAACGTGGATGGAATTGCAGTCTTATCTCCAGAAAGGTTGTGGATCCTTGGTTAGTTGCAACACAGCGAAAATCCCGTCAAGGTTGTATACAAAATATCTACTTTATTTATTTCACAGCAGACAGTTCTATCAACACTATGAAATACAACCCACCTTATAACAGAATGCAGCAGACAGACATTTTCAAAGAAGGAAAACGGATGCCCTCTAGATACTGACAGGAGGGTAGTCAGTATAGTTAATAAACACAACCGTTTAGGGCTCTTGGCTTCAGCATAAAGGGAGCAATGGCTCTTAAAATGTCTGTAGGGACCTTATAGGAAGGACCAGGGGGACAGAACCACAGTGTACCTTGTGTTGTAGGTGTTCTTGGTGCTCGACAGGATTGAGTCAGCTTCAGGGCACTTTGCAGGCTTCTGTAACAGAGTTCAAGACAAGAGTCAGCTGTGGGTATCAGACGGCAAGATGATTCGGCAAGCAAAGCTGGATGGACAGCTGGAGACTGGCCTACACCGCAGCTCAAGATCAGGAATCATTGTCTGAGTGCTGGTCGGCGGTTCTGAAGCACTGGTCGAGATGTCTGTAACGACCGGAGGGGGGGTCTGTACTTCTGCTCTCTATATGGTAGAGGAGAGGCACAGAGGACGCAAGCCAAGATTCTCTATTGTTGATAGCAATGGACGAACAATCAGGGCCGAGCTTCTCAGGAGGTGATGCAGGCTGGTTCTTAAGTACAGTGTAGTCCCCAAGCCCCCACAAAGGAATGTCCACACACTGTATCAGTTAAAACATAGACTTTATATAATTAAGGTTCAAGGTTATATACACACTCACAATAACTCACTGTGTGCTCAGTAAATCTACAATGGGAAATATATCCAGTACTAAGTGGCACCACAATTATTATCAGATTTCATTAAAGTGCATTAACTGTACTCTGGTTAAATGTCACACAAATCACTTAATAAATGTAACCAACAATAAACATAGGCGGAAAGCAGTTGGCTTAGAACAATTGGCAGAATACTGGCCCCTACCACTAAAAATAGCTCTGTGTGGAGATCCCCCCACTTGGGCAACCTGTAAAGTAAAGATATATCACAAGCCCACTCCATATATTGTTCTATAAGTCGTATTTCCTTCTATAATGTTTCTACCACCCCAATGTACCTGGAATACCAGAGTTCGACGACGCGTGATCGACAAATCTTTCTTGAGCGGCTCCCTTTAAAGCAGGAGCCACAGATCATCGAGATCCCTTGAAGAAAGTGAACTCGGCATCGAGGCGGCAGTTTCGGTCCCAGCGGTGCTCGTCGATGACAGAGCAAAGATGTCCTGCAAGGAAGCGGCGTGCGGGGCACCTCAATGTCGATAGTTCAGGACCGCAAGGAGTTTGTGAAGAACTGTGGCCCACTAAGGGCATCAAGTCGTCCGGCGTCTCTATGGTCTTTGGGTGGCGGGAATCCCATCGGTGGATGCTCCTCGGCACGTCGACGGCCTGGTCTTCTCCAGTGGGATAAGGCGGGCGGCAGTGCGGACGAGCGCGTCTGTGAATAAAAAGTGTTAGGCAAATAGCATGTGGCTCCGGTCGTCGATGGCACAGCATCAAGCGGTCCCCTCTTCTGGGCTACACTGCTTCGACGGGCCTCCAGCGGTTATGCGAACCTGCAAACCCTGGTTGATGGTGGTGGACGGAATGTCCAGTGCTTATCTTAGTTCTCCTCGGTGGTCTCCATCTCCGGTCGGCAGCCTGTCCAGGGCGCTTAGGAGAGGTTTAGTGGCGCTTGATGGTCCCTGGGAGCAAGGGAAGAGGGTGCCTTATCAGGTTCTCTCTTGGATCATTCTCAACGGCTTTCAGATTTCGGTGAAGGGAGATAGCAGTCAACTTTCTTCTTCAGGCTCGGCTTCAAGATTAAGCGTCAGTTTCAACTTCAGCTTCTGATTGATTTCTAGCAGTGAGAGGCCCCTAAATATACTAGTTGATCTCCCATTCATTCTGCTGGGTCACACTCGGACAACCAATCACTCACAAGGGCATTCATCTGTAAGTCAGCCAATCAGGCATATAGTGCATTCAGGCTATTCTCCTCCCTCTCAGACACTCACAACAAGGAATGTGTATTGGGACAAGTAGCCAGTCATTCAACACTATCCACTGCATTCATACCAGTTTCGGGCAGGGCTGTCTCAGTCATTGTGTCAAACACCAGAAACCAGACATCCACAACAAGAAGTGCATATTGGTCACCCACTCTATTCACCCAGGTACCACCCACAGGGTGTACCCACAACATACAGTTACTGGGAAGGCTCCAGCCAGTCTGGCCTGGACTTCACAACAACACCATATATGGAACTTCCACCCAACAGCCAGTCAGGGGGAAGCGACAGAGTCATGCCTTCCCAGGACTTTGGGAAAACAAGGTAACAGGCAATAGAAAGCAAGAGGCCACAGGGGCCATCTTGTTTCCTATCAGGAATCAACTGATTCCAATGGCAGGACCTGGGTATCCCAAAATGGAGGATACTCAGAGCACCTGTCAAATTCAGCATGGAGCTGCCACCAGCCCTTACCCTGCTCTGTGGGCCACACACAGGTGCCCAAAAACATACACTAGGGGCAAAGGGTTGTAACCCCTCCCATCGGTGCCATAAGGGTATCCCATGGGTCTGTACACCAAACCAAAAACAGGAAGAGCTGCACTGACAGGAGTCCCACATGGACGCCTCGGCAGAAAACAATACAGAACACAAATGAAAAAGGACAACAGGTCAAGGACAGGGAGGCCCTGTCCCTCCAATGCATTTCCAGCATCACAATGTCTCAGTTGTTTTTAAGCGACTGTGACTTGACAACAGTCAGCAGTGCAGTCTGTTGCAGCTTGTGGAACCTGAATGGCACAAAAATGTCCTTTAGGGCAGATGCTCATGTCGTCCTTTAAGGTGGATGGCCCAAGCCTAAGGAGTGTGAAGCAGGCAGGTGTCTTATCTGTTGCGTTTGGTTCAGAGACCTTCTTGTGCTTCCTACATAGGAAGCTGGCTGCAGAGCCTAGCAGGGCACGCTGTGTGCTGGCTGGGTACGGGTTCTGGAGCAGATAGAGGGTCCTCTGAGGTCTTTATCTCCCTTTGTTCCCTGGGAGATGTTTAGGGGAGTGATCTTGCTTCTCTCTTTGGAGGTCCTGACCTTCCTTTACTGGCAGAAGATGTAAGGCAAACTGTATCTTCAGACAGGGTCGAGTGTTCACCTTGTTACTCCTTGCAAAGTCTTCAGATGATCTGACAAAAGAGAAGCTCAGCCCTCTTTTAAATCCCAGTGGGCCACAGTGATTGGGGTAGGCTATGCCTACCTTACTGAACCAATCCTGAAGTCCATACCAACAATCCCATGTATGCATGAGGTCTTAACCAGAGTTCTTTGCAACATGAAAGGTAATGGAGTGAAAATGTGTGATACTAAGTCCAACCCATCTTCCTGTCTGTTGTTGATCAAAAATTCTCTCTGGTTAATGGATCTCTATGTGGTGGCCACATCTAATCCCTGTAGGGATATGGCCCAAGCAAAAGCGTAGGGTTCTCCCTTTGCATGGCCACTAATCAACAACGAGGCCGGTGGTCTTTTTGGATAGTAAAGTGTGACCCAAAGATGCAGGGTTTCAGCTTCTTTACTAACATCATGACCATGTAAGCCTCTGTTTTAATGATAACCCAGTTCCTTTTCCTTTTTGTCAATCATCTGCCAACACTTTGGTCTACCACTTGAGAGTTCAGCTGCTCTAATGCTGCTCCAATCCCAAAATCACAGACACCCACCGTACAGATGGTTGAATTCCTGACAGGACTGGATGGGTGGATGCATGGAAGAATGAGGAGATTAATAGGGATGGATATGTGAAAGAATGAGTGCCTAAAAATGGAAGACCTACAGTCAAATGAAAGGTCTGAAATCATTCTAAAATTTGTTGTACCTTAAAGTCAGGAAACCCCCTTTTTAAAAATGGCCTTTTGAAAGCTCAATAATTAATCAGACCACGCAGAACAGCAGATTGAAGATGGAAAAGTACCTAACTAGATACAGACTAGATACAGGGAGTTTAGTTAATGAATGAAGTAATCAAAAACAAAATGGTCCATCAGCAAACTGACCAAAAGCAAAATGCACATTGGAGCAAAGTAAATGGTCCAGGGCAAGACAAAGGACTGCCATTTGATTCCAAAGACTATTTTATGAATAAACTTTAAATACTTTTTATCTCTGCAGCAAGCATTTGTAAAAATGTGAAAGTGTTACATTTTAAATATAATGTTATGGGCTTTCATTGAAGACATGGTAGAATTCACTGAATTCACTGACACTTTGGGGACAGAAATGGCAAAGTATTGCAGATTACAATAAAAGCATCCATGTTGCAAACGCAAAGTTTTGTACATACATCCCTTATAATCACCCACGCCCATGTATAAAGTTATGGAATTTTAGGCTGAATATTTCACACTGAAAATGACCAAAAAAGTATAAAAGGACAAAACAATGTCTCACAGATTGCAGGATTGGATGGCTGTGCCCTACATAAAATATGTAACCTGATTATGTCCTTTATTAAGGCTGCCACAACTGTACAAATGTGTAATTTTGTATGACAGATTTTTGGCAAAAAGGTCTGTGGGAAGTCTTTTTACATCATAAAATGCAACCTCCTGAACTGAGTCACATCCCAGGGGAGGCAACTAACATTGATTGTCCAACCCAGTGGTTTAGAGGCATGCTTAGCTAAGCCGGGCCAGCAATATAGTCTATGATGTCACTATGCATTATAAATAAGAGTCCCTGACAAGAGTCTAGACACAAACTCTTCCTGTCGTTCCTGCGCTGCGTTCCTGTCCATCCATCCAGATTCCAGATCCCAACTACAAGGCCAAAGCATTGCTGACCCTACTCCAGGGCCCACTGCAAAACTCAAGCAGTGCTGATCCTATTCCTAGAAAGGCCTCAATTCTGAAATCCCACTAAAATTCCCAAATAACCAAAGGGGAAAGCTGTGGTGTTTTTGGGAAGCATCCTGATACCACTAACTGCATGCTCGCTGCAATCCTGCCATCCGGTAACCAGAACTGCCCAGCTGTTTGTCAGGCGCGCTGCTGTGCAGTGACCAGAACTTTAGACGGTCCAAAAATCTGAAAACTAAAAAGTGGACTGTCAATATAATCACCACCCCATAGAAACCCATCGCATATCTTGTCTTTGGGCCTCATTACGACCCAGGCAGTAAGGGAATACTGGTACCAGTAAGGGCACTGGTGCCGGTAATTCCTTACCGCCCTATTCTGAGGTCCAGTTCTAAGCCTACAGGTTAGTGTTTTTCAGGAGCACCCTACGTTTCAAAAGTGGGGTCAGTCCCTCATCAAAACATCAACAGGCCCAATCCTGCTTCCCCGCATTTTCAGAAAAGGAGGAAATCTATGGCACATTTAAGTTGGGCAAGTTTATCTTTATCTGAGCAATTAGCGATACCGTTATTAGTGCCTTCCCCATTCCCATTGAGCCCTACGGGGGCTCAAATGGGAATGGGGAAAGGCCATGGTGAATGGGGAATTACCGCCCCCACCAACCTTGGAATGGGGCGGTAATTGCTCCATTCACCATGGCAGAATCAGTAAGGTTTTGGAGGCAACCATGGCACAAATAGCGCCATGGTTACCGCCTGGGTCGTAATGAGGCCCTTTGTCCTTATCCCACTCTTTAAGCCATCCTATCCTTATCCTGGTAACTTGTAAACTGTCAGAACTATCTGTGCCACCCTGCCACCCTGCTCTTGATTTCTAGTGCGAGTGCTATCTCTTTAGTAATTTTGTCTTGTGTAATCATAAGCCATTAGTCCTCTTTCGAGTGATCAGACTGATTTTCGGGGTCGTTGGGCACTGGGGAGACGGGGTTGAAGTTGCAAATCAACCCTGGCTCTTACTGTGTCCATCTTTGGTGGCCTAGCCTGAATACTCTAGTGTGAAGTAAAACTGTTCTTGTCACAACCGATTTCCTGTCCTATTTCACAGCTCCATTTTAATCAAAGAGCACCTTTCATATTTATTTATTTCATTTGCATTTTTAAAGCCCTCACACAGCCCGTAGGCATCGAGGATACATCTCTATTCCAAATCTGTGTATTTCACCCGTTTTCTATTTAAAACCGTTTGGGTAATTTCAGGCAGAAATTGCAAAGTTTCCAACGTGACATTTTGCTGCAATCTGTTTTAAACTGTCCACTCATTGTTGAACTGTATGCTTTCTGTAATCTATTCTTTGTGATGGTTAGTGTCTTTGTACTGTTGCTTTAGTGAGGAATTATATTTGTTTCAATGTTTTTTTTAACACACATTCATTATTTATTTGTCCATTTTCGAGTGTTATTTCATAACATTCCAAGGGGTTTAAAATTAGTTTTTCTTTCTTATTTGGGGAGGGAAGGTCAGATTTGGATTAATTTTCCTAGCTCTCATTCCTGATTACCTGCTGCTTATTTTTATCCATTCAGAGTTTATTATTTGTGGGTTGAGGGAACATTGCAGAGGGAAATTCTAACTTGGGTGCTATCTTTCATAAATCAAAAAATGCTCCTATTCCGCTGTGCTGTCTATATGTTCCACTAGAAGGTTAAACCCAGTGCATTGCTCACATTCTCATTGTAATTATCATCCCATTGGTGATTGCTGCCCCATATTACAAATTGTATGATTTCTTTTGAATTTTTAAAAAAAAATAAACAAATATTGTATTTTACCAACCAGCCTGGTTCATGGTCCATTTTGACCCGGGGTATTTGAAAAGGGGGTGCGATATGATTGGTGTACCAGCTCAATATTGAACATATATATATATATATATATATATATATATATATATATATATATATATACGTATATATATATATATATATATATATATATATAGAGAGAGAGAGATAAGCATTTCAGTCGTGCGCTGCATACTACGCTGAGATCAAGGTGTGTGTCGCCTGATTGAAATCCTTAACAGTGTGTGTAAGTAACCATAGGCAACATACTACAACACCTCCAAGCTCAGTAGAAACCAGATATTTTCAGATAGCCAATACAGTGTAAAGAATCGTATTAGTCTACCGCAAATTTCAGTAGAATTTGGGACCTTATGATGGGAGAACAGGAATACATGCAAAGGCACAAATGAATCCAGTATAGTAGGCTTTATTCACAAAGCAATACGATATCTAAAATAAATAACATTTTCAGGAGCACCCTACGTTTCAAAAGTGGGGTCAGTCCCTCATCAAAACATCAACAGGCCCAATCCTGCTTCCCCGCATTTTCAGAAAAGGAGGAAATCGATGGCACATTTAAGTTGGGCAAGTTTATCTTAGACACATCATGCTGCTAGTGCCTGCCTCAGCACATATTTCTGCAATGCTACCTGGGAAGGAAAGTCTTCCCACAACTGAAAGTTGTTTATAAGAGAGAGTGAGAGAACTACCTTTCCCTTGGTGCATTGTGAATTGTTCCTGATGATGTGTGAAACAATATGAAAATACATTTTCAGTTAACGTTGGTGATTCTTGAAGATTGAAACTATACCTATTGTTGATCGTACCGTGATTTCTGCACCAATGTATACCAATCAGAGTGAGGAATGCATACAAATTAAGGAAAACATATTAATTTACTAAGAACAGGGACACACATCATGCTTATAAAAGCATAATTCATGAATCTAGAGAAAGCTACCATCCTCCCTACAAAATGGCTGCAGGGAGAGTGCAGCTATGAGCGGGATGCACTCATCATGCTTGACAGAGCAACTGAAGTCCCTCTAAATATGTACCTGCAAAAGCTCTGGCAGAGAGCAGGTATTCTCTCGTCAGAACTAATACACCTAAATCGGTGGCCAATAAGCATGTCACACTCACTATGTAAATTAATGTAACAAGGTCTTGTATAGCACACCTGTCATAAACCACCAAAGTATCTTATGAAAAGGCTACGGTAACCAAAAGGATACAATTGATAGGGGTCTTCCGGATCCTTGAATTCACACAATTTGATAGTAGTGATGTCAATTTAGACCTTCCAAATGATACAACTCTCTGACTAGTAAAACAGGCAGAGAGAAGGATCACTGGAAAGGACGTGGGAGATTAATAGGAAGGCAGCCTAGGAAAAAAATAAGCATCATGAGAAACTATCTCAACTAATCTCTCTGATAGAATGGCAATAACACTAATTCCAACACTAACCTGTAGGCTTAGAACTGGAGTATCCACCAAAGTCTATGAAGAAATCCATGAAAAGAACCATCGACAAAGGAGGGAAGGTTACTAAGGGAGACATATCCCGAACGGCACAAGGCTCACGCTAGATACCGGGTTGGTGCACCACAGGATAGCGTTCATAGTTCTGTGCACGGTCACCTTCAAATAAAGTAGTAGAAAAACCTTCCTTTCCCACAAAGGCAGAACAAAATTGAAATGAGTCCACCTGTTATTTGCTCACAGGTTCAAACCAACCACGTGCTGGATACACGCGAACCAAGTACACGCAGCCGGGCCAGCCGCGCTTGAAGAGTTCCAGCGTCCGCGTGGGATTTTACACGCGAACCAAGTACACGCAGCCAGAACAGCCGTGCTTGAAGAGTTCCAGCATCCGTGTGGGATTTTACACACAAACCAAGTACACGCAGCCAGGCCAGCCGCGATTGAAGAGTTTGAGCGTCCGCGTGGGATTTTACACGCAAACCAAGTACACGCAGCCAGGACAGCCGCACTTGAAGAGATCCAGTGTCCGTGTGGGATTTTACACGCGAACCAAGTACACGCAGCCAGGCCAGCCGCGCTTGAAGAGTTCCAGCGTCCGCGTGGGATTTTACACGTGAACCAAGTACATGCAGCCAGGACAGCCGCGCTTGAAGAGTTCCAGCGTCCGCGTGGGATTTTACACGCGAACCAAGTACACGCAGCAAGGCCAGCCACGCTTGAAGAGTTCCAGCGTCCGCGTGGGATTTTACACGCGAACCAAGTACACGCAGCCAGGCCAGCCGCGCTTGAAGAGTTCCAGCGTCCGCGTGGGATTTTACACGCGAACCAAGTACACGCAGCCAGGACAGCCGCGCTTGAAGAGTTCCAGTGTCCGTGTGGGATTTTACACGCGAACCAAGTACACGCAGCCAGGCCAGCAGCGCTTGAAGAGTTCCAGCGTCAGCGTGGGATTTTACATGCGAACCAAGTACATGCAGCCAGGACAGCCGCGATTGAAGAGTTTGAGCGTCCGCGTGGGATTTTACACGCAAACCAAGTACACGCAGCCAGGACAGCCGCACTTGAAGAGATCCAGTGTCCGTGTGGGATTTTACACGCGAACCAAGAACACGCAGCCAGGCCAGCCGCGCTTGAAGAGTTCCAGCGTCCGCGTGGGATTTTACACGCGAACCAAGTACACGCAGCCAGGACAGCCGCGCTTGAAGAGTTCCAGTGTCCGTGTGGGATTTTACACGCGAACCAAGTACACGCAGCCAGGCCAGCCGCGCTTGAAGAGTTCCAGCGTCCGCATGGGATTTTACACGCGAACCAAGTACACGCAGCCAGGCCAGCAGCGCTTGAAGAGTTCCAGCGTCCGCGTGGGATTTTACACGCGAACCAAGTACATGCAGCCAGGACAGCCGCGATTGAAGAGTTTGAGCGTCCGCGTGGGATTTTACACGCAAACCAAGTACACGCAGCCAGGACAGCCGCACTTGAAGAGATCCAGTGTCCGTGTGGGATTTTACACGCGAACCAAGTACACGCAGCCAGGCCAGCCGCGCTTGAAGAGTTCCAGCGTCCGCGTGGGATTTTACACGCAAACCAAGTACACGCAGCCAGGACAGCCGCACTTGAAGAGATCCAGTGTCCGTGTGGGATTTTACACGCGAACCAAGAACACGCAGCCAGGCCAGCCGCGCTTGAAGAGTTCCAGCGTCCGCGTGGGATTTTACACGCGAACCAAGTACACGCAGCCAGGACAGCCGCGCTTGAAGAGTTCCAGTGTCCGTGTGGGATTTTACACGCGAACCAAGTACACGCAGCCAGGCCAGCCGCGCTTGAAGAGTTCCAGCGTCCGCATGGGATTTTACACGCGAACCAAGTACACGCAGCCAGGCCAGCAGCGCTTGAAGAGTTCCAGCGTCCGCGTGGGATTTTACACGCGAACCAAGTACATGCAGCCAGGACAGCCGCGATTGAAGAGTTTGAGCGTCCGCGTGGGATTTTACACGCAAACCAAGTACACGCAGCCAGGACAGCCGCACTTGAAGAGATCCAGTGTCCGTGTGGGATTTTACACGCGAACCAAGTACACGCAGCCAGGCCAGCCGCGCTTGAAGAGTTCCAGCGTCCGCGTGGGATTTTACACGTGAACCAAGTACATGCAGCCAGGACAGCCGCGCTTGAAGAGTTCCAGCGTCCGCGTGGGATTTTACACGCGAACCAAGTACACGCAGCAAGGCCAGCCACGCTTGAAGAGTTCCAGCGTCCGCGTGGGATTTTACACGCGAACCAAGTACACGCAGCCAGGCCAGCCGCGCTTGAAGAGTTCCAGCGTCCGCGTGGGATTTTACACGCGAACCAAGTACACGCAGCCAGGACAGCCGCGCTTGAAGAGTTCCAGTGTCCGTGTGGGATTTTACACGCGAACCAAGTACACGCAGCCAGGCCAGCAGCGCTTGAAGAGTTCCAGCGTCCGCGTGGGATTTTACACGCGAACCAAGTACATGCAGCCAGGACAGCCGCGCTTGAAGAGTTCCAGCGTCCGCGTGGGATTTTACACATGAACCAAGTACACGCAGCCAGGCCAGCCGCGCTTGAAGAGTTCCAGCGTCCGCGTAGGATTTTACACGCGAACCAAGTACACGCAGCCAGGCCAGCCACGCTTGAAGAGTTCCAGCGTCCGTGTGGGATTTTACACGCGAACCAAGTACACGCAGCCAGGTCAGCTTACATGCGGACAGGAAAACAGCATGCGAATGGAACAGGGACCTGCGTGTGAGAAGACACGCTAACAAAACCTGCTGAAGGCAGATACAGGAGTTCGCGTGTGAAGGAAACACGTCGATGAATGCCAAGGAAGCAACTGATGGGATGCGAAGACGCAGATGAAGAGTTCAGCTACCAAGATGCCAAAATGTTCAATCAGAAGCAGCGAGCCACGTATCCGCGCTGCTTATGAACGTTCTGCCGTGACACACGTGACTATCCTGAATCACGTGAATTCAGCAACGTGAATAATGCAGACGTCGTTTTCCTGGTAGTACATCAAACAACCTCCATCTCGAATAAAACGGTCTAGCAGTTCTATGAGCATAACCCGTTCTGCGTACAGACGGAGGTCCAGATCCAGAGGTAAAATCTCCAGCATGCATCACACACCCCTTCCATTTTGGCAGCTTCACTGCACATGACTTTGCAAGTAAAGTGGAGGAAGGGGCTGAGACAGAGTCAGGTGGGAAACTGGTGGCGTTGATAAGTGAACACTGGAAGAATTTTAGTCCTGAATACCAGTCTGGTTCTACGTGGTTTGCAGTGGTGACAATTAGGTATATGTTTTTTGTTTTTCTTTACAATGAACACAACGATTACATGATAGCACTTGGACAACAGGAGAGCTCCTGGTTTGGAGGGAGAAGGTGCTATGCGATAGGGTGGAAACAGTAGGGTGTTGTGATAATCAGGAGTGAGAAAAGTGTGAAAATAAAATACATCATATACATTAAAATGAATAGAGAGCAAAAGATGACAATATGTATTTATACAAAAAACGGTCTCAGATTTTTAAAAAAAGAATTACGTATTCAGACATAAATGGTTTTCTTACTAATCTGCTTGACCATGTCCATTGCTGAAACAACAAACATGTTTCCAGAGCTGGTGCTGCTCACTTGTAGCAATTCATCCAAAAGATCTATTGTGCACAAGAGATGCGGCCCTGTGTCAAGTTTGACTGCATACTGTTAGACATGTATTATCTTCGGCCATGTTAGAAATCAGCATCCATGGATAACTGAAGAGCAATCCTATTCCTTTGGACCAGAGGGGCAAGATGGGTGTTAATGAAGCTGTGGCTCGGGGGAGAGGCGTAGGTGGCGGTAGGTGCTTTAGTGGCTTGAATCGCTTCATTATTCCCAAAGTAATAGTTTGCACGTGCAGGCACATGGTGTTTGCGAATTTTAAATCGGCAAGCATGAAAAGAAATAACTGGAGGGCGGATCCCCACTAAAGCAATAAGCATTTTAATGGGGAACTGTCAGGCTCTTTTGCACAGTGAAGAGCAGTGGCTCTTTAAAACAATAAACCGCAAGGGAAGCGTTAAGCCTAATTCAAACAGGCCCAAGTTATCAACGTTCCCTCCAATGGTGGTTTATTTTTCATAAAATGTTCAAGGTGATAGGCATTCTTTGCGAAAGAAAATGGGTGCTCGTTGTAGGAGTTTTAAACTTTGCAAGCTACTTGGTGGTAAGGCAGGGACTGAGAAACCCACAGTCAAATATGCCTCAGGCCTTTATTTCAAGCAGTACAACTACCATGTTATGATGAAAGCCATGTGTCAGTGGTTGGGAGGAGAGAGTGAGGTATTACAATGGCACAGAGATGTATACCGTGCTTACAAAAGATTCACTGAGGGTCTAGCTGCTGGCAAACCACAGTATTGCTATGCTGGTATCAAAGCATATCTCCCATTTAAAGCAATGTAATGTTACTGCCAAAATTACACAATACTCGGACAATCCCAGAGTCTGAGAAGCCAACCGATGAAGAACTCAATGCATGCCAGAAACACTGCAGAAGGCAGCAGCATTTGGGAAGCTGATGTGTGTACGTTTTCAGCATTGAAGCCACGAAATATCTGTTGTGCACCCATTTAGAGATGTAAGATAGACGTACACCTATAACACGACATACTATACACATGCTTTGGGTATGTACGGTTCACAAAACAAAGCAGAGGTGTACATTATGCAAAAAATTCATTCAACTATGCAAAGGAAAAACGCATTTGTGTGCATAATTTATTGTATCAATGTGTAGACTACATACTTGCCAACCCTCCCAATTTAGGTGGGATAATCCGGATTTTTGGGTGAAAAATATTGCTATTTTACACGGCCTCCCGCGTAAAATAACTGTAGCCCCAATGCATTGCTATGGGGAAATATACGTCTCCCAATTTCCCTGTAGAAATCTCCCTCCCAGGTGCGTCTGAACGTTGGCATGTATGAGAGTATGCACGCATAAGTAACTATTTATTTATTTATTTATTTTATACGGTTTGTTACAAACATTTAAAATACAACTTATCACAATGAGTACATGTTTTTCAGACGTCAAAATAAAATCATGTCACAGTGCATAATTACTAAAAGCCATCATCAAACGGATAAAACAGAAAAGAATTAAAATCAAATAAGAAAAATATATAAAGAAAGAAAGAAAGAGGCGAACAATGTAAAATGTGTATACTTATGTCCAATAAGTTCTATTAGGTATGTTACAAGACATAGTGACACTAAAAGTAATCTACATGATACTCGTTACTTTTTGCACATTGTCATTATCCATAGAGATTCGGTTAAGAATTACTTCTAAGAAGAACGTCAAGGCGATTGTTAGTTTTCGATCTGTTTTGTCAAAAAGAACTTGCTACCAGTCATCCGCACTTTAACTTGGCCTCGCTGTCATAAGACTTCCAGGATGTTTCGTTTGCTCCATACGGAGCGCTGTGCATGAAAGCGTAAGGTGTTTGAGCGTTTCATCATGTAAGTTGCACAGTCTACAGATCTTTTATGAGATCATCATCATTCGACCAATGGCTTGTTAAGTAACTAATGGCAGTGAAAAAGTGGACCTAGCCAGTGCAGTGGCAACAGTGTACTCAATGGAAGACAGTTCACATGATGTTGCCTGTCGACACATAAAGGGGTGAACTCCATCGCTGGCTTGCGGATCAATAAACAGAAGCACGTGGTGTGCTTCTTTGTTGCATGGTAGTGAAGTGCTACCAGCTGTAACTCATGCAGATTTTTAAAGGAATATATGTAAGAATAGTAATGCGGATGCTGTTATTTCCTAATATGGGGACTGTGTGCCCATAGAAAAAGATTTGTTTGCGTGTTCATGGAAGAGATGTATATATTTTCCCTTTTTGCACTTGGTCATATATAAGTGCTCAAGGCAGGACTTGCAGCAAGAATCTCTGGCAAATGTTGGTTGATGCGGTGAATCATGTACATTTCTGCAAATTGAGACATGTAACATGTCGGCATGAAATCTATGGAGTGGTTCAAGCCTGCAGTTTCCGAGGGCGTTCAACCTACCAGCGCTTTGAGATCATACCAATGATACATAATACGCTATATAAATGCCAAGTAACAATGCCAAGTCCACTGTCCCTCTTCCTTGGAGCAGGAGCTCCTCCCGACCCTGCAGGAGCAGTGGTCCCGCTTGCTGCAGTCATCCTGAATTGCCTACGAATTTCTGGAAAGCATCTCGGCACTCGAGCGAGAATCACATTTCTCGCTGCTAATTCTGCCTATTGAGATGCCCTGATGCAAGAATATATTTGCAGCCTCTATGCTGTCTATTTCAGGGGAGGCCGAAAAGCTGACTGGGTCCTACGGTGGAGTGCTGAGGGCCATCCTTGAGATAGGAGTGACCAGACCCCTGTCCTATCTTTCTAGAGGGTCCTGCAATGCAGCTGGCTGTCCTGAATTATAAACACAGGTTTTCTATGTAAATAGAAATTAACCCTTTGCAACCAAAAGGTAGGGGAATCTGCTTGCATTAAATCATTTCCCTTTATATTGGCGAGGCATGTGGGGGTGTGAAAAACTGTGTCGATCCTTAGCCTATTTAACTAAAAATATTAATTTAATTTATTTCCTTTGGCAATACTCTATTGGGTGATTTTTGTTCAAATTCAAAATTAACAAAGCTCACTTCCCAGTGTGTGCTAAAAAACTACAGCCAATAATTTAATTTGGAAATCTGTTTTGTCCTGTTGACCCTGACTTCTTTAAGGAAGAGGGGTGTCTTTGTTCTTAAATCAGTCCAATCTTTTTGTCCAACTTTCCCCAACTCAGGCCTTTCATTGGAGGGGGGTCAGAAATCCAAAATTCTTCAATCATCCTAATTTTTCTGGCAAAATTCCCCAGACCAACATAGCAGGGAAAGGTCTGAAAAACAAACTGCTAAATCACCCTGTGTGTGTTTTAAAGCATAGTTGTGGGTGAAATAATAATTGCCATATGCATCTGCCCAAATTTGTAAAGCTAGACTGCTAGCCTTTTAAGCATGCAGGAAAATCAAAATTGCACAGCGCTACATTTGTAATTGTTTGTGTTCAATGACCAGCGCTGATTATTTCTTTAATTGAATTTGAGATAAAGTACTGCACTTTATGTGTTTCCCCAATTAATATGTGTGATTTATCGTGTATCAAGAAGTTAATTGTGAGACACAAAGAAGGTAGCGGGTGTAGTTTGTGTGATTTTTCTTAACATCTAATTCAAATAAACATAAATATATTTCCTGTAAACTAGGCCAGGTCCTTGGCTCATTGGCAGCTCAGGGGGAGGGATCCAAATGGTGTTAGATGGATTGGAGGTAGGGCTGAATAAAAGAATCCATTAATATGTTTGTTGCGTGACACCTTGAGTGGGGAGCAAAGGAACTCCCCATCTTGACGGTGGCCACTCAATAAACCGTTACAGGAGCAGCCTCTCTCATAAATGCATTAGCGATGCTAGGCATGAACCAGCATGTGAACTCTGCCACCTACAGAGTAGGCAATATTCTCGATTGGTTCCTGACATACAACACCAAGATCAGTCCCATTGTGACTACTCCTTATCACCACCTCACCACCTTTGATCTAATACTTCCATTGAGCCTAACTCGTTTGGCAGTACCCCTTGAGACTTCAGGATGTCCAGGCATTCCTCCTATGGACCCATGAAGATCCCTTCTCTGGATGTCAGGCACACACAACTGGCTTCCAGGACACTTCGGTTGAAGAGCAGCAGTTTCACGATTTTCCCTCGTAGCTACGGGAACAGGTTGTCTATCCAGGTGCTCTCTGGTCATGTCTTTGAATCAGCATGGCACCTTTCTGATTTGATGATGGGCTGCAGCCACAGACTTCTTCCTCAAGCTGGATTCCAGGATGCAAGCTTAAGATGACTTCAGCTTCCACTTCAGGTTTCTTGTTTCACCACTGCTGATAGTTTTTAAAAATAATTTACATTATTAAACAAATCTTCACTTAATAAAACATTACTGTAGAAAGGCAGGTAATAATTAGAACATAGGCAGATGCTTTCTTTAGTATATGAATGCAATACTGTGTGCGGATCCCCCCAGCTGGGCAAAGGCCAAAGTTACTGTGATGAGGAAAAGCATCTTTCATCGTTAGGATTCATCCAGGGGTCCTAGATTAATTGCCTGTGCGGCTTGCTTCAAGAAAGCAATCAAGACTCACAATAAAGGAGTGGACTAGTCTTCCCTCTTAGATGGCTCTTCTGGCTTTTGTCTGTTCTGTACATGTTTTCTGTTTCTATGGGCCCTGTGACTCCTCAGGCCGTGTTGGCGCGTTATAAGCAATAAAGTAAAGTACAGTACAAAGCAGTCACGTTTAACACATCAACTGGCAGCTAAGCTACACATATCTGGTGGCACGTGCTGCTTGTGCAGCAAATCGGCAAACCAACTTGAATTACAACTCACCAGCAGAGAGAGAACCCAAAAACCATACTTCTCTTGTCACGCTCCCACAACCTGGACCTCGATCACTGTATCAACTTGGAATGCCCCCACAGTTCTCCAATTCCACCAATTCTCTCAAAAAGTCATTTTTACAACACCTTACCATAGACTAATCCTGTTGGTCGTATAGACGCATATATGGTACTAGGGGACTGTAGTGTGGGTAGTGAAGTGGGGGTTGTGTAGTGCAGCCCAAATACTGTCTACCCACACCCTGTACGGCGCTCCACTGCCTTTGAGCTCTGTCTGCACTTTAAACATTATAGTAAATAAATAAACGAGCAGGCATAAATAACGCATAGGCAGAGACAGAAATGATCAGGTTTGCCCTTTTTTACAATGTGATATATTTTTCATTATTACCACGAATAATAGGACCAACTGCAAACACAGTGTAGATGCTGAAAACAGAATGATCTGAGTTCAATATTGAACACACATTATGACACGGAGATCATTTGTGTTGTATGCGATAACTAAATGAGCACAGCTGTACTATGCATTTGCTTCTCAGATGCTCATTCAAGCATACAGTAATCAAGAGATGGATGCAGAAATTGTATACTCCAGTTAAATCATGACAATAACTTTTTCTGTGTCTCCTCATAATTCAGCCTCATTGTATGGTGAAAACATATTATATTTTAATAGGTTTTAAAAAGTCCCCTGAATAGGAGTTGGGATCATGTGGGATATTCACGAATTGGGGTAGAAAGAAAATACTAAATAGGGTATGATACCCGATATTTACCCAATGCAATATTTTCTATGTACCTCTGCAGTAAAATTAGGTGACATTTTAAAAACAAGCAGAATTTAAAATATCAAGTTTTGTACTTTTCCCCAAGCATCTGGGAACATAGCATTGTAAGCGGCTATGTACGTACATCTGTGATATCAACTAAACTGCGTTTGCTAATACTGCGTTTAAATAGCTATTAGCTCGGCTGGACTGCAAGCAGTCGAATATTCTGAAGTGCAATCAACAACACACATAGAAGTTCAAATCATGTATTGCCCCAAATGGATTGGACGTAGACTAAGTTAGGCTTCAGGAAAAGCATGCTATAGGAAGGGATGTGAATGCAATTTCTGAAGGCGAAATCATGTGTGGCATGAAGGCCAAGCATTTAAGCGGTTCCATTTAAATTGAAGTTTGGGTTGATACGAGTCTATTAGCCAGCTCTATGTAAGTTTGAATATTATTTATTCAGGTGAAAGAGCAGCACCACTTAGATTTCATGCCGACTTGCTCCTGCTGCTACTCCAATGCTTTAATCCTTGGCCTGACCTTTGCACAGGAAGTATTGTTTTCTTTCACACTGTACAGTTAAAGCAAGAAGAAACAGACTGTTCCACAGCTGTGCCGGGTGATAACATCAATACACATTCTGACAGAGCATCATTGTCAAGTGGATGCATAATGTCACGTGGCAATCATTCACGTCAATCACTTGGGGTTTTGGGAAAACAAATGTTGAGCGAACGAGGGGTTTATTAAAAGTACTTTTCCTTCTACCTCTCAACACCACGTGACTCCAATTCTATGCTCCATTCAATGATTATCTTTTGACTCCAGAATGACTCTGTGTTTCATGCAGCGGGGGTGAGGGGGGGGAATGGCACTGCGGAAAAATGACAGGAGCCCTTATGTTGTGGGTTACTGGGAGAACTGCCTGAAGGCGGGAAGACCACCCCCTATTATTTGCTAGATGACGTGGCCATCTGTGTGAAGGCATTGTCACTGATACTTGCAGGTCCCTCTGCTCTCTCCAGCAAATAGTTGCTCAGCCTCTCGGGAGGCCGGCGATCCTGCTGGCAGGGCTATCTTGCTGGTCCTGATGCCGGGACCAGGTGGTCTGGGGACCCAAGGCTGAGTGCCTCAGCAGCAACTTCGTCTCCCAGAGGACACCCACTGTCATCCTGGCCTTGGGAGACAACGGGCTGTCCTCAGTCACGTCTGGCTGCTCAGGGCGTCCTGAAGGTGGCAGAACCAGCTGCTGATCCGGGTGAGCGATTCTCTTCCCCGGGTCGCGTGACCATGGTCCCCTGTCAGCCTGCCACAGTCCATAGGATCTGATCATGTGTCAGGCACAGCTTGTGCCTGGGGTTTCTCATTCTGGCGAGCACTCAGTCTCCGACCTCCAGCGGATGGGCCACCAGCCCCCGTCAAGCAGACTCCATGGCATTGGAATGCTCGTGCCTTGCCTGAACTGAACTTCAGAGTCTACAACATTGACCCACCTGGATTTGTGTTCGGGAATGGTTGACTTGACCTTCCTGCCGAAGAGTGCTTTGACTGGTGAGATGCCCATGGTCGAGTGGGGTGTGGTCTAATACGCCAGCAGGAAGTCCATGAGAGCAGGTTCAAGGGGCTGCCCTTCTTTTGGGGCATTACGGAACACCTTGTTGAGGGTCTGCATAAACCTCTCAACATCCCCATTAGCTCGGGGCCAGCACAGAGTGATGCGACAGTGTTCCACAGTGTTCCACCCCGTAGGACGACAAGAATATGGCCATCTCCCCGCTTTGGAAGGGAACCCATTGGCTGACTGCACTGACTCAGGGAACCCAAAAGTTGCAAACACATCCTTTAGCACATGGACTGGTACTGGGCAGCCCATGAAACCTTTGTGAGTCTCTCGTTGGATACTGCAGCTATGTCAACCCTCACTCCTGGATGCTGGCAGTAATGCCCTGGATGCAGCTTGGCCGTCTTTGTCATCTTCCTGGTCTGCATCCCCCATGATGGCATGGATCACCTAGCCCTGGGTGACAGTTCTATGAGAAGACTGGAAATGCATGACTGTGGGGACGAGACAGCTTCTCCACGGCCACACAAGTACCCATTCTGTGTTGTGGTAGTGGGCCGCTAGCCATGACGTGAGCCAGGGCAGGCTTTTCTCTGGCCCTCAGGTCAGCCCCACCCACCAGCAGCATGAGCAACCTGGATCAGGGCTGCTTGCTCGAAAGGCGCTCCGAAAAATCATCTCTGATAGGGCGCAGACAGCCCTGCTCAACTTCCTGGCGTACATGCACCCCGGTGTGATGGAGATGAAGCATGTGGCCACACCCTCCTTGGCCATGAGCCAGCAAGCTATCCCCTTTGGTGGAGGTATCAGGCTTTCCTCAAAGTCATAAAAATGATTTTTTTAATTGACTCCCTGCAGACCGATGCGCTCTCTCAGAGTCCCTCTGTCAGATAGGAGAGGAAGCGGGACGCCTCACAACCCCCCACCACTCACTGGCGATCCGTTCAGCAAGTCCGCGCCTCGCTGAGCACCGTCTGATCGCTGCCGGCTGGTAGGGAAGTTTGTGCGTAATCTCTGCGCTGTCGGACGAGGTCAGCCTGAGGAGCAGGCCGGCATGCTGGGCTTCAATGAACCCTGGTTGGCAGTTGTTTTATGCAGTGTGCCGGATCACCGGCACCGTGCAATAATTGCAGGAGCCATTATGTGGGTTACTGGACGGAACTGCCCACGGACGGGAAGACGGCCTCCTTTTATTTGCTAGGTGATGCATAGGTCCTCCATCAGCCTACTTAGCTAGACCTTGGACCTAAGTGGCGTGGTGAGGTGTGAACATAACGGAATCATGACCAACTGTCTTTCGAGACAAGAAAGGCCAAAACCTCACACAAGGCCTTCCTAATAGAAGTTCCCTACTTCTGGAACTTTAACATTGCAAATCTCCCTGTATTTTCTTTGTTGGGAGCTTAAACATTTTCTTTGCCGAGTGGTGATTTATTTGCTCTAATTTTAGCGCTATGCTTTTGACAATTTTCTTGATACACGGAAATTCAAGTTCTTACTTTGCTGTATTTCTATAAGAGTTTAAAAATGTGATGACCATTTATGTTTAGCCCATTATTCATGGAATTCTATATGGTTGTTATCATGTTGTGGAGCACTCCATGACATCGTTTGCCCAAGGTTCATGCTTACCTATATCATTTTAATTAATGAATATATAGGAATGCCTTAAATCTAATTTGAATGCATTCAAAAAGATAAGAAAACTAAAGCATAATTCTAGAGCCATGGTCTCAACATAATAATTATATATATTTGCTAAAAGACGGATCCATTTTATGATGAAATATTTTATAATTACTTCAGTGCCCGTAAAACCTATGTACCCCAAACCTCAGTTTCTTACATGCAGATTCCTGAGGGAAACAATGTAAATGTCTCAACTAGAATTAAAATACAACTATATCAACATATTAACTTCCTCACTTGTGCAACGTGTTTGCCACATTGATCATCTGTAAAATGTGGAAGTCAATTGGTATGGGTTTGCTTTGTTGGGGGAAGGATTTGATTAAAGTAGACACTTCTAATGCAAAGGGCAACATTATCTAGATTTGTGGAAATATAGTTGATTAAACATGTACCCGCTAAATACTATGGCTTAGTGTGCTGCTGCCAGATGGCGATATTTTGAACTACCTTACACTAGGCTGAGCTATTTAATACATCTGGTACAGAGAAAATAATCCACATTTAACCTGTGCAGTACTTTCTATGTACCTCTGTGGTACATGCCAGACTGAGCCCTGGGACGTATTTCTAGGCAACAGAACGTATTATTTCACTACATTAATATATTCATTCACAGTGTGCACGTGGATGTTTATTGGTTGGCAACTTTTCGTGTGTGTGCTGAGCTGCGTGGCTGTTGCTGCTATGCTGTCTGGCAGGCTAAGCTCAGGACAGGTTGATAGTCCGTGAAAAGCCGATTTTTTTTATTTTTTTTATTTTTGTATTACTTGTTTAATTGGTTTACAATTTTTACAAGAGTCCTTTATTTTTCCTCATCATAGAAGAAAGAAAAAGAAAAATGTCTGTTTGTCTACATTTGATTACTTTTACATAATAAAAACTTTCAATGGTAGAGCAGTTTCCTTTTGTTCCACACTTTCGATTTCCAGTTGGTAGGCTTCACAAGTCAAATTTCTGACAAAAAAGCTACCACTGCTACCACCCAATTGGTTTTCTCCCCACTCAACAATATGAGCCACCAATCTTCTTCACTGTATGTTTGTTTATTTATTTTATTTGGTTTTGTAAAGCGTGCAACAGCCCGAGGGATTCCGTCTGGTCAAGAATTTTACAGTATCTGCAATTTTTCGTGGGTGATGGGCCTCTCTTTTCCTGGATTTCTTTCGTAGGTAAAAAGTTCAGTCTTGTTGGGAATTTTCTCCATGTACCCCAGAAGATGGTTTACGCTTTTTGAAGTTGGTGTGAAGCATGCAGTCATTTTGTATCTGGCTAGCCATTCCAAAGTTTCTATCCAGTCTTTTCCTGAAAGTTTTATTTTTTACTTTGATCGGGTTTATCCATAAGTCCTCTTCTGTATTGCCAACTTATTTCTAAGCTGGCTTTATTTCTGTCTCCCCAATTTTTCAAAGTGCTGTTCTTATCTGCCGTGAGCTCTTTGTGGATCATGTCAAAGACTGTTGCACGTAAGGAAGCTATTATTTTTCTATATAATATCAAGGCGTTGCATTCTACAGTGGCTTGCAGGGACATCAAGCTCAATTCTCCCCGAATGAGTGGCATAGGAGTCATTGTCAATAAAACCAACAGGCACAACCAGAAAAGACCTTCAAATCTAGTCCAAATTTTATACGGGAGTTCTGGCATTGCTTTGACCCTGTATATCAGAGCAGGTACAACTTTGGCCTTGTAAAATTTGATAGTTGGGATTATGGAAAAACGTCTGTATTTCCTATGAACTGCTTTTGCTTTCACCGTTAAGTTTTTTATCTTTTCAAGCAGGAATTCTTGCACCTGTAGCTCCACTGAGCTTTTATTCAGTATGTTACCCATGTATTTAAATTCCTACACATTTTCGATTTTTTCTCCTTTAAGATGCCATTGTAGATTTTCCGATTTTTTTGAGTACTTTTCCAATATCATTGCTTTTATTTTGTCCTTGTTAATCTCCAAGTTGTTTTTACTTATATATTCAGACAAGTTGTTCAGTTGTCGCTGGAGACCGATCGGGGTCTGGTCGAGGAGTATCATATCATCAGCGTACAAAAGGCACGTTATATTTGCTCATCCTAATGATGGAGGGAAGGAGAGAATGTTATTCTCCGAGTATTGAAAGTCACCTAATTATTCGTTGAAAAGACCAGGGACCATTGGACACCCCTGTTTAACTCCCCTTAATGTCCCAATTGCTTCTGAGAGTAGACCTTTGCCATTTAAACTTACCCTTATTGATGTTTCACTATAAAGTGTTTGAATTGGTTCCAGGATCAGTTTTTTACATTTCCAGTCGTCTAGCTTTTGACAGAGCATTTCACGGTTGACCTGGTCCAAAGCTTGGACCAGGTCTATGAAAGCAATGAAAATTCTGAGATTGCCATCTTTGATCTTACCCTTCAAGGAACTGAGGAGTAGTATGTTGGCGGTTGTTCCTTTATCTTTCACAAACCCTGTTTGAAATGGGTCTGAGCAGGCTGAAGTTTTAGCCCAAGCATCTTTTGAAAACCTACGAAAAAAATGGGGCCCACTCTTATGGATGCTCTTTAAGCTTGTTCTGTCAGGTCCCAGAGCTCTTGATCTATTTAATTAAGAGATCTTCTTTAGTATTGATTCTTCCTCATATGGGACTTTCCAAGGTTCGGCTGAGTCGAACACCAAAGTTTGGCCTTTTCCATTCGGTTTTGAGAAGAGGTCAGAGAAGTGGGACATCCAAGCTTCTTCTCTTACGTTATTTTGTAAGGCATCATTCTTTGGCAATGTTGTTAGTCTAATTAACGCCCAAAACTCCTTGGCTTTGTACCCACATATTGTTCGTAACATTTCTTCTGAGTCTGAGTGATACAGTTTTCAACTGTAGAACACCACCCAGTTTTTATAGTTCTTTGCAATTTTAATTGCCTTTTCCAATGTTTCAGGCGTGCCCATCTTAACTGCTTGTCGTCTAGCTCGCCTCATAGTTTCCTTTTTTCCACCAGCAGGGCATCGTAAACATGGGAATGTTGGGTCACGTTGCCCCTTAAGGGATTAGGTTTTTGTTGGTAGAGAGTAAGTAGAGGTTGAAATCCCACCACTAAAGTGTTCAGCTTAGGTTTAATTCCAAATATTTTTTAGTAAAAGTATTTGAAAAAACATACGTCATTTGTATTTTCAACAAGCAACTTGTTATTTAATAAAACGTGTCAATGCGTAAAAACACTGAGATAGAAACACATTAGAAGAGATATTGGGCATATGTCTCTGGTGCCCAATACTTGTTAAGGAAAAAGTGTTACAACAAACATAAACAATTTGTATTTACAACAGGCAGCTTGTTGTTCAATAAAATTATGCCAATGCATCAACACACGGCAGTGGAAATTCAGCTGGAAAAGACATTAGGCATAGGTCTCAGGTTCCCAAATACAGTTGGAAAAGACATTAGGCATGTGTCTCAGGTGCCCTACGTCTAGGTGGGATGTTGGAGGTATAGATGCAGCATGAGGAACAGTCCATGCAGGTTCTGGGTCTGTGTGCTGCTGTCGTTTCGGCAAAGTAAGTCAACGCCTTCTTCTGGGGCCAAGATGGTCAGAGAACTCTGTATTTCAGAAAGATAGATAGAATAAGGATTGGAGTTTTGGCGACTGAATATTGGAAAGGGTCATAGAAGAGTAGCTGCTATCGTCATCAAAAACAATATAGTTCCAGAAATAAAGTCCACACTCACCGCAGAAATTGCTGTGAGTATGGGTGGATGAATCGGAGAGGTTTCTTCATTGGTCCGTATGGGCAGAAGAGGTGGCCGCTTGGGGCTCAAATAGGTGGCGCAGGGGGGCCATGAGATGTAGGTATGGACGGTATAGATATAGGGCCCAGGAACAAATGATAATCTGTTTCCGGAGGGTCTAAAACGCGTGTGAGAAAATATAAATATATGTTGGCGTTGGTATATTAATGGTTAGGTATGAAAAGTATAAAGATAAATACGGCGGGCTGTGAAAAAAGAAGAAGCAGCTAAATACAAAGCGCTGAGTTTTACCTGGAGGTATTTGCAGAGCTCAGCGATGTGGGTAGAATAAGTAAAAGCTGGCAAAGAGGTCGTCCAAACTCGACCGATTTGGTATGGTTCGTGACGAGCTCCCTGGAACATTATACAGGGGAGGCAAGAGAAAATGAAAGGTGGCGTGTGAGAGGGGCTGAAAGATAGAGGCAGCTGTTAATAAGAAATAGCTTGTCCTCTGGGGTGATAAAGCATATCCTGAAAAATACCTGCAGAAGTCAGTGTGGGCTGTGGCAGCGACGGCGTCTGGAAATGGCGCTGGTGCTGCTTCTGAAAAAAAGAAGCTGTATATATGCGCAGTGGAGAAAAAAACCAGGGTGCATGCGTTTAGTGATAGTGTCTCATGCAGAGTGGGAGACAGAAGTCCCGGGGTCTAGTGGTGCCTGCTCAAAGGAGTAGTGGCTCAAGGGAGTAGCGGCCCAACAGAGCCAAGGGAGCTGAAAAATCAGGCTGGAAAGCACATTAGACAGTCGTGTGTCTGTGCAATTTTCAGAGTGTGCAGTAGTGCTTATCTGGCCATTGGCGGAAATGTAAGTGCCTGGGGCAGAGCATAATACGGAGGATGAGTGTGGGAGGGGTAACCTAACAATAACTGAATGAACCGGAGGGTAAACATTTATTTGTTAGTGTAAAGGGGGAAACCAACCGAAATGAATAAAGGGTGAGCTTTCGCTTATATAGGTTCGGATAATCGCATTCCTCAAGATCGTGTAGTACAATCCATTTATGAACAACAGTGTGGGCATGGATTGCGGCTGATTGCAGCGATGGGCATGGAAAATGTAGACATACATGGTACAAAAAGCAAAGCATCGAAATAATACAGAGAGCATTAAAGAGCAACAAAATACAGGGATAAACGCATTTGTATATAAGCCATAGCTGGCATGCACACACCACGGTATGGTGCAATGCATTTAGATACACTGTAAACTTAAATCATTTTCAATTTAACAGTGGTTTCAATGATGTAAAAAAACATGTTGAGAAACATATGAACTATGCAGAGGTGTATTGATATACGGGCGAACATGCATGCATTGTCCAAAATAAGCACAGTAAGTTTACAATAGTGCTAGAGATTATGAGGTGACATGATGAAGACACATACAGTGTACATCAAACAGAACAAGTACTACAAAGTATCCAACCAAGTATACATATGTATGTACAGTAAGTGAGATTGATAAGGCATTTGCAATTCAATCTTAGTGTTTGCTAGGTTGAGAACCAGTCAGAAGCATGAGTACATGCCCATAATAGAGCCGGGTGGCAGACCAAAGTCTAGATCATAATGATCGGGGAGCGACTGAAATTGGAAATTAATGTGTGGAGGACTACACAGGCCCCTCGGGGGAGTTGGAGGGTATTCATAGTGAAGTTAGGGGAGGAGAGAGTGTGAGTTAGTAGCATAGATCATAAGATTAGGTAAAGAAAGGACCTGGTTGGGCCTCATTGAGGTAAATTGTGTTGGATTTAAGTTTGTGCATCCACCATGCTTCTTTGAAGTTTAAAGCATTGGTAATGCTTGTTTTGGTTTGTACTTTGTCCACCACCCACCAAAAGAAGGAGTCTGGGTCATGATGATATTCATTGAAGTGCTGGACCAAAGGGACAGTGAGGGTTTTGCACCGTATCTTAGATCTATGTTCACCAATACGTTTGTGGACTGGTCTAGAGGTATGTCCTACATAATGTAGGCCGCACGGGCATTGGATCACGTAGATAACATTAGTGGATTTAAAATTGGAAAACTATTTTCCATTCTTTGCCCTCAATAGTGAAGGAATTGACTTGTTTTGTCTGTCTACATGCCGTGCATTGTCCGCATGGGTGGTGTCTAGTGATTTCTCTCATGTCCCATAGGGTGGATCAGGCCTGGGGTTTGTTGGTTTTGGCACTGGTAAGTAGTTCTTTCAGATTCTTAGACCTTTTAAGTGCCATGCGTGGTTTGGGTTCCACCGGCAGGTTTAGTTGAACAAGGGGCCAGAATTTTTTGATTAGTGCTTTAAGTTTGGAAGTAGTGTGGCAGAAAGCGGTGACACAAGTCAAAATGTTCTCAGAAGAAGTAGAGTGGACACTGGGTGTCAGGAGGGCCTCTCTCGGTGTGAATCTTGCTAATTTCTGAGTATTTCTTATGAGTTTTTTTGCCAATGATTTTTTCTGTAGTTTATTTGATTGTTTTTGAAAATCATCCAACTGGGTACAGTTATGACGAATTCTTAAAAATTGTCCATACGGAAGGTTGTCTTGCAGGCTCTTTGGGTGATGGCTATTATAGTGCAGAACTGTATTGCGATCTGTGGTTTTATTGAAAATTGAACATTGCAGTTTGTTGTTACTAGGTGCAATGGTGATGTCCAGGAAGTCAATTTTTTGGTTACTCTTATTGATGGTAAATTGAATTTCTGTAGTACGTTGGTTAACCCATTGAAAAAATTGCATAAGGTTGTTGTCGTCCCCTTTCCAGATGAAAATATTGTCGTCAATATACCGAAACCGCAAGGTCACTGAGTCAAGATATGGGTTGACAGTATTGAGGACATGTGTCAATTCGAATTCGGACATGAAGATGATGGCCATGCTGGGGCAAACACTGCTCCCCTCGCTGTCCCGCAAGTTTGGAGATAAAAAGTGTTATTGTACTCAACAAAGTTGTTGGTAAGGGCTATTTCCAGTAATTCAATAATGAAATGTATAGGCACCCTTCTTTGTGTCAAGTGTTGTGTTAAATGATGTCTTATGCACTCCAGTGCCTGTTGTTGCGGGATAGAAGTCTACAGGCTCTTGATGTCTAGGGATACCAGGACATCTTCTGATGGATTGAATGGTTGATTTTCAAATCTGGTGATTGTGGCAATAGTATCTCTCAAGTAGGTGGGAGTATGTTGGCTGAGGGGTTTTAAAAAGTGGTCAATGAATATTCCTATAGGTTCAAGAATGGAACCGCAGCCTGATATGATGGGTCTACCTGGTGGAATCTAGCTGTTCTTGTGGATTTTTGGAAGAGAATATATTAAGGGCGTTCTTCCTTCAGAAGTGTTAAGGAACGCCTCTTCCTTGTCTGTGATCCAGTTGTGCTCTAGTGCATAACTGGTGGCCTCCTGGATCTTGTTTTTTATTTCTGTTGTTGGGTCCTTTTTCAATTTCTTGTAGTTACCTTCCTCGTTGGGGAGGGACATGATCATGGCATCGTACTGGGGGGTATTTTGTATCACAATTCCGCCTCCCTTGTCGGCCGGTTTGATAACTAGGGTTTTATTGGCGCTCAAGGTGGTTAGAGCTTTTCTTTCCCCTGTGGTCAAATTCTGTCTGTGTCGGTCTGGCATTGCTTGTAATTTCCCAATTTCTTGTCGAATACATTTTTCAAAGGAAATGATAGAAGCAGGGGTTTCGGAGTCTTTAGGACAAAAATCAGATTTGGGTCTCAGGCCAGTATCCTCTGGTCCTGTCTGTATGTCTTTATCAAGAAAAAAGGCCTTTCTCCTTATAGTTCTAAAGAAATTAGAGAGTTCAAGGTTTAATTTAAGACAATCAGTATGATTGGTAGGGACGAATGATAGTCCTTTAGCTAATAATGATGTCTCTTCTTTGGTCAATGGGACGTCGGAAAGATTAAAAATGGGGGTTATAGTTAACGCCTCCTGTTCCTGCGACGTCTGCTCAGTTGGCCCCATTGTGGGTAATTGGAGAGGGGAAATTGTGGAAGGTGGGGTGGGCCCCAGTACCCTCCTCCGGGGGCCCCTTGGCCTAAAAAAGGCATGTTTGGGGGTTGCAAAAATGGTTGATTTGGGGCAAAATTTGCTTGACGGCCTCTGGTCTGTGATTGATCATCAGTGGAGGAATTAGAACTAGCTGTGTCGGAGAAGGATACTCCCCTTTGTCTGCTCCTCGAAGCTCTGCCTTGTTTGGCCATGCGTTCTTTGTCCTTAACGTCGTTGTAATCTGCGGCAAGGTATGGGAAGGTGTGTTCAATCTTGAAGTTCTTAATATCTTTGGCAAGTTTTTTGTGCTTCTTTTCTAAAGTCGATGCCATGAAAATGTCTAGTTATTTGTCGATTTCTTTGAGTTTCTCACGGGCATTCGTTAGAGTTTCATCGGTTAGAAATGTTGTTTCTTCCGTCTTAAGTTCTTTGAGGATATTAGCGTGTATCCTCTGAGCAGTGGTAATTGTGAGGGCCATGAGGTCTCGGCTACATTTGGTAGCTATTTTGCTGAATCCCTGAAGATATTCTTAATCATCTAAAAATAAATCTGGCTCGTTCCGTACTATGAGGCCAAGGGGGATCATATTCACACGTAAATATTCTCTGAGAAAGTGTCCATGTACATCTGTTCTGAAGCAGCATTTTTTTAGATTCAGAAGGTCCTCTCCTGTCGCTGTTGATGCTAGATGTTGTTGGGCCCCTTCTATGTTAAACACTGAGGGACCTTGTATGATATCATTGATCTCTGTTTCTGAGAAACTGAATGTTTGTTCCATGACGGAAACGTGGGAGAGAGAACGGTGAAGCTCAGTGGAGAAGCGAGGGGAGAGGTTGGAACTATAAAGTTAGGATATGTAGGGGAAACCCTATGTAAATGGGAGAGATCCAAAAAGAGGACCTCTGGAAACAAAAAAGTGATTTCTATGCCTCTATTATAGCGAGCGCCAAATCCTGACACAGTGGAATACAAAGAGCAGCCCAAGGTCGGGGAGGACGAGAGGGCTCTAAAGACTGTGACTGGGGGGTTGTCTATTTTCCATTCTTTGCCCTCAATAGTGAAGGAATTTACTTTTTTTGTCTGTCTACAAGCTGTGCATTGTCCGCATGGGTGATTTCCAGTGATTTCTCTCATGTCCCATAGGGTGGATCGGGCCTGGGTTTTGTTGGTTTTGGCACTGGTAAGTAGTTCTTTCAGATTCTTAGACCTTTTAAGTGCCATGCGTGGTTTGGGTTCCACCGGCAGGTTTAGTTGGACAAGGGGCCAGAATGTTGTGATTAGTGCTTTAAGTTTGGAAGTTAAAGACTTGGCCCTTGAATCTGTGACACCCCCCTTTATGACCCAGGATCCATGTGAGAATCCCACTCCCCAATCACAGAGTCCCAAGAGGAAAGAAAAAACACCAAACAAAGCCGATCCTATTCCATCTGACCCACCCCAGGATCAGGCAACTAATGCAATTCCCATGGCTATGTAATTGCCGGATAATCAGCAAGGTGCTCTGGAATCCATGACACTGATGCTACAGGTGAGGACTTCCAGTACTTTGACATTGAAAGACCCTCTGTCGATACCATCTAATCACACTGGTACGCTAGACACAATCAGGGCTGATACTTTCCAGGGTATTATCATGGGGTGGGACTTTGTCTTACAGCCCAACGGACAACAATCAATTGTAGAGGAGCAGCTGAATGCCTCTGTAGCAAGTCCTATCCCTATCCTTCCTATATGCTGGAAGCCAGAGATCGCAACATGTGCGACACCAGTGATTGTGCCTATTCCACAGAGAGTCTTTGAGAAAAGGTATCCATTGAGAAGACCCTATATGATGTATCCCCGTAGAGATGACAATCTCTTGGAGGAGATCCATGAAGGAATATGAAAATGAGAGAAAAAGAGGCTGGTGACATCACAAGAAATGGAACAGACATCTCACACTCTCCTACAGATATTGGTAATTCGTCAGTAAAAGGAACTCGACTTGTAGCTCCAGAGAACCCTTGAGCTTTCATGGAATTCATGGCATTTCCTGACATTGGATATTTTCCCTCTCTTATACATGAACGAATAGCCCCAGTGTCTAGTCAAAAAGAAAAAGTTTTGCCTCCTATCGTCACATCGACCCTTGGTTCCTCTTGGGGGTCTGCTCTCACAGATAGTACTGAGCACATCAAATCACCCTGTGAGCTGTCCTATTGTGGATACATGCATACCCATGTACCCTTGAAAGGATTCCCCCCACCACAGTGACACCCCCATTCTAGGTATATCTGCATAGGGGTGTGTTGCGACTGCCCTTGTGGTGGATTAATTTCCGCTTGCTGTGGTTGCTGGGCTTGTTGTATTTGCAGCATCTGTGTTTGGCACTGTCTGATCTTCGCAAACCCTTCCCTAGCTAGAGGATTGACCCTTCTGTACATTTCCTTGGCTCCCACAACCGCGCGCAATGTGCCCTGTCATCCCGCAAGTCCAACATACAGGAGGAGCCCATCTAATTACCCCCCCTTGTTAAATCCTCCTTGCGCTTTCTGACTCTCATTCTGTGAATTTTGAAACCCACCTTCATTGTTTTTGGAATCCACTCCTTCCTCTGTACCCCATGCCTCTACTTCATGGCATAAACCCATTCCCTCCTTGGTCCATCGGACGCTGATTAATTGCCTGCAATGTACCCACCACTTGCTGTATTCCCAGCCCTTCTCCGCTTGTCAATATCGCTTCTTCTATGGCGTATTTTGACAAATTTGGCTAATGAAGTGGCCAAGAACCGGTTATCTATCCTTGAAGAACAGTGAACATGAGAAGCTGAATCAGCCCTTATTAAGGTGCAAGAAAGAACACTATTAGTACAAAGATTATTAATTCAAGACAATTAAATGCTGCAAAACAGGCCTAAATACGGTCTCCTGTCACGTGAGTCGAGGATGGAAATAGGATTTTGGCATGCAGACCTGAACTATGATAAGAGTGTGCCTGTACTCCCTTTTATTCTGAGGAACAAGGATACTTTGCAATGACAACTTCAAAGACAATCCGAATGGCAGACGGCATGAGAGATGTTGGGCTAATTGGGTGGGGAGATACGGTCAAGTCCACTCACTGACATCTGACTACAACCCTGGAAGGTGTCCTGGCAGTAAACATCACATTTAATCACTGCTCTTATGATTTTCTATTGGTTAATGCTTATTGGAATCCCACAAAGTGTGCCCATAAGCTTTTTTTAGAAGGCCTGGATGGGCTTCGGAGGGGTGGCTGGCGAAGGCCAAAGGCACAATGATTATCTTGGCAGGGACCTTAATGGCTGTTGAGTGGAGGGTCGTAGACCTCAAGACTAAGATAGATGGGCTTTAGACCCTTACTGGAGTCTTCAGACCCCTCCCCTATTTGTTTAAATCATCTGTTCAACTGGGATTTTTCCCTCCCAAGAACTGTTGGGTTATTTTTTTACTTGGTCTAAGAGTACTAAAAAATCACAGATTGACCACTTCTTTGTCTCCTCCCCCTTATTAGCCTCATGTGAAACGCTCACGAGGTGCCTGCCACTGGAGAGTGAGTGACCATGTTCCCCTGTCTCTTGTTCTGCATTTAAGGGTAGACATCTCTCCAATCGAGCTGGTCACAGCAGTCAAGTTTTCAGCTAGAGGTGGCTTGACAGTTAGGTGGAATGTTTCTAGCTGCAGGAAGTTCCTGAACAGCATTAACCAAATGTTAAAGTCAGAGGGAGGTATGAGGAGCAATCTTGGGGTTGACTCTTAATTCTGCAGTACAAATGTGCCTGACCCGTTTGGCAGATAAGGGCAAATTTAATTCTGGAAAAAAGCATGCTCACCAATATGACGGCTCGTTCGCTCAAGCAAAATTAAAGTATTTGCAATCCCTCCGATCAGCCCCTCTTTTGACATCACAATATGTGGCAGCTAAGAAACAAATGCAAGGTTGCTACAACGCTACAATTTCTCACTGTAGCAGACAAGCCCATACAGTAGCCAACCAGGCAGGAAACAACCACGCACATTTTTGTCAACCATAAGGCAATTTTCAAAGGGTTCAGTCATTGACAAAGGATGTTGTATATCAGAGCACGTCTGAGTGGGATATTTACAGAATACATTTGCTTGACCCAGCAATTAGCCTGAGTGTTTGTCCCTCAACATGGGTAAGAAGGATTGGGGGATTTGTCCCTGGGATGAGAGAGACGTCTGTTGGGCTATCGGGAAGGCACAGTCATCTGCGGCCAGTTTTCCCAACGGTGTGCCGCCAATGCTTCTCAAGCAGGAGCCAGAGCTATGGGTGGGTCCTCTGCTGACTCCCTTCAAGAACATCTATAGAGAGTGCAATATTCCAAATACTTTGAAGTAAAGAAGCAATCCATCATTATTCCCATCCACACACAGGGCGATGAATCTGAGCCGAAGAACTACAGACCCATCACCCAACTTGATGCATGTAGCAAAATCTTTGCTTCACTCCCCCTTAGAGAACTCTCCCATCATTTTAATCTTTTGTCTATACATCAGGTGGGATTTCGTAAGGGAATGGGGACTTCTCTAAATGGAACCATTATCTCACATCTCTCTGCAGCTGTAAAACAGGGGGTGGTGGGTCCTGTCTATATAGCATCCATAGACATGTCGAGTGCCTTCAAAGTGGTTAGTCGAGAGAGACCCTCTCGAGTAAGCTCCTGGAGTGGAAGGTCCTACTTAAAATTATTCATATTTTGGCAGTATTGCATAGGGAATCTTCTAAGGGTCAGGTTGACGAGGAAGGGGGCAACTTCCACCCCAGTCCTTACTTTTGTGGGGCTTAGGCAGGGTTGTGTGGTTGCGCCAACCCTCTTGAAACCATATGTTTCAGATATAGCAGCCCTGTGGGAGGTGGGAAACACAAATCTGGTAAAGATGGGCAAACTAATTATAAACTGGCTGACCTTTGCCAAAGACATCATTCTTTTTGATACGACCCAATAGGCCTCTGCAGCAAATTGACCTTATTTAATCAATATGCTGTTCAAAACAACCTGAAAATTAACAGGCAAAAATCCAGGGTAGTCATCTTTTCCACCAAAAAAAGTCCTAAAACCTACAGAAGTAAGGTGGGAAATCAGACTTTTGAAAGGGTGCAAATCAATGAGGTATTTGGGAGCTGTGCATTGTCCGCATGGGTGATTTCCAGTGATTTCTCTCATGTCCCATAGGGTGGATCGGGCCTGGGTTTTGTTGGTTTTGGCACTGGTAAGTAGTTCTTTCAGATTCTTAGACCTTTTAAGTGCCATGCGTGGTTTGGGTTCCACCGGCAGGTTTAGTTGGACAAGGGGCCAGAATGTTGTGATTAGTGCTTTAAGTTTGGAAGTTAAAGACTTGGCCCTTGAATCTGTGACACCCCCCTTTATGACCCAGGATCCATGTGAGAATCCCACTCCCCAATCACAGAGTCCCAAGAGGAAAGAAAAAACACCAAACAAAGCCGATCCTATTCCATCTGACCCACCCCAGGATCAGGCAACTAATGCAATTCCCATGGCTATGTAATTGCCGGATAATCAGCAAGGTGCTCTGGAATCCATGACACTGATGCTACAGGTGAGGACTTCCAGTACTTTGACATTGAAAGACCCTCTGTCGATACCATCTAATCACACTGGTACGCTAGACACAATCAGGGCTGATACTTTCCAGGGTATTATCATGGGGTGGGACTTTGTCTTACAGCCCAACGGACAACAATCAATTGTAGAGGAGCAGCTGAATGCCTCTCTAGCAAGACCTATCCCTATCCTTCCTATATGCTGGAAGCCAGAGATCGCAACATGTGCGACACCAGTGATTGTGCCTATTCCACAGAGAGTCTTTGAGAAAAGGTATCCATTGAGAAGACCCTATATGATGTATCCCCGTAGAGATGACAATCTCTTGGAGGAGATCCATGAAGGAATATGAAAATGAGAGAAAAAGAGGCTGGTGACATCACAAGAAATGGAACAGACATCTCACACTCTCCTACAGATATTGGTAATTCGTCAGTAAAAGGAACTCGACTTGTAGCTCCAGAGAACCCTTGAGCTTTCATGGAATTCATGGCATTTCCTGACATTGGATATTTTCCCTCTCTTATACATGAACGAATAGCCCCAGTGTCTAGTCAAAAAGAAAAAGTTTTGCCTCCTATCGTCACATCGACCCTTGGTTCCTCTTGGGGGTCTGCTCTCACAGATAGTACTGAGCACATCAAATCACCCTGTGAGCTGTCCTATTGTGGATACATGCATACCCATGTACCCTTGAAAGGATTCCCCCCACCACAGTGACACCCCCATTCTAGGTATATCTGCATAGGGGTGTGTTGCGACTGCCCTTGTGGTGGATTAATTTCCGCTTGCTGTGGTTGCTGGGCTTGTTGTATTTGCAGCATCTGTGTTTGGCACTGTCTGATCTTCGCAAACCCTTCCCTAGCTAGAGGATTGACCCTTCTGTACATTTCCTTGGCTCCCACAACCGCGCGCAATGTGCCCTGTCATCCCGCAAGTCCAACATACAGGAGGAGCCCATCTAATTACCCCCCCTTGTTAAATCCTCCTTGCGCTTTCTGACTCTCATTCTGTGAATTTTGAAACCCACCTTCATTGTTTTTGGAATCCACTCCTTCCTCTGTACCCCATGCCTCTACTTCATGGCATAAACCCATTCCCTCCTTGGTCCATCGGACGCTGATTAATTGCCTGCAATGTACCCACCACTTGCTGTATTCCCAGCCCTTCTCCGCTTGTCAATATCGCTTCTTCTATGGCGTATTTTGACAAATTTGGCTAATGAAGTGGCCAAGAACCGGTTATCTATCCTTGAAGAACAGTGAACATGAGAAGCTGAATCAGCCCTTATTAAGGTGCAAGAAAGAACACTATTAGTACAAAGATTATTAATTCAAGACAATTAAATGCTGCAAAACAGGCCTAAATACGGTCTCCTGTCACGTGAGTCGAGGATGGAAATAGGATTTTGGCATGCAGACCTGAACTATGATAAGAGTGTGCCTGTACTCCCTTTTATTCTGAGGAACAAGGATACTTTGCAATGACAACTTCAAAGACAATCCGAATGGCAGACGGCATGAGAGATGTTGGGCTAATTGGGTGGGGAGATACGGTCAAGTCCACTCACTGACATCTGACTACAACCCTGGAAGGTGTCCTGGCAGTAAACATCACATTTAATCACTGCTCTTATGATTTTCTATTGGTTAATGCTTATTGGAATCCCACAAAGTGTGCCCATAAGCTTTTTTTAGAAGGCCTGGATGGGCTTCGGAGGGGTGGCTGGCGAAGGCCAAAGGCACAATGATTATCTTGGCAGGGACCTTAATGGCTGTTGAGTGGAGGGTCGTAGACCTCAAGACTAAGATAGATGGGCTTTAGACCCTTACTGGAGTCTTCAGACCCCTCCCCTATTTGTTTAAATCATCTGTTCAACTGGGATTTTTCCCTCCCAAGAACTGTTGGGTTATTTTTTTACTTGGTCTAAGAGTACTAAAAAATCACGGATTGACCACTTCTTTGTCTCCTCCCCCTTATTAGCCTCATGTGAAACGCTCACGAGGTGCCTGCCACTGGAGAGTGAGTGACCATGTTCCCCTGTCTCTTGTTCTGCATTTAAGGGTAGACATCTCTCCAATCGAGCTGGTCACAGCAGTCAAGTTTTCAGCTAGAGGTGGCTTGACAGTTAGGTGGAATGTTTCTAGCTGCAGGAAGTTCCTGAACAGCATTAACCAAATGTTAAAGTCAGAGGGAGGTATGAGGAGCAATCTTGGGGTTGACTCTTAATTCTGCAGTACAAATGTGCCTGACCCGTTTGGCAGATAAGGGCAAATTTAATTCTGGAAAAAAGCATGCTCACCAATATGACGGCTCGTTCGCTCAAGCAAAATTAAAGTATTTGCAATCCCTCCGATCAGCCCCTCTTTTGACATCACAATATGTGGCAGCTAAGAAACAAATGCAAGGTTGCTACAACGCTACAATTTCTCACTGTAGCAGACAAGCCCATACAGTAGCCAACCAGGCAGGAAACAACCACGCACATTTTTGTCAACCATAAGGCAATTTTCAAAGGGTTCAGTCATTGACAAAGGATGTCGTATATCAGAGCACGTCTGAGTGGGATATTTACAGAATACATTTGCTTGACCCAGCAATTAGCCTGAGTGTTTGTCCCTCAACATGGGTAAGAAGGATTGGGGGATTTGTCCCTGGGATGAGAGAGACGTCTGTTGGGCTATCGGGAAGGCACAGTCATCTGCGGCCAGTTTTCCCAACGGTGTGCCGCCAATGCTTCTCAAGCAGGAGCCAGAGCTATGGGTGGGTCCTCTGCTGACTCCCTTCAAGAACATCTATAGAGAGTGCAATATTCCAAATACTTTGAAGTAAAGAAGCAATCCATCATTATTCCCATCCACACACAGGGCGATGAATCTGAGCCGAAGAACTACAGACCCATCACCCAACTTGATGCATGTAGCAAAATCTTTGCTTCACTCCCCCTTAGAGAACTCTCCCATCATTTTAATCTTTTGTCTATACATCAGGTGGGATTTCGTAAGGGAATGGGGACTTCTCTAAATGGAACCATTATCTCACATCTCTCTGCAGCTGTAAAACAGGGGGTGGTGGGTCCTGTCTATATAGCATCCATAGACATGTCGAGTGCCTTCAAAGTGGTTAGTCGAGAGAGACCCTCTCGAGTAAGCTCCTGGAGTGGAAGGTCCTACTTAAAATTATTCATATTTTGGCAGTATTGCATAGGGAATCTTCTAAGGGTCAGGTTGACGAGGAAGGGGGCAACTTCCACCCCAGTCCTTACTTTTGTGGGGCTTAGGCAGGGTTGTGTGGTTGCGCCAACCCTCTTGAAACCATATGTTTCAGATATAGCAGCCCTGTGGGAGGTGGGAAACACAAATCTGGTAAAGATGGGCAAACTAATTATAAACTGGCTGACCTTTGCCAAAGACATCATTCTTTTTGATACGACCCAATAGGCCTCTGCAGCAAATTGACCTTATTTAATCAATATGCTGTTCAAAACAACCTGAAAATTAACAGGCAAAAATCCAGGGTAGTCATCTTTTCCACCAGAAAAAGTCCTAAAACCTACAGAAGTAAGGTGGGAAATCAGACTTTTGAAAGGGTGCAAATCAATGAGGTATTTGGGATTTAACCTTGCAAACAACCTCTCTAGGGGAAATTGGATAACCTTTTTTAGAGAGGTATTTACTACTCTATTGACCAAAATGAAGTGAATATATTCTCAAATTTATCTCTACTCCCTGGTCCCCTTGATCAGGTTCTACCTCCAGAATATTGAGCCTGCAGTCTTATACAGCCTTGGCATTGTCCCCTTTAATCTGGGGGCATCACTTAATACCCTCCAGGGGCTTCTCTAGAAGAGAACTTTGGACCTGAACAATTCTGTGCCGAATGATGTAGTTAGACACCAGTTGGAACTCATTTCTTTGACGACCAGAGCTTTATGGAGAAAGTTGGCTGAATATGTCAAAATGCCAAATACCCCAAATACCAACCCTTGGGTGAGCCATCTACAACAAAATCAGCTTCTACTTTGACCTAGTTTAAGACCACTATGTGTGAAATGCTCAGTCAAATTGGATCCTCTTCTGAGGATTGAGGGCAGTGCCTCGGATTGTAAAGCGAAAATTATTTACAGCCAATTGTGCTGAAACCTCTGACTTACTGGGAAATGTCTCTCTTTATGGGGAATATGCAATGTTCAGAACTAAGCGAGGGGACTGCATGATTTATATGTCCATATTTCCCCGTCCAAAGATTTGTGGCGTATATTTGTGCTTTGGCTTGAATCAATTTGCGACTTTGGAAAGCAGGTCAAAGTGGGACAAGTCAGTAGTAAACAACAACTGCAGATTTTGTAAGACCATCACAGTAGAAACCCTCAAACACATTGGGCCTCATTCCGACTTAGGAGGTAACCACACCGCTATTTGCGGCATGGCTGCCTCCAAAATCGTTCCGACTCCGCCCTGGTGAATGAAGTAATTACTGGTCCATTCCAAGGTTGGAGGGACCGGTAATTCCCCATTCACCAGGGCCCTTCCCCATTCCCATTTGAGCCCCCATAGGGAGCTCAAATATGGGAATGGTACCATTATTAGTACTAAAGTCCTTTGTGGGTCCCGTCCCTAACGCCTGCTAAAATCAGGCGTTAAGGAAGCAACCGCAAAGGGAACTCATAGTAAGGCGGTAAGGGTTTAATGGCACCGGTCTCATTACCGGTGACCGTTAACCCTTACCGCCCTACTCGGAATGAGGCCCATTATCCTGACTTGTCCCGGGATTGGAAAACGCGGCGCTGTTTACTGACATGTTTTGGCTCATGCTTATGTGTGGGAATTCGGTGAAATTGATCCTGGCATTGAATGCTTTCCTGTGTGCTTTCCGGGGGAAATAGAAAGATGTTAAGCTTAATTTATTTTGGCTCACGGATGAATTACAGAATAGTCTGCTATACATTTGATGAAATGACATAAGCCTTCACTTACTTTTTTTGTACTGATGTTTTCAGTATGTTTTTTTTTAATTATCTGTTATTTTGGTTCTTTGTACATTTAGTTTATTCTATTGTGAAAAATCTTACTTTTGTAGGCCAAACACACACAACAAAAATGCATACGTTTGATACACTACCATGCTGTTCTGCTCTTATTGGAATGAGTGGAGAACAGCCTTACATGTTGGCATATTTGTGGATGAGTCATCAGGTACTTGTCAAAAGAGAAATTATATCGTGCCTCATATTGCAATAAATATATGTATATTGGCCTACGCCAAGCTGCTTGAAAGTCGCTTGTGAAAGAATCGCGTTGCAAGGTCCTGACCTTAAAATCAATGTAAGCCACCATTTTAGGCCAATCCGCCATTTTAGGATTTGCTTTGGAAAAGTCACCCTGTGAGTTAAAATGGTGGACGATGTCATTCCAAAATACAACATGGCTGTCTTGACCTCAGTACATAGCTAATATGTAACTAAAAGCCCTAAAAGACCAATCTGACATAATCTTAATAGACTGTCAAAAAACATGTCGAGGGATCCTAGTGAACCTCAGTGAGTTAGAGGATGACTTATGGATCAACCCAGACAAAACTAAAAAGAAACTATACATGGCAGATTGGATCGAAACCCAAGAAGACAACCGCAAATACAAAGGTTACGAAAACTTCTGGGCTCAACCACGAAAACTGAATCAGATCCCGAGTTATCTGACTTTATTCCCTAACTGGTACTTCCGAGACCTTTTTCTGAGATTCAGAAAAAGGTTGGATATCCGTGAAAGCTGCAGAATGTGTAAAATAAAAGTAGAGATAGAATCTCTGAAACATCTCACACTACAGTGTACCGGTTTAAGGAAAGAGCGAGAGCAGTGCTTGGGGGACATCATTAGAAGTCACATGATAAGGAATGTTGATGAGTGGTGGAAGACTCTTGTAGAAGGAGAAAAAATGAAAATAACATTGGCACTCATAAGACTAGTGATTCTAATTCTCAAGAAACTAGAGGTGATCAACAACATGACCCAGGCACAATAAGGTGTTACCAAGCTCTGCTATCAGGATACTGTACATCAAACTGAAGACACATCATGGAAGAATGGACATGATCAGGATAAAGGTTTCAAATATGGAAACCATACAATCTGTTTAAATAAAATAAAAAAAATAAAAAATAATATGTAACTTGCCTGCAGGCCACTTGTTGAGGTCGTGAACTGAGACCTTGTCCTTCGTTGACTTGTGTGTAAGGGATTACTCGTGTAAAGAAACTAATCCACGAGTATACTATAAAACAATGTATTCAAATACTGAACATAGAACACTTGTTTAAGCACATTGTATTAATGTTTAAGAAGACTAACATGGAAAATCCCAGATTACACAGTTGCTGTATAGGCTTGTTGATACATGTATTAAAAGCAATCAGTTATATGCGGTTGTTCGAGACTTGGCATGAACCCTAGATCGGTGATGTATTAAGTGGAATATTAACCCGAAGTGGGGCTGGACATCGTGCCCACAAAGTGTATAAAAAGCCAATGCATTCTAATGTACAGCGTCTCTCACTGAACACACTAAAGCATGCTGGAGTTTGTTGTGTTGTACTGAGGGCCGATAGCTATCTGGTTTTGCTCTGTTTTTGTAACTGGATTCAGTATAAAATAAAGTACTTTGTATGTTCCTTTGTAACCCGTGTTCGGTGTATTTCCTTTTGGGGTACTCAGCCTCGATATTTTGATTTTGTTTACACATACTGAGCATGTGTCCATGTAATGGCCACATTGTGTTAGCATGCCATGGCTTGTATATAACTAGGGGAGTGGTAGCCGCCGGTTAAGAATTAGAACATGTCTTAAGTGTACAATGTTGTACTCATTTTAAGTAACTGTATTGGTGTTAGTAGTAATCACTAATGGCTCAACATGCAAGTGTTTAGAATGCGGAGAGATAGCGAGGCTGTTTTGGAATGAATCACAAATCTGTTATAAGCCCCATAACTCCGGGGTCATGTGTTTATTTACATGAACTAAAAGTAATAATCAATTAAAAATGATGTAAGAACAACTAAGGTAATAATTATCATTTTGAATATGCAAACAGAAAATGAAGGTAGTACGCATATACATAGGTAACCACAACATAACTAAGCAGTCGTTTTAGGGTAAGAGTGGCATCCAATACTTAATTTGACAGGACATTACTCTTGTCATGAGAGAATCCAATCCTTACATTTCAGACAAAAACAAGGAGCAATTCATTGTTTATACAATTTTTGTAGTGCATTGATGATGCAGCCAGTATTGCAAAAGTAATTGAGATAAGGAAAAACAATTAACGCAAGAGATTGTAAAATTGCGGAACAACACAGTTGCTGTCTAATAGTCAACTTGCTGGGCATGGGAAGTATTTCAAGTCCATTGTCCAAAACCAGCATCAACCTGATTGTTTGTTGGAAATGAAAAAGAACCTTGTTGTTTTAAAAGTTGATTAAAGAAAGATGTTGCACATTAGTTGGGTAATGGCCAATCTTTGGTCTACGTCGGAAAGGAAACTTCCCGGATATTGAACTGACGGCAGGTTGATGGTAAAACCTGCTGCATGGACATTTCGGCTTAAAGATGTAGAGCCTTCTTCTGGGCCAGTAGGATTGTAACAACCTTAAGTTTGTGAATCCAGGCTGTGGGTGAAGGAAGGGAAATCAAACTGCACTGGCGTTGAGTTGGAGACCCCAGATGCAGTAGAGTGAGGAGACTTGGTAAGCAGTGTAATCCAGGTTTGATCTATAACAATGGCGGCCACTGTGTCAGCTAATGGAAAGCTGGCTACTGGGAAAATATGATGGTGTTAGTGGCCATGATGCTTGGGATATGACTTGATGGCCATTGTCAGAGTGGAGAAGCGGTGTTCTCGCTAGATATGTGAAGGCTCCTGCATATACAATGACAGGGGTTGGAGAGGCATAGAGTGAAGTATTGGCGTCCTGAATCGGTGTTCCAAGGGGCGCTTGGAGGTAGCCGGGTTGTGTTTTGCTGGAGCGGTGGATTCCACATGGTTTGTGCCGTGTGTGGTCAGAATACAGTGACGTTTCTGGGAATGTTCATGGTCTGCAGGCCAGGTGTACAAGGCTCATGGTAATACACATATGCATGTTTCAGGGTTGCATGGGCACTGTGTTGAGGAGTTATTGTATGTGCTCTCCCCACTAGTCACTGACTATTGATAATGAACTGTTGGTGAATAAGAAAAGGTGTGCTATATGTATGTGTAGAACCGAGGTGGTGAGTGACTTATGGCTGGCTAGTAACTTGCAAGTTACATTTGAATTCCTGGTCACCCATTTGCCCAATGTAGGTTCACTGACCATGTGTCCTGGAAAGGATGCTACCCACAAGCACAGCAATATTGCTCTGGACCTATTTCGTCATGAGGGGTCGCATACCGCACTGTGTGTTTTCTTGATGGGGTCCCAATATGATTACTTGCCATGTGCATTTTTCCCTGTTACAGTGCACATTGTGAGTATAACTCTGGCAGATCTGCATCCCCAATTACTTTATGTAGATTTCATTTTTACCTGAGATGGCACTGGTGTTTTGGGGTTGTACCCATTCCCACTGTCATTCATGCAGGGGTTGCAGCATAATATATTTCTTTGAATACCTAATTTCTTGCGGTTCTGTGGCTCACTTATTGCGTTCTTCATCCTCCGTCAATCTTTGTGTCTGGTGTACATGTTACTATGGGGGTCACATTTTTGCTGATTGTTCGAGGTACTCTACACAGGACTCACATGAGCATGGTCACAAGAGGTTGCCAATCATCCTCGTGTGCTGCACCTTTCCATATAGTGGAGCATTTGCCATTTGGAACATGTGTGTATCTATTGCAGTGTTTGGGGAACCTTGTTGTGTTTTATGCAATGGTACTGGCTCTGAATATCTTTGTCAATATTTGAAACCTGTGTTGGTGCAGCATGGATTGTGTCCACTTATCTGTCTGAGTTGGTCCCACCAGGTCATGATGGGCATTGATGTTCTTGCATGGCATTGGTAAACCCATTGGATGCTTTGAGGATTCATGTAAATTGCACTTACCCATGCTACATTTTGTCATCATCTAATGGCTAATTAGGTGGATGTGCAACCATTGATTTGTCAGTGTTGCCCTTGCCATGGTGCTTTTGGTGAAGCCCTGCATGTGGGTGTTTGAACCTCAACATGGGGTCCTTTGTGCATATTGGGTCATGTGATGTAGGCTTACTGTGCAGGGATCGTCACTATATCCATACCTCATCTAGATGCTTGACATTGGATATGTTGCAAGGCATACATCCTGGGGTGTCTCTGATATGTGTGACAGCTGCATGTTTAGTGATCTTGTGGCTGGCATAGACTTGCCAAATCTGCATTGCCCATAATGCAGGGTGTGATGGCATACCTTCAGCAGTTATGGCAGGCTTACGTCAATTTTCTGGGCATCCTTGGATTCATGACGGGCCTGGGCAACATTTGTTCAGTCGGTGTTTGACTGTGGATATTGTGCTGATTGCAAGCACATGGTTGGTTTTTGGGTGTATAGGTTGCATATGGCCTAAAATGGGGGTGGTGTGAGGATGTGTGGCAGGGTGGAATCACAAGTAAACTGCCATACCACATGTATGGTCATGTTCGTCATATGTTTTATGTTCATGCTCCCCTTTCATCCAATGTTATTTTCTGTTGTTGATAATGTAATGCCTTAAGTTCTGTTCAGGGTATGTTTCAGCTTTTAAGTGTGCTGTTTATTCTGTTAATGTTTGTCTAGGGTGGTGTTTTTGTGTTTCTTCCTCTTGCCTTCTATATATGCTGATCTATTGCCTAGGCTCCCTGGTCCATTGTTTGTGCAGCCTTGGCGCATTTGCCTCCTCACTGGTCACTGGTGTGCTGCTGTATGGTCTGTGGAAATGTGTTCACTTTGTGTTCAATGTGCCCATGTTTAAGCAGGGTGCACACAGCTCATGTGTGTGTCTTGCATATTGGTATGTGGTGAGTTGGCCAACAAATGTGTGCACTGTTTGGTCAACATGATGGCAGTTGATTCTTGGAGTCATGGTTTACTTCTGGGTGGTTGTGGGTGTAATGTGGGAGGAGCATGAGACATTTGGGGGGGGGAATGTTGCTTGCATGGGTTGCTCCATGGTCAGCTCCAGAGGTTGATGGGAGGTGGCCATGCCACATGTCAGCTAAATGTTGTGTGGGCCCCAGATGGGACTGGTTCCATTTGGGGTTTCGGTGCTATATGGTGTTGCGAGTGCTGTTTGCAATGTAATGTGCATGCTGATAATGGAGTTGTTGGTTGGCTAGTTTCCCACTTTACAGTCCCTCTTTCTTTCGTGCTGTATGGGTGCTTTCGGCTGTGGAATCCAATGTGTGCTTTTACACCACTTACGTGCTGAGTTCCACTATGAAAGCAGTTAAGTAATTTTGCGCCACTCACATGCTGCATTGTTCGGCAGATCCTCACTGCAGTGTTTGGCTGGGCAGAGGTTGTGTTCTGGGTCTGTCAAGTGCTTTATTTGACCTTTTACGTGATTAGATTTTGTCCAACCATTTATCTCTGAATCACCTTGATTTGCATTAGGATTGCATGGCTCACTCTTAAGGTTGGCGGAGATACTTTGCACAATTTCTATGCTTTTTCATGCATTGGGCCTCTATCTCCTAAGTCTACAATGGCTGTATCTAATTGAGTTCCAGATGGCCGGCCATGGCAGAAGAAGGACTGCTTGCGAGTCTTCTCTGTGCGTGCTAGCTTTGTTCTAAGTTTTTTGATAGTTTTTCTACGAGAAGTGAGAGAGCGTCGGGAGGTGTGGAGTTCAGCCCCCAATTATGTTGGTGTTCTGTTTGAAACGGCTTTGTAAGTGATACATGCAGTTTTAAATATGATCCTGGTGGGAAGGGGGAGCCAGTGAAGCCTGTGGATTGTTGGAGAGATATGGTTGAAATTCCAGGCACCTGTTATGAAGCAGTCTGCAGTGTGGTGTGCTGCTTTAGTAAGGAGGGCATTTCCCCATCAATGTGTGAGATAATGCAGTGTTATGGGCTGCAGGTCCACAGAGCATGCTGCTCGATCCATGTCCACTATGTGCTACTCTACGCATCAATGTCTGACCCTGCTACTTTAAAACCTACGTGGCAAACTCTCTTCGGCAAAGCCTGCAGAGGTGAAGGACGCATAGCACGCTGCTTGATCCACATCCACTAGGGGCATGGTGTTGTGAGCCGCAGGTGTGCAGAGCAACTCGCTCGATCCATGTTCCGTATGTGCTACACTACGCATCGACGTCCATTTCCGCTGCATTAAAACATACATGCCGAATCCTCTGCAGGTGTTTATGCACTGCACAAGCCACAGATCTCACCTGCTACACTCCTCGCCTCTCAATTTAAGCTGACCTCTGAGTTTATCAATTTTGTTAATGAAGAAGCTGTTATTTTCCATTGCATCACTCTTTTGAAGCTGGCACCTCGGTATAGCTGTGGGCTGGAGCAGTGGTTGACTACTTCGATTAAGTCTTTGCTCCTGTTAGAGGCTTCCTCAATGGTGGAAATGTACTAAAACAGCTTTAGAGATTACGTGTCTGCATTGGGTACACAAGAATTGGAGGAATGAGAGAACCCCTAGTCTGCGGCCACTGTGCTATCACTTTTCAAGGGACCTAATCGAACATTTCTTTCCTCCAACTTTAGTGAGTACCAGGATGCAGACACTTTGAATTTGGTGTGACTAGACTTTAGAGGTGTGTGGGCATCCAATAGTTCTTTGGCAAGATAGTTACATTGATCCAGAAGGGCTGAGCCATTCCTTATGGTGGTTAATGTTGTGAATATTGCCTCTACTGTGTCTACCAGGAAATTCTTGAAGGATCAGCACTCAATAACAGGTCATTTGGCCTGACCGTTGTTGGGCAGCCTTCTGTGTAATATGGGAAGGGAAATTGTGTCATGGTCTGTCCGGTCAAAGGGAAAGGGGTATGAGCCTGAGAGGATCGGAGAGGAGGTGAAGACTAAGTCCTTCATGGCAACATAAACATGCATGGGGAAAGAGTACGATCTATTTAAGGTCCATGGAGTCAGTCCGAGAGAATAGGGGGGTCACGAAGGTGTTTTGATGGTTGGGACTAGGTATGTTGAAATCTCCAAGGAGGATATTATTAGAGTAGGGAACGGCTGCAGAGGAGAGAAAGTTAGAAAAGTCATCAGTTAAGTTACCACTACCTTGAGGTGACCTGTAAATAAGGTGGAATGTAACTGAACCATTATTTGATATGGAGAACAAGCATGACAGGAATTCAAAGGAGCTGCATATGGGATGGGGATTACCATGCAGGGAAAGTCGATCTTATAAACTACATGTTGTTTTATTAATGTCTTTAGAAATTCCAGTTTACAATTAAATGGGGTGGGCTGCAGTAAATCCCCAAATACAAATATGTTTCCACAAAAAATGTCAGCATCAGTTGATTTTAAAAAGGATTGAAATCTTGAAAATATGGAACCACAAATTACATTAAAGATCATACTGACAACATTAAAAATTAACTCTAATTTTTCAGAATTTGTGAGATTTCAGAAGCTGCCGCAGCATGTAATGTAACCTTTTGTTATGCTCAACTTGTAACATATATATGATTCTGTAATTACTCCAATGTTATAGACTGCTAAACCAATTGGAACAGAAACTACACTTGTATTGACCTTGTCACTTATATAGCGCCTTTTACCATTATTATAGTCTCAATGCGCTGTCATCGGGAATGCCATTGAAGGACCGAAGTCCAGAGTGTTGGCTATCAAGGAGTACGATTATGATGCCTGTGTGCATTTGGCCAAATAAGGCTTAGCAGTGCTGGCCAAGCTCTGTTAGAGAGCAACCGAGGAGGTCAGGCATGTGGATGGGTGCTGAGAGGAGTCAGGAAATGGCGTGAGTGCTAGAGACTTGCTATGTGTTCAGCATGCCCAAATTTGTCATAGGTCTGCGCTGCATTCTGATGTCAGAGGTGCTGATACATGGTATGGTGTAAATAGGGGAAGAATGATGTGAAAAGCATAGTCCGCTTTTGAAGACATAGCCCTGACCAGCCAGTCATCCAGATCCGAGTAGACATGATGTGCCAATGTTCTTTTATTCTTTTTATGGGTGACCTTTTTATTTTTCTCCATAATGTGTGTATGGATGTATAGTTTGCTTTAGCTTTTGGGATATATTGCTTGTGCAAGAATGTATGATCTATTGTTTGAAAAACCTCACTCTGTTCATGGTTTCATTTTGAAAAAAGTATGCACTGCTTCTTTATATCCGTGTGCTTGAATAATTGCAGGCACAACATGAATCACAACTGCTGCCCATGTTGGTCAACATGTTCACAAAAAGGACCTATATCTTTGAAATGTAGGTGAGAAAGGGAAATGGGAGTTTCATTTTGAATTTCTGTTTCTATGAAATTATCTTTTTCTAGTTCTTGTTTTAGACTCAGCATATTTCTAAAATTGCGTATATTTAATTGAGTCTTTCACATTGTGAAAGGGATCTTTAGAATTACTATTCATTTCATATGTTCCGTTTCCTGATGCCACTGTAATAATTGACAAAGGCAATAGTAGTACAGTTTTAGATTTTTGTTTATGCTGCAATCATTTCTTAATGATTTATTAAACTTGTTTTCTTATGCAAACCAAGTGTTTTATCTATTTTATTTACATTTAAGTAAAACATTTCAACAATAGGATGCGCGTTCTTTATGTATGTGTAATATTGAAGGATGTCAGAAAGACATAACAATTCAAACTCAATTGGCCTTCCTGCATTCTGATTCTCTAGCCTATCATGTTTACATTTTTTCATGCTGTCAGGTTACGTTTTGGCTGTCATTTTAATTTGGTATGCTTTAATGAACTGTGTGTACTCTAAGAATATCCTAAATATATTCAATTATGTCTAAAACATTGCTACTGAAGCGGTTCCATTTAACATATCTGTTACCTCTGACATACAACACACATGATGCGAAAGACTTTTAATCAATTCCCTTGCATTTAAAATGTCTTCCTACAAAATGTTGTAAATGCTTTTTTTCTTGTTTTACTGATATAAATAGTACTGGCATAGAATTGTCAGCTATAAAGCGAACATCAATATTAGCATTTGATAAACGAAAACTTATTGAGAATAATTACTAATGCACATTGATGCAGAGCTATTTTCTTTTTAATTCAGAAGATAGTTTAGGGGTTTTCCACTTTACATGATGTTGTAGCATTAGTGGAAATCTCAACAAAAAAATTGTTTATAAAAATGCTCATTTATTTTTATAAGTTTGTTTACAGTGAGCTGTACATTTGTGTTTGTGGAATTGTATTACTTTTTTTTAAAAGCTCTGTCTTACTCTCCTCATTTCATATGTGACAAAGTATTTTTGATTAAAATGAATCTTCAGTGGCATGACCAAATCTGGGAGGCCCTCTTGATTGGTGTTCTCTCCTCCAAAGGTAATGTGTGACAGGGCCTTGGGGTGAACATATAGTATTTATGATACCATGTAACATCATTAAACAATTGGAGATGCACATGTCAAGATACATTTACAGGACCTAAACACAAAGTTCATTAGGGGTTAATGTGTTTATTTTGAGTAGGTATTTATTTGAAATGTTTTGAACATCTATTTATTCATCCCACAAATATTCTGCATAACTAAGTGTAACACATTTGTAGTAGCTCCTACATTAGTAATCATGTGTACCACATATATTGATTATAAAGTTGGTTAAGACACTTTCTAAAATTGTATCATTGATTGTTACTTTTGTATGAAAGTAGGTGCTGTATTTTTAAATAGTTTCACGATATTTATTGTTTGAGCCACACCATAACGCAGTGCAAATAGTTCAAATTCATATAGTAAATGGAATAGGTAATATTGGTTTAATCTAATGCATGATTATACAAAATACATATAGTTTGATCAGTATTCTGAAGAAGAAATTACTTCTTGGCTATCATCTAATCTACCCCCATGACCATTTTCACATCATTGAGTGACTGCTGCTTTATCTAAATATTTTCCCCAAAAAATAACATTTTATCATTTTATATTGCCACTGAAAAAGTGAAATTAGAATCATCTATAACTTCCCCAGAGCACATTGGACAAACAGTGTATTCTATGTTTACAGTTTATGTGGCATTAAAGGACACAGTGCAGTAATATCATACCATTAATTCTGTTTACTGACATGTTACTGCACCAGCAAAGTACAGGTTTTCCGCTAAGGTGGCTGGATTGACCTCAAGCTAAAAGCTGTAGGTAATTCCACCTCCTTACCTGCAAAAACAGGCAGTATTACCAGCACCGGAATAACCGGTGCCAGTAATACTGGTTATCCCCCATGGAGTCCTATGGGACTGAATAGAATGGGGATATACCACTGCTACCTGCACTCAGAATACACTGGGTGAGAGTAACGATAGTACCATGTGATGCTATACTGGCAGTAATAACACCAGGATACCAGCAAACTATAGTGACCCCCACTGTTTAAAAAAAAAACATTATTTTAATCAGAAAGGGTGTTTATGTGTAGTGGCAGCAATATTTTCTCCAAAAATAACAGGTCCAATGTTTGCATCATGTTGTTTTAAATATTGCAGTGCTTTATATACTTAGTTTAAATACACCAGATCTTGACACATTTTATTAAAACATGTTGCATATACAGTCCATTAATTAGCACTACAAAGTGTATTTTCATTTGTCTGGATTACTTGCAATGCTTTCAAGTTATCTTTAATATTATATTAATAGTAATAAGCAACTTTCCCTTTAAAGGCTTTAACCAATTCATGTCCAGCTCTCATTCTGCACTTCTTAGATGTATTATAGTTAGAAATGTTTTATAATTTGTGCAATTTGAATATATCTGGAATTGGTGCTACTTTCATAGTAATGGCTGTATATCACCTGATCATGTATTCTAAGTTAACTTGTTTGTACAATACAAAAGCCTCTATAATGTGTCATTATACTGAACATCCCCAGAAACAGATACTTCATTAACTAAACAAAGGCCAACGTTATCTTCATTTTTATATGACTTTTCTTGAATACTGATAGGTGTATACTGCTTTTATAATAGGTACATCAACAACATTTTAATATATGATTGGGGTATTTCTGAATTTCAAAAGTGTACTTTGTTATCTTGTTTTACAGTGGAATCTGGCAAATTCACATTACTTTCTTCACATACGCAAAAGGGACTGTCCAAAGCAAAAAATATAGGAACATATAGAAACACACTAGGAAACAACGCTCTATATGTACATCATATTCATGATTAGTCAACACATGTCATTTACATAACTCAGAATACAGACATTTTAGAAAATAGACACCATTATTTGAAGTAATCAAACAGAAAGAAACATAGAAAAACACATATGTTAAAAAAAAATGTACAGCACCATCCATATTTTGACAGTATATTATCTTTTCTAAGAAACGTTCTATGAATATAAAATATGTTACATTGATAGATATATATATATATGTCTGTGATAAGCAGACAAATACACAAATACTTAAAGCTACAAAAATAATAATTACATATACAAATGATCAACTTTGCAATAGCAAAAGAACACTCAAAACAAGACATACATCTAATAATATAAATTGTCAGAAGGTTTCATATAAGTATGGTAAAGGGCATGTTTTTTCCCATTGGTCTTCTGGATTGATCCGTGTCATTATCTAGCCGGGATCACCCAATTAAGAATAAATGCAATTTTACCTATATCAGTGATCTTGGAACAATATATGGCACACAATGCATACATGTGCTGACATCACATGGTACTTTCTGAACTCTGACAATGAGCCCTCATTTTCTCTATTGACTTTATCTACAGAATATATATATTTGTTCTAAAAATGAATTCATGGAGATATGACCCCTGATCCAAAACCCCCATCACGATAATCCCCCACAAAATTCTGGTTAAAGAAACAGCCTGTTTATAATACAAATATTGTGTTTTACTAAAAATAATACATCAAAATAATTAAAGGTGGTCGCCTAACTTGGAATGCTGGGGTAGCTGCTTACAAAATTCCAAACAAATAAAGGCAGCTTATCTACAGAAAAGAAATAGAACCACCCTGCTATTATCCTGCTAATATTTTATATTCTCCTCTCACCTGGTACCTTTGGCTCTCTGTCCGCTCCTCAAAAAGCCCTACCAACCTCTTTCACTAACATCAGACCGACGAAATGAGTGTCAGCTGTTGCCTTTGCTTCCACCTTCATCCCCCTCACCCCCAACCTCAGACTCTACCTCTCACTCTGCTCTCAGCAACCTTCACTTGTCCATCACCAATACTCTTGACATTCTTGCCCCAGTGATGCGGATTCACCTGAAACCTGCCTCTAAGCATAACACCTGGTACGACTCTGAACCTGCTGCCCTGAAACTAATGTGCAGGGCGGCGGAATGGACGTGGCAAACCTCAGGCTCATCCTCTGACAAACTGGCCTGCCGCCTGCTCCAAAGACAATACAGACTCTTCATTCATTCAAAGAAAAGAGCCCACATACAGGCACAGGTTTCTGTTGCTTCCAACACCATGGCTGAAATTTTCAAGATCTGTAGGGAACTAGAAAACCCTTCCACAGTCTCCTCCTCCTCTTCTCCTTCCCAGGCCGTCTGCAATGCACTGGCCACTCACTTTGCCACCAAAACTCAGAACATCCTGAACACCTTGTTACTCACCCTCCGAACCCATCCCACAACCCCTTTCCTCCCTTGGCCCCTCACCATCCTTGTTCCTCCTTCTCCTGATTCTCTCCTGTCACGCCTGAATAAGTATTTGTATTTGTATTTGTATATTATTCAATTTATAATCGCGTTTTCATCCAAACGCTTTACAAGAGGAACCAACAATATACAGAAAGCAATACATAACAATTGAATTGAACAAGAAAGCAGTACAAAAGCAATTTACATCATGGAAGGGGAAGAAGAGAAAGGAGGGGTCAAGAAGAGAGAAGAAATAGTGGGTGGGAGGAAAGGTGAGAGTAGAAGTAAGAGTGGAGGCAGAGGGAGTAGGGAGAAGGAAAGAAGAGAGGAGGATAGTTATCCACTCCCAGAAGGTCTCTTCTAATTGGATTTCCCCTTGCACATTCAGAACCATAAAGGATAACATTTGCGCTATTGCCCTCGCACTAATTCATTTCTGCAATCATTCTTTTGCCACTGGATATTTCCCCTCCTCCCTTAAGCACTCCCTTGTGTACCCCCTCCTGAAAAAAACCTTCAGCAGACCTTAACTTTCCTGCCAACTACCGCCCTATTTCCATCAACCCCTTCCTGGAGAAGCTAATGGAGAAGCTTGCATTGCCCCAACTCAACTCGCACCCAAACTTGTTGGTGGTCCCTATGACCATCAATCTCGATTCCGAGCATCAAGAGGCATGAAAACTGCCCTTCTGAACATTTGTGAATAACCACTCTCCTCTCTGGACTCCAACTCACCAGCTGTTCTCATTCTTCTCGACCTCTCCTATGCCTTTGACACAGCCAACCATTCCATCCTCATACAAAGGCTCTATGATACCTTTGGTATCTCAGAACAGGCACTGGACTGACTGACATCCATCCTAACTGAATGTTCTTCCCAAGTCATCCTGGGCACCTTTTGCTCTCCTACTTCCATCTCCACCTGTGGTGTCCACCAGGGTTCTATGCTCTCCCCTTCGCTCTTTAACATCTAACTTGCTCAGCTTGCATGCCTCATCTCCTCTTTTTCCTCCAACTTCCAGTGTTATGCAGATGATACACACACAACTCTTTTTCAAACCACCTGCTGACTCTATTGCACCTTCGATCATCCCTAACTGCCTATCTGCCATCCAGTCCTGGTGCACTTCCTATGGTCTCCATCTCAATGCCTGTAAAACAGACATCCTTCCCATTGGGCCCCCTGCTTCATCTTCCTTCCCTTCACGCTGGCCTTTCTACTTGGGCTCTCCCCCGGGTCCTTCTTCTGAAGCCAGACACTTTGGAGTCATCCTTGACTCTTCTCTCACCTTCCTCCCTCACACTCAGCACATTGCCAAGAAGTTCCACTTTCAGCTCTTCCTTCTCAAATTCCTTCCTTTCTCACCTTACTCCAGAGGCTCAATGTTACTCGAGCCCTGGTCATCTCTAGGCTTGACTATTGCACTAGCCTCCTCCTGAATCTACCTTCTGCCACTCTGCTACCTCTCCAGCTAATCCAGAATAGAGCAGCAAGACTTATCCTTGGCCTTACGCCGAGGGACTGCATCTCTCCTTCCCTAAAAAGTCTTCACTGGCTCCCAGTTGCTGCACAGATTAAATTGAAATACCTCTGCTTCATCCACAAGGCTGTCTGGGCCCGGGGGGCACATTATTTTCAATTGTATTTTACTAAATATTCTCTGTCTAGACCACTACATCGCTCTGGCACCAACTCTTTGTGTTTAAAGCGTTTTGCTAAACAGAGGGTAGGTGGTCAATAGCTTTCCTCAGGTGGCTCCCTCTACACCTTTCCTCTTTACCTCCTCCTTCCCTTCTTCTCTGCTTATCTCACAGTTGCTGTGATTGGTGTCCTGGGATCTTATGCATCTTCAGGGCTTCTGACCTCCCACACCCAATCGCCCCAGCTGGGGCAGTGTATCACTCACTATACAATGCACTTCATGTGTGGCTCACCCATGAGCCCAGACATGCCAGCACTTACCCCCTCCACCCTCTTCCTTGTTGCACTTGCACATTCTGAATACTCACAAGGCATAGTATTGTCATCCTGTTTTCTTTTTCCCTCCACTGCTTTTAAATATTGTGTTTTCTAATGTATTTCACTCCCTTCTTTCCCTCCCTTTGCCCTTGCTGCATAAGCACCTAACAAGTGAACAATAAATAAATATTCACAATGAATACAAACATTAATTTGCATAAAAACAAATCTGAATAAATGTTCTACAGACAAATATTTAGTCTTCATTAATATGACTATTCTAATTATTACTGCCTGTCGGCATAACATTTCAAGGAAAAACATTTTAATATTCAGAAGAAAAATGTACAACATGTATAACATTGAATATTCTAGGGCACTGTAAAAAAGTATTGCCATCAGAGAGAAACATTGGATTCACATGTCACTTTCTTATGCTGTGGTAAATTCCACTCTTGATTTTGGGCATTGCTGCTTGTGCTGAATCTGTACACCTTGGAAATACAGGATATGTTATGTTTAGCTTCTCTGTCTACAGGCTTGAATTTAGGAAAGGAGCATTTATTTTTTGAGAACACTAAGCTTAATTTAAAGGGTCAAAGAATCATGAGAGTATACATTTGCAATAGACAAGTAAACACAACCTTATTTTAATTTGAATTAGGAGTACACTTAAGGTGGAACCCTTTCTTTGATGCACAATGGTATTTAGAAAAATGGCATTGGTTATTTAAATTGTCAATATTTATCATGTAATGAAGGGGAAAAACAAACCTTTTCCTATTCAACTTTAAAGTGTATAAACCACTACTCTGCATATTTAATAGTATGCACACTTTCATTTTTACAGGTTAAAAAGTCCATCAATTATTGCAAATCTGTGAAAGATGTTGTATAGCATGTCAGACTGCCAAATATAAATGACTCTTTTGAAAATGTGGGGGTTAATTAGTATTTGCACATAGTCAGAGAATACTTTTCCCTGCATAATTGGATAATCTAGGGTATTATATTTTAAGCATACTGCCAAAAGGTTTCCCTCAACGACCCGTATCAATTCAGGGGCAAAGCTTGAAAAGCAGTTCCCTTAAGGACTTTCAACTGCTTTTTGATTGAATCCTGGGACAGATATCTAAATTGACAGGTGTTATTATACTCACTTTTAGTTTACCTTTTAAAACACAAGACAGGTAGGAACATCAACAGTTCTACGCAGCCCCAACGAGCAAGCTCTGCTCCTATTGTGTCTCCTGCCTTCAACAACCTTCTGAGGATCTGTCTTGGGCAATGATCGTACATCGGGCTCCCAATGTAAAAGGCCTTTTAATGGGGAGTTCCATCAGATACATCCAGGTGGAACCACAATCAGCACTTTTCCTCTCGGACAAGCACCCTTCGTTTGCAGATTTTCTGAGAACTGTATATCCTGTGTGTGTTGGCCTTCAATAATTGATGAACTCTCCCCCTGGAGCATCATTTGATGCAGCATTTTCTCATTGGACAGGGCCTATGATAGGTTCTCCTCAGATACAGGCACTCCAAATGATCCTTCATTTTATTTGGATTGTTCCAATATAGTTTGCCAGGTGGCAAGGGGATATTTTCCTGTCCCATCATTCAGAGTTATAATCAATTTTAAATGAAATGCATTTTTTATTATGATTTTTGTTCTGGACCTGCATCATTAATGAGTCATATATATTGAAAATTGTGAAAACATGTCATATTGGTAGACTTCTTTCATGAGGTAACATGATAGACCTATTGAAATAAGTAAATACATTACTAATTTGCACATATTAATATATTGTGTCTCTATGTGTGTGATGCAGAGTGCTTCTGCTGAATTCACATCTGTTTTTGCTTTTTAAATCAAACTAAGCATTCAAAAGATGTAGCCAATGATTTTATTTAACTTTGGTGCCCTTCAAATGATCCATGTTTACTTTGTTTTTCCAATGCTGTGCATTGCATATTTATGGGAGTTCAACATTAATAGAAATGTGCTGAAGTAAGGCCTCTGAGATTGCAAGCAATTAATCAGACACACAATAGATAATTGATGACTGGGCTCAGGTCAAAAGGGTCAGGGCTACATAGAGATATGATCTTTTGAAGCATTTTTTTTTAAATAAAAGAGGAGACTCAGGACCTTTGATCCAGTGTCCCTCATAAAGTGTGAAGGTCCTCGAAAATGGGAATTGTATAATCTTGGCAATGGTATGGGGATCTCTGGACCATTTCCCTTGAGCCATGAGCTCTGAAGAAGCACATGCCAGATTCACAAGATTCCAGCTGCATCTACCATTTATAATGACATACTTGCCAAAAGTATTGCTAATAATGTAAGTTATTTGTAACTGAATGTATGTCTTATCAAAAAGTTTAATTTAACGTGCAGGATATATACTGCATTGACTTGTCATTTAATCGCAGAAATGTAGTCTATGTTGTATGTATGGGTCTTATGTGTAACATTACTGCACAAAAGAGGACTCGTTGTATTGGACATTTCCTGGAAAAAAATCATTTTGTAACATTAATATTACAGAGATGAAAAGCCATGCAAAATGATATTTATATAGTAACTGTCTTTCACAGGTATCATATGCTGAGATGCAGATTACTTATCCTATGTATTAGAGAACAAGCGTTTGAATGGACCATGGCTTTCCCTTAAAAATCATGTGTAATGGATCAGCTTCGAACCAGAGAGTTTAAAATGCTTAAATGTAACATTTTGTGAGAATTGTCTAAGGACTTGGGCCAACTGCTGTCTACCTTTCATTAGGATTGAGCTGGTTGTCCGGGACATTGAGACAATTAACCTTGCGAAATAAAGTGCCTAATAAATGTCTTTAATCATTCAATCAATTCCTTGTAGAACATCCACAAAACAGAAAGGTGATGGCTGGAAGGTTTTGAATTAATCATAAGCACGGGCAAAGCTCTGGGCAACCCTCCAGACCATCATTTTTCAGCCTGCCAAGCCATTACAGAAGGGGGAAAAACCATATGCAAATCAGGGTTGTTCGTACCCCAAAAGGGGCAGTCCAGCCCGAACTGCTAGGTCACATCCGTGCAAAAGGGATGTGACCTAGCAGTTCGGGCTGGACTGCCCCTTTTGGGGTGGGGCCAAGCCAGATTTGCATATGGTCTTTCCCCTTCTGTAATGGCTTGGCAGGCGAAGAACGATGGTCTGGAGGGTTGCCCCGAGCAATGCCAGTGGTTAAGATTCAGTCTAAACCTTCCTTGTAGAACATCCTACAAAAATATGCCTCTTAGGAACTATGAAAACGTTCCTTTTTTTCTCATCTCCTGTTTAATCGCTATCTCTCTACCCTCTCTTCCATCCTGAGAATACACAACATATCCTGTCACAGCTATGTTGCCAAAACACAAGTAATCTTGAGACTGCTAAATACAAACAGTGCAAAATATATTCTACAAATAGATCACTGGATGGCAACTAACCATCACCTCCTTATTAAAAAGCAATCCTTCCTGAAGCAAGTTCTTTCTTTAGTTACTCACCTCTTGCTCTATCTCTCTCCTCTCTGCCATTCATCTTAAGGTAAGAACCTATGAATTATCATGGATTCAAATTCATCTCTGGTGCCAAAGGTCAGAGCTGTGGCCAGACAGGCTTTTGTACATCTGCAAATGCATAGGACAATATGACCATTCTTTGAGTGTCCACAAAAATACACTGTTATAGTAGCTATCATCCAATCCAGAATCAATTTTGTGAACAGCATCTATTTTCACACCTCAGCATGTTTACAATTAATACAAGACTGCAAAAAGTGCAACGTGATGCAGCAAGAATAAAAAGACTGGGAAATAGAAAACATTTCTCACTAGCAATAATGTTCATGAATGCATGCGTAAAATAGCCTGCAATGCGCTTTATATCACACGGCAGGCTATTCATGGGACTGAGATAGCCTTCCTCATATAAATAAAATTAAAAAAACAACTCCATGCAGTGGAACTGAGCTCACCAACACATCTATTGATGGTAGTACATCGGTTTTTCAAAAGCGGATAAGGGGTCTTGCCCGTCTCTAAAATAGGCACCCCAATCTTAACATTCCTGTCCAGTTCAACGAGAGACATTACTGAACTATTGTCCTTTGAAAAAGCAATAGAAACCTGGTTCTTTCCCCAATTCCGTAATGGCATAAAGTTTGTGAAGATTTACATTATGCATGAATGTATTACTAGTGATGGAATATTTGCACCATGGTTTTCAATGAACATCTTAAAGTGTCTTCATAAAGTATGACTGTTTGGTAGTCTTGATACTTGATATTAATGATAGTTATTGCAATATGTGCAACACTCCTCTTTCTATATAGTTTACTACTATGTATTTTTTGTATATTCTAGCAGATGGAAATGTATGTAAGATAATACTGAAATAATAAATATAATCTTCGTTCACTAAGTTCAAGAATTGTCTGTGAATTGGCTGTGCTGCAGCTGTACTTATTTGCATATTAAGGCACGTATCCAACGAAGCTTTTTTAAGATTTAACCCGCTGGTGGAAAAAAAAAAACGTACATATAACGTTTCTGTCATGAGCCAAAGGCCAATTAGAACAGCAGTCTCCCGAGTCCAAGGCAAAGCACTTAATACTTGCGCCACCATCCAACGCAAGGAACCTCCACAACACTGCACGTAAAGACACAAGTTACCAACAGAATACATCTCAGAAGATAACAGAACTTTCGTTCCTCAATTCAAGTTCAGCCTTCCCAGACTAAATGCCCGCTTTAACCCAAGCTCTCTGTGCCCAAAAGTGAATATTTGTTTTACCCAATAAAAGTGCACGAAAGGACAATTCTGTCGTGTTAGCAGCAAAGAAAATGAAGGCAACCTTCCTTCTTTGCTTCCGACATCCTTAAATTATAAGATCCGTGTAGGAATGAGCCAAATCATCAAATCCAGTAAAAACAAATCACAGACATTCCTGCGGCCTGGGCGCGTTACCAAGCATCGGTCACTGGGCATGGCACCGAAACAACTCAGAACATCACCAGGCTGTACCTCTTTATTTCACCTAGTACACCTCTGATCCCACACCACCCAAATAAAAGCTAGAGAAATTGAACGTTCAAAAGAGCAAGACAAGAAAAGAGGGACGAGGCACTTATCAACCTAGAAATTCGAAAACTGGCCCAAGCACCGAGGAAGGACTTTCCTGCTGGGAGGAGCAGTAACAGCAAGAAGAGAGGGCACTCCACGGCCCTTCGAGCCCTTATAAGGGCGTTGTCAACATGCAGCGCTACTTCAGGCCATAATGTTATTTCCTGGGCTAAGGACAGCCGGATGCCAAACATGTCCACTCAGAGATGATGCCTGGGGACCCCTAATGGTCGCCACCTCCTAGGCCTCAGTGTCCGATCCAGGAGCTCTGGGAGTCAGTGCCAGTGGGGCCTCCTTGTTGTCTTCTTTGTTCAGGATAACATGACATTCTAAATCTGTAGCAATTCAGATCAAGTATGGCATACTAGTGGGCACTTTCTAGGACTTAGGCCTCATCTATGACCTTCAAGGTCAAAGCATATTCCGATATGTGGCTATATAGCATTTTGGTTTCCTTTAGCAAACACTACCTTAGTTACCCATGTACATGGCTCGTTCGCTAACAGAAAGCATCTGCCACTTGATATGGCGAGGCAATTCCCATAATGGCTAATCCATCACAATCCACCAGATCCATCAAGAATGGAGAAATATCACCACTTAGGGGGTGCAGCTTGTTGAGTGAGTGCATGTGGACACAAACACTGAATTCAGCATTTTGCGAGAACATTTTTCGATACTAGGCTGCTATATTAGCTAGACTTGCTTGAATTGGTCGATTGGACTGCACCTTCTTACCCTCAGTCTTTCCACCCTCACTCACCTGTTCACACAGTTGATTCTTGACTAGGCCACCCTATAGTTTCTAGGCTTGGCTGCCCTGGAACTACAATTCTGGAGTTTGCCCAACAGGACTAGGTAAAGGCATCCCTGGACAAAAGCCGCCTGACGGCTCTGCATGAGTAGATCTCGAGCCGGTCACACAGTCAAACAACAATGGTTTACTAATTCCTCACTGCTCTGGCAAGAGCTTGGAAAATCACAAACAGGTTACATAATGTTTTACTCTTTCTTGCATTGTGGTACAACTGCTAGTGTACCTGGACATACATTAATCCAAACCATCACTTCCTTAACCCGCTGCATCCTTCCTCCTTTACCCATTCTCTTATCTTCCCCCACAAGTTTTTCCTTTGCAGACCAAGGTCTTGAAACAATATGCCAACCTCCATACAATCCAAGATGCTTGGAAACTACTAGTGTTGCAAATTGTCACAATATTAAAGCCTTTTCACATAAGAAGATAATTGCATATAAAGGGAAACATAATAATTACGTTTCTAATATGGGCAATTTGAAAACTAGAGACGCATCAAAATGGCATATGTGTTCATGTTCGATTTTTGAAACACTGCACAGGCAAAAGGAAGCAGATCATGAAGAAGGCAGGTGTTTCAAATATCCACGTCCCTCTATTTAGCTTTATTTTTCCTGGAACGAAGAGGCTTTTCGAAAAGTAGGTCAAAGTTTAGCTGGTTGATTAATGTCAATTGGAGCCGAACTAAATATAATGACATTTTTTAAGAAGCCCCACCCGCGGGCAAGTTTCCATCTCGGTCCAACAAAGAAAGCATAGAGGCGTGTTCCTGTTTATAAATGGAATTACATGGGATCCGTCAACCTCCTGGGAAAACCCAAGAAAGGAAGCTTAGATACAGAGTGAACAAAACGCTAAATTTAGTAGTTAATATGCTTAAGAAATGTCGCAAACAATAACGGGAAGTTACAGATACTGTCTGGAAGAACGAGCCCCTCCCATTTCCCCTCACTGCTGCAGACACACCTAGTCTGGGCACAGAAACGCTTCCATATTCCCAGGCTTTCCCCGCATTCCTCAGAGCACACCTTTCCTTTTCTTCTTGCCAAAGGCAATCAACTTTTAAATTAGCAAGCAGCCTACGGGGAAGCTGCGGAGACAAATGCACAAAGATGGGAAAAAACACGGCGTGGGCTCTACAGCATTAGATATTGACAGGAACCATGAAGTATTCAGTATGATGAGCAATCGCATGCAGATTCAGGATGGGTAATCACATGCAGATTCAGGAGGAGCAATTCCATGCAGACAGAGGATGGGTAATCAAATACAGATTCAGGATCGGTAGTCAGGATGGGTAATCGCATGCAGATTCAGGAGGAGCAATTGCATGCAGACAGGGAATGGGTAATTGAATGCAGTTTCAGGATTGGTATTCAGGATGGGTAATCACATGCAATTTTTGGAGGAACAATTCCATGTAGATGTAGAAAGGGTATTCGCTTGCAGATTCAGGATTATTATTTGCATGCAGATTCAAGATGGCTAATCACATGTAGATTCCACATGACGGTCAAATATCTCAAATAATTGTGTCTCATTTGTTAAGTACAGATTTGCTTATGAGTATTATCGTTTGTATAGCGCCTTTCACTATATGGTATGGTCCCAACACTAGGTGTAGGTTGAACGCCCTCAGGGGACCGGAGTGAAGGTATGGGAAAATTCATCTGAGGAGTTTAGAATGTATGTGTACATTTTACCCAAAGTAGAGTTGGGTAGGGCTGGGTGGCCAGGTCTGTACTAGCTACCCATGTCAAGCAGGCACATGGATGGGTGCTTGAAAACGATACGGGAGCATGCAAGAGTAGTAGAAATACATTATGTGTCCAGCTAGACCACATTTATAATGGCAAAGGTTTTGTGCAATATTTAATTGGGAAAGGGGTATAGTTGCAGGTGTGTTTGGGTGAGTGGCCTTGCCTTTGGCTAACTTCCAAAAGTATGCAGTTCGATATGTACCTGTCTGCTGTTGGTTGCTTCTTTGATTCATATCTGAAGCGTGGGCTCCCTCCTGTGTTCTACTGGATATTGTTAATCAGGTTAGATCTTAATTCTTACCATCCTTCAGTGAATGTATGGGAGTTCATTCCTCCCTGGCCATCCTGGGGTGAATAGCTAGCTCAAGAGGACAGGATTAGTCAAGGTGCCTGGGGGGGGGGGAGGGAGAGCTATGCCTTGAGGGACTGCTGTAAGGCCAGGTGGTCCTCTATGTGTCAGATGCTAAGCAGCATTGATTTCCAGATAGCTGGAGCATGGACGGAGAAGATAAAGCCCCAAATTCTGGTTGATTTGAAAGTGGGGATCACCAGGACGAGAGCAGTGCCTGAAAGCAGGTTTCTATTGGGATGGTAACGGGTGATTTTCTGTTGAAGTTATTTTGGGCTCGGTGAGTGATGCACATGGCTTTGAAAGTGACCTTTCATGGACCGGAAGCCAGTGGAAGACACAGAGAGCAGGGGGTGATGTGCTCTATGGGACCGAGGGTGAGGAGGAGCATAGCTGCAGTGTTTTGGACCCTTTGGATCTTTCTGAGTTGATAAGCAGGGGCGCGAGGGTAGAAAGAGTTGGTGTAGTGTAGTCAGGGTAAGACCTTATTGCATTCACTCTGTGGGGGTAGGAGAGGTAAGCGAAGATGTGTCTTAGAATGCACAGGTGTAGGTAGCATGATTTAGACAGTGTTAATGTGGTGTGATAGTCAGGTCAGTGTCCATTGTACAACCTAGTTTTTTGACTTATTTTATTGTACCTTGTATTATGTTATCTTATCGGCACTTGTAGAGTGCAATGTTCACCTTGTGGCATTTTGATGCTAATAATGGCAGGCACAGCGAGACAAGCAATTTTGGGATTTATTCAAACAAAAAGGTTTTTAAGAGGCGTCGAAAAGAGAAATGGTCCTTGGTTGCATGCAGAAGCTGTGTTAGCAAATTCTACAGCTTAGCCACAGCAACAGAGAAAGCACAGGGTACTGCGGGGGATGCAGTGGTGAGGTGTAGGGAGGGAAGCCAGAGGGTGGGTTGAGGGAATAGAGCTGTCTTTCTGCAGAGCATGATTTCTGTTTTCCCTGGATATAGCCAGAGGTAGTTGACTGTCATCTAACGATCAATATCAGTGTGGCAGAATGTAAGGCAGGGGTGGAGAGAGACATATGGATTTTAAAGATGATTTGTATGTTGTCATCGTAGTTGTAGCAGATGCAGTTGTGAGAGTGCACAATGGGGGGCACCATTATTGATGGGGCTGGTGGTCAAAGTGAAGGGAGGTCTGTCGGAAATGTGGTGGCTGTTGGTGAGGAATGAGGAGAACCACCTTAGTGTTGTGTCCCTAATGCCAAGGGAGTGGAGTCTATCAATAAATATGGTGTGGTTGATATTGTCAAAGGCCACCGAGAAGTCAAAGAGTATGAGTGTGGCACAGCCATCTGTGTCTGCCAGATTTTTGAGGTCATCTCATATAGACACCAGGAATGATTCAGTTCAATGAAGGGGTCTGAAGCTGGATTGGGTGGTGTTGAGAAGGTGATTGGCTTCCGTTAAAGTGCAGAGCTGGGAGTAGGCTGTACGGTTGGTGAGTTTGGCTAAAAAAACGGGTGTTAGAAATTGGTCTGTAGTTTGCAGGCAAGAGGGGGTAAAGTATGTTTTTTTTGGGGAGTTGTCTCACGTGAGACGTTTTGAAAGCTGCTGGGAAAGTGCCTGAGTGCCTGAGGTAAGGGAAGGTTTAAGGATGGATATTGTGATACTGCCTGCACAGGTTGAGGTGAAGATCTCTTGGAAAAGGCTGGGGAGGCATGGGTCACTCATGGATCTGGATGGGCGGCTGCCAGCCAGTAATGTAAGGAATTTGGGTCTTGAGATGGGAGAGAAAGTGGAGAATATGAGGCGGCAGGGTGGTTGGCGAGTTCATGTAGGGGAGTGGATAGAAGCAGAGGTAGTGCTGCCAGTTTTATGCTGATGGTGCCGGTTGTTTCTAGTGCCATGTTGTAGAAGTGGTCCAAGAGGGTGTCACAGAGACACCAGGAGATGTGTGAAGGTGGGAAGTACAAGGAGGACATGAATTCTGTGATAACATTGTGGAGTTACTTGCTATTTTTGTGGGCATTAGAGATTCTGTTCTTGTAAAAAGATTTGTTTTGGCTAACGGATTTCTGCTTTGTAGGTATGCGATTTATGGGCATTGGCTGTTTTGTTTTGGGGAGATCAGTCGGCCCTCCATCTAAGTTCCAGAGAGTGGTTGCATGCTTGAGGGATTTGAGGAGAGGGGTGAACCATCTGGGAAAGGGGCCTTATCTGGTGGGGGTAGATCCTTATGGGGTGATGGCTTTGGAGAGACATGAGTCAAATTGGCTGATGGAAGGTAGTCCTCCTTCGATTGGTAGGTGCAGGAGGGAGAAGAGTAGTGAGTTGGCCAGTTGTGGGGTAACTATGACCTTGTTCCATAGCTGGACATGGGTTGATGGTGCAGTGGATCCATTCGTAGAGGATGGGCGGGTGACAGGAGTAATAAAAAGATGGCTGTGTAGTAGAGCGGAAGATCGAATCAAGAGTAGGTCCTGCTGTGTTTGTTGTACAACAATTGGGTATTTTCCCTAATTTTTAGTTTTGGGGGATCAATACTCAAAAAGGAAATAATTCAAAGAACATACATAAAGAAAAGAGAAATTGATTACCACTCTCTACGCCGATATCACATAGATTGGTAGTGCTTTTACAACAAATCACATTTGCATAAATCAGAATATGATCAATTCATTATTAAGGACCTTAAATAAATAAGACTTCCCACCACAGAAACACACATATATCTCATAAAGAACTGTTTTATTAATTGTTCACAATAGATAAAAAAAATTGAAAACCTAGACAACATGATTTCACTTTTGTCATAGTTAACAATTACAAAGAAATTGCCATTTGGACACTCACACAAAACGATGACAACAGCAACAAAGTTATGTGGGGGTAAATATCAAATAACATGAGAAAATTCATTTGTATAAAGAAAGACTCCTTTTATTTATGGCCTTACAGATTGTCGACATGTTTCAGCCTCAGCTAAAATGAGACACTGGGCCTCATTACACGGATGGCGGAGAACAATGGCGCTATTAGCGCCATGGTTCATGCCGGTAAAATACCGGCACCGCCTTGGCGGAAAGGGGAATTACCGCCCCATTCCAAGGTTGGCGGGGCGGTAATTCCCCCTTCCGCCATTGCCCTTCCCCATTCCCATTTTCGCCCCATAGGGCATAATGGGAATGGGGAAGGCGCTAATTACGGTACCGCAAATTGCGGTACCGTAATTAGCTCCCTGGGTCCCTTTGCGGGTTGGTTTTTAACGCCTGCAAAAAGCAGGCGTTAAATCCCCCAACCCGCAAAGGGACCTCGTAGTAAGGCGGTAAGGATTTACCGGTACCGGTATTTTACCGGTACCGGTAAATCCTTACCGCCATCCGTGTAATGAGGCCCACTATCTCTACTGTCCTTTTCAAAATAGATATAGGGGCCTTCTTCAGGACAAAATATTTCTTCTACTCAGTGGTTTATTCTTGTTTACTCCGTTAATTGATGCTCGGCAATGGTTGCACTATAAATAATGACATATAAACAATATTACATACTGTAGTGGTTGTGGTCAAATTACTAACATTCCAGGTCAAAGAAACACAGTAGACATATCACATCCCAATCTTTTCCCGTTATAACTATCGTTCAACACACTGAAAGCATATTGAGCTACACATCAATTTTCGAAATGACCAAGCAGCAGCAATCTATTACTTACAAACGATATAGACGTGAGAACATCTACTTCCAGCCTGCGTGACCGGGGATTCACATTTCTAAGACAGGACACCCATGTATGATGGTGAAAATTGTTTGATTCCTTAATACAGTCAGTAGTTTAGAAGAGGAATTCTTCTTCTATAATGCAAAACATATTCATTATGCTAGAGTTTTTTTCCCTATTCTTAGTTTTGTTGTTATTAACAATATACAGTTTACTGATGCCAGAGAATATGTATTATTTGTTTTATACAGGTACACATTGTCTTTAAGTACTTTCCAGACTGCTATCTCCATTACTGTTATTAAAAACACTTGTGGATGGGGCTCTAATATATTCCTTTTAGGCCTATTCATGACTGATCGGAGGAAACAGATCTACACGAGTCACATCTGAGTTATTTAGCTCATCTTATGTGTTCCTTTAAGACATATTCACAACTAATTAGAGAAAGCACAACCAAACGGGTCAAATCTAAGTTGGAAGCATGCTTCATATCCATATCCATAGTGTAGCCTCTGCTCTAACAATAGCTGATTTGTGTCGCAATTGAGGAAAAAAAAGGGGAATCACACCTCAAACTTCTTGAGCTCGAAAAGAGTCCTTTACAGTCTGTGTTGTGTTCTTTTCAACAACGAAAACGCTCTTTGCTAAAAACACACAATATTAAGAAGCTGCTGTTAGGCAACATTCTAACTAAATGGCATAACTTGTTTAGAAAAGAGAAACTACTAGTTCCAGATACAGCCGTTACATTTACGTGGCCCAAGAGCACTTACTTATATATTCTGGTTAGGTCACATCCCTCTGTACCCCGTGGGAACGCTTTTCTTAAAATGGGAGTCCTCTTAACCCAGTGTGTATTTATTCTTTGCGGCAAAAGGGAAAGAAAAGATTTTTCCTCGCTGAAACAGACACAGGGCTATTATTAGTTTATAGCTATTTCCAAATGGAGGTACCTTCCAAGAATTCTCCTTCTGATCAAAGCAGCAAACCCCAAGAGAGCCCGGCAAGCACTTACTTCTTAAAATGACAGGGTCTTCGGATTTCTCTTTTGTACCGTTGCTGTAGCAACCGCTAGTGTACTGTTTCAAGTGGCTGATTTATATAGTGTAATCACGTGTATCATGTGACCAAACATCTTGCTAATCTCACGTGATACCCGCGTGTCATTGTTGATCTTATCTTCCGAGGTCTTGTTTTTAAAGATACAGATCCCTGGAACGCTGCAACAAGTGTTCCTTTCAGAATGGAAACATGCTGAAAGACATGTATATCTCCATTTCTTTTCAGTCTTTGGGTGCACAAACCAAGACCAAATGCGCAAAATACAGTTTTTGGCATGTAGGTTGCATTGATGCGTGCAGTTGGTAAAGAAAATATGAAAAAAAAAATTAAAAATGTTTGTTCTAGGATTGTGGACTAATATACTAAGCCTTTGAATCAATTGCACACTGGAGACACAAAACAAAGTTTCATTATAGAAGGGTATTCCACTTGATAGAAGAATTTGGACCCTGTTTGACAGTGTCAAGGTTGTAAATCCAACGTTGTTCACAGAGGGCCAGCATGAGTTCTCTATTTCCCCCTCTTTCTGTATGTTGTATTCTCTGGATGATATACTAAAACATCTCTGTGTGTTTATGTTTTTTTAGCGCATAATGTACAACCAAAGGTTTTTTCTCCACCTTGTTCTTCAGACAAGATCTGTGCTCACAAATCCTTTGTTTTACATGCCGTATGGTTTTGCCTGTATAGAGTAAATTAAAAGGGCATTTCATGCCATAAATTACCCAATCAGTGGCACAATTTGAAATTCAGAAGGTCCCACATTTTACCATTTAGCTCAATGAATTTTAGATTTTTTGTTAATGGACAGACTGAGCACTGGCCACATTTAAAATGGCCAGTGACAGACGGAAGATCCCACAAGGTTGCTTGGCTTACTGCCTCTTGTTTCTTAGGATATGTATGAACCAACATATCTCTAATATTTCTTTGCTGTTTAAAGGCAAATCTAGGTGTTGCTGGATTCAATTCTGAAGTTTGCAACATGTACCAGTGTTTCTTGACAATTCTCCTCAGCCCTTTACTGATGGGACTGAATGTGCTGACAAATATAATTTTATCTTCCTGTATTTTTATCTCGGGATGTAGACATCTATCTCTGTTTGCATGCACGTTTGTACGCCGAATGGATCACTTTCTTCAGATAGCCACGATCCTTTAGCCGTATTTTGAGATCTTTTCCTTCCTTCACAAAGTCATTCATATTAGAACAGTTTTCTCTCATTTTTAAGAATTGACCCACAGGTAGGTTGTCTCATAGTCCTAACGGGTGAAAACGTTTGTATTTTAACATGGTATTCTTGTCAGTCGGTTTTTCGATAATGATTGGTAATTAGCTGACCTGACTCTGTTTTACAAATTAATAGATCTAGGAAAGGTAATTGATTTGGATCATAGATTATAGTATATTCATTGTGGCTATTCAACCATTCCAGGAACATCTCCAAAGTGCTGGTATCACCTTTCCGAATCATGAAAACATAATCTATATAGCAGAACCATTTTATTATGTTGTTTTTATAGGGATTGATCATGTGATAAATAGATGAGTCTTCAAATGGATCCATAAACAAATGTGCCAGGTCGGGGGAAAAAGTTGCCCACATACTAGTCTAATATGTATTTCTTTATAGAATATACCATTGGAAAGGAAGATATTTTCAGTTCGTTCAATCCGTATGCATTCCAAGATGAATTTGGTCAGAACTTTCTCTAGTGTCGTGGTATGTTTATTGAGATATAATTCCATTACCTTTAAACATTCAGCTTGTGGAATGCTTGTATAGAGAGCTGTGACATCTAGTGTCACTAGCACATCTTCCTGATCCAAAGGTTGATCTTTTAGTAAGTTGATCATACTTGTGGTGTCTTTTACGAGTGATCGCATAGATCTGACAAAAGGCCGTAAGAACCAATCGGAATATATAGACAATGGTTCTAGAATAGAATTCATGGCAGAGAATAAAGGTCTACCTGGTGGAGCAATTTGACATTTGTATAAAAAGCTGGTATTGTTGAATTTGATCAAGTATTGATCAAGAACTGATGTTCTTCTTGTTCAATCGAACTTTCTGCTAACGCATGATCTATGAGGGTTTTGATTTCTTCCCTTAGGCGTAATGAGGGGTCTCTATCTAAATTCCGATAGAACAGCTGGTTCTGTAGTTGTATTGAAAACCTCCACTTCATATAAATTCTTGTCTCAACGTACAATTCCACCACCTTTGTCGGCTGGTTTAATGAAAAATGTGTAGTTATTCTACAGGGATATGAGAGCAATTTCCTCCTCTCTTGTCATATTGTCTCTGTGATGATTTTGCAACTTCAATACGTTTTTTGTTTCTTCCACAACTTTATTTTCAAAAGCCACAATGGCTGGAGTGACCATTGAGTTTAACGGAATAAAATTGGAAGGTGGTTTTAAACCAGCAACACTTTGTTCTTTCCTTGAGGTCGGAGATTCTCTTAAGAAATATTTATGTTGTATTAACCGAAAGAACTTCTGGAGTTCGATTTGAGTATCGAAAGCCTTTGCTTGTGTGGTGGGAACAAAACTAAGACCATTTTTTAGTAGATTCATTTCTGAATCTGTTAGATGGTGGAAAGAACGGTTAACACCTGGGATCACCATCTCTGAAGAGGTCCCCACAAATTGCGGGTTTGCATTCTGGGTGGCCCTTGTTGCCAGTTGCGAGTTCTCTTGCCCCCCTGCCCGCAAAAACTGAGGTTGATTATTTGGGTTGGTAGATATATTTGGGTTGGTACTTGTCGAAGAGCTTGCATTGCCCGAATCACTACACGTGGTTGTATTTGAGGTGTTTGAAAAACGTACAAACTTGTTCCTCTGACGATCTGTATTTTTACTCCTGTTTTGAGAGAGTTTATTTTGGTCATCCTAATATGATTCTACCAAATACGGATAGATGTTTGTTTCTTTATAATTTTTGGCATCTTTTTTAAATTTCCAGATTTTTTTTCAAGGGTAAATGTTTTAAATTTTAGTATTTCTTTCTCCACTTTTTCAAGTTTATCTTTTATATCTTTTATCAGACCTTCACCTTTTATTTTACTCTCTAGTAATGTAATCTTGTCTTTTTGTTTGGCTGATTCCTCTGCTGCAGTATCAATAACTAAAATCAAATAATCCCTAGAGCAACTATTGGCCACTGCGCTAAACTTCCCTTTGAATTTAGGGTTATCAATGAAAATGCATGGTACGTTTTTAATTTTTACACCCTCGGGTATAATACCAGCTTTTGAATATGCTAACATCATTTGACCATGTGACTCGGTTCTAATCAACTTTTTATTTTTCGAGTCAAAATATCTAGGTCATTTTTTTTTGTGTGGGGTATTGCTCCTATTTTCACAATAGTTTGTATAATTATTACCCACCATCAGTCTGTTGAATGATAGTCATAACGTGAAAAGATTGGGATGTGATATGTCTACCGTGTTTCTGACCTAGAAATGTTAGTAATTTGACCATGAACCACTACAGTATGCAATATTGTTTTTATGTCATTATTTATAGTGCAACCTTTGCCGAGCATCAATTAACAGGGTATACAAGAGTAAACCACTAAGTAGAAGAAATATTTAGTCGGGAGAAGGCCCCTATATCTATTTTGAAAAGGACACTAGAGATAGTGTCTCATTTAAGCTGAGGCCGAAACATGTCGACAATCTGTAAGACCATAAATAATAGGAGTCTTTCTTTATACAAATGAATTTTCTCATGTTATCTGATATTTACCCCCATGTAACTTTGTTGCTGTTATCATCATTGTGTGTGAGTCTCCAAATGGCACATTTATAGTAATTGTTAACTATGACAAAAGTGAAATCATGTTGTCTAGGTTTTCAATTTTGTATCTATTGTGAACCATTAATAAAACAATTCTTTATAAGATATATGTGTGGTTCTGTGGTGTGAATTCTTACTGCGTTAAGGTCCTTAATAATGAATTGATCATATTCTGATTTATGCAAATTTGATTTTTTGTGGCAAATGTTGCCTGATGAGTCAGGTTGTGGGCTTCCAGGTTGCCCAAGAGTGGTCGTGTCATGCTATTGTCAGGGCATCAAACCATATGTTCGGGTCTCCAAGTAGGGTTAGGGAGGGGTGGGAGATCAGGATGGCCATCAGGTAGCCGCATAAGTGTCTTTTGTAGCCAGCACGCCTGTAGATGACCAGGAAGCTGATGGTGAGCGAGGGGTTGATGATGAATTTCACTAGGAACGATTCACAGTCTGTACTGCATGCATGTGTCTGGGAGTGTGAGATAGGTGAGGTTTGTAGAGGATGGCAATTCCACCTGCTCTTCTAGCTCTGTTGCAAGTGATGAGTTTGTATTCAGGGGGGAATGCTTTGTGTGCGATGAGTCAGAAACCATGAGAGAACCTGGTTTCTGTGATTAACAGGATGTCTGGGTTCTCAGAGGAGATGCAGTTGAATATTCTGTGTTTGTTGTTGGCAACAGATCTAGCATTGATGAGAACGCATGAGAGTGAGAAAGAAGGGTGATGATGGTTGGACCTTCTGGATGCTGGAAGGGGTTTTTGGTGGTTGGGTTGGGAAGGTAGTGGAGGGCATCACCTGTTGAGGCCTTGCTGGGGTGTGTGGAGTGTATAGGTGGGAGGGGTGTCTGTGGAAAGAGTGTTTGTGATATGTGAGCTTTTTCAGGAAAGTCGGGCGTGGTGGGGAGAGGTGTGAAGGAGTTTCAGTGGAGTCCCAGAAGGGGGTGTGGGTGCAAGGTGGTGAGTGGAGCTAATGAGAGAGGGAGTCTGAGTGTGGAGTTGGAGTGAGAGGGGTGATGTGAGGTTTGAGATGATGTTGGGTTGCTGATTTCCTTGTGAATGTTGAGGTTGCTGGGTGGAGTATGTATTAAAGGATTTGTTAAAATGGACATTACTGGATTGGGGTGATGGGGGATGAAGGAATCATGTTGGTAAGGGGTGTGGGTAGTGAAGAAGAGGGAACGTAAGGAGAGATGTGCAGAGATAAGATGGTATGGGTGTTCCAGATTCTGTGTTTGAAGGGATTCTTGGGTGCCTGTGGTGTGTGAGAGGCTTGGATGGTCTGTGGATTAAATGGTGCTGGAAGGGATGCTCGGGCAACACTTGGGGATGTGAAGGCTGAGGTGGAGGGGGTTCCAGAGGGGTTTGAGAGGGGAGGGGCAGTTGGATGGAAGAGGTGTGGGTGGGAGTGTTCCCACAGAGTGCAGTATGGGTTCATAAGAGGGTGGGCAGTTGGAAGGAAGTGGTGTGCTGGGGTGCATTCCATCAGAGGGTCAGATGTGTGAAGAGAACAGAGGTAGGCTGGTCTTCTGGTGCCCCAGAGTGCCCCTCTGGTCTGTGAGTTAGTCAGCATGATATATTCAAATATTCAGCTAAATGCAATACAGGGCTGCACTCACATGCTCGGTTAGATGCAATGCAGGGCCACACTCAAACATTCAGCTAGCAACAATACAGGGCTACACTCAAATGTTCAGCTAGATGCAATACAGGACTACATTCAAATATTCAGCTAGCAGCAATACGGTTTTTATCCAAATATTCAGTTAGATTCAATACAGGGCTACACTCAAATAGTTAGCTAGCAGAAATGTAGGTCTACCATCAGATATTCAGCTAAATGCAGTACATGGCTTTATTCAAATATCCAGCTGAATTAAATAAGGGGCATAGTCAAATGTTCAGCTCAAGGCAATATGGGGCTCTATTCAAATATTTAGCTGAATGGAACACAGGGCTATATTCTTAAATTCAGCTAGATGCAATACAGAGCTACACTCAGATATTCAGCTAAATGCAATACATGGCTACACATAAATGTTTAGCTAGCAGGAATAGAGCGTTATTTTCAAATATTCAGATAAATGAAATACAAGGCTGTATTCAAGGCTCTATTCAAATAGTCAGATGCATGCAATACATGGTTTTATTCAAATATTCAGCTAAATGCAATACAGGGCTACCCTAAAATGTTCAGCTGGCAGTCATACAGGCTATATCCAAATGTTCAGCTAAAGCCATTACCAGGCTATATACAAATATGTAGCTAAATTCAATACAGGCTTATATTCGAATGATCAGCTACATGCAATACAAAGATCTATTCAAATTTTAAGATACATGCAATACAAAGCACTATTCAAATATTCAGTGCAATGCAATACAGGGCTCTTTTCAAATATTCAGCTAAATGCAATGCACGGCTTCACTCAAATGTTCAGCTAGCAGTCATACAGGCTATATCCAAATATTTAGCTAAATGCAGTACCAGGCTATATTCAAATATCTAGTTAAATTTAATACAGTGTTATTTTCACATGTTCGGCTAAATGCAATACAAGGCTCTATTCAAATATTCAGATACATGCAATACAAAGCACTATTCAAATATTCAGCTAAATGCAATACAGGGCTCAATTCAAATATTCAGCTAAATGCAATATAGGACGCTGTTCAGATATTCAGCTAGATGTAGTACAGGGCTCTACTAAAATGTTCAGCTAGATGCACTACAGGGCTACATTCAAATATTCAGCTAGCAGCAATACAGGTTATATCCAAATATTCAGTTAGATTCAATACGGGGCTAGACACAGATATTTAACTAAATGCAATACAGGGCTACACTCAAATGTTCTGCTAGCAGTAATACAGGCTATATCCAAATATTCAGCTAAATGCAATACAGGGCTCTATTCAAATATTCAGATAGATGTAATACAGGGCCATACTCAAATATGTATCTAGCAACAATGCAGTTCTACATTCAGATATTTAGCTAAATGCAGTACCGGGCTAAATTGAAATATCCAGCTGAATTCAACAAGGGTCATATTCAAATATTCAGCTAAATGCTATACAGGGCTCTATTCAAATATTCAGCTAAATACAATACGGGGCTCTATTCAAATATTCAGCTAAATAGAACACAGGGCTCTATTCTGAAATTCAGCTAGATGCAATACAGAACTACACACACATATTCAGCTAAATGCAATACATGGCTACACTTAAATGTTTATCTTATCTAGCAGTAATACAGGCTTAAATTCAAATATTCAGCTAAATGCAATGCATGCCTATATTCAAATACTTAGCTAACAGCAATACAGAGCTATATTCAGATATTGAGCTAAATGCAATACAGGGCTACATTCAAATGTTCAGCTAGCAGTCATACAGACTATATCCAAATATTCTGCTGAATGCATTAGCAGGCTATATTCAAATATCAAGCTAAATTCAATACAGGGTTATGTTCAAATATTCGGCTAAGTGCAATACAGGCCTCTATTCAAATATTTAGTTAAATGCTCTATTCTGATATTCAGGTAGATGTAATACACTGCTACACTCAGACATTCAGCTAAATGCAAAACATGGCTACACTTAAATGTACAGCTAGCAGTAATACAACATTATATTTAAATATTCAACTAAATGAAATGCGTGGCTATATTCAAATATTCAGTTAAATGAAATGCAGGGCTATATTCAAATATTCTGCTAGATGCCATTCAGTGCTGCACTCAGTAGAATGGAAATGTCATAATACATAGGTTGCACAATGGAAGGGCAAGATTGGGGTTTGAAAAGTCGGTGGGCTGTTGGAGCAATGCAGGGCTATTCCGTTGCATTTGGGTCCAAGTCAGAAGTAGAGCTTAAGTGAAATGGGGTTCAGCAGAGTGTTGTACAACAGTTATACATTGTGGGGGTAAGGGAGCAGATGAAGACACTCTCGTGGTTATTTACCGGGATGCAGATGAAAATCAGTATGTCGATTATGCTCACACTGTACCTGACTGGGAAAACTGCAGTGGAGGGAGGAGTCACAAACTTCTGATTTGGCTTTTCAAGCCAATGTTCGACCCTCACCTTAATGTTGCTGCAGACAGCTTTCAGAGGACCTGGCTTGGACTCCCAGGGCGAACAGAGAAAACAGCTAGGGAGCTGCCATGGGGCGCTGCCCTTCGCCTTTGGTCCTTCGCCAGCTACCAGGACAAGGCTGCTCTGGGAGGACCTTTGAATGGAGGTGTTCTGGTCACTTGATGCGGAAAGTGACCAATCCAGAAGGGATCGGGCGGGCAGGGGAGGGGGAAAGGAGGGTTAGGGTCCAAAGAGGAAGTGAGTAAACAAAGTCATACACGAGGTACATGAGTCAACAAAATCATCCCTAACATAAAACGTTTATCAGGAGATGCAGCGGCCGTAGAAGCAGCTGGCAAATCGAGGGTGAGGCACCCGGTGCGATGGAGAAAAGCACTCCAGCACTTGATGGTGCTCCAGTCACGTGATGCTGAAAAGGACCAATCCAGAAGGGATAGGGGAGGCAGGGGAGTGGTAATAGGAGGGATAGGGTCTAAAGAGGAGGCGAGTAAACAAAGGCATCTCTGAGGCATGGGGACGCCAAAATCACCACTAAAATCATGTGCTTACCTTGAGATGGTATGGCTGTAGATGCAGCAGGCAAATGGAGGGTGAGACACCGGGTGTGATGGAGAAATGCACTCCAGCACTCAACTTTGTTCCAGTCATGTGATACTGAAAGTGACCAATCCAGAAGCGATAGGGCAGGCAGGGGAAGTGGGAAGAGGAGAGTTGGATCCAAACAAGAGGAGATTAAACAAAGGCACCCTCAAGCATGGGAGACACTGAAATCACCCCCAAAATCAAATGCTTATTAGGAGTTGGTGCGACTGTAAATGCGACAGGCAAATGGAGGGTGAAACACCGGGTGCGATGGAGAAAAGCACTCCGACACTTGATGGTTCTCCGGTCACTTGATGCTGAAAGTGACCAATTCATAAGGGATAGGGCAGGCAGGGGGAGTGGGAAAAGGAGGGTTAGGGTCCAAAGAGGAGGCAAGTAAACAAAGGTGTCCCCGAGGCAGGGGAAATACCAAAATCACACCTAAAATCATACCTTACCAGGAGATGTTGTGGCTGTAAATGCGGCAGGCAAATGGAGGGTGAGAGACTGGGTGCGATGGAGAAAAGCACTCCAGCACTCAACTTTGTTCCAGTCATGTGATAGTGAAAGTGACCAATCCAGAGGGGGTAGGGCAGGCAGGAGGGTTGGGAAGAGGAAGGTCAGGGCCCAAAGATGAGGAGAGTAAACAAAGGTGTCCCGAGGCACGGGAGATACCGAAATCACATGTTTATCAGGAGATGGTGCAGCTGTAAATGCGGCAGGCAAATGGAGGGTGAGATACTAGGTGCAATGGAAGAAAGCACTCCTGCACTCAACAGTGTTCTGGTCACGTGAAGCTGAAAGTGACTAACCCAGACGGGATTGGGCGGGCATGGGGACTGAGAAGTGGGGGGTGTGGGTCCAAAAGGAGGCCAGTAAACAAAAGCACAACCGAGGCACTGGAGACACCAAAATCACTGCCAAACTCACGTACTCACCAGGAGATGGTGTGGCTGTAGATGCGGCAGGCAAATGGATGATGGATGGATATGAAATCTAGATATTATTAGGGGGTGTATTTGCTAAGTGTGCTGAGAAAAATTAAAATGTTCATGCTTTTCAAGAGGTGGTGCAAATATTTACATTTGACATTGTGCACTGCATAGTTATTCACAATTGGATTGCTGATGTCTTGAACTTCAACTCCCATCACCCCTAACCAGCATAGTCAGTGCTGAAGGATCATTGGAATTGTTGTCGAAAACAATATGCAGGATCTATGGGTCTAGTGGCCTACACACATGTTAACTCAATAAACACGCTAATGCATGAAAAGCAGACATGACTGCAGCGGACGCTTTTGTGACTATTGTAGGTCTGATTCCTTCATCAATGTGCAACATGCTTTGGCTCAAAATACACTCAATTCTCGAACAAGGAAAATGTGAATTCAAATGTGGCACTGGGAGTAGAGAAAATATGCAACTGGCAGCTCTCTCAAATGGAATCCATGCAGGAGTATATCATCTAGTCCAGGTTGCATTCCTTTTGTACTGAAAGTGGTAGTTTTACTTTTGCAATTTTATATTCTTTATATTCTTTATTTATTTTATTATTAATGTGTTATAGCTTAACATAAGCTTTTCACATGATATAAAATATAAAATTACAAAGTGAAAAAAAAAGAAGAGAAAAAAAATAATATCCACATATTAAAATAGATTTAAAGATAAGAATAGATACATAGCATAGGAGAAAGAAAGACAAAAAGCAGGAATACATAAATAGGGCCATTAGGCCCCTTAGTTGCTAGGCACTAGTTCTTTTATCTTTTCACAGGCTACAGGTCCAGAGACAGTTGCTATTAACACATAAGTAATCTTTTGGTTCCAGCCTATCTTATTCCCAGAATAAACCTCCCTGAGCACACAGGTACTTATATATTTATGCCAAGTAATTTCTTGACACTCTTCCAAACATTATACATTGCAATATATAATTTCATTCCTTTAGCATTAGTTGCTCTATACCAGAATTCATCACTCCCAAGATGTTCCGGATTATGGAAAAAGTCAGCATAATAACTTATATAGGCCCTCATTACGACCCTTGCGGAAATCAACCGACCGGACCGGCATTGCGTAAATAGCGTTTCCGCCATTGCACGATGGAGCAAAGTGCGGCTCATTCCGACCCATCGGGCACGAGCACCACGCCATGGCGGAAGTGCAAAGTCCGCGATGGCGGAAATTACCCCAAAACGGCCCACACCGCCGCCGTACGGCGCCCTAGGTGCAATACCGCCACCCATCTCAGCGGACACCGCAGTGAGCGCCAACCGGAAAGTACGGTGACCGTAAATATACGGAAACGGAAGTAAAAGCATGGTCCCGGAACGGGAAACATCCCGCCGTACACCTATAAAACCACAAATTCCACACAACCATTAAAAATACTACCCTGAGACACATCCCAACCCGTCATCCACCCTAGTGAAACCAAGAAAAATGGGAAAAGTAGAGAAGAAAGCGTGCGACCGCAAGCGGCAGGTCCACTTCTCCCGTGAGGAACTCACGGTGCTCACGGAGACCCTCCAGGAGAATGCTGCCGTCGTCTTCTCCACGCAAATGACCAGGACGGCACTTGCGAACAAGAAGGCCATATGGGCCCTGGTGGCACAGCGGGTAAGTGCGGTGGGGACCGCACCCCGCAACCCACAGCAATGCAGAAAGCGATGGGACGACCTGCGGATACGCGTCCGTAGCATACTTTCTGCCAACCGCAACATTGCAACAGCTACCGGGGGAGGATCGGAATCACCCATCAAGTTGACCCCCTGGGAAGAAATCTGTGCCTCCACCATTGGAATGGAGAGCATAGAGGGAGTCGGAGGGATGGAGAAAGGAGTGCAGACATCCGAAGATTCAGGTAGGTGTCCCAAATAAAATAATGCCAAAACCACAATGTCCAATCATGTGAAGTACCACGTGCCCACATAGTGCAACAGGAACACATGTCCAGGAGAACGTCCACATACATAGGCCTGATAGCACACTTTAAAACTCACATCAAATACATAAATAATTAAAAATCCTAAAAACACCCTCTACACGTGCAGCAGGCACACCCTAACTGCAGGCTGCCAAACAACTGCACCCTCACTCCACACACAAATGAAACCACCTCCAAGGCCCCGACCCAAATCACCCTCAGGTACCACCCCAATGCATGTGATACATTGCCATTCCAATTCCCACAGACCCATAAATAACGCTCGCCCTCCTTTACTCCACCACAGGGTCCGATCCAAACAACGAGCTCCAGGACACCCCTACCAGCACACCTGCAAAGAGGGCCAAGACCAACGGCCAAAGACCCTCCACCTCAGCTGCACGCATCAAGACACGGCAGCAGCACAAATCAAGTGGCAGCACACAGGAGGGAACTCCAACAGGCACCCCAGCAGCCAGCATGCCCACAACAACACCACCACAGGTCCCCCCAATGGATGCCACAGTAGGCACTGCTTCTGGTGGCAGCAGCACCATAGGTGATACTGCATTAATGGCAGCATGCTCCTAAACAGAAAACGGGGATGTCGAAGTTAGATCCATCCATGACCTGTCTCAATCCCCCTGTCTGTTCCATCCCGTACACCATGAGGATACCACGCAGGGGCACCCACAAGACGACGACTGGCCATCCCCCACAAGCCCTGTGGCAAGGCAACATGAGGTGATCAGCCCCTCTGTGACACCACCGCAAATGGCCATGGCCCAGCAGAGGCAACAGTCCCTCGACCAGGTAATCGTGCAACAGCAGCAACTGGCCACGCTCCTCAAGGACCATGCCGATGAATGTGGGGGCACTAAGGCAGCCATAGAAACATCAACTGAGACACTTAGGGCAGAAATGGAGACAAGTACAGAGACACTAAGGGCACAAATGGAGAGTAGCACCGAGAGCCTGAGAGTAGAAATGGAGAGAAGCACCGAGAGCCTGAGAGTACAAATGGAGAGAAGCACCGAGAGCCTGAGGGGGGAACTGCATGCGACGTCCAAAGACGTATGTGCCGAACTTGCCGCAGTGCGCCGTGTGCTCACTGAGCTCTCACAAACCCTTAGGGACATGCATGGACGTGAGCAGGCAGAGACATCATCCGTTGCAAGTTCCGTCCAGGGCAGCCCCCAACGTAGATCTGGGAGGAACCTGCGCTCCACAGGCAGGGGTGCCCCTGATACCCGCAGAGGGGGCTTGCAATAGCGACAGCCCACTGACAATGAGCATCTTTGGACACTGGTGTTCGGGGGGGAGGTAGGAGGGTGGAGGGGGTGTGTTGGGCTCACTTGGGTGGCGGGTCGATAGGGTGTTTAACATGATATCACATATGCCATAAACAATGCACGATCATGCAATGAGATGTGTGGACATTGATCTTTGTGTACGAGGCCTTTATAGGCGTACAGTCCATATTGTGCATGTTCCAGACACACACAGTGCTACGAGTCCCGTGTCCATGTATCAGCCACCAGGCGTGAGTGCTAGAAGCATGCATCTATGAGATGCTGACGAATGTCATGGCCCTCCTGTGCCTCGCAGACTCCTTGAGGTGCTGCCACATCCCCACCCTCATCATGACCATCATCAGGTGCTTGCAGTTCTGCGTCAGGGGGCATGGGCACATTTCTACGTACGCACATGTTGTGGAGCATGACACATGCCATGACCATCTTTGCAACCTTCACATGGCGGTACAGGAGTGCCCCGCCAGACCTGCTGAGGCAGCGGAAACGAGTCTTCAGTAGGCCGAATGCCTGTTCTATGACTACACGGGTACGTGAGTGGGCATGGTTGTAGTCCTCCTCATGCTGGTCCCGTGGGTTCCGGACTGGTGTGAGGAGCCATCTCTTCAGTGGATACCCGGCATCACCTGTATGTGGACAAGAAAGGAATATTGAGGAATGCCATTGCTACGTACGCACCCCCCCCCCTTCCTGCCAGGTCATTGCCGCATCACATACCCCACATCATCATGCATGAAATGAGACTCACCGAGTAGCCAGGATCTGTTCCCTGCATGTCGCTCCATGTAGCGTGGTATAGTAGAGTTCCTCAAGACCATAGAATCATGGGTTGATCCAGGGAATCTGGCACAACAATGTGTAATGATCCTGTTGGAGTCACACACCATTTGTACATTCAGGGAATGAAATTGTTTTCGGTTGCGGTACTGGGCCTCCATGGCATGTGGGACGACCAATTCCACATGGGTGCAGTCGATGGCACCAATGCAACCCGGTATGCCGGCAAGTGCATGGAATCCCACTTTTGTGTTGGTAATTTCCTGCTCCGAGCGTGGTAGAGAGATGTAGTCGTCTGCGTGCTTCAGGAGGGCATCGAGCACTTGCAATAGTGTCCGTGAGAACAGTGGCTGTGATATGCCATGCAACTGTCCGACTGTGTGCTCGTAGGTGCCTGTGGCCAGGAAGTGTAGTACAGACACCACCTTCAGTAGGGGTGGGATGGCGGTTGGGCTATCTATCATGCTGACAAGGTCAGCCTGTGTCATGTCCACAATGGCGGTTATGGTGTCCCGGTCCAAACGGTAGAGGGTGTGGATCTGCTCATCAGTGAGGTTGAACGGATGTGCTCGGAGGCGTGGGATTGCGGGCTGCCTGCGTGGTGGTAGTGGCTGTGCTGGCGGCCCTTGCTGGCCCTGCCTTGGCCTCCTCCTCCTCCTGTGTCTCCGCCGTGCGGCCGGTTGTAGTTGGTGTTCGTCTTCTTCTTGAAGTTGGAGTACTTGCAGTGCTATCAGGTCCCCCAGGGCCAACATGGCTAGTCCTGCCGGTAGCATTTCGGAGTGGGTGTGGTTGTGGGAGGAGACTGGATGTGCAATTTATGTGTTTTCAGGCTGTATGGCCTCCACCTGTGGTGATTCATTCCACCTGTGCAAGCTGCACTCCCCTTTGGGCGAGCACGTCCCGCACACAACGCTGCAATTCGACGAATGGCATCTTGCTATTGCAATCATGTATTTGTACCCGATGGCAGTGTAACATTGGTTGATATGTTCATTCGGCTATGGTCCCATTGTTTCACATACTATCTTTGCAGTCGCGAACAGACTTGTGAAGGGTCAGTGGAACGTAGTACTCGAGTAACGGTGGACCCTCATGCAACACTGTACCGAGCTTCACCGACGGGCGGGGCGTCCCATTTGTGAGTGAAGGCAGTTGCCATTTTCACACACAGCCGCACTAGATGGATTAATTTGTGATTTCAAGCGGCCACAGATGCCTTTTCGACGTGATGTTGCAAATGAGGAATTCGAAGGGCGGCGCTTTCGGTTTTCAGCTAGCGGCGAGCAGATGCCCACAGGTCTGACTGCAAATATGACCTTCTATTGTTCAATGTCCTTGGGACAGGGGCCATGGCGAGGATGCAATGATTGATATGAATAGTTTGGGATGCGCAATAGCGACGTGGGCGATGAGGCCGGACGTTCCCAAATACATGTTACTTCACAACACTGCAATAACGGGCTGGGGCACAGTGGATTTTGCAGGCTGCATAACGCACAGACTCAATGGAAATTTCACATGTTATGTGAGTATGGAAACAGGCGTTTTCATTACGGGATGAGGGAATGATGTATGGATGCATGGACAGATGATTTGATACAGAGTTTGCCATGTACAGGGCTTCTTGGAATCTATCCGCCTCCCCTGCGCTATGTGATGCAGGGCTGCCATAGTGGGACCATTGTCTATCTGGCCTTGTTGAGCCCTCCCTGTCTCGACGCGCCTTCAGACACTTGTGTCTATGCACGTTACCAATCCCATCTGATGGATTCTGTTTTAACAGACGCATGCACAGGTACACTCGTTTGTGATAGTGTTTTCACCTCGATATAGATAGTTATGATTCGCAAGTGGTTTTTGGGTGGTGATGATCCTTTGGAGTGGGCTAGCATGCATATGGCTGTGGATTTGGTGTGATCATTGAAGTGAGTAATTCAAATGTAGTTCTGATGGCCATACTATTCTTTTTCATTTCATTTGGTTGACAGGTATCTCCTCCCCTTTTGCCACTGCCATCTGTATGCCACTCCTGCAGATGGATTTTACTCCCGACACCTGCTGCTTCGTGTTAATCAGTGGAGCAGCATTACGATCTTATGGGACGATCGCCAATGGGCCACATGCCCTTACGCAGTACTAGTGGCTAGGAGCAACATTTCGGCCTTTCAGCTGGACTAGTGCCTCCCTATTGGGACGGCCCTGCGGTTCTAGGCGCTTCCATGTTGCCTTTTCGTACGGGAATGTAGCCCCTGTGTACCATGAAGGAACAGGGCGTCACACAAGAAGTAGCTGGTCATTTATTGCGGATGCAGCCCACAATGGTGAAATGTATTTTGGAGTTCATGGCCTAATGGCTGTATGGGCTTGGAGAATTTGTTGTGCATTAAATTTCTATTCTGATATGAACCGTGTAGCGTTCTTCTTTGCAAGTGATGTGGCATATTACTATTTGGGGAGCGATGTATTGTGAGGAGATCTGCATTGGGTTCCAGCTTCGGGGTATAGTAGCGTGGTACTGTGCTGGGCGCGTTTGCCTACGAAGCCCAGTGAGGTCAGGGATAAGGGCTGCCATTATGACTGTTTTGATGATGTCATGCTCAGGGGCGGGGGATTAGCTTTTGTGTAACAGATGCCGGTCAGCCAGTTGGATTGGTGGAATGATGTGATTATCGGAATATTGCTGGTCACAGGTGCCTGTGTTTGCGTGCGTTTCTTGGTGGGAGACTGAGGTCATGTCCATTTGTATAGCTTCTGTATTCGTGCCATCTGTGCCCTGCAGCTCCCATTGGGCCCTCTTGAGATTCATTTGTTCGTTGGCAGGCATGGATGACTAGTGCATTTCACTGGTTGCATTGTGTGACTTCATTGCACCTACGGGGGGTTGTACAATGTGGCCAGGGAGCGGTGTACAAGCACTCAGTAGGGCCGTTTACGGTTGGTTCGCGATGCCGTACTTCTCACCATGGCGGAATGGTACTTTCCGCCGTGCTTGATGGCGTTAGGTGCATGTCCGCTAGGGTCGGAATTCGCGTACCGTTGCGCCATGGTGGTAATTACGGTTTGGCATGGCGCGCGCGCGCGTACTTGGTGCAGTTAGCGTTGGCGTTCACTACGGTGTCGCTAATGGCATCGTACTTTGCGGTGACGGGTCATGATCGCACCGAGCGCTATTCGATGGCGGTATTGCATTTCCGCCATCGTTTTTCGATTTCCGCCAGGGTCGTAATGAGGCCCATAGTCTTTTGTCATAGCCGTGCATCTGGTTAGGACGTGTTTGATTTTATATTCAGGTTTACAAGTCCCTGAATCAGAAAATAAGACAGGATTAAATACTCTGACATAGAATGGGGCAGAAAACAGGCAGGACTGGAATGCAACACTGTTTATGCACAACTTATATATTCAATACGAGAATGGCCAATGGACTTCCAACCCCGTTCCATGCAAATGAAGCGCATTCCTGCTTTGAGAGCCAAAGGACTGGTGATTCACAAGATAAAATCATATTATATGCTCCATTTGCACTTCATCATAATGTCCTGCTTGTGCAAGATCACACACAGCCCATTTGAAACGGTTCCATGTGTTATTATCCCCTCAAAGATATCGCCATAAAAGAATATTGCCATATTTTGCGGCAATATTAAGCCATGAAACCTACGGGGGACACCCCCACAGCCCCCATCATTTTTTCAATGGAATGAGGGACAACCCTGCAACCCCTGGCCCCAATAACTCCATAAATGATCCCCACTAATAGTATTGCCTATGGCCTTAACCCACGACCATACATATGGCGATATTATTGGTCAGGATAATATTACCTGATACCTTTGAAACAAGGACACTTTTGCAGGAAATGCTTGTGTTTTTTAATTGAATATTCCTTAAACTCCTCCCACTCTTTTACTGTGTGCAAGTGGTGCACAATTGCTCTGTAAGCAAGTGTCTCTTCTTGCGGCTTGGTCTTGGACTGTATGCAAAATAGCATTTGTATCGTAATTCACCAACATCTCTGAGAATAATTGAACACAGTTTTGAAAACGACTGTTTGTGTACATTTTACATCTGGTTTCCCGCACAATTGGCTCCTGTTTTACTTTTTGAGAATGTGCACATATGACTGGGCACCTATGAACTCAGTACCCTCCATCATGCGTTCAAGTATAAGGAGCAGGCTTGGAAAAGTAGTCAGCTAATATAGCAAGTGTTGTAACAAGTAGGTATTTTTGCAAGGATATCACAGAAAAGGAAATATCCATATAGTGAGAATGTGAAACAAATGGATGTACGGCATCAGGTCAAAAATTATGTTACTCTGCTCTATAATTCTAAATTGAATCACAAGCCGAGAGAGAAGCGTAACAGTGACATGAATTCACTTAATTTAGGAACATAATTTACCAGAGGCGTACACAGGGTAACCACACACACCTACACAAGAGTAGCCCCAATATTCAGCCCTCTATTCTTTCAGGGGCCGAGGATCACATGCCACAATTATGTGTAGCTTACTGATTGTTTACGATAGTGATCGCCACTGTCTCTCAATGAGGTATCACTGGCTGCCTTCCACAATCTCTACGCCTCTGATAATTTGCTGTCTTCTCTGACAGTGAGAGGAACTGAGAAGACTTTGACTAGAGTTTGGCAAAGACAACAGAAAGTAGCATTTTTTGGCAAATGTCAAGTTTGGGCAATGGCTCCTTAAGCCCATTTATCAAAAAAGAAAACTCAAACCATGTTTTCAGGATTGTTTTGCAGTCTGATTTGATGTGCATGTGAGACTGATAGATGGGTGTGGTCATGAATGTTCTGTTGCACAGAATATTGGATGGTCGGTACTAGTGAATGGTTGACTAAAGATAGGATAGGCTGGTGTGCGTGCTTTGAATATACATGCACTATAGAATGAGAGGGTAAACTAAGAACTGATCTTTTCCAATACTATATTCTGTGTGCTTTGCACATGACAGTCATTTAAAACATGTGTCTGTATTTCTTTTTCGTATGTATTTATTTAGGGTAGAGGGTGTTTCACACATAAAACTATTATATAAGAAAACAACAGCAAACGGGGGAAACACAGAACTGTGACAAGGCCAGTGCACAAAGGGATGGCTTCCCCGCTCAGCGGGTGTGGTAGACCGTTCAGGGATGAATCCAGAGCCATGAGGATGATCACCGTGGCAGCTGGGAGTGCCAGTTCATATCCCCCTTTATTCCAGCATGTCAATGTGCACTACTGGTTACTCTCAGCCCATGCCTCCTATACAAGATGCTTGCCAGTCTCTTTACTTTTTTGTAGAGCTGGCACACAAGAGAGGAGACAAAGTGATTCAGGTTGTGAATACTGAGCGGACCGCTGCTGCCTTCTAGGAGAAGTTACACCTGTGTTCACAGCACTTTTTGAGAAACCTAAAACACAGACCCACCTTAATCCAGGAGGCATAGTATTATCTACCTGTTGAATAAAAAGGAGTACTTTGCTCACAGCCACCCAGAGGACTCCCTAGGAGATGCCATGAATGAATTGTGTCAGAGTATATGGACCAAAACTCATGGATTGTTCTATAATCTAAATTTCTAATAATTGGATGTAAAAAATGTACTGTATGTTATAATGAAACTGTAAGCAAACAAAAGATATCACAACTGAATGTCAGAATTTCCCCTGGCTAGAGCCAGATATTGTGTAACTAGCATAGAGGAAGCCATTGTTTGGTGAAACAAGAGGCACACACACCAAGAAGTTATTGTTGGCTGTTTCTTACTGCATTTTACACAATGGGTGATTATGATTGCAGAAATACACTAATGATAATTATGATGTAACCTTCACATAGAAAGTTACTTGATTAAATAAGCACATCTAGTGAAGCAAACAAAGAACAGAATCATGTTTTGAATGACGGATTACAGGCATTGAGCGCACAAGTGTGAGGGGTCACCCTTTCAAGGTTTCCAACAGGATTAGGATAGAAGCTAGTTTATAGTGGTGAGAAGAAGCCATACAGTTAGAAACGTGTGAGACGGCGTATTCTGTAAATTATGTCTGCTACGTACATATTAAGGATTTCACCACATGTCATTAGTGTTGAGGTTGAGGTAGATTCCATTCGAGAATATTGATTTGAAGATTTTAGAACAGTGGAGGAGGAGGAGAGATTCTGTTAGCCTTACTGGGGCCAGGAAAGGGTTTCTTTTGGATTGGTCAGCCATTACCTATCTTGAGGCTGGAAAGGTTCCAAGAAAAAGAAAGAAGTTGAAAAGGGTGGTAAGGTGGGAGAAGGTGAGCGGTGAAAGCTCCTTGACTATCCGCAGGGAAAAGGAATCAGTGGAGACACCAGCAGAGTTAGTATTCCTTAGGACAGGTGCCAATATCCATACAAAAGAATTTTGAATACAGTAAATCTGAGCATGAGTTTTTGGAATGTGGGACCGCATCTGCTGTTCAGTTATCACACATTTGTTTAGAATGGTTGAACAAATGTGGGAAACTGATCATAGTGAAAATGCTTGTATATTTTGTTACTGGCATACAATAATCAAAGTTAAGCTTATAAATTATAGACCATTGTTGCCTAATTGTTAGAATACAATCTCAAAGGTCTAACCAACTTGACGTACAATCTATATCTTTTTTTCCTTTCCATACCAGGCCTACACTTGTAGGCTACTCCACCATCACCACCTCATATCCTGTAGTTCATCTACTAGCCTACCCTGTCGCAAATCAACCAAGACGCTCACAGCTGCAGTTAAGCTCAGGTGATACTGCACCTACTCAACCGCATGCCAACTGCACACTATCAATGCCACTGTGCTTAGCACCTTAAGCATCACTTGTGCTAGATGGAATTACCAATAAAGATCTCAGACAGACAGACTCAAATAATATGGCAAAGTACTACAAAGCAGAGTCAACTGGCAAAAATTTGACAGATGCTTGCACACTCACACACAAACTTGATTACACAGAGGTCTTATACCACAATATGTATCATCTATGATGTCATCCTATGTGGCAAACCATAAAACCTATTAACGGGAGGGATTGGTTAGTGCAACATATCTACCTATAGGATGTATATGGGTTAGTACTTGATTGGCTGTCTCTTATCTGTAAGACACACTTCGAATTACTCTAAATATGTATAATACTGATTATAGCGAACAACATGACAGCGGATTGTTCTATGCAACATTGTATAGGATGTAGCCCCGTAGACACATGGATTGGTTGGCATTCCCACCCAACCTTGGACTTTCGACTGGGCTAGCAGCACATAAGGAAACCAAAACCCAGGTGTTTTAATCACATCCCTATCACTCCCTATTTTCCCAATTAGGCCATCGTCTCTCATCGGTCCGGCCATGAGCCAACGTTTCCCATCTGTAGTTGAGCTTGTGGCCTGCTCTCTATGTTCTAGGTCATGCAAGAGAGTGAAAGCACATCACCCTTCATCCGAGGGTTCATGGACAGACCTTGCTTTTGACTTCTGAGTCACATGTGAATAGACCACAAATTTGTCAATTTCAGCCTCTTATTTACTGCTATTTGATTTAATTATACTGAGTGTCATTTCTCCTATTGGCCTCTAGAGACTTGCTCACTCTACCTTGTATAGACTGTATACACTTTTAATTGTCCAATACTTGGCTCTTGCAGATGTTGTCTTCTTCTTTAATCCAAGAGAAATATGTATTGTCCATGACTTATCCAGCTGCCTCCCTTCATGCTTTGCAGCTATTCCTTAAAAATAACATCCTTGATCCCAAACCAACATAGACTCCTCTTTGTTTTGCACACAATGCTGTTCTTCCAGAGTATCCTGACTCTGCAACCCTGATCTGTTTCTAAGGTAGTTAAATTGAATATTTACACAAACTGGAGTCTATTTTCCAACTATGGCCGTCCTTGCCACGTTATGTTTTCCTATATAGCAAGCTTCTATGTATCATTTCTACCTTGTGTAACTGTGTATTTACACTTATTGGTCAGCAAGTTACTTTGTCTTATTGTGCACTCGGATTACTTTATCATTTCGTACATGTTTCTCTTATTACTTCAGTTACATTGTCACTCTTAAGTATATTCATATCATTTGAGGATGGCTTCGTATAGCTTCTTCATGACACTACTCTACCCACGTCAGATTTCACTTAGTGCTCAATGATGTCCAATGATGTGTACCAACATCCTTCCATACAGCATCCTTCCACACTTTCAGTGCGGGGTACATTCGATATGGTTTTCTGAGTGCATATCGTCTCTCGTACACACCATGCAGTACAGGCATCATACATGGAGTCTCACATAGAGCCCTTCTCCTGCTGTTCCAGTATGATGGTGATGAGGGAGCTGGAGTTAGGGAAAATCTGTCTAACTTCTCCTCTTCATTCACCCTGCTGGTTAAGTCCTTGACCACAATCCTCTCTTCATTCACCTTTATCATCTCTTCAAACTGTCGTTTCTTTGGGACTCATATCTTTGTCACCCTCCCTCAGGTGACCTGTATTCTTTATATGTTCATCCACACTCCAGGTCATGTGGCAGCAATCTCCTGATGTTGAACAGAATATCCATTGTCCTACATATTGTTTAAGCTCCTTAAAGTAGTAGTACCTCGTTACTGGTGGTGCAAGAGTAATGTTCATTATATTCTCATGGGTACTTGCCTCATTTTTCATCTGTTCGCCAGTTCCAGCATCTCTATCAATCATGATCTTCATCCCAATAGCTTTCTTGGTTGTTTGTCCCAAGATGATCCTTATGAGACAACATCATAGCAATACCAACACTAGTACTGCTTCAAGTAATGTTAAGGCATTTGAGAACCAAGTTGGAATCTCGGAAAACAGAAATGAAAAGCAGCCGTCCACTTGGGTCTTCTCAACTTCATCCTCCATATTCATATGCAGGGTTGACAACATCATTATTGCTTCTGTTAAAGTCCCATTGTCTTCATCATGGGCAGGTTGAAAATAAACAGGAAAATGGCCCAATCTTGGGGCACATGCCTCCTTCCATTGCTGTAGTGAAGTCCAGAACCTACCTTTTCTGGAGGGTCATGAGCCCGACCGCCCGTAAATCTTCTATGATCGCATTAAATATTTTTATTGCCATATTGTTTGTTTGCAGCAGCTCCCATCTGGTGATTTGCAGACCCTTGGCATTCACTGCAGTCTGGATTCCTGGATTATCTATCCTCTTTCTGCTTCGATGATACAATCATTTCTTCCTCAGGTGCGTGTCCATTTTTGGGAAATCTGCAATCTGCAGGACACTTTGTGGTACTACTAAGGCTGGTATGCTTATCAGCACCAATGAAAAAATGCCTGCTCATTTTGGTGGCAACTGTATATATGCTCTTGATCCACAGGCCCAGTAAAGGTCCATGAGGACTGCTGTTCCTTCCTTCATGCCTGCTACATCAAAAACTCAGCCAAACATGAGGTTTTCTCCAACTTTCACCATTCCATTATTTCTGAAGCATAAAGACACATTCTTCAGTGGTATTATCTGCAATGGTCCTCTTTCATCATCGACCCATGTCAACAATCTTGCAAACTTAGGCCATTGGTTTTGCATTCCTTTTTTGCATTTACCAGTGTCCGGTTAATGCCAATTTTTTAGCCCAGCCTTCTGGAGTGTGCACTGTTCCTTTAATTTGTAGTTGTCCTCTTTCCCAGCATTCTTGTATTTTCTTTCCATTCTTATGCTTGCAATTTAACATCTTGTTTTCTTCAATATTGATTCCAGCTCCATCTATTCAATGTTGTTTGTATTTTATTATCTGATGCATTGTTTCTGGCTTCATTCTTGACTTTCTGTTTTGTACATGACTGTATTCTCTTACAGATGTCGCTTTATTTATTCACACTATTGATGCTGTTCTGTCATAGAACTGTGATCTGGTTAGGCAAAACGCAAGGTGCGCCAGGCACTGTGCTTTTTTCACTAATACTTATGTTGCTGTGAATATTTAGTGGTTCCCAAAGTTTAAGGTGTAAGGGAACACACATAGCAGCAGCTTTCATCTGACGTTCTTCTTTCCACCTTTTTCATGTGCTGATACCATAGGTTATTCTTTTAATGAGCAGATTTATCAAGATATGTATTTATATCTTCGTGACCTTATCCAACATCCCTTTTAAACCAAAATAAATGCCTAGTAAGATTATAAAAAAATGCTATTTGTGATTTCATCAGGGACAACAGTAACTGTTTCATTGTCATCCACCATATCTATATTGTTCCTTAAAAGATGTCTAAATGTCATAATAATTAGGAGGAAAACACAAATCATAATGCAGAATGATGCCACAATTATTATTCCAAGGAAACTCATTGATTTTCTCGATGCCATTGAGCCCCTTATATTCTAAAACCTCCTCATTTTTGCTCAAACTTTTAATATGTTGCTCTGTAAATCTATATGAATCACACCTTTATATCAAGGACTGCAAGATTATTGCAATAATTAGATCACCACAGCGGTGTATTCAGGTGTTTCACGTTGGAGAAGGAGGGGCTTTGGGCAGGCAGATTGCTGCATAGTGCAGCATGCCACCCTGCTCAACACACTGATTTCCGCCCTCGAAAAAACCCTCTGAAGTGGCAGTTGTTAAATGCGCAGCACACACCAACAATACTGATGAAATCGAGTTGGGGAACGCAGCCACCGACATGGCAGCAAAAGCTTCAGCATATCTCCCAGTGCCCACCTCTGCTGAACATGTTGTGACTGCAGTAACGACCAAGCCAGAAATAGACATATACACATCCCTCCCAATAGCACAAATAATTGAACTACAGCATAGGGCACCACCAGAAGAGCAAGACATGTGGCTCACATGTGGGTGTGTGCAATCCCCAACTGATCTCTTATGGAGGCAGCAAAGTACAGGGAAAGTAGCAATGCCTGTTGAATTACTGCACATGGCTTTTGAGCAATTGCATTACCCTTCTCATAGCTCCAAGCAACACATTGCAGCAGACATCCAGGAAGACTGGTTGATACCCAAACTACAGGAACACCTTTCAACAATGGTTTTTTGTGAGCTGCATATTGACTATGCAGATATGGGGGAAAGATGTAATGGGACTCGATATCTGATTGTGGTGGTGTGTCAATTCTCTAGGTGGTTTGAGTCCGGTCCCTGCGCCCACCCAGATGACAAGTGTGCTGCAAAGTTCCTTTTGTGAGAGGTTTTCCCCCAATGGGGGGTGTGTGAAGTTGTGAGGTCAGACAATGGCACACAAATGGGTGGTCGAATGGATAAATGGCCTGCTCAAAAGCAGACTCGGCCCTGTTCCATTTGCACACACAGCTCATAAAGGACCACCTCCTGTCCCCCCATGAAATAGTGACTGACAAACAAATGCAAACACCCTTTTCCCCTGTGAGGATAGCCTCAATGCCAATAGAGTAGCAGCAATTCTGGGAGAGGAGTTCAAGCAATAGCTGACACAGTTAACAATCAGGTGTGTGTCAAGGCAAATTGCACCACTGAACACAGAGGATGCACAAACATCGACAACCACAGGAAGTACCAATTATAGAGGCACAATGCCTAATTAATCTTGCACTATTTAGGATCAGAGGCCCTTTCAAGGCACGCAATGTCCAACTTGTTAATCAAGATGCTCAGAAATGCATAATGAGTTCAACCAACAACAATTGTCTGAAACCACCCTATGTGATGATCGAAGGAGAGAAAGTGAGAAATACACTAAAAATAAGTGGCAAAAAACAACCCTCAAATGTAAAGCTGACAGACTTTTAGGCTTTCCAAAGAAAAGACTATGGCACTCGTGGAACAGACTTGTGCACAATAATGGCAGAGCACGTCACAAAAATGACATGAATTGCAGGCATAAAGAAGACAGTGAAGGTGCATCAAGAAAAGACTTGTGAACTTTGCTCTTTCAGTGAAGGAACTATTTCTCAAACGAACAGTGCATCAGGACAGTGCTGATTCCAGACCTCAAGAAGGTAACCACAGTGCTGATGGACTACTGCTGGGTGTGTAGCCAACAAGCGTACTTGCACCTCCCACCATCTTGTTCGCTAGTTACTCTGCAATCGGCCCTGTTTGTAGTCCCACAAAAACACCTGAAAGAGGGTTCCCTGTCTGACGAAGCACCCATAGTGCCCCCAACAATTAAAGCACAGCACACAATGCAACCACAAGACGTTTGCATCCTTCCTGAGAAATAGCCATATGACCAACTGCGAAGAAGGAAAGGAACACCCAATCACATATCAACAGACTCATCCAAACTGCTCACACAAATGCCTGATGAATACAAGCGCTATAATTCTACAGAGATATTTTTTGCATCTTTAATATCAAGCATACAGATGCGATCAAATGCTAAATGGCTGCAAATAGTCAGATGGGAACTGATCCAAATGACCAACAATACCGAACAAGGGTTTAACATTATGAGAGTGGAGCTGCGTGCTCTTAGGCTTATGACAATGCAGAACTGGTATGTACTGACAGCAATGAAAGGCGGTGTTTGCAAAAAGATCGGGAGTTTATGTTGCACATTCGGACTTTCCGAAAACGAAAAAGATGGGACATTATCACACGTCATTGCTGCAGTACATGAGCTAAGAGTGAAGATGAAAAAGGAAGCTGGCATGCAAGAAGAAGAAAGGTTCTTGCTGGCGTTCAGCTGAGCCCAATCATGGCTTTTAGCATTGGTGAAAATGCTGATGCCCATCATTGTGATCTTCTGCACGTGCCAATTAGGTCTCCGGTGTTGTACAAAAGCCGTGCCTAGCACTGCAATGATGATGGTTTCTATTGGCGGCCCTAAGGTGTGGGATGTATTGACCCACTCCGCTGTGCTATGCTGCATCACTCTAATACTCATGGCGCAAGAAACTGCAACAATGGCGGCAAAACCCTTGTGAGCGCCAAAAACCTACAAAAAACGCGTTCTGCAACACAACAAAAAGATGGATGCACAACCTGCCACCCATGGTGCATGTGTGGTGGAATGACCAGCAAACAGAGTGCAGAGAGAGAAGCAGCACTTTGCAAATTAAATTCCAAAATGTGTCTATAAATGACATTTGCTTTGTTGCTAAAAACTCCAAAATGCCTATAACACAACACCCTTCAACATAAAAAATCTTGCTTGGTGCTAAAATTCATATAGTCTAATGAAGCATTGCGAACATACAAAGTCCTAAATGCGAAGAGCAAAACATTTCTTCAGAAAAAACAGATTGTCCGTAAACTGACAGCCCCTGTCAAAATCTGGGTGCAGGTCCCTGGGCTACCTGAATGACAGCTGTCAGATGAGTTACTGATGAAAGTTTAAAGTGATCTAAACTAAAAAGCCTTCCAGATCAGCAAGCCTAAAAAGGATTGTGGCTAAAAAGAATACAGATTTCAGTTGCTTTTTATCCCACATAGTTAAAGCTAAGAAAGTAATGTATTTATGTTTGATGCAACAAGTTTGGTTTTTCCTGGATCTTTAATTAAGAATAAATTAGCTTGGCTGAGCTGCAACCCTTTGGAAGTGGACAAACAGGTTTCTCCTAGGGGGAGGGATATCCTCTCAGCTGAAACTCAGGGGGAGATGATAATTGTGAGGTAACCCAGACTCTTGTCTACAGAAAGAGAATGAACAATAGCAGGCCCTTCAGCCCAGGAAACAGAGGTGTTAGAGGGTCATAAATGGCTCCTGGAAGGAACAAACAGGGAGGGGGATGCTCCTAGACTCCAGGGAGAGAAAAAAGGGGCATACCTTTTGCTGTTAAGCATGAACAAAGAACATATTTTAAAGACTCATAACTTGTGATTCAAAATGGTGAAAAACATACTAAGGACATATCTGTTAGTCTAATTTTTGGCTGCACGTTTTTTAGAGGTGACAGAAGCGTGTAACATGTTCTGGACAGGAATGGCAATATATGTGAAATGTATGAATCCTAGAATTGTGAAAATGTACACACACATTCCTGTGTTAAACACACACTTGTGGAAATTTGCATAAGTTTGAAATTGTGTTCATAGCAAATGGGACAACATTATGTAGAAAGTTGAAACAAGACCCCAAAGCTGCAGGAATTTTGAGGAACAGATGCTACATAAAATATGGCATTGTTGTGTGTGATTTGTGTAAAAGTGACTGATGTAGAAATGTGTATTTAGTATAAAATCTGATCTTGAGACCAGTAGCTAAAGGGAGGTTTCTAAGAACTGTGAAGCAGACCATAAAATGTGACATCATCCGGCCTTGATCCAATCACTCAAATGTAAGGCGAATATGAAGTTTTCACCCAATCCTAGCTCACAGGGGCAAGCTTAGCTAAGCCGGCCCATACAAACTTTGTGTGATGTCATTTGAAAGGATAAATAGAGACAGCTGACAACACATAGGAGCTCACGGATCCACTAACTTTCCTGATTCCGGCGAAGCACTCTGATCCAGCATTCTATATCCAGCTTTAACATCTTTCCAGATGCCAAGAGAACGATTTACTTTCTGCAAGGCCTAAATCTTCAAACTTATTCTTGCAAACCAGCGAGGCACTGTGGTGTGAGAAGGCCTTTTGAACTAGTATCCTGAAATTCTCTGGCTTGCTACCACTAGGCTTGCCTGAGGAACTTGCTATCCAGCTGATTGAAATATCCACGGACTAGGAGGGCTGATCCTGTGCAAATTCGGTGACCTGCCTAGCTAATCCGATCCTGTGCCTGATGTGCTGTTCCTCCTAGACCAGATCCAACCCATGACCAGAACTGACGGTCCAATTTAATAACTTATCCTGTGAGTATTAATAGGAAGAACTGTGACCCCTAGTATATTTGCAAATGTCTTATCCCTATCTCAAACCCATCCCAATTTTAATTTAGAACCATAGTGTTGCTAGAACTATCTTTGCGCTAACTATTTTCTCATCTGAAGAAGTAGAGTATCCACAACAGGCGGGTTATGCTGACCACGTGACTGTAAGATCCATCTGTAGCATTCGCTTCTTCATAGTCATAATCTATTGTACTCAACCCATCTGTAATTTTCAAAATGTATTTCTGTTTTCCATTCTCGCACCTATTTAACAAAAACAACCTTTACTAACCTCTATAACTCTCTCGGTTTTTGTGATAGAAACGGAATTTTAACTCCTAGTTGTACCTAGCATCCATAGCTATCCATATAACCACAATACAGTGTGATTCTCCCGTTATAGCGAATATTGCATAATGAAAAGTTTGCTGCGATTTTACATTCTGAGATATTTTACACATGTAAAAGAGCTTTAATGTATTTCCCACTTGGACTTTGAGATTTCAAAAGTTTTCTTCTGACTAAATCATTGCTTGTGATTGTTTGCAACTGTTCAAGGTGGCTCCCATAAGAATTCATAATAATTTAAGTATTTTTGACCACATTTGGTGTTTTTGCTCAGTACATTCCACAGACAATTTCAAAGCCCTTCTGACAGCTGAAAAGTCAATTCCGTCTTTCTCTTGTGTTTGTAGGGGGAAGGTGGGACTGATATTCTGTTTGATTTGTGCTATTCCTGGACACCTTCTCTCTCCTTCCATCTCTTTACATTGTCTATTGGGGGTTTGAGTGGTGTTACAGGGGAACTAACCATAGTGCCATCTGTTCTACACCAATTCAAAAGTATTCTTTTCTGTGCTGCATTTGGTTTTGTGCTCATTACTTAATTCATAGTGTATTAAAGATATCATTCAGTGTTCTGTCACCCCATCAGTGATTGTTGTTTACCTATTAAAATATATTGTGATTACATTTTAAATACATACATAAATATTTACCTTTGCAAACTAGCCTGATTTCTGGTTCTGTGTGACTGGGGGTGGTGGGTTCCAGGAGAAGGGTGTGATACGAGTGGTATATTGTTCAGAATATTGAACTTATAGATAAAAATAAATAAGGGTTTCAATTGCGCACTACATGCTGGGCTTGACTTGGGTATGTGCCGGATTGAAATCACTTACAGCTTGGGGGCTCGTCTGTGGGATCCTGAATTTGACATACCACTCGTGACAGTCTGACACAGCGTGCTAGTCGACGGGGTACATACATCTTGGTGAGTTACCATACTTTGGGTTACCATACTGTGCTACACTGTACAAGCACCCCTCAAAAGAAGTACTCAAAGGAATTGGTGCTGTTTGCAAAAGTAAAAGAACCCTGAGAAAGTCAGAAGGAAATTCATTTTTCTGGAATGGCGACCCCAGTGGAAATCAATATTGTGAGGGAACACCTACTGCATAAATTGTTTGTCAGGGGTGAATGGCCAGAACAGGACGAACAGGTATGGCTGCGGGGGATAAAACAGCAAATCAGTGAAATCAATCTTGATACCTAGCAGGACAAGGGGCATTACATCAAGCACTTAGCACATTTTATATGACCCCTAAAATAAAAGAGGAGCCATGCAAAATTGCCAAAATAGCGGCCTACCTGTACCTCCACATAGGAGTCATACAGGAAAAGTATGCAGACCACGTAGATTTCACAAAGCGGCAAGGGGAAGCACTTAGAAAATCCAGAGCAATCTGGACTGCGTAGAGCAAAGACTCCAGGATAGCCGAAAATCTGAAACAGAGGCTAGGCAATATGCCACCAAACTCCAAGAAGATCTGGCTCTCGAACTGTAAAAGAATGCAGAGCAAGACGCCCAGACACAGACACTGAAAAACGAGTGTCATGAAAGGTTGAACTCTCTACAACAGCGTCAACAAAAGCTTGAGCAGCAATTAACTTTTACCAGAGTCTGTGCAGAACAGGTAGTTATCCTACAAGACGACATAGAAAAATTAAAAGAGGAAAATAAAAAATTAATTAGTAAAGACCTAGAATCCCAAGCAGAGTTTGATGAGGAGCGCCAGAAACCTGGGGCAGTTAAAAAGCAGAGGGATGACCTGGCTGCACAGAGGGGCACTCTAAGTCAGGAGAGGGACGGCTTAGGCCAGGAAATCAGCCATTTAAAAACAAAGTTGGAGCAAAGAAAGCTGGCCCTTCAAGAGTTTGGGGAAACTAAAACTGATTATGAAAAGCTGTTAGTGACAATCTCATGTCCACTGGCTCATATGAACCAAGACCCACGGGGATGGTAGACTTCAACACAATGAGAAATATGGGACTGACAGATCAGCGCCTCCCAGAAATGGATGGGTGGACATCTATTTACAGGTTCCCAAATATTAGGGCCAGCCTCTCAGGGAGACTCCAGTGAGGGGATAATCAGAGAACTGGATCCTCAAAAATATCACCTACCAAGAGATCAGTTAGTCAAATTTGGCGGTCAAGACAGTGGGGGGGGGTACTCAGCCAATTCTGGGAGCAAGGGAGAGTCAGACGATTCTTCTGAGCACCACAGGTTTCAAGAGACTAGGCCCCCACCATTCCCAAGCCCGCAGAATCAGGGAGAGCCTAGAGGATCAGACAGCCACCTCCGGTAGCAGTGCCTCTGAGTCAGAGGATGAGTGGAACAAGGTGACCAGAACTAAAAAGGCCAACAAAATGAAGAGGGCCCTACTGAAAGATCCCCTGAAGCAAATCGAGGCTATTAGGAGCGTCATAACGCCCTACCACAAAAACTCCAAATATTCAGTTTGGGAGCACCTCAAATTGTTTGAGCAAATGATGGAGACTTTCCACCTGAAGGACAGACAAAGCTGTATTCAATATGTCAAGTGGACATTTTCACCTGCATACTCCAGCTTCTTTGCGGGGCTGGAGGATCAGAACCATTCAAGATGGTCCCACTATAGGGCAGCCATCTTAAAGCATTTTTAAATACAGAGAAACCCTCAAGAGGCCAACAAGGTGGCCTACAATCTACAATGTGGGGAAGACCAGGCCCCACAAGAATTTGCCCATGAGCTGAAACTTGTCGTTGCGCAGACTACCAAGGGTGCGCACAGACAGTCAGGAATTTATCAATACCTTCTTTCACGCCCTCCCTAGACACATTATGAACCAGCTGGTGAGGGACTTTCATGAGAAAAGATCACTAGACTGGTTCATTCAACAAGCAACTCACATCTACGAAGTGCAGAAGCCTGTAGAAAATAAAAGTGCCACTAAAAGCCCAAAACCAACCAACACCCCTGCTGCTGCTAAGGTGGCGGAGGTGAAGGTTTCCCCTATTTTAGATCTGGAGATGGGGGGGCCTAAAAACATTCCTGCACAAAATCCTACCAATCAAGGACTCAGAAGGTCCTCAGGCCAATCCCAAACAGGTAGGAAACCCCACAAATGGGACCCTTAACTCCCCTGACTACATAAGCCCCTGTTACAAGGGCAACAGACCCATCCTGGGCTATGTGTGGATCCCTACAGCCCAAGGGGCGGTCCAACCAGGCAGCCGCCAACCCAGGAAACTTCCATCCTCACTTTCCCCAGGAGGGCAGTAATCACCCAAATGCCAGGTTGAATTTTTTTCCCCGGTACCCACCAAACACCAACCCTAAAACAACCCTTCTTTCTTTCCCCACTTTCCTGAGCCCAGAAAGACCAATCTGGGAGAGGGGAGGTCAAAAGTGGAGGGGTACCAAAACTATCCCAACCAAGGGTATTATGGAAGGAGGGATAGTTACCCTTCCCGAGATCAACGAAGGGTATAACAGAGGACCCCGTACCAGCCAGAGTGGGTGTCCCAACTGGAGCGCCAGGTCCAGAACTTGGCACAGGATCTGGGTCGCATGCTGAGGGCTCAACAGAACCCTCAGATGAGCATGGCAACTCAGAACTCCTCAAATCAAGGGTCTAGTGCTCCAGAGCAATGACGGGGAGAGAACCCTGACAACCCACCGGTTCCCAGGGAGAAGGCACAGGGGGAAGTGGGTGTAAAGCCTTAGAGGAAGCTTCCTTCCCCAATTGTAAAAAGCCCCTGGAAACCCAGAAACCGGAACAAAAATCTTCTACCCCCAAAAATCTACAACCTAGGGAACAGAGGGCGGCTAGGATAAATAAAGAGCCTAAAAAGGCCCATGTTGTGGAGGAGGTTTGAATCTCCCAATTTGAAGGAGAGGGGTCCTCAGAAGATTCTGGGAAAAGGATCTTCTCCTTCAGGGATGGGAAACTCCTCCCAAAGAAAAATGGGTCCCAAGAGATTGTGATCAAGACTGGGTAGATGTGAGGACTGAGTTTAAACTGCCCAACATTGAACCCCAGAATGACCAGCAAGTAAGCCACCTTGTTCAAACCAATTCTGGTGACTGCCTTCAAAAAGGGGGGCAGCCAGAATCAGCACAAGGGGAGTCCAAAACATCCCCCATCTCCAACTGTCACCTTTTTCTTACAGGTTCCCAAGATCCCAAACAAAATCCTCCCCAAATCACCCCTCTGTCAGAATCCAAAGCACAGAAATTAACCCAAAAATTGGCCAAAAATGTGCATTATCTTTGCCCCCTTGAGGAGAAGGAGGGAAGATTTTATTCCCCAGTCCAAATACAGAGTCAATACCAAATCCCTCTCACCCCTCTTCTTGGACAACTTCAGAACTTTGACACTCTCGTGGTTATTTACCGGGATGCAGATGAAAATCAGTATGTCGATTATGCTCACACTGTACCTGACTGGGAAAACTGCAGTGGAGGGAGGAGTCACAAACTTCTGATTTGGCTTTTCAAGCCAATGTTCGACCCTCACCTTAATGTTACTGCAGACAGCTTTCAGAGGACCTGGCTTGGACTCCCAGGGCGAACAGAGAAAACAGCTAGGGAGCTGCCATGGGGCGCTGCCCTTCGCCTTTGGTCCTTCGCCAGCTACCAGGACAAGGCTGCTCTGGGAGGACCTTTGAATGGAGGTGTTCTGGTCACTTGATGCGGAAAGTGACCAATCCAGAAGGGATCGGGCGGGCAGGGGAGGGGGAAAGGAGGGTTAGGGTCCAAAGAGGAAGTGAGTAAACAAAGTCATACACGAGGTACATGAGTCAACAAAATCATCCCTAACAAAAAACGTTTATCAGGAGATGCAGCGGCCGTAGAAGCAGCGGGCAAATCGAGGGTGAGGCACCCGGTGCGATGGAGAAAAGCACTCCAGCACTTGATGGTGCTCCAGTCACGTGATGCTGAAAAGGACCAATCCAGAAGGGATAGGGGAGGCAAGGGAGTGGTAATAGGAGGGATAGGGTCGAAAGAGGAGGCGAGTAAACAAAGGCATCTCTGTGGCATGGGGACGCCAAAATCACCACTAAAATCATGTGCTTACCTTGAGATGGTGTGGCTGTAGATGCAGCAGGCAAATGGAGGGTGAGACACCGGGTGTGATGGAGAAATGCACTCCAGCACTCAACTTTGTTCCAGTCATGTGATAGTGAAAGTGACCAATCCAGAGGGGGTAGGGCAGGCAGGAGGGTTGGGAAGAGGAAGGTCAGGGCCCAAAGATGAGGAGAGTAAACAAAGGTGTCCCGAGGCACGGGAGATACCGAAATCACATGTTTATCAGGAGATGGTGCAGCTGTAAATGCTGCAGGCAAATGGAGGGTGAGATACTAGGTGCAATGGAAGAAAGCACTCCTGCACTCAACAGTGTTCTGGTCACGTGAAGCTGAAAGTGACCAACCCAGACGGGATTGGGCGGGCATGGGGACTGAGAAGTGGGGGGTTTGGGTCCAAAAGGAGGCCAGTAAACAAAAGCACAACCGAGGCACTGGAGACACCAAAATCACTGCCAAACTCACGTACTCACCAGGAGATGGTGTGGCTGTAGATGCGGCAGGCAAATGGATGATGGATGGATATGAAATCTAGATATTATTAGGGGATGTATTTGCTAAGTGTGCTAAGAAAAATGAAAATGTTAATGCTTTTCAAGAGGTGGTGCAAATATTTACATTTGACATTGTGCACTGCATAGTTATTCACAATTGGATTGCTGATGTCTTGAACTTCAACTCCCATCACCCCTAACCAGCATAGTCAGTGCTGAAGGATCATTGGAATTGTTGTCGAAAACAATATGCAGGATCTATGGGTCTAGTGGCCTACACACATGTTAACTCCATAAACACGCTAATGCATGAAAAGCAGACATGACTGCAGCGGAAGCTTTTGTGACTATTGTAGGTCTGATTCCTTCATCAATGTGCAACATGCTTTGGCTCAAAATACACTCAATTCTCGAACAAGGAAAATGTGAATTCAAATGTGGCACTGGGAGTAGAGAAAATATGCAACTGGCAGTTCTCTCAAATGGAATCCATGCAGGAGTATATCATCTAGTCCAGGTTGCATTCCTTTTGTACTGAAAGTGGTAGTTTTACTTTTGCAATTTTATATTCTTTATTTATTTATTTATTTATTTTATTATTAATGTGTTATAGCTTAACATAAGCTTTTCACATGATATAAAATATAAAATTAAAAAGTGAAAAAAAAGAAGAGAAAAAAAAATAATATCCACATATTAAAATAGATTTAAAGATAAGAATAGATACATAGCATAGGAGAAAGAAAGACAAAAAGCAGGAATACATAAATAGGCCCCTTAGTTGCTAGGCACTAGTTCTTTTATCTTTTCACAGGCTACAGGTCCAGAGACAGTTGCTATTAACACATAAGTAATCTTTTGGTTCCAGCCTATCTTATTCCCAGAATAAACCTCCCTGAGCACACAGGTACTTATATATTTATGCCAAGTAATTTCTCGACACTCTTCCAAACATTATACATTGCAATATATAATTTCATTCCGTTAGCATTAGTTGCTCTATACCAGAATTCATCGCTCCCAAGATGTTCCGGATTATGGACAAAGTCAGCATAATAACTCATATAGTCTTTTGTCATAGCCGTGCATCTGGTTAGGACGTGTTTGATTTTATATTCAGGATTACAAGTCCCTGAATCAGTAAATAAGACAGGATTAAATACTCTGACATAGAATGGGGCAAAAAACAGGCAGGACTGGAATGCAACACTGTTTATGCACAACTTATATATTCAATACGAGAATGGCCAATGGACTTCCAACCCCGTTCCATGCAAATGAAGCGCATTCCTGCTTTGAGAGCCAAAGGACTGGTGATTCACAAGATAAAATCATATTATATGCTCCATTTGCACTTCATCATAATGTGCTGCTTGTGCAAGATCACACACAGCCCATTTGAAACGGTTCCATGTGTTATTATCCCCTCAAAGATATCGCCATAAAAGAATATTGCCATATTTTGCGGCAATATTAAGCCATGAAACCTACGGGGGACACCCCCACAGCCCCCATCATTTTTTCAATGGAATGAGGGACAACCCTGCAACCCCCGGCCCCAATAACTCCATAAATGATCCCCACTAATAGTATTGCCTATGGCCTTACCCTACGAACATACATATGGCGATATTATTGGTCGGGATAATATTACCTGATACCTTTGAAACAAGGACACTTTTGCAGGAAATGCTTGTGTTTTTTAATTGAATATTCCTTAAACTCCTCCCACTCTTTTACTGTGTGCAAGTGGTGCACAATTGCTCTGTAAGCAAGTGTCTCTTCTTGCGGCTTGGTCTTGGACTGTATGCAAAATAGCATTTGTATCGTAATTCACCAACATCTCTGAGAATAATTGAACACAGTTTTGAAAACGACTGTTTGTGTACATTTTACATCTGGTTTCCCGCACAATTGGCTCCTGTTTTACTTTTTGAGAATGTGCACATATGACTGGGCACCTATGAACTCAGTACCCTCCATCATGCGTTCAAGTATAAGGAGCAGGCTTGGAAAAGTAGTCAGCTAATATAGCAAGTGTTGTAACAAGTAGGTATTTTTGCAAGGATATCACAGAAAAGGAAATATCCATATAGTGAGAATGTGAAACAAATGGATGTACGGCATCAGGTCAAAAATTATGTTACTCTGCTCTATAATTCTAAATTGAATCACAAGCCGAGAGAGAAGCGTAACAGTGACATGAATTCACTTAATTTAGGAACATAATTTACCAGAGGCGTACAAAGGGTAACCACACACACCTACACAAGAGTAGCCCCAATATTCAGCCCTCTATTCTTTCAGGGGCCGAGGATCACATGCCACAATTATGTGTAGCTTACTGATTGTTTACGATAGTGATCGCCACTGTCTCTCAATGAGGTAACACTGGCTGCCTTCCACAATCTCTACGCCTCTGATAATTTGCTGTCTTCTCTGACAGTGAGAGGAACTGAGAAGACTTTGACTAGAGTTTGGCAAAGACAACAGAGAGTAGCATTTTTTGGCAAATGTCAAGTTTGGGCAATGGCTCCTTAAGCCCATTTATCAAAAAAGAAAACTCAAACCATGTTTTCAGGATTGTTTTGCAGTCTGATCTGATGTGCATGTGAGACTGATAGATGGGTGTGGTCATGAATGTTCTGTTGCACAGAATATTGGATGGTCGGTACTAGTGAATGATTGACTAAAGATAGGATAGGCTGGTGTGTGTGCTTTGAATATACAAGCACTATAGAATGAGGGGGTAAACTAAGAACTGATCTTTTCCAATACTATATTCTGTGTGCTTTGCACATGACAGTCATTTTAAAACATGTGTCTGTATTTCTTTTTCGTATGTATTTATTTAGGGTAGAGGGTGTTTCACACATAAAATTATTATATAAGAAAACAACAGCAAACGGGGGAAACACAGAACTGTGACAAGGCCAGTGCACAAAGGGATGGCTTCCCCGCTCAGCGGATGTGGTAGACCGTTCAGGGATGAATCCAGAGCCATGAGGATGATCACCGTGGCAGCTGGGAGGTCCCAGTTCATATCCCCCTTTACTCCAGCATGTCAATGTGCACTACTGGTTACTCTCAGCCCATGCCTCCTATACAAGATGCTTGCCAGTCTCTTTACTTTTTTGTAGAGCTGGCACACAAGAGAGGAGACAAAGTGATTCAGGTTGTGAATACTGAGCGGACCGCTGCTGCCTTCTAGGAGAAGTTACACCTGTGTTCACAGCACTTTTTGAGAAACCTAAAACACAGACCCACCTTAATACAGGAGGCATACTATTACCTACCTGTTGAATAAAAAGGAGTACTTTGCTCACAGCCACCCAGAGGACTCCCTAGGAGATGCCATGAATGAATTGTGTCAGAGTATATGGACCATAACTCATGGATTGTTCTATAATCTAAATTTCTAATAATTGGATGTAAAAAATGTACTGTATGTTATAATGAAACTGTAAGCAAACAAAAGATACCACAACTGAATGTCAGAATTTCCCCTGGCTAGAGCCAGATATTGTGTAACTAGCATAGAGGAAGCCATTGTTTGGTGAAACAAGAGGCACACACACCAAGAAGTTATTGTTGGCTGTTTCTTACTGCATTTTATACAATGGGTGATTATGATTGCAGAAATACACTAATGATAATTATGATGTAACCTTCACATAGAAAGTTACTTGATTAAATAAGCACATCAAGTGAAGCAAACAAAGAACAGAATCACGTTTTGAATGACGGATTACAGGCATTGAGCGCACAAGTGTGAGGGGTCACCCTTTCAAGATTTCCAACAGGATTAGGATAGAAGCTAGTTTATAGTGGTGAGAAGAAGCCATACAGTTAGTAAACGTGTGAGACGGCGTATTCTGTAAATGATGTCTGCTACGTACATATTAAGGATTTCACCACATGTCATTAGTGTTGAGGTTGAGGTAGATTCCATTCGAGATTATTGATTTGAAGATTTTAGAACAGTGGAGGAGGAGGAGAGATTCTGTTAGCCTTACTGGGGCCAGGAAAGGGTTTCTTTTGGATTGGTCAGCCATTACCTACCTTGAGGCTGGAAAGGTCCAAGAAAAATAAAGAAGTTGAAAAGGGTGGTAAGGTGGGAGAAGGTGAGCGGTGAAAGCTCCTTGACTATCCGCAGGGCAAAGGAATCAGTGGAGACGCCAGAGGAGTTAGTATTCCTTAGGACAGGTGCCAATATCCATACAAAAGAATTTTGAATACAGTAAATCTGAGCATGAGTTTTTGGAATGTGGGACCCCATCTGCTGTTCAGTTATCACACATTTGTTTAGAATGGTTGAACAAATGTGGGAAACTGGTCATAGTGAAAATGCTTGTATATTTTGTTACTGGCATACAATAATCAAAGTTAAGCTTATAAATTATAGACCATTGTTGCCTAATTGTTAGAATACAATCACAAAGGTCTAACCAACTTGAAGTACAATCTATATCTTTTTTTCCTTTCCATACCAGGCCTACACTTGTAGGCTACTCCACCATCACCACCTCATATCCTGTAGTTCATCTACTAGCCTACCCTGTCGCAAATCAACCAAGACGCTCACAGCTGCAGTTAAGCTCAGGTGATACTGCACCTACTCAACTGCATGCCAACTGCACACTATCAATGCCACTGTGCTTAGCACCTTAAGCATCACTTGTGCTAGATGGAATTACCAATAAAGATCTCAGACCATATAACTGGACAGGCTCAAATAATATGGCAAAGTACTACAAAGCAGAGTCAACTGGCACAAATTTGACAGATGCTTGCACACTCACACACAAACTTGATTACACAGAGGTCTTATACCACAATATGTATCATCTATGATGTCATCCTATGTGGCAAACCATAAAACCTATTAACGGGAGGGATTGGTTAGTGCAACATATCTACCTATAGGATGTATATGGGTTAGTACTTGATTGGCTGTCTCTTATCTGTAAAACACACTTCGAATTACTCTAAATATGTATAATACTGATTATAGCGAACAACATGACAGCGGATTGTTCTATGCAACATTGTATAGGATGTAGCCCCGTAGACACATGGATTGGTTGGCATTCCCACCCAATCTTGGACTTTCGACTGGGCTAGCAGCACATAAGGAAACCAAAACCCAGGTGTTTGAATCACATCCCTATCACTCCCTATTTTCGCAATTAGGCCATCGTCTCTCATCGGTCTGGCCATGAGCCAACGTTTCCCATCTGTAGTTGAGCTTGTGGCCTGCTCTCTATGTTCTAGGTCATGCAAGAGAGTGAAAGCACATCACCCTTCATCCGAGGGTTCATGGACAGACCTTGCTTTTGACTTCTGAGTCACATGTGAATAGACCACAAATTTGTCAATTTCAGCCTCTTATTTACTGCTATTTGGTTTAATTATACTGAGTGTCATTTCTCCTATTGGCCTCTAGAGACTTGCTCACTCTACCTTGTATAGACTGTATACACTTTTAATTGTCCAATACTTGGCTCTTGCAGATGTTGTCTTCTTCTTTAATCCAAGAGAAATATGTATTGTCCATGACTTATCCAGCTGCCTCCCTTCATGTTTTGCAGCTATTCCTTAAAAATAACATCCTTGATCCCAAACCAACATAGACTCCTCTTTGTTTTGCACACAATGCTGTTCTTCCAGAGTTTCCTGACTCTGCAACCCTGATCTGTTTCTAAGGTAGTTAAATTGAATATTTACACAAACTGGAGTCTATTTTCGAACTATGGCCATCCTTGCCACGTTATGTTTTCCTATATAGCAAGCTTCTATGTATCATTTCTACCTTGTGTAACTGTGTATTTACACTTATTGGTCAGCAAGTTACTTTGTCTTATTCTGCACTCGGATTACTTTATCATTTCGTACATGTTTCTCTTATTACTTCAGTTACATTGTCACTCTTAAGTATATTCATATCATTTGAGGATGGCTTCGTATAGCTTCTTCATGACACTACTCCACCCACGTCAGATTTCACTTAGTGCTCAATGATGTCCAATGATGTGTACCAACATCTTTCCATATAGCATCCTTCCACACTTTCAGTGCGGGGTACATTCGATATGGTTTTCTGAGTGCATATCGTCTCTCGTACACACCATGCAGTACAGGCATCATACATGGAGTCTCACATAGAGCCCTTCTCCTGCTGTTCCAGTATGATGGTGATGAGGGAGCTGGAGTTAGGGAAAATCTGTCTAACTTCTCCTCTTCATTCACCCTGCTGGTTAAGTCCTTGACCACAATCCTCTCTTCATTCACCTTTATCATCTCTTCAAACTGTCGTTTCTTTGGGGCTCATATCTTTGTCACCCTCCCTCAGGTGACCTGTATTCTTTATATGTTCATCCACACTCCAGGTCATGTGGCAGCAATCTCCTGATGTTGAACAGAATATCCATTGTCCTACATATTGTTTAAGCTCCTTAAAGTAGTAGTACCTCGTTACTGGTGGTGCAAGAGTAATGTTCATTATATTCTCATGGGTACTTGCCTCATTTTTCATCTGCTCGCCAGTTCCAGCATCTCTATCAATCATGATCTTCATCCAAATAGCTTTCTTGGTTGTTTGTCCCAAGATGATCCTTATGAGACAACATCATAGCAATACCAACACTAGTACTGCTTCAAGTAATGTTAAGGCATTTGAGAACCAAGTTGGAATCTGGGAAAACAGAAATGAAAAGCAGCCGTCCACTTGGGTCTTCTCAACTTCATCCTACATATTCATATGCAGGGTTGACAACATCATTAATGCTTCTGTTAAAGTCCCATTGTCTTCATCATGGGCAGGTTGAAAATAAACAGGAAAATGGCCCAATCTTGGGGCACATGCCTCCTTCCATTGCTGTAGTGAAGTCCAGAACATACCTTTTCTGGAGGGTCATGAGCCCGACCGCCCGTAAATCTTCTATGATCGCATTAAATATTTTTATTGCCATATTGTTTGTTTGCAGCAGCTCCCATCTGGTGATTTGCAGCCCCTTGGCATTCACTGCAGTCTGGATTCCTGGATTATCTATCCTCTTTCTGCTTCGATGATACAATCATTTCTTCCTCAGGTGCGTGTCCATTTTTGGGAAATCTGCAATCTGCAGGTCACTTTGTGGTACTACTAAGGCTGGTATGCTTATCAGCACCAATGAAAAAATGCCTGCTCATTTCGGTGGCAACTGTATATATGCTCTTGATCCACAGGCCCAGTAAAGGTCCATGAGGACTGCTGTTCCTTCCTTCATGCCTGGTACATCAAAAACTCAGCCAAACATGAGGTTTTCTCCAACTTCCACCATTCCATTATTTCTGAAGCATAAAGACACATTCTTCAGTGGTATTATCTGCAATGGTCCTCCTTCATCATCGACCCATGTCAACAATCTTGCAAACTTAGGCCATTGGTTTTGCATTCCTTTTTTACCAGTGTCCGGTTAATGCCAATTTTTTAGCCCAGCCGTCTGGAGTGTGCACTGCTCCTTTAATTTGTAGTTGTCCTCTTTCCCAGCATTCTTGTATTTTCTTTCCATTCTTATGCTTGCAATTTAACATCTTGTTTTCTTCAATATTGATTCCAGCTCCATCTATTCAATGTTGTTCGTATTTTATTGTGCATTGCATTGTATTATGCAATGCATTATATGCATTGTTTCTGGCTTCATTCTTGACTTTCTGTTTTGTACATGACTGTATTCTCTTACAGATGTCGCTTTATTTATTCACACTATTGATGCTGTTCTGTCATAGAACTGTGATCTGGTTAGGCAAAACGCAAGGTGCGCCAGGCACTGTGCTTTTTTCACTAATACTTATATTGCTGTGAATATTTTAGTGGTTCCCAAAGTTTAAGGTATAAGGGAACACACATAGCAGCAGCTTTCATCTGCCATTCTTCTTTCCACCTTTTTCATGTGCTGATACCATAGGTTATTCTTTTAATGAGCAGATTTATCAAGATATGTATTTATATCTTCGAGACCTTATCCAACATCCCTTTTAAATCAAAATAAATGCCTAATAAGATTATAAAAAAATGCTATTTGTGATTTCATCAGGGACAACAGTAACTGTTTCATTGTCATCCACCATATCTATATTGTTCCTTAAAAGATGTCTAAATGTCATAATAATTAGGAGGAAAACACAAATCATAATGCAGAATGATGCCACAATTATTATTTCAAGGAAACTCATTGATTTTCTCGATGCCATTGAGCCCCTTATATTTTAAAACCTCCTCATTTTTGCTCAAACTTTTAATATGTTGCTCTGTAAGTCTATATGAATCACACCTTTATATCAAGGACTGCAAGATTATTGCAATAATTACATCACTACAGCGGTGCATTCAGGTGTTTCACGTTGGAGAAGGAGGGGCTTTGGGAAGGCAGATTGCTGCATAGTGCAGCATGCCACCCTGCTCAACACACTGATTTCCGCCCTCGAAAAAACCCTCTGAAGTGGCAGTTGTTAAATGCGCAGCACACACCAACAATACTGATGAAATCGAGTTGGGGAACGCAGCCACCAACATGGCAGCAAAAGCTGCAGCATATCTCCCAGTGCCCACCTCTGCTGAACATGTTGTGACAGCAGTAACGACCAGGCCAGAAATAGACATATACACATCCCTCCCAATAGCACAAATAATTGAACTGCAGCATAGGGCACCACCAGAAGAGCAAGACATGTGGCTCACATGTGGGTGTGTGCAATCCCCAAATGATCTCTTATGGAGGCAGCAAAGTACAGGGAAAGTAGCAATGCCTGTTGAAGTACTGCACATGGCTTTTGAGCAATTGCATTACCCTTCACATAGCTCCAAGCAACACATTGCAGCAGGCATCCAGGAAGACTGGTTGATACCCAAACTACAGGAACACCTTTCAACGATGGTTTTTTGTGAGCTGCATATTGACTATGCAGATATGGGGGAAAGATGTAATGGGACTCGATATCTGATTGTGGTGGTGTGTCAATTCTCTAGGTGGTTTAAGTCCGGTCCCTGCGCCCACCCAGATGACAAGTGTGCTGCAAAGTTCCTTTTGTGAGAGGTTTTCCCCCAATGGGGGGTGTGTGAAGTTTTGAGGTCAGACAATGGCACACATTTTTTTCAATGAACTCTTCAAAGAGATCACGGCATTATTAGGGAAAAAGCACCATATGTGTTCAATTTACCACCCACAAGCAAATGGGTGGTAGAATGGATAAATGGCCTGCTCAAAAGCAGACTCGGCCCTGTTCCATTTGCACACACAGCTCATAAAGGACCACCTCCTGTCCCCCCATGAAATAGTGACTGACAGACAAATGCAAACACCCATTTCCCCTGTGAGGAGAGCCTCAGATGCCAATAGAGTAGCAGTGATTCTGGGAGAAGAGTTCAAGCAATAGCTGACACAGTTAACAATCAGGTGCGTGTCAAGGCAAATTGCACCACTGAACACAGAGGATGCACAAACATCGACAACCACAGGAAGTACCAATTATAGAGGCACAATGCCTAATTAATCTTGCACTATTTAGGATCAGAGGCCCTTTCAAGGCATGCAATGTCCAACTTGTTAATCAAGATGCTCAGAAATGCAAAATGAGTTCAACCAACAACAATTGACTGAAACCACCCTATGTGATGATCGAAGGAGAGAAAGTGAGAAATACACTAAAAATAAGTGGCAAAAAACAACCCTCAAATGTAAAGCTGACAGACTTTTAGGCTTTCCAAAGAAAAGACTATGGCACTCGTGGAACAGACTTGTGCACAATAATGGCAGAGCATGTCACAAAAATGACATGAATTGCAGGCATAAAGAAGACAGTGAAGGTGCATCAAGAAAAGACTTGTGAACTTTGCTTTTTCAGTGAAGGAACTATTTCTGTCTGCTCAAACGAACAGTGCATCAGGACAGTGCTGATTCCAGACCTCAAGAAGGTAACCACAGTGCTGATGGACTACTGCTGGGTGTGTAGCCAACAAGCGTACTTGCACCTCCCACCATCTTGTTCGCTAGTTACTCTGCAATCGGCCCTGTTTGTAGTCCCAGAAAAACACCTGAAAGAGGGTTCCCTGTCTGACGAAGCACCCATAGTGCCCCCAACAATTGAAGCACAGCACACAATGCAACCACAAGACTTTTGCATCCTTCCTGAGAAAGAGCCATATGACCAACTGCGAAGAAGGAAAGGAACACCCAATTACATATCAACAGACTCATCCAAACTGCTCACACAAATGCCTGATGAATACAAGCGCTATAATTCTACAGAGACATTTTTTGCATCTTTAATATCAAGCATACAGATGCGATCAAATGCTAAATGGCTGCAAATAGTCAGATGGGAACTGATCCAATTGACCAACAATACCGAACAAGCGTTTAACATTATGAGAGTGGAGCTGCGTGCTCTTAGGCTTATGACAATGCAGAACTGGTATGTACTGACAGCAATGAAAGGCGGTGTTTGCAAAAAGATCGGGAGTTTATGTTGCACATTCGGACTTTCCGAAAATGCCAAAGATGGGACATTATCACACGTCATTGCTGCAGTACATGAGCTAAGAGTGAAGATGAAAAGGGAAGCTAGCATGCAAGAAGAAGAAAGGTTCTTGCTGGCGTTCAGCTGAGCCCAATCATGGCTTTTAGCATTGGTGAAAATGCTGATGCCCATCATTGTGATCTTCTGCACGTGCCAATTAGGTCTCCGGTGTTGTACAAAAGCCGTGCCTAACAGTGCAATGATGATGGTTTCTATTGGCGGCCCTAAGGTGTGGGATGTATTGACCCACTCCGCTGTGCTATGCTGCATCACTCTAATACTCATGGCGCAAGAAACTGCAACAATGGTGGCAAAACCCTTGTGAGCGCCAAAAACCTACAAAAAACACGTTCTGCAACACAACAAAAAGGTGGATGCACAACCTGCCATCCATGGTGCATGTGTGGTGGAATGACCAGCAAACAGAGTGCAGAGAAGGAAGCAGCACTTTGCAAATTAAATTCCAAAATGTGTCTATAAATGACCTTTGTTTTGTTGCTAAAAACTCCAAAATGCCTATAACACAACACCCTTCAACATAAAAAATCTTGCTTGGTGCTAACATTCATATAGTCTAATGAAGCATTGCGAACATACAAAGCCCTAAATGCGAAGAGCAAAACATTTCTTCAGAAAAACCAGATTGTCTGTAAACTGACAGCCCCTGTCAGAATCTGGGTGCAGGTCCCTGGGCTACCTGAATGACAGCTGTCAGATGAGTTACTGATGAACGTTTAAAGTGATCTAAACTAAAAAGCCTGCCAGATCAGCAAGCCTAAAAAGGATTGTGGCTAAAAAGAATACAGATCTCAGTTGCTTTTTATCCCACAGAGTTAAAGCTAAGAAAGTAATGTATTTATGATTGATGCAACAAGTTTGGTTTTTCTTGGAACTTTAATTAAGAATACATTAGCTTGGCTGAGCTGCAACCCTTTGGAAGTGGACAAACAGGTTTCTCCTAGGGGGAGGGATATCCTCTCAGCTGAAACTCAGGGGGAGATGATAATTGTGGGGTAACCCAGACTCTTGTCTACAGATAGAGAATGAACAATTGCAGGCCCTTCAGCCCTGGAAACGGAGGTGTTAGATGGTCATAAATGCCTCCCGGAAGGAACAAACAGGGAGTGGGATGCTCCTAGACTCCAGGGAGAGAACAAGGGGCATACCTTTTGCTGTTAAGCATGAACAAAGAACATATTTTAAAGACTCATAACTTGTGATTCAAAATGGTGAAAAACATACTAAGGACATATCTGTTAGTCTAATTTTTGGCTGCACGTTTTATAGAGGTGGCAGAAGTGTGTAACATGTTCTGGACAGGAATGGCAATATATGTGAAATGTATGAATCCTAGAATTGTGAAAATGTACACACACATTCCTGTGTTAAACACACACTTGTGTAAATTTGCATAAGTTTGAAATTGTGTTCATAGCAAATGGGACAACATTATGTAGAAAGTTCAAACAAGACCCCAAAGCTGCAGGAATTTTGAGGAACAGATGCTACATAAAATATGGCATTGTTGTGTGTGATTTGTGTAAAAGTGACTGATGTAGAAATGTGTATTTAGTATAAAATCTGATCTTGAGACCAGTAGCTAAAGGGAGGTTTCTAAGAACTGTGAAGCAAACCATAAAATGTGACATCATCCGGCCTTGATCCAATCACTCAAATGTAAGGCGGATATGAAGTTTTCACCCAATCCTAGCTCACAGGGGCAAGCTTAGCTAAGCCGGCCCATACAAACTTTTTGTGATGTCATTTGAAAGGATAAATAGAGACAGCTGACAACACATAGGAGCTCACAGATCCACTAACTTTCCTGATTCCAGCGAAGCACTCTGATCCAGCATTCTATATCCAGCTTTAACATCTTTCCAGATCCAGATGCCAAGAGAACGATTGACTTTCTGCAAGGCCTAAATCTTCAAACTTATTCTTGCAAACCAGCGAGGCGCTTTGGTGTGAGAAGGCCTTTTGAACTGGTATCCTGAAATTCTCTGGCTTGCTACCACTAGGCTTGCCTGAGGAACTTGCTATCCAGCTGATTGAAATATCCACGGACTAGGAGGGCTGATCCTGTGCAAATTCGGTGACCGGCCTAGCTAATCCGATCCTGTGCCTGATGTGCTGTTCCTCCTAGACCAGATCCAATCCATGACCAGAACTGACGGTCCAATTTAATAACTTATCCCGTGAGTATTAATAAGAAGAACTGTGACCCCTAGTATATTTGCAAATTTCTTATCCCTATCTCAAACCCATCCCAATTTTAATTTAGAACCATAGTGTTTCTAGAACTATCTTTGCGCTGACTATTTTCTCATCTGAAGAAGTAGAGTATCCACAACAGGCGGGTTATGCTGACCACGTGACTGTAAGATCCATCTGTAGCATTCGCTTCTTCATAGTCATAATCTATTGTACTCAACCCATCTGTAATTTTCAAAATGCATTTCTGTTTTCCATTCTCGCACCTATTTACCAAAAACAACCTTTACTAACCTCTATAACTCCCTTGGTTTTTGTGATAGAAACAGAATTTTAACTTGTAGTTGTACCTAGCATCCATAGCTATCCATATAACCACAATACAGTGTGATTCTCCCGTTATAGCGAATATTGCATAATGAAAAGTTTGCTGCGATTTTACATTCTGAGATATTTTACACATGTGAAAGAGCTTTAATGTATTTCCCACTTGGACTTTGAGATTTCAAAAGTTTTCTTCTGAATAAATCATTGCTTGTGATTGTTTGCAACTGTTCAAGGTGGCTCCCATAAGAATTCATAATAATTTAAGTATTTGTGACCACATGTGGTGTTTTTGCTCAGTACATTCCACAGACAATTTTAAAGCCCTTCTGACAGCTGAAAAGTCAATTCCGTCTTTCTCTTGTGTTTTTAGGGGGGAGGTGGGACTGATATTCTGTTTGATTTATGCTATTCCTGGACACCTTCTCTCTCCTTCCTTCTCTTTACATTGTCTATTGGGGGTTTGAGTGGTGTTACAGGGGAACTAACCATAGTGCCATCTGTTCTACACCAATTCAAAAGTATTCTTTTCTGTGCTGCATTTGGTTTTGTGCTCATTACTTAATTCATAGTGTATTAAAGATATCATTCAGTGTTCTGTCACCCCATCAGAGATTGTTGTTTACCTATTAAAATATATTGTGATTACATTTTAAATACATACATAAATATTTACCTTTGCAAACTAGCCTGATTCCTGGTTCTGGGGACTGGGGGTGGTGGGTTCCAGGAGAAGGGTGTGATATGAGTGGTATATTGTTCAGAATATTGAACTTATAGATAAAAATAAATAAGGGTTTCAATTGCGCACTACATGCTGGGCTTGACTTGGGTATGTGCCGGATTGAAATCACTTACAGCTTGGGGGCTCATCTGTGGGATCCTGAATTTTACATACCACTCGTGACAGTCTGACACAGCGTGCTAGTCGACGGGGTACATACATCTTGGTGAGTTACCATACTTTGGGTTACCATACTGTGCTACACTGTACAAGCATCCCTCAAAAGAAGTACTCAAAGGAATTGGTGCTGTTTGCAAAAGTAAAAGAACCCTGAGAAAGTCAGAAGGAAATTAATTTTTCTGGAATGGCGACCCCAGTGGAAATCAATATTGTGAGGGAACACCTACAGCATAAATTGTTTGTCAGGGGTGAATGGCCAGTACAGGACGAAGAGGTATGGCTACGGGGGATAAAACAGCAAATCAGTGAAATCAATCTTGATACCTAGCAGGACAAGGGGCATTACATCAAGCACTTAGCAAATTTTATATGACCCCTAAAATAAAAGAGGAGCCATGCAAAATTGCCAAAATAGCGGCCTACCTGTACCTCCACATAGGAGTCACACAGGAAAAGTATGCAGACCACGTAGATTTCACAAAGCGGCAAGGGGAAGCACTTAGAAAATCCAGAGCAATCTGTACTGCGTAGAGCAAAGACTCCAGGATAGCCGAAAATCTGAAACAGAGGCTAGGCAACTCCACCAAACTCCAAGAAGATCTGGCTCTCGAACTGTAAAAGAATGCAGAGCAAGACGCCCAGACACAGACACTGCAAAACGAGTGTCATGAAAGGTTGAACTCTCTACAACAGCGTCAACAAAAGCTTGAGCAGCAATTAACTTTTACCAGAGTCTGTGCAGAACAGATAGTTATCCTACAAGACGACATAGAAAAATTAAAAGAGGAAAATAAAAAATGAATTAGTAAAGACCTAGAATCCCAAGCAGAGTTTGATGAGGAGTGCCAGAAACCTGGGGCATTTAAAAAGCAGAGGGACGACCTGGCTGCACAGAGGGGCACTCTAAGTCAGGAGAGGGACGGCTTAGGCCAGGAAATCAGCCATTTAAAAACAAAGTTGGAGCATAGAAAGAGCCCTTCAAGAGTTTGGGGAAACTAAAACTGATTATGAAAAGCTGTTAGTGACAATCTCATGTCCACTGGCTCATATGAACCAAGATCCACAGGGATGGTAGACTTCAACACAATGAGAAATATGGGACTGACAGATCAGCGCCTCCCAGAAATGGATGGGTGGACATCTATTTACAGGTTCCCAAATATTAGGGCCAGCCTCTCAGGGAGACTCCAGTGATGGGATAATCAGAGAACTGGATCCTCAAAAATATCACCTACCAAGAGATCAGTTAGTCAAATTTGGCTGGGAATTCCATGAGACTAGGCCCACAAAGAGCTTTTTAAAAACCTCTTCCCAGTTAAGACAGTGGGGGGGGGGGTACTCAGCCAATTCTGGGAGCAAGGGAGAGTCAGAAGATTCTTCTGAGCACAACAGGTTTCAAGAGACTAGGCCCCCACCATTCCCAAGCCCGCAGAATCAGGGAGAGCCTAGAGGATCAGACAGCCACCTCCGGTAGCAGTGCCTCTGAGTCAGAGGATGAGTGGAACAAGGTGACCAGAACTAAAAAGGCCAACAAAATGAAGAGGGTCCTACTGAAAGATCCCCTGAAGCAAATCGAGGCTATTAGGAGCGTCATAACGCCCTACCACAAAAACTCCAAATATTCAGTTTGGGAGCACCTCAAATTGTTTGAGCAAATGATGGAGACTTTCCACCTGAAGGACAGCCAAAGCTGTATTCAATATGTCAAGTGGACATTTTCACCTGCATACTCCAGCTTCTTTGCGGGGCTGGAGGATCAGAACCATTCAAGATGGTCCCACTATAGGGCAGCCATCTTAAAGCATTTTTAAATACAGAGAAACCCTCAAGAGGCCCACAAGGCGGCCTACAATCCTACAAGACCAGGCCCCACAAGAATTTGCCCATGAGCTGAAACTTGTCGTTGCGCAGACCACCAAGGGTGCGCACAGACAGTCAGGAATTTATCAATACCTTCTTTCACGCCCTCCCTAAACACATTATGAACCAGCTGGTGAGGGACTTTCATGAGAAAAGATCACTAGACTGGGTCATTCAACAAGCAACTCGCATCTACGAAGTGCAGAAGCCTGTAGAAAATAAAAGTGCCACTAAAAGCCCAAAACCAACCAACACCCCTGCTGCTGCTAAGGAGGCGGAGGTGAAGGTTTCCCCTATTTTAGATCTGGAGATGGGGGGGCCTAAAAACATTCCTGCACAAAATCCTACCAATCAAGGACTCAGAAGGTCCTCAGGCCAATCCCAAACAGGTAGGAAACCCCACAAATGGGACCCTTAACTCCCCTGACTACATAAGCCCCTGTTACAAGGGCAACAAGGGCAACAGACCCATCCTGGGCTATGTGTCGACCCCCACAGCCCAAGGGGCGGTCCAACCAGGCAGCCGCCAACCCAGGAAACTTCCATCCTCACTTTCCCGAGGAGGGCAGTAATCACCCAAATGCCAGGTTGAATTCTTTTCCCCGGTACCCACCAAACACCAACCCCCAAAACAACCCTTCTTTCTTTCCCCACTTTCCTGAGCCCAGACAGACCAATCTGGGAGAGGGGAGGTCAAAAGTTGAGGGGTACCAAAACTATCCCAACCAAGGGTATTATGGAAGGAGGGATAGTTACCCTTCCCGAGATCAACGAAGGGTATAACAGAGGACCCCGTACCAGCCAGAGTGGGTGTCCCAACTGGAGCGCCAGGTCCAGAACTTGGCACAGGATCTGGGTTGCATGCTGAGGGCTCAACAGAACCCTCAGATGAGCATGGCAACTCAGAACTCCTCAAATCAAGGGTCTAGTGCTCCAGAGCAATGACAGGGAGAGAACCCTGACAACCCACTGGTTCCCAGGGAGAAGGCACAGGGGGAAGTGGGTGTAAAGCCTTAGAGGAAGCTTCCTTCCCCAATTGTAAAAAGCCCCTGGAAACCCAGAAACCGGAACAAAAATCTTCTACCCCCAAAAATCTACAACCTAGGGAACAGAGGGCGGGTAGGATAAATAAAGAGCCTAAAAAGGCCCATGTTGTGGAGGAGGTTTGAATCTCCCAATTTGAAGGAGAGGGGTCCTCAGAAGATTCTGGGAAAAGGATCTTCTCCTTCAGGGATGGGAAACTCCTCCCAAAGAAAAATGGGTCCCAAGAGATTGTGATCAAGACTGGGTAGATGTGAGGACTGAGTTTAAACTGCCCAACATTGAACCCCAGAATGACCAGCAAGTAAGCCACCTTGTTCAAACCAATTCTGGTGACTGCCTTCAAAAAGGGGGGCAGCCAGAATCAGCACTAGGGGAGTCCAAAACATCCCCCATCTCCAACTGTCACCTTTTCTTACAGGTTCCCAAGATCCCAAACAAAATCCTGCCCAAATCACCCCTCTGTCAGAATCCAAAGCACAGAAATTAACCCAAAAATTGGCCAAAAATGTGCATTATCTTTGCCCCCTTGAGGAGAAGGAGGGAAGATTTTATTCCCCAGTCCAAATACAGAGTCAATACCAAATCCCTCTCACCCCTCTTCTTGGACAACTTCAGAACTTTGATGGGAATGAAATTCCTGTCAAAGGGACTGCGGATTTAGACATTAAATTTGGGTGACACAAGGTGAAGCACCCGGTCATAGTTCTGACTCCAGAGGGCACACCATGTTTACTAGAGAATGACATCCTGTGTAGATTGTCTCCCCTCATAGATTGTGTAATAAAGGTCTTCTGGACCAAGACTAACCGACCAATAAAATTCAAACATAGAGTCAACCATGTTAGTTTAAATGGCACATACCACATGGTTGAACAGAAACCATGACCAAATCGAATTCCATTTCCAAAAGAACCGAATCCCTGACGTGACAGTAATTGCAGTAGGACAACAAACTGGTGATGGGAAGTCCTCTCTATTTCTGAAAATCAACCTTCCTTTCAGTCTTAAGTGGCATTCCACAAAGGAAGGGAAGACTCTGAAATTCTATACAAATTCACAATCAGAAAATCCCACTCCTATAATCCCAAATGATGAGAAATCAGCTCAAAGCTTGGCTGACATTCAGAAAATTGGAGAGCAGTTGTTCATCTCTATTCAGTTAAATCAGGGGAAGGACTCTGTTCTCGCCCGAGTGTGCGTGAACAACGGTAAGAGCTTCATCAGCGAGGCCATGTTCCAGAAACTCCCAAAATATCCAGCCATTCCCACATTTAAATTGATAGACAAATGGGAAATGGACCTGGAAATACCCAATTCCAAACATCTCCTGCCTAGCAAGTGCATGCTCACAATTTCAATAGGCAACAAGGGCATAGTCCATAATTGTTGGGTCGTGCGAGATGTCCCTCCTGCATTTTATTTAGGCAGTGACATTTTCAATCACTTTGCCATTCATTTTGACCTAATAAACTTCAAAGCCTGGTTGCAATTAGCGGGTAATCCCATGGACTTTGATGACCCAGAGAAAGCATTTCGGTCAGCTCAACTGCTGCAATATGTTTGTTTGTTTGTTTGTTTGTTTATTCACTTTTTATGCCCACCAGACCTGTAGGTAACAGGGTGCAGTATAAGAAGATACAAGGCTTACATAGTTACAGAATAACACAGTGTACAATATACAGTAGACAAATATAGATCTCACATATATACAAGATATACAATATACAATTGTGCAATTTACCAGATATTATGCTAAGTAATTACAGCAGGTAGTGGGCGACTTGGGTCGACAGGGGTCAGTAGAGATGAGATGTTGAATTACATTTTTTCTGGAAGTGTAGGTAGGGTTGGTCTACTCTCAGGTTTTGTGGCAGTAGGTTCCAGTTTTTTGCGGCCTTTACTGGGAAGCTATTTCCACTGATCATGGTAAGCCTGTATCTCGATATAGCCAGGCAGTTAGTGTTGCCAGTTGAAATTCAGAGTGGAAAGGAAGTCACCATACCAGAACAGACCCGACTATTCCCACTTAAAGTAAAAATTAAAAGAGGACAGAAACTGAAAAATCCTGACGCCTATCTTCACCTCAATGTTCATTTTCAACAGCAAGGTTTGGGGTTAAACCCAACTCCACTAGTCAATACAGAACACAACACTATTCCAATAGACGTGGATAACAGCGACCTAAAGAGTATCACTCTGGGCGCAGGCACCGTTATTGGAATGTCGGTTGATGACCAACATTTTTCCATAGATTTAGGTAACAAACTGATAGGACCAATTCCCAATGACTGTTTTGACAATGATAGCAACAATGACACAACACCAGACAGGATCTTCACCCGGCATGGGGTGAATTTTCTGGTTTTCTCTTCCTGCCCTTATGCTAAGGAAGATGTGACCTGTGACTTCAGGAGGGATGAGGTGATCTTTCAAGTCTGCCAGTACTGGCTTCTCCACCTGAAGCCTTCAGTCTAAGTCAGTACTGGGACGGGTCCCCTCCACCCAGCTGGAGGAGGCCGCTCAGATAGCCAAACCAGAGATCTTTCTGTGCTTCCGGCAGATGGTTGAAGAGAGAGTCAACCTATCTGATGCCTGTGAGACACTGAAGCAAAAGCAAAAATTAAAACAAGTTTTCTTAGATTTTCAAGATCTCTTTGCAGTGGACTGATATGACTGTGGTCGCACCGACATCCACACAACAACAGTTCCCACGGACCCTGAAATGACTCCAGTGTTTGTGAAGCAATATTGCTTGCCTCACACAACAATGGAGTCCCTTACTGAAATAATGAAGAACCTCGAGTCCCGTGGGATAATTCGTCCAGTCCACCGCGCCTTCAATAATCCGGTGCTGGGGATTTTGAAACCAAATGGCCAGTGGAGATTCTGTGCTGACCTAAGGGAGCTCAACAAACGGGTCCATACTTCCTGATGTCCTCTTCCCTATATTGACCAAGGGCTGGCCCAGATCCAGGGGTCAAAGGTATACACTGCCATTGACCTGACCAATGGGTACTGGACTCTACCTGTCAGTAGGGTTGACCAATGCAAGCTGGCCTTTACCTTTGGGGGGCAGCAGTACACTTGGACCCGGACTCCCTTTGGATACATCATCTCCGGCAATGAATTTAACATATTTCTGCATAAGGTCATGCCCGACTTGGGTGAAAGGGGTAACCTGGACTATGTAGATGATGTGCTAATCAAAAGCACAACTGTGGAGGAACACATAGCGGAGATCTGTTATGTTCTGACACAGTTGAGGGCTGCGGAGCAAAACTTTCTTTCCAAAAGGCACAGTGGTGCAGGACCCGTGTCAATTTCTTGGGGCATGAGATAACTCCCGAAGGTCTCTGTCCCCAGGAAAAGAAAATAGAAGCCCTCCAGAAAATAAAAGACCCCACAACTCTGCAGTAACTAAGGAGCCTCCTTGGACTAACTAATTACAGCAGAAAGTACATTGATGATTATGTAGAGATCACAGGACCCCTGATCCATCTGTTGAAGGAGGGTCAAGTGGGAGTGGGGTCCGGAACAAGCCGAGGCAGTAAGACAACTCAAAAGAAGCCTCTTACAAGCACCTTGCCTAGCTTACTGTGTCAAAAACAAGGAGTTCTTCTTGGAGACATGGTTCTCAAATACATGCTTGACAGCAGTATTATATCAAAAGCATGAAAAGGTCAATAAAGTAATCTCCTATGCAAGTAAGACTTTATCCTCTTTGGAGGAAAAACTCAATGATTGTGAGAAGGCAGTCCTAGCAAAGGTGTGGGGATTGAAGAATTACCGCCCGTTCATCCAGGGGCAACACATCATTGTGGAGACTCCACACCAACCTTTGAAATATCTTCAGAGTGACAGAATCCGGGCCGGAAATGTGAGCAATTCCTGAATTACTTCCTGGATTCTGTCAATGCAAGGCTTTCCTGTGGAGGTTATATATGGCCAAAACAAGAAGAGTCCCCTCGCGCAAGGTCTGGCTGACTTGCATGATTGTGCCAGAGAAAACTGCCTCGAGGACGAAAGTCTTAAAATCAAGGACAACATGCAGCATACATTAATTCCCCACACAAAGTCTATGAAGAAGACCAGTGTGAGGGACTGCCCACGGCCTATGTGGATGGGTGCTCCGACCATGTTGACAACAATGGGGAAAAGGAACTTGTGGCTGCATAGGGAAAGCATGGGTGAATGATGCCCCAGAACCCTCCGCTGGGTACAAAATCGGTCCATGAAGTAGTCAAGTGGCAGAGCTGATGCCTGTGCATCAAGCCATCCTCACTGCTGTCCTACTCCAACTCCACAAACTGGTCGTAATCACTGATTCAGATTATGTACGGAACAAGTTCGTGGAGCACCTGGTCAACTGGAAAACCAGAGGCATGCTATGTGCTAATAATAAACCTTTAAAACATGGAAAATTAATACAAAATATTGATGATCTGGTCACCTCGAATGGGATGACCATCTACTGGAAAACGATCAAGGGTCATTCTAAAGTAGAGGGACCAGACAAAACTGGAAATGACCTAGCTGATCAGCTGGCCAAAACTGGAGCCATCCAAGGGGAGCTACTTGTGATTGAGTCCCTGTTGGGGGAAATCCAGGTCACTGCTATCACTAGGTCCCAGACATATTCTAACAATGAACTCTCAACTGCACAATGGAGTAAGGAGACCCCAGATGCTGATTTGATTACGGCTCAAAAAGGGGATACAATAATTGGTAAGTTTTATCAACACATTGAGGACCCTGAGAACTTTCCCCTGATGGATACCAATTACATTGGGAAAGAGGACCTCAGAGTGTTGATGAAATGACCAAAAATGTGCAGAATCCAAGACGGTTTGTTGGTGAGGAGATCCATATCTGGCCATGACCAGTGGGTGGTCCCTACCTCATTCCAAAGCCTGATGCTAAGTCACGCCCATGATGCGGCTACAGCCGGTCATCGGGGATTTCATACAACATTAGAAATCTTGCGAGAGGTTGCATACTGGCCACACATGGGGCAGGACCTCGACCAATACTTGAAGGGGTGTCTTGTGTATGCACAATTTCAGCCAACACCACTCACACACCGTGCTCCCCTCCAAAAGAGGGGGATGACACTGCCTTGGTCAGATTTACAAGTCGATTTTATCGGGCCCATGATTCGCTCCTCTAGGGGGAACAAGTACATCTTGACTGTAACATGCTTATTCACTAAATGGCTGGAATGTCTCCGGGCCCCAAATTGCAAGGCAGAAACAGCAGCTGCCCTGATGATCCATCAACTCTTCTCACATTTTGGACTACCCCAAAAGATTGAGTCAGACCGAGGTAGCCACGTCACCAGTGAAGTGATGACAAAGATGTGGGAGATACTTGGGGTCAAAAGGAAACAACACATTGCCTACCGGCAGTCCTCTAGTGGTGGAGTTGCGAGGTACAATAAAATTATTGTGAGCATATTAAAACAGCTTTTTTGAGGTTTCTGGGCCAAGTTGGGACATGCGATTACCCCCTGTCCTGATTGCCATCAGATCTACCCCTTCTTCTGCAACAAAAATGTCTCCATTTGAGCTGACGACTGGACGAAACATGGTGCTACCCCAGCATCTGCTCTACAGAACCCAAGAGCAGACCTTGATAAATACCTCCACGATTCATGAGTATGTTGAGAATCTGAGAAAACACCTTCAACATGCTTTTGCCTATGCTCAGCGGAATCTAGAAAGATCTGCAGACAGTATGAAGACCCACTATGATCTTAAGCTAACTAAAAAAGAATATCAAGTAGGAGACCGGGTCTACTTGTTCCAAAGGAACCAAGCCAAGAAGCACAAATTCCTCCCAACTTGGCGGGGTCCTTTTGAAATTATGGACAGAATCTCACCAGTCGCCTACAGAATACGCATCCCCAAGGGCAGTTTGACAGAAGGGGAAGACAAGTGTGTGCACATAAACCAGCTAAAGAGTTGCCATCCGCTGCATAGTTTGCAGCAAATAGAGGTGCCAACTGGAAACCCAGAGGGGGAAAATCCGGAGACATAAAAGAATTACTAAATGTTCACTGTGTATGTGCCAGAAGAGTGTTAAGACCATTAGTTAACATAGATGGGGAATATTGCCAATGTTAACCAATGCAAGTGTCTTTCCCACTGCTGACATCCCCCCGAAGACGTGTGGACACAGTGGTGGGAACATTTCCATACCCATGCTATGTTCTATTTTCTAGCATTGGACTACGAATCATCCCAAGAATTAACAAGGAGGACCACTCGGGGACCTGGAGGAAAGATCCAAGGATCCCGGAGTGCTGCTACATACTCCCAACCAGAACCAGCAATACTCCCGACAAGAACCGGCGATGGGAACATGTCGCTCCAGCACTGACGGGAGAAGCGACTGGATTTCTCCACATAAACAGAAAAAAAAGAACATCCCAATCTCCCGACTTCCCCTTGACGGGCGGTCAAAACCAAGCCAGGAGTGGGGGCTCTGTGGGATATATTGACCCACTCCGCTGTGCTATGCGGCATCACTCTAATACTTATGGCGCAAGAAACTGCAACAATGGTGGCAAAACCCTTGTGTGTGCCAAAAACCTACAAAAAACACGTTTTGCAACACAACAAAAAGATGGATGCACAACCTGCCACTCATGGTGCATGTGTGGTGGAGTAGAGCACACCCTGCAGAAAAGGTGCCAGTGGGCTCCATGACCAGCAAACAGAGTGCAGAGAGAGAAGCAGTGCTTTGCAAATGAAATTCCAAAATGTATCTATAAATGACATTTGCTTTGTTGCTAAAAACTCTTTTAGTTTTATGAAGCATTGCGAACATACAAAGTCCTAATTGTGAAGCGCAAAACATTTCTTCAGAAAAAATTGATTGTCTGCAAACTGACAACCCCTGTCAGAATCTGGGTGCAGTATCCTGGGTTACCTGAATGAGAGCTGTCAGATGAGTTACTGATGAAACTTTAAAGTGATCTAAACTAAAAAGTCTGCCGGATCGACAAGCTTAAAATGGATTGTGGCTAAAAAGAATACAGATCTCAGTTGCTTTTTATCCCACAGAGTTAAAGCAAAGACAGTAATGAATTTAAGTTTGATGCAATAAGTTTGGTTTTTCCTGGATCTTTAATTAAGAATAAATTAGCTTGGCTGAGCTGCAACCGTTTGGAAGTGGACACACAGGTTTCTCTCAGGGGGAGGGATATCCTCTCAGCTGAAACTCAGGGGGAGATGATAATTGTGGGGTAACCCAGACTCTTGTCTACAGAAAGAGAATGAACAATAGCAGGCCCTTCAGCCCAGGAAACGGAGGTGTGAGAGGGTTGTAAATGGCTCCTGGAAGGAACAAACAGGGAGAGGGTACTCCTAGACTCCAGAGAGAGAATAATTGGTGTACTATTTGCTGTTAAGCATGAACAAACAACATATTTTAAAGACTCATAACTTGTGATTCAAAATGGTGAAAAATATACCAAGGACATATCTAATTTTTGGCTGCACGTTTTAAGAGGCGGCAGAACTGTAGACAGGAATGGCAATATATGTGGTTTTATGTGAAATGCATGAATCCTAGAATTGTGAAAATGTACACACACATTCCTATGTTAAACACACACATTTGTGGAGATGTGCATAAAGTTTGGAAATTGTGTTCATAGAAAAAAGGACAAAATTCTGCAGAAAGTTGAAACAGACCCCACAGCTGCAGGATTTTGAGGAAGAGATGCTACATAAAATATGGCATCTTTGTGTGTGATTTGTGTAAAAGTGCCCAATGTAGAAATGTGTATTCAGTATAAAATCCGATTTTGAGACCAGTAGCTAAAGGGAGGTTTCTAAGAACTGTAAAGTAAACCATAAAATGTTACATCATCCGGCCTTGATCCAATCACTCAAATGCAAGGACGAGATTAAGTTTTCACCCAATCCCAGCTCACAGGGGCAAGCTTAGCTAAGCCGGCCCATACACCCTTTTTGTGATGTCATTTGAAAGGATAAATAGAGACAGCTGACAACACATAGGAATTCACTGATCCACTAACTGATCCACTAACTTTCCTGATTATGAAAAAGCACTCCCTTCCAACATTCTACATCTAGCTTTAACATCTTTCCAGATCCAGATGCCAAGACTCTAGCAAGCAGTAGAGAACTATTCACTTTCTGCAAGGCCTAAATCTTCAAATTTATTCTTGCAACCCAGCGAAGCGCTGTGGTGTGAGAAGACATTTTGAACTATTATCCTGAAATTCTCTGGCTTTCTACCACCAGGCTTACCTGAGGAACCCGCTATCCAGCTGATTGAAAAATCCACCGACTAGGACGGCTGATCCTGTGCAAATTCAGTGACCGGCCTAGCTGATCCGATCCCGTGTCTGATGTGCTGTTCCTCCTAGACCAGATCCAATCAATTACCAGAACTAACGGTCCAATTTAATAACGTATCCTGTGAGTAATAATAGGAAGAACTGGGACCCCCTAGTATATTTGCATTGTCTTATCACTATCTCAAACCCATCCCACTTTTAATTCAGAACCATAGTGTTGCTAGAACTATCTTTGCGCTGACTCTTTTCTCATCTGAAGAAGAAGAGTATCCACAACATGCGGGTTACGCTGGCCAGATGACTGTAAGATCCATCTGTGGCATTCACATCTTCATAGTCATAATCTATTGTACTCAACCCATCTGTCATTTTCAAAGTGCATTGCTGTTTTACATTCTCGCGCCTATTTTACAAAAACAACCTTTACTAAAACCTCTATACCTCCCGTGCGATTCTCCCGTTATAGTGAATATCGCATAAGGAAATGTTTGCCGCGATTTTAACTCCTGAGATATTTTACACATGTGAAAGAGCTTTAATGTGTTTTCCCACTTGGACTTTGAGATTTCAAAAGTTTTCTTCTGACTAAATCATTGCTTGTGATTGTTTGCAATTGTTCAAAGCGGCTCCCATAAGAAATTATAATAATTTAAGTATTTTTGAGCACATTTGGTGCTATTCCTGGACACCTGCTCTCTCCTTCAATCTCTTTACATTGTCTATTGGGGGTTGAGGAGTGTTGCAGGGGGAACTCCTAACCATAGTGCCATCTCGGAAGGATAGCTCAGCTGTAAGGTGCAATGCCTTGGAAGCAAGACGACACGCGGCAACACAGATTCAATCCCCGGGTCCGCGTTTAGAAACCTCTGGATATTAAGCGCATTATAAATAACCTATCATATCATACCTGTCCTACACCAACTCAAAAGTATTCTTTTCTGTGCTGCATGTGTTTTTGTGCTCATTACTTGACACATAGTGTATTAAAGATAACATTCAGTGTTCTGTCACCCCATCAGTGATTGTTGTTTACCTTTTAAAATATATTGTGATAACATTTTAAATTCATAAATAAATATTTACCTTTGCAAACTGCAGTGTGAGTGGTATATCGTTCAGAATATTGAACTTGTAGATAATAAATAAGGGTTTCAATTGTGCACTACATGCTGGGCTTGACTTGGGTGTGTGCAAGATTGAAATCACTTACAAAGGTACCTCATGATACAAAGGAAATAGAAATACAGACTGACCACCCAATTCAACACATGGTACCAATCCATGTTGGAGATATAGTTGACCGATTATATCACATAACCATTGTCCCTGCCCCTGACCCCAAAAATTAAAAAGAGGCATGGGTTGCCCTGGCGGCGGATGCATTTATAAGGCATGTACACCTGAGGAATATGCGCAAGCTGGAGAAATTTTGAGGCATGTGTGTAGGGCATGGATGCCGATGAAGGGAACACCCGCCTATGAGAAAGCAGTAAGGCAAGAACATTTGTGCAAATATGGGGGATAATTCATTACTGTAGAAGTAACAAAAAGGGGGGAATGTTGGGATGGAAATGAGTCTATCCCACCGCCATAGGCGCTTTAAGGTGAGGTGAATCCCATATGAAATTGTGTAGTGTCCTAGGGGGGAGAGGACCGGACTATGAAACTCGGTGCAGATACAATATAGTGCGAACAATAGATGCATAGCCTTTGAAGGCGCATAGAAAGAAACGCCATTTTGTAAATATGGCAGAGGCACAGTCTTGCATGACTGCGCTGCACAAGTCTAGCTCCATGGATGGATTTGACTAGCCCCAGATCATTAAGGCAGAATGAGTCCACACCAGTAGTTCTCACGGAAGCTCACTTCCCCTTGTCCCTTCACTGTTGCAAATACTCGGTATCATTGGGAGGAATGTGCACTGCATGGCAGTGAGACACCAGGCTCCTTGCAGTGCCCATTCATCACAACCAAGCTGCCAGCAGGCCTCTAACCCCCACCCAGCCAACCCAGAGCCAGAGCCTGCACCATTGACCCGGCCACCACACCTCTGCATTCCATGATATTGAGGGACCCCCAACCCCAAGCATAAACCAAGTGACCATGAAAGATTTAAGCATGTGCAACTGTTTCACCCCTCAGCATAAAATACATCCTTTGTAACACGAGGTACAGGGAGGGGTGAGTTATAGATCAAAATCAGGGTGAAAGCCTTGAGTGTGAGAGGAGCGGTATCAACAAAGCCCAGAATGTGTGGATCAGTATAACTGTATTTCTTCCTCCCTTCGCCCTGGCACCAGTCCGGAGCCTCCCGTGTGCATGCCACAGTGATGTAGTAGTGGGATTAGTATATTATCATAGTGTTCACAATGTAACTTATGAGAGACCTGACCTTCTCTCCATGGAGAGATGAGCCCAGCAGACCCACGTGGGAATCGGCCGACGGCTAAGAAATAAACCAATTGTAGCCTGGCATCCCTATGGAGCAGGATCATGTATCATGTCTTACCAATCATCTGTGGGGGTTCAGATGCTATATGTGATGACATCAGTGACCCTGTGGTCTCTCAAAAGGCATCAACATTCAGTCTGGAGTCAGAATGTTATTGGGCAGTGCTTTGCTGAAATTTTGTATTCTGTATAATTAAACCTTGTTATCCTTGCAAGCTATCTCTTGGAAGCAATCACACGTGTGATTGCCACTTTCATCTCTAACTTCCAGTGTTATGCGGATGACATGCAACTCTACTTCAGACTCCCCTTTGCCACCTCCTCTACTTCACTCATATCTAACTGTCCACAATTCAGTCATGGTGTGCTGCAAACAACCTCTGCCTCTACGCCGTTAAGACTGAGATTGTTTGCATTGGGACTCCTGCTTCCGTTTTCCGACTCTCACTCTGGCCAGCCTTCCTTGGCCCTTCACCCACACCAACCTGCGACACAAAAAAAAAGGAGAGACTTTGACTCCAGTCTCTCCTTCTCCACTCACATTTCGGACATTTCCAAAAAGTCCAATGACCAACTACATCTCCTAAGAGGTACTCTTCCTTTTCTCACCTTCCCCCAGTGGCTCACTGTCTTCAGAGCCCTGGTTCTATCAAGGATGGACTACTGCAACAGCCTCTTTCTCAACCTCCCTGCCTCTGCTTGCACCCTCTGCAACTCATCCAGAACAGAACCATGAGGTTATCCTTGGCCTCAAGCCAATGGACCACATCTCTCTGGTGGTGAAATCCCTCCACTGATTCCCCTTGCAAGTTCAAGACCCTCTGCCTTGTCCACAAGGCTTTCTGGGGCCTGGGACCTACCTATCTTCAACAATGCCTACCTAAATACTGTCCCTCCTAAGCCCTCCGCTCATCTACCTCCAACCTGCAAGTGAGCCAGTTCGCCAAGCAGAGAGCTTTATCCTCAACAGGGGCCTCCCTCTGGAACAGCCTCCCTGCCACCCTCTATCTACCATGCTAACCTCTTTCCTTTCTCCGCTCTATCCCTTTCTCACTCCTTTCCACACAACTTGCTGACTGGCTGCCAGGTGTACCTCAGAGTCTCACAGGTCCCTTGCACCCTTGACCAGTCCGCTTGCACTTGCTTCCGGAACTACACTTGCCTCATTGTTACTGTACTAGGTCAATGACCCATGAGAGTGGCATCTCTCAGCACTTACCCCAGTTTGAACTGACCGGGCGCACTTGGCCACCTCCCCACTCCCCTGCACTTTTCCTCCCCCTCCCCTCTCTTGTACTGCCTGTGCACTTGCACAATTTGAACGTACCTTGCCTTGAAGATTGTCTCTCTATCTTCCCTGTCTCCCCCCCTTGCATGGTGGCACCTCAATGAACTTGGAAAAACTGCAGAATCGTCATAAGACCAATTTGCTATGTGCTGTTGTGCTGTTATCTACACTGTTAATTGTATTATATGCACTTACTCTGCCTGTGCAGACTTGTATAGTTCAAAAATTCAAGGGCTCTGAATGACTGTTGTTTTTTCCCCTTGTTCCCTCCCTCCTTGAGTGCTTTGAAACACTTGCCTTGCGTATAGGCGCTTTACAAATAAACATTACCATCCATGCATATTTCCCTAGAGGGTTGTATTCAATCTGGCATGAGCATAAACATTTATCTTGCAAAGCATAGCCCATCCACCCTCTTGGAACTTACCAATTCTGCTGCATGCCTCTGCTGCTTCTACATGTTCTGGCTATGTGTCCTATATTTCCACAAGTCTAGCATTGTTAAAGCTTTCCACCATTACATCCATTAAAGTGGTGCAAATGTGGTGTTTTCCGGTGCCGGCGTATGAGAATCACAAATTAACTTCTGGTTTACAACTGGCCTGTTAAGCCACTGGAGGAGGAGCAGCGGTGGGCTGTGTGGCTGATTGACACTGCTTAAAAGCACCTTCTCCCACGTAAGTGGAGCAGAAGTGGTACGAAAGTGGTGTTTTCCAGTGGTCTCCAGAGTTCACAGGGCCTTGCACCATTAAGAGAAGCTGCACTACGTTGAACAGACCAGCAGTGGAGGAAAATCAGATAACCATGAAATGACTGGGGAAGCAGACAGGCACCAGAACCAGATTGCAGGTGAGGAAACAAATACATTTGTTACCAGCCTTGCTAGCCCCCCTGTCAAGTAAAGGGATGCAAATGCAAAAACAGTTGCGACTGTTGTCCTCTGCCCGGGAATCTTCCCTAATACTTACTCGAACTAAAATCTTGCCTAATTGGTGAAACAGAAAGAGTTGCCTGAGTCAGGGACGAACAGCAAACCGGCCGCACCACTAGATAATGAGCTAGTAGAGTCCAGCGATAAATTGGCTTACCCGCAACAAATGCAGGAACTAAATGGGCAGGAGGGGAGTGCAAACTCGGAAAGTATAGAACCCCACATGGATAAAGCGTTGGTAATCCAGGGAGGATAAAAGCATGAAAAACCCCTAGCCACTCCTACCCCAACGGATGCTTTGGCGGATATAAATAATAGGCACAAAGCGACACTGGGGAGCTCCTTGAAGCCCTTAGACCCAACTGCCAAGGAAGGGGACACAGTGGTCTTCATCAAAATCCAACTGAATCCACTATGGAACAAGAGGCCCTGGAGAAGGCGCATGGGGTAGGTGATCCTCTGACCTTAAATTAATTCTCCACTCATGAGAAAGCTCTATGGAAGATCTAGGAAGTGGGGAGGGTGGAAAAGGAGGGCAGCACTAGTGGGAAGTGCCACCCCCACTTAAGGCAGGAAAACACTAGTGCCTCGATGGGCCAACAAGCCTCCCCTCATCTCACTCCAAACCAAGTAAAAGACAAGGAGAGCAGGGAAATTACAGTTCAGAAAATACCGGGTCGAGATGTAAATAGGTGCCTACAAGACCCCCACGATCTGCAAAATTCCAGCTGAAACGTGATATGGAGACACCCCGTCCAGAAGTCTGGAACTCCGAACTGACTATCAGTGATACAGGAACCTTGATCTGGGAGGATCCGGACGCTTGGAATTAGGGGAGGCCTCAGTTTGATACAATAGACGTTCCACTGACCTGGAAAGAGACAATTTATTTTCTTTACCCCCAGTCTTGGAAGAAAATATCAAATTGAGGGGAGAGATGGCCTTAAATGATGTAATAAGGCAGGACTCCTCGATGGGGCAAAATTGGTGGGTAGGAGATGACTGGGAAGACGATGAAACCCTGAAGATAGGGGCAGCTAAAACCCTAAGTAAGACAAATGCCACACATCTATCTAGGGAGCCATCAAACTCAGCACTGGCAGAAAAATTAACCCAAGACATAACAGCCCTAAAAGGAATGATTGCCCGTGAGAAACTGAATAGCCTCTCCTTTATAAATTATAAGATAGCTGCATTAAACAACAAAGCAGCTTTGCTCATTCAAAAGCCTGGTGGAAAAAGTCAGGAATGGCACTCACTGGTAACCACTCCTACCTATCCACCGCAAGACCAAAGCCCAGCAGGAAGTGAGAGCCAAGGGAGCGAAGTTCCCCCCAAGTACCTGCATCCCAGAAAAGGAGTTATGATCAACAAAGTAAGAAGGAGAAAGAGGAAAAGGAAATGAGAAAAAACTAACCTTGCTAAAACGGAAACGCAGGACGAGCTAGCCCATATCCAAAATACAGTTATGGCTGCACGGTTATGGCTGCTTTGACAATAACAGTTGCCCCTTTCTTAAATCTATATGAGAGTATAAACACCTCTCCAAGAATTGCAGGCGGGGAACATGAGGACTGCCTATCAGATGCAAGAACTAGAAAGCTTTATGAAGAAAATAGAATAGAAACTAGATAAAGAACTGTCCAACTCTTGGCTAAACCGTCTCTGTGATATGGCCAGAAGAGGTTCTAGAAGACTGCAAGTGGATGAGACGCAGGCACAAAAAGGCTGAGGCAAATAACGTCCCACATGGACAGATGGATGAGGAGATTAAGGAACTCTTCCAAAAAGGGAAAATAACCTCAAAGCAGATGGATAATGCCAATATCGTTTTACAAGGAAAAGATAAAGCAAACATTGAAGTCTGGAAAAAGTTGCATACCCCAGTGGAAAAAAAAGTTGTAGAACCAAAGTGACTGCCGGTAGCACCGAAGATAAACTTAAAGGAAAATGGCAGAGATCTGTCTAACCAGCAAAGTAGGAATTATCGGGGAAAAACAAACTTCCCAATTTTTCAAGGATCGGCGAATGAAAAAAAATGAAATTAATACCAAAACAGAAATTAAATGGATCCAGATCATTTCTAAGAAACACAAGATCTCCACCAATATTGGAGCAGACACAATGCGCAAAGAAAGCGAGAAGAGAAAGGATTATATCAGAGGAGTCTGTTGAAATACAAGTGCTGGATGATTCACTAATAATAAGTGAATATTTAGATGATATCGATCTTCAAGATGCTGAGTCAGAGGCTGGCCTGAGCGACCTGATAGAAATCCTCGAAGAAAATCAGGAAGAGGAAGAATGGGAAAATCTCAGCTCCTTGGAGTGGGAGGAAATTGAAAAAAAGGTCAGCGATTTGACTGAAAAAAGAAACAATGTCTTGCCACTACCGAAAAAGATGAAGAAGAGCGATGGCCTAGACAAAGGTGACAATGCCAAGGCTAGTGAGAAATGCAAAGCCTTAACCCAAAGTGAAGGTCAACCTGAGCAGTTTAGAACACTTGAGAAGAAAAGGAAGGGCTCCACAAAGGAAAATAAATTGTTACATATACTGAAGGAACAAGAAACAAGGAGTAATAATGGAAAGGATAGAGGTCTGGAAATAAATCCCCACAGAGAAGATAGGGTGTATAAAATACAGACAGAGAGATAATTTAAAGACTCCAAAAGGATCATCCTAATTAGAGAAAAAGTGATGAAGCTCTCTCAACAGATTCCCACAACGAGGTATATATCATCGGATGATATCCGAATAGTTGAATTTGTTACCAAACGAAGAACAGACTGCGTAACTTTACACCTGAAATCACTCGTGATAAAGGAGTCACTCTTGGAATCAAGGGAAAAAATGGACCTCTTAGGCTATGAAATGTGTGATTTTAACGTCTTGGAAATGCAAACAAGGCACAATGCTAGAACTCCGAAGACCAGGAGAAGGAAGAGCGGCAGAGTCTCACATGCGCCTCATTGAACACACGTGGATTTAAACATCTGTACTCCAGGGAGGACGACTCACTCGGACAATATGAAATTCTTTGTCCACAGGAAATGTGGGGAGGAAATAAGACGCTATGTGAAAACTATGAAGTTTATATGATGAACCCAGCAAGGAAAGGAGAGCAGGGAAGACCCTATGCGGGACTTATAAGCTTGGTTAAAATCAACAGCTGCCTGAAGGTAGAGGAACCTTGTATCCCTAACCCCTAGTGCAGATAATTAAAATCAGTAAACAACTGATGAATCAGAAATTAAAATTATTATTAATCAACACATATTGGAGTGAAAACATGTCACCCATAGAGACATATCTTGGTGATATAACAAAAGAGGTAGACAAATCAATGCTAGAAGAAAAACAACAACTAATCATGATATGTGGAAACCTAAATATTAAACTGCTAAAAAAAAAAAAGGGGAGCCGAAAACTGAATCACAGTTGGGAGGGAGAGCACTATTATAGATAATTGAAATGGCAATCCGTCATATGAGGATTATGAATGGACAAACAAAAGGGGACCTCCATGGAGCTGACACTTGGTCCAGAGGTACAAGCCGAGCCTGTCTGGATTATTGCTTTGTATCCAAAAAGACCGTCTAATGGATTAAGTTATTTCAAGTCAAAAAGCAAAAAGCAAGTGATCATGACCTGCTTAGGATAGAAACAGAAATACCATTGAAATGGCAAAAGAGAGGGAAGATGGACCCAATGGAATTATCCTGGGGGGATGAATCTAGAAATCTTCATAAGCTCACACCAGATAACATTAGCCCTATACTGAGTACAGCCTTAGACTTAACGTCAATCACCAGTGATAACCCTTGTCTCCTAGCGGACATTTACAAAAACTGTGTTAGCTCTACCATCAATGTGGTAGGACCCCTAACCTCCAAACGAAACGTATCAATAAACGGTCATGTTTTTGGTTTAATGATGATTTAGTCAATCTTAGAAGAAAGAAACGCGCACTGGAACATGCCTTCAGGAAAAATCCAACACCAGAATCAAAAAATGCCCTCATATTGTCTAATAAAAACTACAAAGCAGCAATAATAAAAAATTACCAGCCAATAACGACAGTGCCCTTTCTACTCAAAATCATTCATAAAATAGCCTATAATCAAGTACAAACCCACTTAGAAAACAACCAACTTCTTGGCTCAAGATAATCTGGGTTTAGGCCAAACCACAGCACCGAAACGGCTCTACTGGACCTCAAAATCCAAATGGACACCACTAGAGATTCCGGTAAATTATGTATCCTCCTGCTATTAGGCCTTTCTGCTGCATTTGATTTAGTGGATCATGATAAACTCTGTGCCACACTAGCTAATGAATTTAACTTCTCCACGGATGCAACTATGTGGATTAAATCCTTCCTAGCTGACTGAACCTCTAGAGTCACTATAGGCAAGGAAGCAGCTGACCCTATCCCCGTCCCTATTGGAGTGCCACTAGGCGCCTGCTTTTCACCCACACTTTATAACGCATACACTAAGCTCCTATTCTCAGCCTTAGATGATATGGGTGTCATCTACACCAACTTTGTAGATGACACCCAGATCCTCATCCCTCTCTCAGGTAACTACACCCACAACACTTTACTCATGAACAAATTCTATGCTATTATCCAAAATTGGATGGCTTTAAATAGCCTTGGTCCCAACGATGAGAAGACCAAAATTCTGATCATGGGCTCCCAATCTAACATTAGTACCCTCCACCCTGAATATGCATCCATCAACATTGATGGTACCACCATACCAGTCTTGAAAGCAACCCTAGGAGTTTACTTGGATGCCAATCTGTCCATGACTAAACACATCAGCAGCCTCTCATCCACTACAGCATATACAGCGAAACTAATTTCACTACGCAGGCAATTCCTCACCACTACTAACTGCCTTACCCTGGCGCTGATTCTCTCGTGACTTGACTATTGTAATGTTTTACTATTAGGTACCTCAAAATCTAATTTAAAAAAATTACAACTGATACAAAACAAAGCCATAAGAGCAGCTCTAGGCATTAGGAAATCAGACCATATATCTAAGATCAGGAAAAATCACCACTGGCTCCCTGTTGCAGGAAGAATCATCTTGAAAACACTCTGCATAACCTACAAATGCCAGCAGGACACAGTTCCTAAGTACTTAAACAAAGCCATCCAAAAAAAGTATTCACAAGAACACTAAGGTCCAACAACCTCTGACTCCTAGAGACACCCCGCTACAAGAATACTAAAGCAGGGGGCAGCAGCTTCCAATACTTAGCCCCCAATCAGTGGAATTCCCTCCCCAACAGCATCAAAGAGGAAGGTTCCTTCTCTGGATTTAAAAATTCACTCAAAACTTGGCTCTTTAATTAGAAGAAAGGACAATGGTTTTGAGTGAGTGTAACTATGTTTCATTCAACCGGTATCATCCATCTTTTGTGTAACTGAATGTAATCATGTTTTTGAATGTCTGCATTGTTTAATATGTGAATTATTATGTGTAAAATGCCAATTTTTGCCCTGTAACCACACTGGGATACCTAAGGGTCTGGGCGTGTACCAAATGTAATAAATAAATAAATACAAATGGACAGACAACATGCCTATGATAAGGATCTGGTGTTAAAAATGAAAAAATACAGAGCAGAATTAAGACCGCTACGAATAAAGGATTGCCAGAATAAACAGGAGATGAACAGAAAATGCAAGTAAACCTATAAGAACTGGCTGAGGGCCACTCGGGCGATATGAGCTCAACACAATGCAGAAAAAATGCTAGCTGCTGTATGTACAAATAATGCCAGAAACCTATGGGACATCATCAATAAGGGGGATGACTTTCAAGTAGCCTTCAGTATGGGTCAGGAGGCGGAAACACATTGGGAAGAGCATTATACAACATTTTTCAAGAAGAAGACAGTAATTAAGCATGAGAAAAGCAGTAGATATCTAAGTGGATGGAATATAGAATTTGACCACATAGAAATATAAAGGATGATCAGAAACCTCAGCTCGTCTAGGGTGCTGGCCCAGACGGCATTTCAAATCTTGCTTTGAAAACAAATGAGGAAAGTTGGGGAGAGCTGATCACGCGGCTATTCACACAAAGAACTAGAACCATACCATCATCATGGAAAGAGGCAATAATTGTCCCCATTTATAAAAAAGTAGATAGTGGGGGCCCATGCAATTATCGACCGATTGCCTTATTAGACTCAATAGGCAAACTATTCACCTCACTCCTATTGTGGGACCTAAAACGATGGACGAGTGAGGCTGGCATACTTGACCCAAGTCAAACAGTGTTTATAACAGGAGAGGGTACATCTCTAAATCTATTTATCCTGAACCTGCTAAAACAACGTGCAATTGATACAAACACAAAAATCTATCTTGGGTCTTATTGACCTAGAACAAGCGTTCGACCGAGTTTCCAGCGAAGGCCTGTGGGCTGAGTTAAAATGTTGGAACTGCCCAAAGAATCTAATTGAGGCTATTCAAGCCCTGTACACCTATACATCGATACAAGTGTGCCTCACAAAAGAAGGCTCCCTCTCAAGAAAGATAGATACATATAAAGGCTTAAAAGAAGGGTGTGCACTGGCCCCCCTTTCTGTTCGCCCTCTACATAGCAGACATGGAAGAATCACAAAGGAATATTAGAGCTTTCCCTCCTAAAATGAATGAAGGAGTGATTCAATGGATATTATATGCAGACGATCTGGTCTTTATTGACCAGACATCAATCGGTCTGCAAAGATGCCTCAACACAATTAAAGATTTTCTAGATGAAATTGAGATGAAGGCTAACATGAACAAATCAAAGATCTTGATAATGATGTCAGCTTGTGATACAAAAAAAAGAGAGAAAGGCTTTAATTGGTCCATTAACAACCAAAACCTGGAAAAGGTAAACTCTATTACCTATCTTGGCGTGAGAATCAATAAAAATATTAATGAACTAGGCCAATATCAGCTGATTAAAGATAAGCTAATGAAGTTGACAAACCAGGGGAGAGCTATACATAATTGTAATGGAACCTTCTCTATGATCCCTATTTTAACCTTTTACAAACTAAAGGTGGTAGCAGTCTTGAGGTATGGTGCTGAGGCGCTATTAAATCTGACTTGGAAGACGTGGGAAATCTGTGAGGGTTTCTTTTGGAGAAAGGTTTTGAGACTACCGAACTCTCTGCCGGGATACATGATAAGACATGAGTTAAGACTTCAGTCGCTGACATCGATAACTATGTGGAAAACCCTCTCCCTGTATTGGAAATGTGTAACAGACTGAAGTAGATACTTCAGGAAAAAGATTGGTTGGAAACCTTAGAAATGAAGTACAAAAACAAATCTGGTATTAATATCACTTGGGAATCGTAAATTAGCCACTGAAATACCTCCAGTGTTTGCCCTCGGCACACTAACATGACCTACTTTTGAGATGTAGAATGAACATACTACCTACAAAAGAGGCTTTGCTAATAAGAACACAGATTAAAGGTAAGGAGGCAACCTGCCACTTCTCTAAAGGAGAGGAGAGAATAGAGACAATTATACACATAATACTACTCTATACGACAATAATTCTTGGGTGATTATGCCGTTCAACGTGACTCTATGTCCAAAGACTTATGGTGGGAGTGGATAATGACGGCAGAGAAAATAGGAATAACGATTGCAGCACTAAAAATGGTGGAGTTAGCATTAAGGGACAAGGATCCATGATGAGTAATGACATTGCAATAGATTATTGATTATATGATGAAAATGTACTTCTAAGTGCTCAATGGAGTAATGTTAAAGGTTTGATCTATTAACCAATAAAACACAACCAAAAATACTTGTCAAACTGCTCCCTCTATGGCTACTTTTGACAACTTCTTCTGGACTAACTTAGCTTCCTCCTGCTTTCTACTCTTGGCTTTGTTATTATGTTTCTCCTGTCTTTAACGGCAGTGATGCACCATCATCAATTATACATCTGGCCATGGCTTTGCTTCCATTACTGCTGTTTTCTTCAGTTGCTGTTGCACTGGCTCAGTCAGTCTCTGACACAAAATGTAGAAAAATAATGTTATTGTTTTATCCCACAGTTCACACGTCTCAAGTCACCAGCGTTCTTCAATATCTTAAATATATTCAACAGAGTATTCATCCTCCCCCATTTTCCTATTCACAATCACACCCATGTCTGATGTATTGGGGTATTGAACTCTGAGCGCCCACCATACTTCTGCACTGCAATTATTAAATGGCACTCCATCGTGTGTCGTGTTTTGTGCAGTCACACCTGCATGTCCTGCTCATTTCCAAATGTCATCAGCTCTCTCCCCTATGATTGCTGCTAGCAAGCCTTGTATGTCACCTATAGCAAACATCATTCTTGATGTCATTCTCTCTAATTCATGAATCCATTTCCCAGCACCGGAGGTTGTCTTTATCCACATGTGGCGACAGTATATATTGTGGTCATCCTCCCCCTTTCATAATGGGAATTGTGAAAATCCTGGTCCACAATCATACCGGCCTACACTTCTTGTCTTCCAGGTGGGATTAGTCTCATCTGTTTGTCTCTGTCCTGGAAGTGCCCTTAATCTGCTTACATAAGGCAGGGATACATCCCCTGCACTGCACGATCATGCTTGTGGTCAATCAGTATATAATGTCGATGCTGGTGTTCGCTCTTTGGGGTCCTCTAAATCTGTCAATTTTGCCCTTTTTTCTACACTCCATTCTTTTGAAAATCTGCATGCGTTCTCCATTCACGCTCTAGCGTTTTCTTCCCTTTCTTCGTCTGACATCATTATGCTTAAGCGTGTATGACTGTTATCTTTCTCCACATCATCAAGATCTAGTCTACTTAAAGACAACATTATGTGCTCATCTGTTATGACATCATCTAGCCTCCAGTTTCACTTGATAGAGATCCTTCTATATTCTCTTGGGTTTTATGTCCTCCTTTATCCCTCAGTTGCCTATATTAATCCACAAGTCGTTTCTCTATGCCTTCTGTATCTCGTACTTCAGCCCATGATGGTATTCTAGGTACCATTGCTGCTCCCTGTGGAGCTGTTATGACCCTCACTCTTCTTCAAGTCATTCTTGTGCCTTGATCGGCACTGTGCTTCTATGGCATAGATAATTTATCTTGTCATCTTTTCATCCCCTACTTCTGTTCGTTTCTTCTTCCCTTCTCCTCATCTTCCTTAATTCATCTTCCCTTCGCCTTCTTTGCAATCTAGTTACTTTCATTCTTTGAATTTGTACCACCTCTCATCTCTTCTATTCTAGTCTCTCCTTTTCTTTCCTTGTCTTGTACCTTCTCTGTTCTTCCCTTTGCTTGCATTCCCTTTCTTTCTCTTCTTTATATGTTCTCTCTTTTTCCAATTCTTTCTTTTCCTGCTCTTCTCTGTCTTCTCTTTCTCAAACCTCATCAATGCCCTTAACATCCAGCTTGAGTAATATCTGTCCTCCCATCCATTAGTTCTGTACTACTGTTATTCCCTTAGAGTTGTCTTTTATTTCCTTCTGCTTCTTTGCTTATTCATCTATCTCCATCTGTCTACCTTGGCTGTCCTTCTTCTCATCAACCTGTTTACTTTCATTGCATGTCGAGATATATTTGGATTCTCTGCTTTTGCTCTCTTCGATATTGTCCTCATTGTTATAATCAGGGGGCTCATTTGTCGTATTAACATAGCCTCCACTGCTTTCAATTCCTTTACATGATACAATCCCTTCTCCTATGTGTCTATACTCTTGTTTACAGGAGGAGAAAGGAGAGCCAAAAGTATCTTATCCTCCCCTTTATGCTGATTAAGCATTCACTGCTTCTCCACTGGATCTTCCTTCAAGACATACAATACACAATAAAAACGAAGGGATAAAAATGTAACAAAGGTTAAAAAATAGTGACATAAAATTATCAAATCTTGATCATCAGGCATTCCTCATCTCATAAAAGTGGTCCATTTGGCAATATAAGATTCATCTCTAATGATCAAGCCGCGTTTAGGATCATATCTCAGAAGAGAGCTCTGCTCGCAGCCTCTGGCCCTGATTTTAGCTACCCAATTTCCATAAAAGTATGGTTTAACAGTTTTTTTCTTAGCAGTCATGATCTGTGGGAGTAGCTAGCAATCACAAAGACTACGTGTGGTATGGATAATTGCTGCAGAAACAACATTGCTGTTCCGGTATCTCGTACCCCTTATACCCTGAGTATAGGCCTTAGGTTGCTTTTTTTCACATAGGAGCATAAAATGTGTCATTGATTCAACAGCCTCCCTGCATTTAACAGTATGCATCTATTTCCAGGAGCACGTGAAAGCAGCCTCTGGCAAAGTCCCCAATTTCACTCTTATGTATAGCGATTTTTCATAATGAGGGGAAATAAAATCTTGGTATGGTTTTCTGCCTTGAATCATAACTTCAAGGTATGCAGGGCCCAGTCAGAGCTTAAGATCATCCGTGTCCAAACAGTCCCTTGCTCTTTGTGCCGCCAAGACCCTTTGGCCTTTCCTGGTTCCCAACGGCTGGTTTTCCCATAGGTTATTGCTCCCTATCTCCAAAAGTGTCTTTTTTACATGGCATACCCATTCTATCGATTGCCCTCCATTTAATGACATTAAGTGGTTTAAGGCTTCTCTATGTTTCTCTAACCTAGCCTGATTGCACAGGTTTAGCCAGAAATGAGCAGGGTTAATCAATGCTTTGGTTACCACTGGGTTTACCTCTAACTTCAGAAGTAACAATGCAGATGGAGTGATCTTAGATAGTGAAAGCAATTTCTTTAAAAATGTTAGTTCAGTAGAGGAGATTTTTCCCAGGTTGGCATAGCCCCACAGTTCTTCCCCATATAATGCTGCCAGGAGTGCCTGCTTTGTATATAGGTATACTACTGAAAATATTGCCCATTGGCCATGACTCGCATGAAACACCTTTCTCATTCTGACACATCTTCAAAAGCTCTAAAACAGCACTACTGTTTTTGACAAAGAACGCTCCTGGTGCCACGGAATGAGTGTTTTATTAGTCATGCTTCTGACCCATTCTGAATGTTATTTCCTTATCTTAGTTGTGTATCTTGGCATTGTCCTACATAAGTGTTGAAAATGAGTACCTCCCATGGTGACAAGTCGATTTCGACTGTCTATACTTAATCAATGTTTTTATTCTTCTCTTTATGTTATCAAATATACCACACTGATCCATTTGAGAAGGCACTATCAATTGCCACTTAATTATCCAAAAATCCAAATATTGTATCCGCTTTTAGAACTCTACACAGCAATGTTCTTTGCGTTCCTACATTTACACTTTCTATCAATTTTTAATATCTCATTGTTCTTTCATTTATTTATTTATTATTTTCCTTTGATTTTTATCCATCTGATTGACATCAATCTCATGATCAAAAAATCTAAAAAATCCTTGTATTGTCTAGTTCAAACACAACAAAAGCTTTACACTGACATACATATTACCCAACAAATGTGTCTGCGTGTGTCTTCCTATACTATCTTTAGTAAATGTATCTCATGTCATTTTTGCCCCATTTTGGAGCTTGATACGCACTCTTCCAGTTGGCTTTGCCTCAGAAATCCTTAACACCCCTATTTGGAGTCTTTTTAGTGCGTAACCTTCCATCCCCTTGGAATGGAGAATCGAGGTATCTACTTCTCTTTTTCATAATCCCCTAAAAATCCTGTTACATTTATACATATATATATTACAGTCCCCCCCCCATTTTTGCCACTTTCAGTGTTCTACATCCGTGGCTCAGATCAGATCCCTTGGCATCGATTCTCCCTCAACCGACTAGTTTGCCTTCCGTCCATAGGTCACCTGTGGGGACCGGACAGAAATTTCGTCAGAGAGGGACCTGCCAGCCGTCTCCTTTTACACGTGTGTTGTTGTGTGCCATTCTCCACAGGAAGCTCTGCAGTCTTCTGGCTAATTGCGGGAGCAGCCAAAAGTTTGAAGATCTGGATCTGGATCTGGGCCTAGGTTGACTAGACCTGAACTATTCACACTGCGACCAACATGTGCCCTAAAACCTTGAAGCGTCTCTTGTGGTAGATGGAATAACCAATAAAGAATCAGACCAAATAACCAGGCAGACTCAAACAATAGGGCAAAGTACTACTTTATTCTCAATTTAATAAAGCTGGGTCAGCTGGCAAACATCAGACAAATGCTTGCTTGCACACTCACACACAAACTTGTTTACACAGAGGTCTAATAACACAATATGCATCATCATACATGACAAACCTTACAACTTGTTAGAAGGAGGGATTGGTTAGGGGAACATAAATACTTATAGAATTTATACTGGTTAGTACTTCATTGGCTAACTCTTATCTGTAAGACACACCTTGAATTACCTCCATATACATATAATATTGATTATAGCGAACACGATCACAGCAGATTGTTCTGTGCAACATTGTATAGCAAGTTGCCCCATAGACGCACTGATTGGTTGGTATTCTCACCCAACCTTGACCTTTCGAGTCGGCTATCCGCACGTAAGGAAACCCAGGTGCTTGAATCACTCCCTACTCTCCCAATTGGTCCATCATCTCTCATCAGTCCAGCCATGAGCCAATGTTTCCCGACTGCAGTTGACATTGTAGCCTGCTCTCTGTTCTAAGACATTCAACGGAGTGAAAGCACATCACTATCCTCATCAGAGGCTTAATGAATAGCCCTTGTTTTCGACTTCTGAGTCACATGTGAAGAGACGACAAATGTGTCAATTCCAGCTTTTTATTAACTGCTATTTGATTTAATTATACTGAGTGTCATAGCTTCTCTTGGCCTTTATAGATTTGCTCACTCTACGTTGTACAGACTTTATACACTGTTAATTGTCCAATACTTGGCTCTTGCAGATGTTCTCTTCTTCTTCAATATAAGAGAAATATGTCTCGTCTATGGCTTGTCCATCTGCCTCCCTTCGTGCTTTGCAGCCATTCCTTTAACCTAGCATCCTTGATCCCACGCCAACATAGACTCCTCTTTGTTTTGCACACAACGCTGTTCTTCCACCATCTTCTGACTCTGCAACCCTGATCTATTTCTGAGGTAGTTGAATTGAATATTTACACAAGCCAACATCCATTTTCCAACTATGGCCGTCCTTGCCATGCTATATATTCCTCTATAGCAAGCTTCTGTGTATCTTTTCTGCCTTGCGCTCCTGCGTATTTACACGTATTGGTAAGCAAGTTACTTTGTCTTCTTCTGCATTCATGATTACTTTATCATTTCGTACATTTTCTCTTATTACTTCAGTTACACCATCACAATTAAGTATTTACATATTGTTTCAGTATGGCTTTGTATAGCTTCTTTATGCCACCACTCTACCCTAGTCAGATTTCACTCAGCAGTCAATGATGTCCAATGGTGCATGCTGACATCCTTCCCTACAACATCCTTCCACATTTCCAGTGAAAGGGTACATTTGATATGGTTGTATGAGTGCATATCATCTCTTGTACACTCGCTTCGGTATAGGCATAACGGATGGAGTCTCATATAGGGCCCTTCTCCTCCATTATGATGGTGGTGAAGGAGTGGGAGTAAGGGAAAATATGTCCAGCTGCTCCTCTACACCACTACTCACAGGTCACTGTGCCTGCTGTGCTCTTCCACCTAGACCCAGATCACCTTCATCATCTCAGATCCCAGACTCTAACACTAGACTCCCCCACAGGACCCCTCCCCCCAGTATACTCATACAGAATGCTTTCCTGTCTCACCACTCCCAAACCCCCACCATTCCACAAAAGCTCAAGATCCCCGTACTTTGTAATCAACAACACCCATTAGGGAATGGAGAAGCCCCTCTCCGTCTCCCCTTACTTGCAACTTGATTAATGCTAGGTCCTTCATTGCCCACGCTTTTGATATCCACAACCTCATAACTCCAACTTGACATCTAAGTTTTCACAGAAACATGGCAGAAACATCTGCAGGTCTGGCCCTCTCCATTTTAATTCCTCATGGCTACGCCATACTTAGAGAAGATAGGACAGTCACTAAAGGAGACAGTGTTGCCTTAATCTACAAAGTTTCTACCCCACTTTGCATGACCCCACCTATCCAACACTGCACATCTATTGCATCCAAATTCAGCTGTTCACCCAACTGCTCCATTCCTCTCTTCCTGCTGTACTGCTCCTCTACCCCCACTACCTTTGAATACCATCTTATCCAAGTCATCGTCGCAAAACTCAAGCCCAAGACTCAGCTCATAGTCCTGGGAGATTTCAATCTAGGCTTTAATGACCCGTTGGATCTCGATGCCTCAGCCCTGGCCAAAGCCACCTCTGCTCTTGGCTGTACCCAACGGATCCTTGACCCTACACATTATCAAGCCTGAATAGTTGATTGGATACTAGACCACAACTGCAATATATCCATAGTCTCTGATATACCATACCCCTGAACTGACCACCATTGTGTAACCTTTACCATCCCTATGCCACAGAGACATACTAAACCCCTTATCTCTTACCTCCTACACTGGAACACAGCACTCACAATCTTACCAGTGAACACCTACTCCTGCTGCTCATCACCCAGCTTCCTTCCCACCACACCATCTACTCCCTAGTGGAACAGTACAATTTACTACTAGCTAACACATTTGAGTCCCTTGAACCCCTCAAGCCACGCAAAGAGAAAAACACCAATCACAAAAACACCTGGTTCACCACTCAGCTTCACACTCTACGTGCTCGAAAACAAGCTGCAGAAGTATCATGGCAGAAGGCACTCAACTCAGCCAATAGTATACTCTTGCCAGACCGGTCCGTGAAATACAAACAAGCCATCCTCATGATCAATGCAGTTTACGATTGCAAGAACTGTTAATAGTCCTCCGCACATTAGAATCTACAATCATACCCCCTTCTACTGTTACCAAAGACAACACCTGGTGTAGCAGCCTTCAAGATACCCTTACAGGTGAAATCTCTAAACTACAATACAAAATCAAAGCCAAATCAGACAACATTGCCAACAACCCACCACAAAGCCCCCTTAACTCAAACCACACTCATACACAACTCTTTCACTTCAACCCAATTTCCGAGCCTGACTTGACCACTACCGTGAAGGTCCTAAAACCTTCCCACTGCAAAGGAGACATTTGTCCTGCCACCTTGGTCAAACAATGCATAGAACTTCTCATTCTTCTAATTTCTGCCATTGTCAATTCTTCCTTTGCTGTAAACACCGTCCCCTAACCCCTCAAAGAATCCTGCTCAAAAAAGATTCCCTTGACCCTACTATTCACACAAACTACTGACCTATTGCCATTGTCCCATTCCTCCTGAAAATCTTAGACAGGGTTGCTTACACTCAAATCCAGGCATTTCTGGAAGAACACCCCAGTCCCTGCCAATCTTGCTTTCAACCCAGACATGGAATAGAAACTGCCCTACGCGACTTAAAGAATCAAGTGGCTGACACTAATGACACAGGAAAGCTCTCCCTCCAGCCATTACTTGATCTTTCAGTGGCGTTCTGCCTCATGGACCACAAAATCCTAAGCCATCATCTGACCTCAGTAGCCTCCTTCTCTCCGGAAGCCACTAGTTGGGCCTCATAATTTCTTGATAACAGAATATCCAGAGTGTTCACAGGCAGAAGAGCTGACCCCCGACACCTATCACATGTTGTGTCCCACAAGAATCTTGTGTCTCCCCCATCCTCTATAACATATTTACAAAACTGCTATTCGACCACCTGGATTCACTGGGCATCTCCTTCACGAAGTAAACGAATGACACACACATTCTCATCCCCCATTAGGTGGCTATGACTGCACTACTGTAAACTCTGTTTGTTAAATAATCCAAACCTGGATGGCCCAGCACAGCCTCGGCATGAATGATGAAAAAACTGTGCTCCTTCTTGTCGGTCCCCCATCCCATCCCACAAGCATTGACCCTGCGTTCCACCTTTTCATCATAGACGGCCACAAGATCCCTGTTTCTACCTCAGAAAAATCATTGGGGATTTACTTGGATGCTTTGCTTAATATGACTAGCCAAATTAACAATATCACTAGTCTACAAAACTGATATGAGCAAGCAGACCTTTCCTCTCCACAGCCAACTGACTCACTGAAGCCTGTGCGCTGGTGGGATCTAAGCTGGATTATTGTGACACCCTACTCTGTGGCACCTCTGAAAAGAACTTGAACAGGCTGAAAGTTATCCAAAATAACGCTCTTCGTGCAGCATTGGAACTGAGCAACTCTGACCATACCTTGGATGCCAGGATATCTGTCCACTGGCCCCGTCCAGGAAATAATCAAATTCAAAACACTTTCAATTGCTCATTGCTGCCTGAACAACAATGCCCCTTCTGACCTAGTGCAATATCAAGAAATACTTGCCAGCCAGACCACCCAGATCCTCCCACAGTCACTCCCTCCTGAACCGAAAAATCAGTCGGAAACAAGTCGGGGGCTCCAGCTTCCCGGTGGTGGTGGCCAACCTCTAGAACAATTTGACACTCAACCTACGTTCTGATATCTCCTGCCAGCTATTCAGAAAACATCTAAAGACATACCTGTTTAACTAACCCTAGACACGTATTTACCTACTACATCTACTTGTCTTATGTTCCTTTCTGTAATCAAGGGGGTTTGCCCCAGTGGTCTTGTCACCTAGCCCAATGGAAAGATTTGAGTTTGAAAAGACCTTATAGAGTTGATGGCCATTTCTGAGAAGGCATGTGAATGAATAGAGGATATCATCCTTATGTGCATCAGGTTGTGCACAGTGAATTGTCAGAAGAGCACGTTCGATAGGAACTGGTGGCTTGATAAGAGGGAAACTATGCATTGAGGGGGCCATAGAATGATTAGCAAGCTAGTGCCCCTAGTGGGATTGAGGGAAAACATTGTCCAGCTAGCCCATGAGGGGCGCCTAAGTTGCAGCCTAACCAAAGGGAGGCTATGAAGGACACTTTGGTGGCTAGGTATTGTTGGTGATATGGACAGACATGTCAAATTTTGTGTACAGTGTTTCAGAAGTGACAAGTTAATAAAGAAGTTGCACTCAGGCCTGTCTCAGTTCCATTGACACATTGGGTCAAATTAGCAGTGGATATGATGTTTCCAATTCCATTCTTAGGTTGGAATACCAGGTTTGTATTCATTTTATTGGACTACCACTTAAAATGGATTGAATAGAGAACAGTCAGAGCGGCCAACAGAGCTGAGATGGTCACATTTCTGGGGTATGTGGCTCTGAGACAAATGGACCCCAAATAACAGGGTCCTACATTATTGGGGCCGAAAAGGATTTGTGTTGTGAGGGGAAATGTTGTGGTTGTCGATGCAGGGATGTGTGGTCCACGGCCTGTTTGGATAGACATTGAGACCAGTCTCAAGGGATCTCATGTTCACACAAAAATGGTCTGGTAAACACCCTGATACCAGGTTTGTCTGATCCTCCTTACACTGTGGCTAACCACATTGATGAGAAACCACAGATGCCTGACTTTGGTACTGATTAGTTTGCATCTTCTAGACCGACTAAAATGCCAGTCTGGTTGAAAGATTGTGTTTGTAAATAATGTACATATGGTTCTTCTTTTAACAAGGGAAGGGCTGTGTGTTGTGATTTGACTTGGAAGTGACTGAGACTCCATGTGAGAACACAACTGAAGGAGGGACTTTGGGGATTCTATGTTTGGCGATTATTGGCATGGGTGTCCCGAACCTGTGTGCATGCAATAAACAGAGTTGAACTTACCTGAGCAGTGCTCACCTACTCCGTGTTGTTTGCTTTCAGAATATAACAGCATAAACCAGGAGGGCAGAGCTATGCATGTTAAGGAGGTTTATGGATTGCTCTGTCACCTCTAGCATGGAATCCTAGATTGGTCAGAGGCTCCCAAGAGGTCATTTCTGGTAATGGAAATTTTTGGCAATAGATTAGTTTTACGTTTACGATGAAACTGCAGGTGGTCCGCAGAAATTAATAGAGGTGTATTCTAGTAGGACAGAAAAATCCATACTGTCAGTCCACAAATTTACTATTTTCCATGGTGGCGTCTTTGTATTTTTTTAGAGAAATTTGGCATGCGTGAGAGTCTAACAGCCCAGGACAAATACCCTTGGGTGCTGATAGCGATCAACACCAAATTCAGATTTGATAGCACTTACCAGCTCTTGCTAGCCCCTGAACTCAGCGGTGATAACGTCATGAATTCTACAGAGCAAATATTCAGCGCCTCCGATTGAGCACTGCCCACACGTATAGTGTTCTTGTACCAGGTTCATGTAAAATAAACCTTTCCCACCACACCCTTTTAAATAGATGGGAGGTAGAGGCAGCTGAGTTGTCAAATCATCGCCCATTGTTCAAACTGTCCTTTACTGTTAAACTGCTGAAGAAAATGGCTATTTACCAACTCTGACTTTTGACAGAACGTTTGGATATAAGACTCCACTCAGTTGTTGTTCTAACCACGTTTGTGATGATCGACATTTTAGAAGACTTAAGAAGAGAGATAAATGATGGCGGCAGCCGGTCCCTGGGACCCATGGATCTGTCATCATCTTTCAACATGATAAACAACTCCAACTTCGATCCAATGTAGAGTGCAACACGTGAGAATCCAAGATTTAGTAATGCAATGGTCTGAAGCCTTCATGACAGATTGCTTTTATTTTCGGTTTGTATTCCTCCTCACGTTTACTTTTTAACATTTATGATGGCCCTATCTAATATGGGATCCATTTGAACATTGTCACTAGTGATGCTCAATTTAGCTGGGCCCCTGGAACAGAAATGATATTTGTGCCCCCTCTCAGATTGTCTGCTAGAAGTTGATAAGCGAATGTCCCCAGAAGGACATTTGTTGCTGGCCTGGACACCTGTGGCAGCCATGTGAGTGCTGGCCAGAGTCACGAGCCCTTCACCAGTCAGAGCAGTGAAGAATCCCAGAATCTATTGAGGCACCTTGGACAGTGAAATAGAGCAAAATATGGCTTTTGCCACCCGGTACTAGTCAGAGGTTCTCTGCCTCTGCTGCCTTTCCAAATAAGAGGCGGACCTCATTGGTTCTTGTCAAATCATGTGTTGATTATGTGAATAGCATTTACATGGACCTCCCAGAATGTTACGCTACTGTTTGCAGTGGCTGTAAAATGTTGCATTGTGGATTTCACAATGGCGGTCCAAGGTCTTCGCCTGACTAACAAACCTGGTATCCTGACTCCATTCTTTTTCCATCTCTTCTACTATTGTCTGGTCAGATCCCTGCTTCTGGTGATGCGTTGAAGGCCTCAGATAGAGGCGTAATAAGCAAGGTGGGACATATCATACATGTGCACAGTCTGCTACATGATGCAGCTTTTTCTGAGGGTAATGGCTGCTTGGAAAAGTATCCAGGCTGAATTCGCTTGAATTCTCTTTTATATTCACTTTCACATTTTAATTTATAGTTGCCTGGTCCTATTGACAAAGCCGGAAGATGGTAGTACATGCTTTCTATATTTTGGGAATGTTATTGATTGTCCTTAAAGTTCTTCTTCTCATAATTACTGTTCACTTGTTTATAGCTGACTCTCACACATCTGCTGGAGTAGCATTGTCCTGGATCACTAATCAAATTTGTGAGCCATGCTGTCACCAGAAATCTGTGACTCAGTTTTGTGAATGATTTTATAGTTTGTTATAAATCACACGAACAACGAAACTCAATTTGACAGTTTTGCCTTTATAAAAGTGTGAGTAAAGTCATGAAAAATGACATCCGTGATAAAATGTCCCAAGCAAAGACTAAAGCACAGATATGTGGCTTATTTCTGATGAAGGCTCATCGCCCTCGTGGCAAGTGTCCAGTATGTAAACTTGCAAAGAAAGAGCTGGAGTAGACACGGGCCTTCCTAAGTGACCACACCAATTTTATATGCAGGGTTCAATGTGCATGCGGTTTACGGTACTTCAGGAAAACTGTAAGGAAAGTGAAAACCCACATTATCAAACATCTCAGTTGTGTTCAAAACAAAATAAGTTCCGCCTCGCTGGAGGCACAACACAGTTTTGATATTTCCATTTCACAGTGAACCTGAAGGTGAAGGGTTGTCGCCAACGAAATATAGAAATGAAATAGGGAATCACATAGACATGTAGGATGTTCTTAACGAAACAAGAAGTGCAACAAGGCAACTACTAAATACACTGTGTATTCCAACACTGAGCATCTAACAGTCCAGCAGGCTTGGGGTTTTCCTCGATTTCCACCACTGCAGTCCCCTCATGTTGAATACTTCACTGCTCACCTGGCAGATTTAACCACACCCCTCCATTTCCTCCAACTCCTTACTCACAATCATTGCTCACATCCAACTGCAATGTTGCAGTGAAAGGTTTGACATCATCTGGTCAGGATTAACGTCATCAGCTGATCAGATAGCACAGCAAGTAGAACACTTGGTTTGACTTCAGTGCAGAGCCTGCCGATGCAGGTTCGAATCCAGGCAGGGCCAAACTCAGCATTTCATCCTTCCGAGGTTGATAAATGAGCACCGTGGGTAATAATAAGCAGTGCGCAGATGCCTGAGGCTTTGTTGCAGCTTCATAAATGCAAAATTATTATTATCTGTCCCAGCAGAACCTGTTTCAAGAAATCGAATTTCAGAATCCCCACCTACTGCCATTGTCGAATGCTATTGCTGGCCCACAGCAATGGTTTGAAAACTGACGTAATCTTCTCCACACCATTGTAATAAAGTTTATTGGATGTTGTAAAGCTGGGACTCAGGACACAGACCTGCTATGGAGACATGGTGTTTGTTCCAGGCAGCTTTATTTACATAGTTACAATTATATATCATCCAGTTTCTCTTAAGGTATTTACAGTGGACAGGAGACAAGACATAACTGCATAGCAGAAACCCACCGGCCATCCTTCACACTCCAGCTCAGGCCCCCAACTGACACTCACAGAACATTCACTCACAGATACACCCAACATTCTCCTGAGCTGCATTCATGCATCAACATTCTAACATCAAGCACTCCAGGCCAGTGACATAAGACAGGACTACATTATAACATCTCCCTTACATACCCTGACACAACCATAACAACATCTCCCTTTCATACCAGACTCAACCGCAACCTCTCCCTTTCTCACGACACAAACCTTCGGACACCACAACATACTTCCGTCCAGACCCGCCACATCCGGACTCAGAGTCTGCCACACTCTGGTGCAACCCAAACCAACCAAAGGGGAACATTCCAAACATACAGGTGGGGAACAGGAGGGGGGGACCGCGGGTTGACACACTACGGACCCGGATGCAACACAAACAGTGAGCAGAGCCAACTGAACTTTGTCCTGGGAATCCACAGACTAACATGTGCAGGAGAGGGGTGTTGCCATACCCAGACAACGTTTACAGGAGGGATGCATAGATCACACTCCAGACAGGACTACATTATAACAACCATACACGAGAACAGGGATTGAGACAATCCACTATGTTCACGGCAACACTTCAACCACTGACATCTCTGGTGAGCAAACCCTGACAGCACACTCCAAATCCACAAAGCACCCACTGCTAACTGTGCATTTCTACAACAATGGGAAAATAATGATTCCAGGAAACTATCACAAACTGATCATTCTTGGATTCACACTCAAGCTGATCAAATCAATGATGTTAGACTGATGCTACCTGTCCACATCTGTGTCCCATCAACGGGAGACCCTGTCTAACCGTATGGAATCCATGGACCTGCTCACTACGCCTATTATTTCAACTAGCGTCTTCAGCCGGTTCTTTCCATCCCCCTCCTCTGAACACCTAAGAGAGAATCCACGGCTGCAACCACAATGTTTTCACCTGTAGCACATCTCCTGAAAATGAGACTCCCTGACCTCACATTCTGGCCCACACTTATAGTGCTTCCAAACCATCCACTACCTCAACACAATTGCATATAAATCGTGCACACTCCACATGCCCAGGCTTCCTCCATCGCGTTTGCTATTACCAGAGGAGCTGCTCTGCAGCACCTTCCCCTCTGAAGATGCAGCACTGTCTATTTCCTGCCCAAAATACCCACCACTGACCTCCACTGGGACTGGATCTCCATTCAACGGAGAGGTACTAGATAGGAGGAACACTACAAAACATGCCATCAGTATATAGATTGGGCAATGTGATGTGATTTTTTATAAAGTGTGCTTTTCTCCTTGAGTATTAACATTAATTTACAGGTGTACATTTTTTATTAGCTTTGTGTTAAACTTATAATATGGAGTTTTAATGTTGTATTGATGATTTTATGTTTTAAATATTGTGTATGCAAAGCTTTCCGCTATACGCATATTAAATAAATAGGTAAATAAAAAATGCCATCAGTATAAATGACAATATGAAGGTTTCCTGTCGCTATCTGCTGCACGTCACAGAGACATGGTTCCCTTATGTCCCAACCACTTTAGAGTGTCTACATCTGTGCTATAAGGATTGGTTTCTCATTCTGACCACCTCTGTTTTAAAGTAGAATGCTTACCACAATTTATCAACAATGTGTCTCAGGTCCCAGATCAGTGGGGGACTTGAGAAGCGTCATGTTTCATAATTTCACATGATATGATAGTACATATAACCAGCTGATAGGGGAAAGTGAGTACTTGCCCTCAGGGACAGAAGGAGATCAACAATAGTAGGCCGGTGGTAAGGAAGGCAGAAGACGATCAACACTTTGAACAGGACAGCGTTCAGAAAATATCTACGTTGCACCACCTTGTTTTGCTCCCCATTTTTCTCTCCCTTTCTTTGTGTGTGCACTCTGTACTGTCCACTCAAAATGAGAGCGGTTCCTAATTAAGGAAAGGCGACTTTTGACTTTTGAACGTGTAAACTCGGCCTTTCACGTCTTCCTGGAAAGTTATATCATTGATCTTGCAATGTGGTGCACAAACTAGATGCACACATGTGCAATGTGGTGCACAAACTAATATGCCATGCAATGTGGTGCACAAACTAGGTAACGCAATTAAACAAACTGATAACTAAATACCCTTCATTCTGAGAACCCACCAAATGGATTGCAAGAAAAAAATGCGAGGTGCATGAACCGTCCTGTGTTACAAGAAATACATGTCTTATCTGCAAAAGGGTTTAAGTAACAGTCGATGAAAAACAATTACAGCTTTTAAAGTGAAGCTGACAGGCGGACTGCGAGATTAGAGCCATGCATCTCTCATCACAAATCAACACCTGCTGTAAGAGCAGCGCCCTGTCCAGATGCCCGGTCCTGTCTTCCACCTGCTAGCTCTCCACATTTCACTCCAGGGGACGAATTACAGAAACTGACGGTACTTCAACGGTATTCGTTCTAAAAACATATGCTTGCAATGCATTTTTACACCAGGGTAAAAGGTTTCTCGTTATTTTTAAAACCAATCCGTATTTGCACTAGGGCAAACATGCATTGCCTACAGTAAACTTTTCCGTAAAGCTAATACCATGCAAAATTGCACTTTCATGGGTGCAATATTTGTAATCTTGTTCCTGATGGACAACGATTGCAGCAAGGTTGAGCTCCCACCAGGGAAATCTTTCCTAAAAATCTATAACATTGATTGTACGGATAGCATTCGCGCTACGATAAATGTTGCTATCAATTCGTGTTTCCTTTCATGTTTCATTATTTATTTTTATTTATTTTATTTTTGTGTAGTTAATTATAAACTTTTAGCACAGCTAAAAGAGACCATTCATAATACATCTTCATATATAACAATATTTAAGTAATACATTTTGTCAACAACAATTCAATAACATAATTATTAAAATTCCCATAAACAAAATACACCAACTTTCCAGCCCAATAGCCCCACCACTATTACGATATATTTCCAGATATAGCAGCGTAAACATAATCAAAACTGCAACCCCTCACACACTAACACATCTTTGTAAAACCTATTCCAATACTCTCTCGGCATCCAAATGTTTTAAAATGCCTTTCCAAATCATAAAAGCAGCAGCTGATTTGACAATGGATTCTGCCCCACATAGTGTTGACCAAAATGTATCACCCCTGATATTTTCTATCCTTGTAACAAAGGCTGCAAACCCTTTTATATATCACTTTAAAAGGGCAGGGCATGATGTTAACAGGTGGCGACTTGATTCAGTTGCATTTTGGCACATTCTACATACACCTATATTGTTTAACTTTTGTTCCAAATATCAGTAAGATCCCTAGTCGGTAAGATATTAAAACGTAGGTATAATATAAAGCGTTTAAATTCGACCTGAGCATAATTTCACAAGATACCTGCATGGTTTAGAGACAACAAAACTCTGATGTGAGTATTCCAAATATCTTTTCTGAAAATGTAAAGCATCAATATTACAAGACATATCCCATGATCTGGCCTTCTTTTTTTATTTTAATTTCATTATTGCGATCCACCTCCAGTATATTCTCATCAAACCCTAAATCCTCAAGGAATTAGGCAGCACTATCTTTCAGATCAAGTACAAATCGGTCTGTTTCCTTGTCTTTCAATTTAGAACCAAGTAATTTTACCAAAGAATTTGAGTTCAAGTTACATTGCATTATTTTTGCAAAGAAAAGAACCCTCTGTTCTTGCCATAGTGAATGAATCAAACTCTGCCCGAAATCAAGTCTGATCGCCTCCGACGAAACCCCTTGCGGCATATTAATGACAGTGCACAATATGTTCACCTCTATGCGGTTTAGTCAGCTCACCTGACCTATTGGCAAAACCACCATCGCATATAGGATACCAGGAATAATAGCTGTGCAATACATTTCTAAAACAGTCATTGTATATTATACCCCCATTATGGATAATATACTGTCTAGCAGTCAACCATTTATTCCAGGTTGTATTTAGTACATATTCATCATAGCATGACATATGGGGGTTTATAGTGATCGAGAATCCCAAATAAACGTAATCCTTAACATGTTCCAATGACTGATCTTTTAATTTCCATGCCCCTATGCTCTTCCTGGTAGATTTTTTCCCCAAACACATAGTTTTGGGTTTGCCTATATTGATGACCATCTCATTTTTATCTGCATAATTTGCCATTGCTTTCAGGGACCGCTGCAGTCGATCTCAGTTTGGTCAAATATGATAATGTCATCATCATAGGTAAGCGTGGGTAAAGCGATGCCTTTGATTTTTTGGTGGAAATGTACGTATTTTCTGTTGCTCTTGATTTATGTCTGCAGTATACACATTGTAAAGTAGGGGGGCCAATCCACTACCCTGTTTAAGTGACAATATTTACAGGGTAATTCATAGAAATTCGCACAAAAGTGGCGCACGCGACTGGCGCACAGCGTGCCCGTGCGAATGTCTGCGCCAGCCGCGTGCGCTAAAATCGATTTCCGCGCACAGCGTATTCATGGATATTTGCATCCAAAACCAGCCGTGGCGCAGCGACCCTGCAGCAGCGCCAGTTACGTCCCCAAGAACGCCCTCGCGCAAGGAAAAGCCTTCAAAATCCCCAAATAATCGCAAAGGGCTGCGCTAACCCTGGACCAGTTCACAGGGCTGGTAAACAGCAAACGCCAAGCGGGGAACGTGTATTTCAGTGGTTCGCGGGAAGTTCCACACGCAATTGTCCTGTGTACGTGTGCATTAGGGGTGCGCGGGAAGTATCACACGCAAAATCAGCAGGGTACATGTATTTCAGGGGTGCGCAGGAAGTATCACACGCGATTCCAGCAGGGTACGTGTATTACAGGGGTGTGCGTGAAGTTCCACACGCGATTTCAGCAGGGTACGTGTATTTCAGGGGTGCGCGGGAAGTTCCACACGCGATTGGCCCCGTGCAAGCAGGGTACGTGTATTTCAGGGGTGCGTGGGAAGTTCCACACGCGATTGGCCCTGTGTGAGCAGGGTACGTGTATTCCAGGGGTGCGCGGGAAGTTCCACATGCGATTTCAGCAGGGTACGTGTATTTCAGGGGTGCGCGGGAAGTTCCACACGCGATTTCAGCAGGGTACGTGTATTTCAGGGGTTCTGGGGAGTACTACACGTGAATTGGCTGTGTGGGTCCTCCCAGGTGTTCGCTCTACAACCTCCACGGCCCCCGCAGGCAGCCCACACCACGGGGGACTACCCTGCACCCCTGCTCATGTCCCGCAGGCAGCCCATCCACCATGGGCATGCCCCACAGCCAACCCACATGTCACCTTGCACTACTGATCAACAATGCATGTCTCCCAGCACCTCCACCCCCTCACCAGAAACAACCGCAACATTACTTTACAAAACCTCTGCCCACTTATAGACAATATCTGTACCCCTACAAACTACGCCAACCTAGATGCAGAGAAACTCGCTGACCTCTACAACAAAACGTTAGAATCAGCAATAGACACCATCGCCCCACTCAAACTCACCAAAGCCAAACCGGCAGCTCATATGAACAAATGGTTCACACCAGAGCTAAAAATCCTCCGAAACTCCAAACGAGCCGCAGAAGCCACCTGGAGAAAAATGCCCAACCTCTCCAACAAAACTCAACTCTCGATAGCAGCCACCACCTACAAAACTGCTATCCTTAAGGCCAAAAAAGAGACATATGATAACAGAATTGAGAACGCCAAATCCAAAACAAAAGAGCTCTTCAATATCCTTAGGGAACTCGAATCCCCCCCCACTCTGGCTGAAACCTGCGTGAAAGATGCAGACTGGTGTGAGAGGATTCAAAAAGCCCTTGCAGACAAAATCACCATGTTACAATCCAAAATCGAACAGAAAAAGCTCAGCCTATCCAAAAAAACAAACCACCCTCCGCCCACCACCCCCAAAACACCTACTTGCCCCCCCTTCTCCTTCTCACCAGTTTCCACTAAAGAAGTGGAAAGCATCATTAAGGGCCTCAAGCCCTCTAGATGCCAAGGGGACTCATGCCCAGCTCCCATCATACAAGAAGGCGCCAACACTCTGGCCCCCTTCATAACAGCCCTCATCAATGCATCCTTCAAATCAAGCTCAGTGCCCAGTAGCCTCAAGGAGGCCTGGGTCATGCCACTTCTAAAAAAACCTAATCTAGACCCCAATAACCCAACTAATTACAGGCCAATCACCACCGTTCCCTACATCCTAAAGATCCTAGACAGAGTGGCCTACCTGCAAATACAGAAGCACCTGGAAGACAACAACCTCCTGGGTCTCAGACAATCCGGCTTCAGGCCAAGGCATGGAACAGAGTCAGCCCTACTGGACCTAAAAATCCAGATGGACGAGGCAAAGGACAAGGGTAATCTAGCCATTCTCCTACTGCTAGATCTATCAGCTGCCTTCGACCTCGTCGACCATCAGATCCTCACAGAACATCTGATGACCTCAGCGGCCTTCTCTAACCAGGCGACTGCCTGGATCCAGTCCTTCCTAACCAACCGAACCACCCGAGTCTTCTCCCCAGGGGCATCAGCACTCCCTGTCCCCATCACCTGCGGCGTTCCTCAAGGCTCGTGCGTCTCGCCGACCCTATACAATATCTTCACAAAGCTATTGTTTGACCGCCTAGATAATCTAGGTGTCACTTACACAAACTATGCTGACGATACCCAGGTTCTCATCACCCTATCAGGGTGCTACGACGAGGACTCCACCAAAATCAACAACCTTTATTTAGAGATCCAAGCCTGGATGGCAGAGCACGGCTTATGCCTCAACGATGAGAAAACTGAGCTCCTCATTGTCGGCTCCCAACCCCGGCTAAACAAACTAGACCCCCGTTACGCGTCCATCAACATAGACGGTAACCTAATCACAGTAGCCAAAGAAATTAAAACCCTTGGGGTTTATCTAGACTCTACTCTCTCGCTCAAAAGACAGGTGAACGCAACTGCCTCTTCAACCGCTTACACCAATAAGCTCATCAACGCCTGCAAACCTTTCCTATCACCTTCTAGCTGCATTACACTAGCCAGAGCGTTAGTGCTCTCAAAAATTGACTACTGCAACACCCTCTTTCTTGGCTCATCAGAACACAACCTGAACAAACTACAGGTACTTCAAAATAATGCCATCAGAGCAGCCCTCAGTATCCCACGAAACGCCCACATCTCCAGCTTCAGACAAGATGCTCACTGGCTCCCAGTACGAGACAGAATCTCCCTCAGATCCCTCGTCATCGTCCATAAATGCCGCTCTAACGACGCACCCAAATACCTGGCAGACAAGTTCCACAATCACACCTCAACTAGACCAACTAGAACTCCATACGCACACTGCCTCTCTGTTCCCAAATTCTCCCGGTCCTAGCTGCCAAACTATGGAATGCTTTGCCACCATACCTTAGAGCAGAACCCTCATTTTGGACTTTTAGAGCCAAAACAAAAACATGGCTTTCCAACAAAAATGCCGTTTAATGCACTTTCTCTCTGCTTGCCTCTGTTGACCACCTGTAACCCGGTCTACTAAGCCGTTGTTGTTTTTTCACAATCTGTACTGTATATTTTTGCCATGCTGTAACTGTTTTTAAGTCTCCGGCGCCCAGCTACCCCAGGGTTCGGTGCGCGGTACAAATAAATAAACTAAACTAAACTAGCAGTCAGGGGCACCCTCCACCAGGCCCCCACTCCTGTCTCCCTGCACCCCCACCCCCAGCAGTCAGGGGCACCCTCCACCAGGCCCTCACTCCTGTCTCCCTGAACCCCCTACCCCCCAGCAGTCAGGGGCACCCTCCACCAGGCCCCCACTCATGTCCCCTATTACCTCCACCTCCCAACAGTGCAGGGGCAGCCTCCACCAGGCCCCCACCCATGTCTCCCACCACCCCCACCCCCCAGCCACCAGGGGCAGCCTCCACCAGGGCCCCACCCATGTCTCCCACCACCCCCACCCCCCAGCCACCAGGGGCAGCCTCCACCAGGCCCCACTCATGTCTACCACCTCCCCCACCCCCCAGCAGTGCAGGGGCAGCCTGCACCAGGCCCCCACTCATGTCTCCCACCACCCCCACCCCCCAGCCACCAGGGGCAGCCTCCACCAGGCCCCCACTCATGTCTCCCACCACCCCCACCCCCCAGCCACCAGGGGCAGCCTCCACCAGGGCCCCACCCATGTCTACCACCTCCCCCACCCCCCAGCAGTGCAGGGGCAGCCTGCACCAGGCCCCCACTCATGTCCCCCACCACCCCCACCCCCCAGCCACCAGGGGCAGCCTCCACCAGGCCCCCACTCATGTCTCCCACCACCCCCACCCCCCAGCAGTGCAGGGGCAGCCTCCACCAGGCCCCCACTCATGTCCCCTATTACCCCCACCCCCCAGCAGTGCAGGGGCAGCCTCCACCAGGCTCCCACTCCTGTCTCTGTTAGGGAGAATTCTCTGTTTAGGCTGAATTTCCTAACCTAGTGAGTCCCCCAGCAGCTTTGCTGGATTGCTGGAGTTTGTTTTTCCCATCCTGCCAAGAGTGTGACCCTTTTCCTCTCACTCTTGGACATGTATGTGTGGAATTCCTTTGAATTGTCAATGTGTTCGATGGGCTATGGGGTCTTTTACTCCATAGGGTCTCATAAGTTTTTCTATGTGTGTCACCCCGCACCTTACGTGTCGTGACACGGGGGCACCCTAGCTGGTCCCCCCACCATAGACTCCATACCCGGGGACTGACTACCGTCTCCCCGGGCATGTAAAGTCACCATTGGCTTTACTAGACCTAAATTTGCTAACAGAACTAGTACCAACCATCTTATTGTGGACGTGCTAGTAGGGGTAATTCGATTACTCCTGGATCTGTTACTCGAGGGGGCACTGTCCCGTCCCTCCTCGTCGAGTTTTGGCTGGTGGCAGTGGAAACTACTTGTTATGTTCGACCCCGAGCATAACCCTATGGGATCCGTCCCATTGTTGAGGATTAATACTGTTTTTCGTTAATCTCCAACGTACCACCGATCTACTTATCTTAAATAGGTTTATCGAGTGGTATTTTCTGCCAGAACTCGGGTTGTAAATTGGCGTCTGTGTTTTTCTCTGTGACTCCTAAACCAAAGGTTGAGCCCTTTGTTCCACTTTTGGCGGGCCTCTGGACAGAGACCCTCCAAAGTGGTGCCATTCTGTCTGGGTTACCTCAGGGGTGTGGGAGGGGGTTTAGACACCCTGGACCGAGTTGCCTTGCCAACTCAGGTCGCACTCTGAAGTGATTGGCCCAGGTGGTGAGCCTTCCCGCTCACCACTTAGCATGTGTTGATTGACAAGCTAGGCTGAATGAATGGGGGACGTCTGCATAAAAGCAGGGCTTTGGGACTGGATCTTCAGGAAGTCGCCACTGGACCTAAAGAATCCGACGAGGGTAACGCTGAGCCGACCTGCACGACAACACCCCGGTGGAGCCCTGCGGAATCGTCTCACAATCTCCCGACGACAGAAGAGATCTCCCTGCCGGAGAGGCTCTTTCCCTGGCTGGTGGGAACAACCAGTCTTCTTCTTCTTTGTGCTTTTTGATCGCCCAGGACGCAGTGGTCGAATTGCCCGTGCAGAGCACCCGGCAACCGGATAGCCACTACTCCTGCATCGTGATCGAAAGGTGGTGCCTTGGGACGAAGCACTCCGCGGCTGGTTTCTTCCCTGGTGGTGCACCGGACATCTTCTCTTCGACGACGAGAGCATCTCTTCTCTTGGCCAAGACCCGTCGTGCATCCACCACCAGGAACAACTGCCCCCGTCGGAGCTGTCTTCCCCAACAAGGTACCGTAACCGCCTGGCTTCCCTTTTCGATCGGTTCGAGTGAGGTATCTGATTCCTCTCCGTTCCGTTGGGTTGCCTCCAAGCTTTATTCACTCTTTGTTCTGAACTGGTTCAACCTGTCGCTAAACAATTTGCTAAACAAGACTTGAGTGCATCATCTGTAGAGACTTTCCAGGACATCGTGCCTTGCCTCTCACCGAGTAGGCCTGGCCGCCGAACTGTATGATCTAGTGTGATTAATGCTTTCTTGCCTTGCATTTTTACCCGCTTCAGTACGAACCGTGTTGACTTCATTACCTGTCTTTCTCTTCTCTCCCTTCCTCACTAAAAATATTCGAGTGTCATCTGGGTTTAGGTATACACCTCTGTCTGAAAATAAGTGGTGCCGTAGAACCTAGAGTTGTCGATATTGTGTTTCAGAGGGATTGAGCTTTATTCCATTCTGCAGAGTAATTGTATTTTGATTTGTTTGCCGTGGTTCACTTTAGTATTTTTCGTAGACATTCTGTTATTAATAAATAACTTACTATCTTTATACTAAAGCCTGGTTGCGTGTTTACTCGTTTTGCTGCGAAGAATTACCCTATCTTGTATGCTCCCTATACTGACCAACTTTTCTTGAGAGAAGTCTGACTGCTCAGCCACAGCTACCAATTGAATCTGTGTGGTGCAGACTGCTACCAAGTGGGTTCATCGCAACACCTGTAGTCCTAAATCTTTTGCAGTGGTCCCAGAGGGAACTGCACAGGTTTCCGCCTAACACTGGTGTACAGCGGTGGGATTAGTATCGAGTATACAGTTTAGAGTGTTTTTCGACGCTGTAGGACGACTAACCACAAAACGTTACAAAAGCAACTTTCAAAAAACATGTCTACGATGGAAATGTACAGCCAAGAGTCTTTGTCGGATAAAAATACTGAGAGTCTGCGAGCTCTCTGTAGACAAGAGAATCTTCCTGTAAAAGGCAAGAAGTTAGAACTGATAGAGAGATTGCTGGCGAACCAAAGTCTGGGTACTGGTTCAGAGGAACCAAACTCTCCAGCAACTGTAGATAACAGTAATGGTGTTGATCTGAATCGTGATTCTGATGATAGCGATGAAGAGGCTGACGAGGACGGCGAGGCTAACGAAACTGTCTCACCTGTTCCTCTACCTGCCTTACCAACTGTGCCTACGGGGCCAATACAAGGTCCCACAAGTAACCCTGCTTATTTTGAACTTGAAAAAATGAAGCTCGAATTTGAATATAAACGGTTTTTGGCTCAATCTGAACGAAACCAAGAGCTCGAGTTCAGACGGATGAATGCGAATGCCCAGGCTGAGCAGAAACAAGCTGAGTTAAGACTCAGGGAAATAGAGCTTAATCATGAGTTACAAATGAAAAAGTTGTCTATGGAAAATGCTTCTCTCTCCTCTGGTTCCTCTAGGAGCTCCAGTCCCAAAAGACCCCGGATGCCGAAGGAATTAGTGGGTATGTACGAACCGAGATTGGATGTGTTGGATTGGTTGAAACTGTTTGAATACAATCATGGGCTCCAGGACATCACCGGGAATGCGTTGCTTCCCTGGTTGTTCTCTAGGCTTCCTCCTGTTGCGACTGATGTGGTAATGGAATTGGGGGAGGTGGATAAGACGGATTACGAAAGTGTGAAACTAGCTTTGATAGCTAGATTCGGGAAGACCCCTTCCCAGTATCTTAAGAGGTTTAGAACCCTCAAAAAGCATGATGGTACCCCTTGGGCTACCTGGGTGAGTGAAGGGTTGAAAAACTTAGAGGGATGGATTAAGGGTTACAAAGTTGACACTTACGAGGGTATGCGAAATCTTTTTATGTTGGAGTCGATTTATGATGCCTGTTCTCCTGAGCTCAGACAGCACTTGGCTGATTCGAAGGAATTAGATTCCAGGGCTCTAGCTAAGGCTGCTGACTTGTGGGTTGCCAACAGGGCTACTCACAAGGATTCTGGGGTAACTCAGAAAAAGGACGAGGGAAAACAGCCTAAAAAAGACTCAAAGGAGAATTCGAATAACTCACATTCCAAAGAGGGCCCCAAACAAAACCAGAAGGGTAAGCCACCGGGAAAACCACAGCAGAATAGTGTGTCTTCTGGTGCCAAACCGGAAGGAGGTCAGAACAAGCCACCATTCCAGAAAGCATTCGGGAAATGCTTTGTTTGTGGCTCGACTGATCACGTGAAAGGAGATCCCAGATGTAAGGGTAAACCTTCAGGGGTCCAGCTTGTCTCCTTAGCCTTCGCTCCAGAGGAGGAAGTCCAAATGGCAAGTGGAAACTTTCTACTGCTAGCTGACGAACCCATTGGAGTCTCAGCCAGCGTTTCTTTAGTATCTCTGGGGTTGTGGGAACAACAGAATTTAGATGTCTATAATTCTATCCCCGATAATACTAAAGAGTATTATAAGGACAGTGTCCAGGTGAATGGTCAGGAGACGCCTGCCATTAGGGACACTGGGGCCAGCATAACTGTGGTGGATAAATCGTTTTTTCAGGCTGAGGATGTTGCTAAGGCACCCAAACGCCTCACCAAGTTAGCTGGAGGGCCTTTGCAGATGCTTCCCCAATTACCAGTTCTCATCCAGTGTAACGACATGACTGTAAAGATACCTGTCAGCATACAGAGTGAGGTACCAGGACGCGTACTGTTGGGTAACGATTTGAAAACTCTCGGAGTTGTATCGCATACTCCCAGACCTCCTAGTAAACGGTTACAGGAGCTAACCAGACCTGCAAGAGAGAGGACCCTGCGCGGTACTCTCGGGGAGATGATGAAGAAAGAAATCACTCCTGCTCCATTGGAAATGGCGGCCGCTGTCTCTAGGAACACAGAAGTCAAAGGGAAACCTAAAACTTCTAAACCGAAACCAACGTCCCCCATTCCGATGCAGCCGACACGGACTTCCCCGCGGTTGTCCAATGTCACACCCGTAACTCCACCTCCAGCTGAGGCTGAGGGGGAAGTACAACCCTGTATGGTAGAATTAGACTCTGAAGAAGAGCTAATGGAAGGCCAGGAACTCATTGGAGATCTGGATCCTGTTGACCATCCTGAGCTGCAGTCGTTACTGGCAGAAGGTGGACCCAGCAGGGCAGACTTCAGTAAGGGACAGAGAGAATGTCCAACTCTGGAAGGTCTTCGCCGTCAGGCAGTAACTCAGGCTGAAGGGCAAGAGCCTGGGAAACATAGGTTGCACTGGGAAGATGGCCTCTTCTATAGTGAACCGACCGAGTCTACACCTGGAGACTACAAACGCCTTGTAGTACCCCAAGAGAACAGACCACAGTTCTTGCAGTTAGCCCACGAGATTCCTTTGGCTGGTCACTTGAGTTTCAAGAAGACTAAGGAAAGGCTCTCACTCTACTTCTATTGGCCAAAAATGGGGGCCGAAGTAGAAAAACACTGCAGAAGCTGCCATACCTGCCAGATCTCTGGTAAGGTTGGGTCCAAGAATGTGGCACCGTTAGTGCCTCTTCCCGTTGTGGGAGTCCCATTTGAGAGAGTAGGGATTGATATCGTTGGTCCCCTTGATCCTCCAACCTCCTCAGGCAACAGGTTTATACTTGTTGTAGTAGACCATGCTACTAGGTATCCTGAGGCAATTCCTATGAGGACTGTTACAGCTCCGGCTGTGGCTAAGGCCCTCCTTGGTATTTTTACTAGGGTCGGATTTCCTAAGGAAGTTATCTCTGACAGGGGGTCAAATTTTATGTCCCACTACATGAAAGCCATGTGGAAAACCTGCGGGGTAACTTACAAGTTCTCAACGGCTTACCACCCACAAACCAATGGGTTGGTAGAACGGTTCAACCGAACCATGAAGAGCATGATAGGTGCTCTAGAAGAACCCCTTAAGCGTAAGTGGGACCTTCTATTGCCATGCCTTCTTTTTGCTTATAGAGAAGTCCTTCAGGAGGGAGTAGGCTACTCTCCCTTCGAACTGCTCTATGGTCATCCCGTCAGAGGTCCATTGGCCCTGATTAAAGAGGGGTTGGAGAGTGCTCCTTCCCCCAAGCCAGTCAGAGTGACTGACTACGTGATAGGTCTCCGGAGGAGAATGTCGCACCTGATGACAAAAGCAAGCGATAACTTGAAAGCTGGACAAGCATTGGTCAAGCACTGGCACGATCAAAAGGCTAACATGGTTGAGTTCGCTCAAAACCAGCTGGTTCTTGTTATGATCCCCACAAGGCAGAGGGCCTTGCAAGATAAATGGATGGGACCCTACCGAGTAGTGGGTAAGCTCGGTGAGGTTAACTATCTGGTGGACTTGGGCAACCCCAAGGAGGCTCCAACAGTCTTTCACACCAACCGACTTAAAGCGTATGTCTCACGACCTGACGTAGGAGCGTTGCTTCTAGCATCAGCCGAGGAAGAAGAAGAGAGTGAAACTCTTCCGGATCTCCTCAGAGGCTTACCTTTAGATGAAAACATTGAAGGAGTAAATCTCTCCTCCAATCTGACACCCGAGCAACAAGAAGAGTGCAAGTCTATGTTGAATCAGTTTGCCTCTCTGTTCTCGCTCTCACCAGGCTTGACCCCTTGGGGCCAGCACGAGATACTCACTGGTGACTGTCTGCCTGTCAAAAGCAGAGGATATCGCATGTCAGAAAACGTAAGAACCCACATCAAAGGTGAGGTCAGCAAGATGCTTGATCTCGGGGTAATAGAGCCCTCTACTAGTCCATGGTCTAGCCCAGTTGTGTTAGTACCAAAGGCCGGATCTAAAGAACTTAGATTCTGCGTGGATTATAGAGCTCTTAACGCAGTCACCACGACTGATGCCCATCCTTTGCCAAGAACAGATGAGTTGGTGGATAAACTTGGCGCCGCCAAGTTCCTCAGCACCTTTGACTTGACGTCAGGCTATTGGCAAATAGCCCTGACCAACCATGCCAAGGAGAAAACTGCATTTTCTACCCCCGTTGGTTTATACCAGTTTACGGTAATGCCTTTCGGACTAAAAAATGCACCTGCTACGTTTCAACGGATGGTAAACCAGGTTCTAACCGGGATGGAGGACTTCTGCATGGCATACTTGGATGACATCGCAGTGTTCAGCAATTCCTGGGACGAACATGTAACCCACCTGAGAGATGTTTTGCAGGCTCTTGGACGAGCCAATCTGACCATAAAGGCGAGTAAATGCCAAATTGGACAGAGTAAGGTAGTCTACCTTGGGCATGAGGTAGGCGGTGGAGAAATAAGGCCTTTGCTCAGTAAGATTGAAGCTGTGCAAAATTGGACAACACCGACTACTCAGACTCAGGTGAGAGCCTTCCTAGGCCTCACCGGGTATTACAGGAATTTCATAGAGAACTATGGGACCATAGCTTCTCCACTGAATGTCATCTCCTCGCCCAAATTCCCTAAAAAGGTTAAATGGAACGAGGAGTGCAGTCAGGCTTTTGAAAACCTGAAAAAGGCTCTTTGCCAAGCCCCAGTACTCAGAGCTCCTGATTACCGCCAACACTTCATTGTGCAGACAGACGCTTCCAATGTAGGGATAGGTGCCGTACTCAGTCAACTGGATGGGAAAGGTAGGGAGCACCCCGTTTGCTACATCAGCCGCAAGCTGAAGGATCCTGAAACAAGGTGGGCAACAATCGAAAGAGAATGCTTTGCTATCGTGTGGGCTCTGAAGAAGTTTAGGCCGTACTTGTATGGTTCTACTTTTGTTATTCAGACTGACCACCAACCCTTGAGATGGTTAATGCAAATAAAAGGGGAAAACCCAAAACTACTGAGATGGTCGATCTGCCTGCAAGGGTTCGATTTCACCATTGAGCACAGGTCAGGGTGTCACCACCAAAATGCTGATGGTCTCTCTAGGATGTATATCATCGACTAGAGGTATGAGATTCATCCAGGAGTGGATTAAATCCTCCTGTCCCTTAGTCTGGGGGGGGCGAGTGTTAGGGAGAATTCTCTGTTTAGGCTGAATTTCCTAACCTAGTGAGTCCCCCAGCAGCTTTGCTGGATTGCTGGAGTTTGTTTTTCCCATCCTGCCAAGAGTGTGACCCTTTTCCTCTCACTCTTGGACATGTATGTGTGGAATTCCTTTGAATTGTCAATGTGTTCGATGGGCTATGGGGTCTTTTACTCCATAGGGTCTCATAAGTTTTTCTATGTGTGTCACCCCGCACCTTACGTGTCGTGACACGGGGGCACCCTAGCTGGTCCCCCCACCATAGACTCCATACCCGGGGACTGACTACCGTCTCCCCGGGCATGTAAAGTCACCATTGGCTTTACTAGACCTAAATTTGCTAACAGAACTAGTACCAACCATCTTATTGTGGACGTGCTAGTAGGGGTAATTCGATTACTCCTGGATCTGTTACTCGAGGGGGCACTGTCCCGTCCCTCCTCGTCGAGTTTTGGCTGGTGGCAGTGGAAACTACTTGTTATGTTCGACCCCGAGCATAACCCTATGGGATCCGTCCCATTGTTGAGGATTAATACTGTTTTTCGTTAATCTCCAACGTACCACCGATCTACTTATCTTAAATAGGTTTATCGAGTGGTATTTTCTGCCAGAACTCGGGTTGTAAATTGGCGTCTGTGTTTTTCTCTGTGACTCCTAAACCAAAGGTTGAGCCCTTTGTTCCACTTTTGGCGGGCCTCTGGACAGAGACCCTCCAAAGTGGTGCCATTCTGTCTGGGTTACCTCAGGGGTGTGGGAGGGGGTTTAGACACCCTGGACCGAGTTGCCTTGCCAACTCAGGTCGCACTCTGAAGTGATTGGCCCAGGTGGTGAGCCTTCCCGCTCACCACTTAGCATGTGTTGATTGACAAGCTAGGCTGAATGAATGGGGGACGTCTGCATAAAAGCAGGGCTTTGGGACTGGATCTTCAGGAAGTCGCCACTGGACCTAAAGAATCCGACGAGGGTAACGCTGAGCCGACCTGCACGACAACACCCCGGTGGAGCCCTGCGGAATCGTCTCACAATCTCCCGACGACAGAAGAGATCTCCCTGCCGGAGAGGCTCTTTCCCTGGCTGGTGGGAACAACCAGTCTTCTTCTTCTTTGTGCTTTTTGATCGCCCAGGACGCAGTGGTCGAATTGCCCGTGCAGAGCACCCGGCAACCGGATAGCCACTACTCCTGCATCGTGATCGAAAGGTGGTGCCTTGGGACGAAGCACTCCGCGGCTGGTTTCTTCCCTGGTGGTGCACCGGACATCTTCTCTTCGACGACGAGAGCATCTCTTCTCTTGGCCAAGACCCGTCGTGCATCCACCACCAGGAACAACTGCCCCCGTCGGAGCTGTCTTCCCCAACAAGGTACCGTAACCGCCTGGCTTCCCTTTTCGATCGGTTCGAGTGAGGTATCTGATTCCTCTCCGTTCCGTTGGGTTGCCTCCAAGCTTTATTCACTCTTTGTTCTGAACTGGTTCAACCTGTCGCTAAACAATTTGCTAAACAAGACTTGAGTGCATCATCCGTAGAGACTTTCCAGGACATTGTGCCTTGCCTCTCACCGAGTGGGCCTGGCCGCCGAACTGTATGATCTAGTGTGATTAATGCTTTCTTGCCTTGCATTTTTACCCGCTTCAGTACGAACCGTGTTGACTTCATTACCTGCCTTTCTCTTCTCTCCCTTCCTCACTAAAAATATTCGAGTGTCATCTGGGTTTAGGTATACACCTCTGTCTGAAAATAAGTGGTGCCGTAGAACCTAGAGTTGTCGATATTGTGTTTCAGAGGGATTGAGCTTTATTCCATTCTGCAGAGTAATTGTATTTTGATTTGTTTGCCGTGGTTCACTTTAGTATTTTTCGTAGACATTCTGTTATTAATAAATAACTTACTATCTTTATACTAAAGCCTGGTTGCGTGTTTACTCGTTTTGCTGCGAAGAATTACCCTATCTTGTATGCTCCCTATACTGACCAACTTTTCTTGAGAGAAGTCTGACTGCTCAGCCACAGCTACCAATTGAATCTGTGTGGTGCAGACTGCTACCAAGTGGGTTCATCGCAACACCTGTAGTCCTAAATCTTTTGCAGTGGTCCCAGAGGGAACTGCACAGGTTTCCGCCTAACAGTCTCCCAGCACCCCCACCCCCCAGCAGTCAGGGGCACCCTCCACCAGGCCCCCACTCATGTCCCCTATTACCTCCACCCCCCAGCAGTGCAGGGGCAGCCTCCACCAGGCCCCCACTCATGTCTACCATCACCCCCACCCCCCAGCCACCAGGGGCAGCCTCCACCAGGACCCAACCCATGTCTACCACCACCCCCACCCCCCAGCAGTGCAGGGGCAGCCTCCACCAGGCCCCCACTCATGTCTACCACCACCCAACCACCCAGCCACCAGGGGCAGCCTCCACCAGGCCCCCACTCATGTCCCCTATCACCCCCACCCCCCAGCAGTACAGGGGCAGCCTCCACCAGGCCCCCACTCATGTCTCCCATCACCCCCAGCCGCCAGCCACCAGGGGCAGCCTCCACCAGGCCCCCACTCATGTCTCCCATCACCCTCAACCCCCAGCCACCAGGGGCAGCCTCCACCAGGCCCCACTCATGTCTACCACCACCCCAACCCCCTAGCCACCAGGGGCAGCCTCCACCAGGCCCCCACTCATGTCCCCTATTACCCCCACCCCCCAGCAGTGCAGGGGCAGCCTCCATCAGGCCCCCACTCATGTCTCCCATCACCCCCACCCCCCAGCCACCAGGGGCAGCCTACACCAGGCCCCCACTCATGTCCCCTATTACCCCCACCCCCCAGCAGTGCAGGCGCACCCTCCACCAGGCCCCCACTCATGTCCCCTATCACCCCCACCCCCCAGCAGTGCAGGGGCAGCCTCCACCAGGCCCCCACTCATGTCTCCCATCACCCCCACCCCCCAGCCACCAGGGGCAGCCTCCACCAGGGCCCCACCCATGTCTACCACCACCCCCACCCCCCAGCAGTGCAGGGGCAGCCTCCACCAGGCCCCCACTCATGTCTACCACCACCCCACCACCCAGCCACCAGGGGCAGCCTCCACCAGGCCCCCACTCATGTCCCCTATCACCCCCACCCCCCAGCAGTGCAGGGGCAGCCTCCACCAGGCCCCCACTCATGTTTCCCATCACCCCCAGCCCCCAGCCACCAGGGGCAGCCTCCACCAGGCCCCCACTCATGTCTCCCATCACCCCCAACCCCCAGCCACCAGGGGCAGCCTCCACCAGGCCCCACTCATGTCAACCACCACCCCCACCCCCCAGCCACCAGGGGCAGCCTCCACCAGGCCCCCACTCATGTCCCCTATTACCCCCACCCCCCAGCAGTGCAGGGGCAGCCTCCATCAGGCACCCACTCATATCTCCCATCACCCCCAACCACCAGGGGCAGCCTCCACCAGGCCCCCACTCATGTCCCCTATTACCCCCACCCCCCAGCAGTGCAGGGGCAGCCTCCACCAGGCCCCCATTCATGTCTCCCATCACCCGCACCCCCAAGCCACCAGGGGCACCCTCCACCAGGCTCCCACTCCTGTCTCCCAGCACCCCCACCCGCCAGCAGTCAGGGACACCCTCCACCAGGCCCCCACTCATGTCTCCCACCACCCCCACCCCCCAGCAGTGCAGGGGTAGCCTCCACCAGGCTCCCACTCATGTCCCCTATTACCCCCACCCCCCAGCAGTGCAGGGGCAGCCTCCACCAGGCTCCCACTCCTGTCTCCCAGCACCCCCACCCCCCAGCAGTCAGGGGCAGCCTCCACCAGGGCCCCACCCATGTCTACCACCACGCCCACCCCCCAGCCACCAGAGGCAGCCTCCACCAGGGCCCCACCCATGTCTCCCACCACCCCCACCCCCCAGTCACCAGGGGCAGCCTCCCCCAGGCCCCCACTCATGTCCCCTGTTACCCCCACCCCCCAGCAGTGCAGGGGCAGCCTCCACCAGGCCCCCACTCATGTCTCCCACCACCCCCACCCCCCGGCCACCAGGGGCAGACTCCACCAGGCCCCCACCCATGTCTACCACCACCCCCACCCCCCAGCAGTGCAGGGGCAGCCTCCACCAGGCCCCCACTCATGTCCAACTCATGTCTCCCACCACCCCCACCCCCCAGCAGTGCAGGGGCAGCCTCCACCAGGCCCCCACTCATGTCCCGATTACCCCCACCCCCCAGCAGTGCAGGGGCAGCCTCCACCAGGCCCCCACTCATGTCTCCCACCACCCCCACACCCCAGCCACCAGGGGCAGCCTCCACCAGGGCCCCGCCCATGTCTACCACCACCCCCACCCCCCATCAGTGCAGGGGCAGCCTCCATCAGGCCCCCACTCATGTCTACCACCACCCCCACCCCCCAGCAGTGCAGGGGCAGCCTCCACCAGGCCCCCACTCATATCTACCACCACCCCCACCCCCCAGCCACCAGGGGCAGCCTCCACCAGGGCCCCACCCATGTCTACCACCACCCCCAACCCCCAGCAGTGCAGGGGCAGCCTCCACCAGGCCCCCACTCATGTCTACCACCACCCCCACCCCCCAGGAGTGCAGGGGCAGCCTCCACCATGCCCCCACTCATGTCTCCCACCACCCCCACCCCCCAGCCACCAGGGGCAGCCTCCACCAGGCCCCCACCCATGTCTACCACCACCCCCACCCCCCAGCCACCAGGGGCAGCCTCCACCAGGGCCCCACCCATTTCTCCCACCACCCCCAACCCCCAGCCACCAGGGGCAGCCTCCACCAGGCCCCACTCATGTCTACCACCTCCCCCACCCCCCAGCAGTGCAGGGGCAGCCTGCACCAGGCCCCCACTCATGTCTCCCACCACCCCCACCCCCCAGCCACCAGGGGCAGCCTCCACCAGCCCCCCACTCATGTCTCCCACCACCCCCACCCCCCAGCCACCAGGGGCAGCCTCCACCAGGGCCCCACCTATGTCTACCACCTCCCCCACCCCCCAGCAGTGCAGGGGCAGCCTGCACCAGGCCCCCACTCATGTCTCCCACCACCCCCACCCCCCAGCCACCAGGGGAAGCCTCCACCAGGCCCCCACTCATGTCTCCCACCACCCCCACCCCCCAGCAGTGCAGGGGCAGCCTCCACCAGGCCCCCACTCATGTCCCCTATTACCCCCACCCCCCAGCAGTGCAGGGGCAGCCTCCACCAGGCTCCCACTCCTGTCTCCCAGCACCCCCACCCCCCAGCAGTCAGGGGCACCCTCCACCAGGACCCCACTCATGTCCCCTATTACCCCCACCCCACAGCAGTGCAGGGGCAGCCTCCACCAGGCCCCCACTCATGTCTACCATCACCCCTACCCCCCAGCCACCAGGGGCAGCCTCCACCAGGGCCCAACCCATGTCTACCACCACCCCCACCCCCCAGCAGTGCAGGGGCAGCCTCCACCAGGCCCCCACTCATGTCTACCACCACCCCACCACCCAGCCACCAGGGGCAGCCTCCACCAGGCCCCCACTCATGTCCCCTATCACCCCCACCCCCCAGCAGTACAGGGGCAGCCTCCACCAGGCCCCCACTCATGTCTCCCATCACCCCCAGCCGCCAGCCACCAGGGGCAGCCTCTACCAGGCCCCCACTCATGTCTCCCATCACCCTCAACCCCCAGCCACCAGGGGCAGCCTCCACCAGGCCCCACTCATGTCTACCACCACGCCAACCCCCCAGCCACCAGGGGCAGCCTCCACCAGGCCCCCACTCATGTCCCCTATTACCCCCACCCCCCAGCAGTGCAGGGGCAGCCTCCATCAGGCCCCCACTCATGTCTCCCATCACCCCCACCCCCCAGCCACCAGGGGCAGCCTACACCAGGCCCCCACTCATGTCCCCTATTACCCCCACCCCCCAGCAGTGCAGGGGCACCCTCCACCAGGCCCCCACTCATGTCCCCTATTACCCCCACCCCCCAGCAGTGCAGGGGCAGCCTCCACCAGGCCCCCACTCATGTCTCCCATCACCCCCACCCCCCAGCCACCAGGGGCAGCCTCCACCAGGGCCCCACCCATGTCTACCACCACCCCCACCCCCCAGCAGTGCAGGGGCAGCCTCCACCAGGCCCCCACTCATGTCTACCACCACCCCACCACCCAGCCACCAGGGGCAGCCTCCACCAGGCCCCCACTCATGTCCCCTATCACCCCCACCCCCCAGCAGTGCAGGGGCAGCCTCCACCAGGCCCCCACTCATGTCTCCCATCACCCCCAGCCCCCAGCCACCAGGGGCAGCCTCCACCAGGCCCCCACTCATGTCTCCCATCACCCCCAACCCCCAGCCACCAGGGGCAGCCTCCACCAGGCCCCACTCATGTCAACCACCACCCCCACCCCCCAGCCACCAGGGGCAGCCTCCACCAGGCCCCCACTCATGTCCCCTATTACCCCCACCCCCCAGCAGGGCAGGGGCAGCCTCCATCAGGCCCCCACTCATGTCTCCCATCACCCCCAGCCACCAGGGGCAGCCTCCACCAGGCCCCCACTCATGTCCCCTATTACCCCCACCCCCCAGCAGTGCAGGGGCAGCCTCCACCAGGCCCCCATTCATGTCTCCCATCACCCGCACCCCCAAGCCACCAGGGGCACCCTCCACCAGGCTCCCACTCCTGTCTCCCAGCACCCCCACCCGCCAGCAGTCAGGGACACCCTCCACAAGGCCCCCACTCATGTCTCCCACCACCCCCACCCCCCAGCAGTGCAGGGGTAGCCTCCACCAGGCTCCCACTCATGTCCCCTATTACCCCCACCCCCCAGCAGTGCAGGGGCAGCCTCCACCAGGCTCCCACTCCTGTCTCCCAGCACCCCCACCCCTTAGCAGTCAGGGGCAGCCTCCACCAGGGCCCCACCCATGTCTACCACCACGCCCACCCCCCAGCCACCAGAGGCAGCCTCCACCAGGGCCCCACCCATGTCTCCCACCACCCCCACCCCCCAGTCACCAGGGGCAGCCTCCACCAGGCCCCCACTCATGTCCCCTGTTACCCCCACCCCCCAGCAGTGCAGGGGCAGCCTCCACCAGGCCCCCACTCATGTCTCCCACCACCCACACCCCCCAGCCACCAGGGGCAGACTCCACGAGGCCCCCACCCATGTCTACCACCACCCCCACCCCCCAGCAGTGCAGGGGCAGCCTCCACCAGGCCCCCACTCATGTCCAACTCATGTCTCCCACCACCCCCACCCCCCAGCAGTGCAGGGGCAGCCTCCACCAGGCCCCCACTCATGTCCCCTATTACCCCCACCCCCAGCAGTGCAGGGGCAGCCTCCACCAGGCCCCCACTCATGTCTCCCACCACCCCCACACCCCAGCCACCAGGGGCAGCCTCCACCAGGGCCCCGCCCATGTCTACCACCACCCCCACCCCCCAGCAGTGCAGGGGCAGCCTCCATCAGGCCCCCACTCATGTCTACCACCACCCCCACCCCCCAGCAGTGCAGGGGCAGCCTCCACCAGGCCCCCACTCATATCTACCACCACCCCCACCCCCCAGCCACCAGGGGCAGCCTCCACCAGGGCCCCACCCATGTCTACCACCACCCCCAACCCCCAGCAGTGCAGGGGCAGCCTCCACCAGGCCCCCACTCATGTCTACCACCACCCCCACCCCCCAGGAGTGCAGGGGCAGCCTCCACCAGGCCCCCACTCATGTCTCCCATCACCCCCACCCCCCAGCCACCAGGGGCAGCCTCCACCAGGCCCCCACCCATGTCTACCACCACCCCCACCCCCCAGCCACCAGGGGCAGCGTCCACCAGGGCCCCACCCATGTCTCCCACCACCCCCACCCTCCAGCCACCAGGGGCAGCCTCCACAAGGCCCCCACTCATGTCCCCTATTACCCCCACCCCCCAGCAGTGCAGGGGCATCCTCCACCAGGCTCCCACTCCTGTCTCCCAGCACCCCCACCCCCCAGCAGTCAGGGGCAGCCTCCACCAGGGCCCCACCCATGTCTCCCACCAACCCCACCCCCCAGCCCCCAGGGGCAGCCTCCACCAGGCCCCCACTCATGTCTCCCACCACCCCCACCCCCCAGCCACCAGGGGCAGCCTCCACCAGGGCCCCACCCATGTCTACCACCACCCCCACCCCCCAGCAGTGCAGGGGCAGCCTCCACCAGGCCCCCACTCATGTCTCCCACCACCCCCACCCCCAGCCACCAGGGGCAGCCTCCACCAGGCCCCCACTCATGTCTCCCACCACCCCCAACACCCAGCAGTGCAGGGGCAGCCTCCACCAGGCCTCCACTCATGTCCCCTATTACCCCCACCCCCCAGCAGTGCAGGGGCAGCCTCCACCAGGCTCCCACTCCTGTCTCCCAGCACCCCCAACCCCCAGCAGTCAGGGGCAGCCTCCACCAGGGCCCCACCCATGTCTACAACCACCTCCACCCCCCAGACACCAGGGGCAGCCTCCACCAGGGCCCCACTCATGTCTCCCACCACCCCCACCCCCCAGCCCCCAGGGGCAGCCTCCACCAGGCCCCCACTTATGTCCCCTATTACCCCCACCCCCCAGCAGTGCAGGGGCAGCCTCCACCAGGCCCCCACTCATGTCTCCCACCAACCCCACCCCCCAGCCACCAGGGGCAGCCTCCACCAGGGCCCCACCCATGTCTACCACCACCCCCACCCCCCAGCAGTGCAGGGGCAGCCTCCACCAGGCCCCCACTCATGTCTCCCACCACCCCCACCCCCTGCCACCAGGGGCAGCCTCCACCAGGCCCCCACTCATGTCTCCCACCACCCCCAACCCCCAGCAGTGCAGGGGCAGCCTCCACCAGGCCCCCACTCATGTCCCCTATTACCCCCACCCCCCAGCAGTGCAGGGGCACCCTCCACCAGGCCCCCACTCCTGTCTCCCTGCACCACCTACCCCCCAGCAGTCAGGGGCACCCTCCACCAGGCCCCCACTCATGTCCCCTATCACCCCACCCCCAGCAGTGCAGGGCAGCCTCCACCAGGCCCCCACTCATGTCTCCCATCACCCCCACCCCCCAGCCCCCATTGGCAGCCTCCACCAGGCCCCCACTTATGTCCCCTATTACCCCCACCCCCCAGCAGTGCAGGGGCAGCCTCCACCAGGCCCCCACTCATGTCTCCCACCACCCCCACCCCCCAGCCACCAGGGGCAGCCTCCACCAGGGCCCCACCCATGTCTACCACCACCCCCACCCCCCAGCAGTGCAGGGGCAGCCTCCACCAGGCCCCCACTCATGTCTCCCACCACCCCCACCCCCAGCCACCAGGGGCAGCCTCCACCAGGCCCCCACTCATGTCTCCCACCACCCCCAACCCCCAGCAGTGCAGGGGCAGCCTCCACCAGGCCCCCACTCATGTCCCCTATTACCCCCAACCCCAGCAGTGCAGGGGCAGCCTCCACCAGGCTCCCACTCCTGTCTCCCAGCACCCCCAGCCCCCAGCAGTCAGGGGCAGCCTCCACCAGGGCCCCACCCATGTCTACCACCACCCCCACCCCCCAGACACCAGGGGCAGCCTCCACCAGGGCCCCACTCATGTCCCCTATTACCCCCACCCCCCAGCAGTGCAGGGGCACCCTCCACCAGGCCCCCACTCCTGTCTCCCTGCACCACCTACCCCCCAGCAGTCAGGGGCACCCTCCACCAGGCCCCCACTCATGTCCCCTATCACCCCCACCCCCCAGCAGTGCAGGGCAGCCTCCACCAGGCCCCCACTCATGTCTCCCATCACCCCCACCCCCCATACACCAGGGGCAGCCTCCACCAGGCCCCCACTCATGTCTCCCACCACCCCCACCCCCAGCCACCAGGGGCAGCCTCCACCAGGCCCCCACTCATGTCTCCCACCACCCCCAACCCCCAGCAGTGCAGGGGCAGCCTCCACCAGGCCCCCACTCATGTCCCCTATTACCCCCACCCCCCAGCAGTGCAGGGGCAGCCTCCACCAGGCTCCCACTCCTGTCTACCACCACCCCCAACCCCCAGCAGTGCAGGGGCAGCCTCCACCAGGCCCCCACTCATGTCTACCACCACCCCCACCCCCCAGCAGTGCTGGGGCAGCCTCCACCCGGCCCCCACTCATGTCTCCCACCACCCCCACCCCCCAGCCACCAGGGGCAGCCTCCACCAGGCCCCCACCCATGTCTACCACCACCCCCACCCCCCAGCCACCAGGGGCAGCCTCCACCAGGGCCCCACCCATGTCTCCCACCACCCCCACCCCCCAGCCACCAGGGGCAGCCTCCACCAGGCCCCCACTCATGTCCCCTATTACCCCCACCCCCCAGCAGTGCAGGGGCATCCTCCACCAGGCTCCCACTCCTGTCTCCCAGCACCCCCACCCCCCAGCAGTCAGGGGCAGCCTCCACCAGGGCCCTACCCATGTCTCCCACCAACCCCACCCCCCAGCCCCCAGGGGCAGCCTCCACCAGGCCCCCACTTATGTCCCCTATTACCCCCACCCCCCAGCAGTGCAGGGGCAGCCTCCACCAGGCCCCCACTCATGTCTCCCACCACCCCCACCCCCAGCAACCAGGGGCAGCCTCCACCAGGCCCCCACTCATGTCTCCCACCACCCCCAACCCCCAGCAGTGCAGGGGCAGCCTCCACCAGGCCCCCACTCATGTCCCCTATTACCCCCACCCCCCAGCAGTGCAGGGGCAGCCTCCACCAGGCTCCCACTCCTGTCTCCCAGCACCCCCAGCCCCCAGCAGTCAGGGGCAGCCTCCACCAGGGCCCCACCCATGTCTACCACCACCCCCACCCCCCAGACACCAGGGGCAGCCTCCACCAGGGCCCCACTCATGTCCCCTATTACCCCCACCCCCCAGCAGTGCAGGGGCACCCTCCACCAGGCCCCCACTCCTGTCTCCCTGCACCACCTACCCCCCAGCAGTCAGGGGCACCCTCCACCAGGCCCCCACTCATGTCCCCTATCACCCCCACCCCCCAGCAGTGCAGGGCAGCCTCCACCAGGCCCCCACTCATGTCTCCCATCAGCCCCACCCCCCATACACCAGGGGCAGCCTCCACCAGGCCCCCACTCATGTCTACCACCACCCCCACCCCCCAGCAGTGCAGGGGCACCCTCCACCAGGCCCCCACTCCTGTCTCCCTGCACCACCTACCCCCCAGCAGTCAGGGGCACCCTCCACCAGGCCCCCACTCATGTCCCCTATCACCCCACCCCCAGCAGTGCAGGGCAGCCTCCACCAGGCCCCCACTCATGTCTCCCATCACCCCCACCCCCCAGCCCCCATTGGCAGCCTCCACCAGGCCCCCACTTATGTCCCCTATTACCCCCACCCCCCAGCAGTGCAGGGGCACCCTCCACCAGGCCCCCACTCCTGTCTCCCTGCACCACCTACCCCCCAGCAGTCAGGGGCACCCTCCACCAGGCCCCCACTCATGTCCCCTATCACCCCACCCCCAGCAGTGCAGGGCAGCCTCCACCAGGCCCCCACTCATGTCTCCCATCACCCCCACCCCCCAGCCCCCATTGGCAGCCTCCACCAGGCCCCCACTTATGTCCCCTATTACCCCCACCCCCCAGCAGTGCAGGGGCAGCCTCCACCAGGCCCCCACTCATGTCTCCCACCACCCCCACCCCCCAGCCACCAGGGGCAGCCTCCACCAGGGCCCCACCCATGTCTACCACCACCCCCACCCCCCAGCAGTGCAGGGGCAGCCTCCACCAGGCCCCCACTCATGTCTCCCACCACCCCCACCCCCAGCCACCAGGGGCAGCCTCCACCAGGCCCCCACTCATGTCTCCCACCACCCCCAACCCCCAGCAGTGCAGGGGCAGCCTCCACCAGGCCCCCACTCATGTCCCCTATTACCCCCAACCCCAGCAGTGCAGGGGCAGCCTCCACCAGGCTCCCACTCCTGTCTCCCAGCACCCCCAGCCCCCAGCAGTCAGGGGCAGCCTCCACCAGGGCCCCACCCATGTCTACCACCACCCCCACCCCCCAGACACCAGGGGCAGCCTCCACCAGGGCCCCACTCATGTCCCCTATTACCCCCACCCCCCAGCAGTGCAGGGGCACCCTCCACCAGGCCCCCACTCCTGTCTCCCTGCACCACCTACCCCCCAGCAGTCAGGGGCACCCTCCACCAGGCCCCCACTCATGTCCCCTATCACCCCCACCCCCCAGCAGTGCAGGGCAGCCTCCACCAGGCCCCCACTCATGTCTCCCATCACCCCCACCCCCCATACACCAGGGGCAGCCTCCACCAGGCCCCCACTCATGTCTCCCACCACCCCCACCCCCAGCCACCAGGGGCAGCCTCCACCAGGCCCCCACTCATGTCTCCCACCACCCCCAACCCCCAGCAGTGCAGGGGCAGCCTCCACCAGGCCCCCACTCATGTCCCCTATTACCCCCACCCCCCAGCAGTGCAGGGGCAGCCTCCACCAGGCTCCCACTCCTGTCTACCACCACCCCCAACCCCCAGCAGTGCAGGGGCAGCCTCCACCAGGCCCCCACTCATGTCTACCACCACCCCCACCCCCCAGCAGTGCTGGGGCAGCCTCCACCCGGCCCCCACTCATGTCTCCCACCACCCCCACCCCCCAGCCACCAGGGGCAGCCTCCACCAGGCCCCCACCCATGTCTACCACCACCCCCACCCCCCAGCCACCAGGGGCAGCCTCCACCAGGGCCCCACCCATGTCTCCCACCACCCCCACCCCCCAGCCACCAGGGGCAGCCTCCACCAGGCCCCCACTCATGTCCCCTATTACCCCCACCCCCCAGCAGTGCAGGGGCATCCTCCACCAGGCTCCCACTCCTGTCTCCCAGCACCCCCACCCCCCAGCAGTCAGGGGCAGCCTCCACCAGGGCCCTACCCATGTCTCCCACCAACCCCACCCCCCAGCCCCCAGGGGCAGCCTCCACCAGGCCCCCACTTATGTCCCCTATTACCCCCACCCCCCAGCAGTGCAGGGGCAGCCTCCACCAGGCCCCCACTCATGTCTCCCACCACCCCCACCCCCAGCAACCAGGGGCAGCCTCCACCAGGCCCCCACTCATGTCTCCCACCACCCCCAACCCCCAGCAGTGCAGGGGCAGCCTCCACCAGGCCCCCACTCATGTCCCCTATTACCCCCACCCCCCAGCAGTGCAGGGGCAGCCTCCACCAGGCTCCCACTCCTGTCTCCCAGCACCCCCAGCCCCCAGCAGTCAGGGGCAGCCTCCACCAGGGCCCCACCCATGTCTACCACCACCCCCACCCCCCAGACACCAGGGGCAGCCTCCACCAGGGCCCCACTCATGTCCCCTATTACCCCCACCCCCCAGCAGTGCAGGGGCACCCTCCACCAGGCCCCCACTCCTGTCTCCCTGCACCACCTACCCCCCAGCAGTCAGGGGCACCCTCCACCAGGCCCCCACTCATGTCCCCTATCACCCCCACCCCCCAGCAGTGCAGGGCAGCCTCCACCAGGCCCCCACTCATGTCTCCCATCAGCCCCACCCCCCATACACCAGGGGCAGCCTCCACCAGGCCCCCACTCATGTCTACCACCACCCCCACCCCCCAGCAGTGCAGGGGCAGCCTCCACCAGGCCCCCACTCATGTCTACCACCACCCCCACCCCCCAGCCACCAGAGGCAGCCTCCACCAGGGCCCCACCCATGTCTCCCACCAACCCCACCCCCCAGCCCCCAGGGGCAGCCTCCACCAGGCCCCCACTTATGTCCCCTATTACCCCCACCCCCCAGCAGTGCAGGGGCAGCCTCCACCAGGCCCCCACTCATGTCTCCCACCACCCCCACCCCCCAGCCACCAGGGGCAGCCTCCACCAGGGCCCCACCCATGTCTACCACCACCCCCACCCCCCAGCAGTGCAGGGGCAGCCTCCCCCAAGCCCCCACTCATGTCTCCCACCACCCCCACCCCCAGCCACCAGGGGCAGCCTCCACCAGGCCCCCACACATGTCTCCCACCACCCCCAACCCCCAGCAGTGCAGGGGCAGCCTCCACCAGGCCCCCACTCATGTCCCCTATTACCCCCACCCCCCAGCAGTGCAGGGGCAGCCTCCACCAGGCTCCCACTCCTGTCTCCCAGCACCCCCAGCCCCCATACACCAGGGGCAGCCTCCACCAGACCCCCACTCATGTCTACCACCACCCCCACCCCCCAGCAGTGCAGGGGCAGCCTCCACCAGGCCCCCACTCATGTCTACCACCACCCCCACCCCCCGGCCACCAGAGGCAGCCTCCACCAGGGCCCCACCCATGTCTCCCACCAACCCCACCCCCCAGCCCCCAGGGGCAGCCTCCACCAGGCCCCCACTTATGTCCCCTATTACCCCCACCCCCCAGCAGTGCAGGGGCAGCCTCCACCAGGCCCCCACTCATGTCTCCCACCACCCCCACCCCCCAGCCACCAGGGGCAGCCTCCACCAGGGCCCCACCCATGTCTACCACCACCCCCACCCCCCAGCAGTGCAGGGGCAGCCTCCCCCAAGCCCCCACTCATGTCTCCCACCACCCCCACCCCCAGCCACCAGGGGCAGCCTCCACCAGGCCCCCACTCATGTCTCCCACCACCCCCAACCCCCCAGCAGTGCAGGGGCAGCCTCCACCAGGCCCCCACTCATGTCCCCTATTACCCCCACCCCCCAGCAGTGCAGGGGCAGCCTCCACCAGGCTCCCACTCCTGTCTCCCAGCACCCCCAGCCCCCAGCAGTCAGGGGCAGCCTCCACCAGGGCCCCACCCATGTCTACCACCACCCCCACCCCCCAGACACCAGGGGCAGCCTCCACCAGGGCTCCACTCATGTCCCCTATTACCCCCACCCCCAGCAGTGCAGGTGCACCCTCCACCAGGCCCCCACTCCTGTCTCCCTGCACCACCTACCCCCCAGCAGTCAGGGGCACCCTCCACCAGGGCCCCACCCATGTCTACCACCACCCCCACCCCCCAGACACCAGGGGCAGCCTCCACCAGGGCTCCACTCATGTCCCCTATTACCCCCACCCCCAGCAGTGCAGGTGCACCCTCCACCAGGCCCCCACTCCTGTCTCCCTGCACCACCTACCCCCCAGCAGTCAGGGGCACCCTCCACCAGGCCCCCACTCATGTCCCCTATCACCCCCACCCCCCAGCAGTGCATGGCAGCCTCCACCAGGCCCCCACTCATGTCTCCCATCACCCCCACCCCCCATACACCAGGGGCAGCCTCCACCAGGCCCCCACTCATGTCTACCACCACCCCCACCCCCCAGCAGTGCAGGGGCAGCCTCCACCAGGCCCCCACTCATGTCTACCACCACCCCCACCCCCCAGCCACCAGGGGCAGCCTCCACCAGGCCCCCACTCATGTCCCCTATCACCCCCACCCCCAGCAGTGCAGGGGCAGCCTCCACCAGGCCCCCACTCATGTCTCCCATCACCCCCACCCCCCAGCCACCAGGGGCAGCCTCCACCAGGCCCCCACTCATGTCTCCCATCACCCCCACCCCCCAGCCACCAGGGGAAGCCTCCACCAGGCCCCCACTCATGTCTACCACCATCCCCACCCCCCCAGCAGTGCAGGGGCAGCCTCCACCAGGCCCCCACTCATGTCTCCCATCACCCCCACCCCCCAGCCACCAGGGGCAGCCTCCACCAGGGCCCCACCCATGTCTACCACCACCCCCACCCCCCAGCAGTGCAGGGGCAGCCTCCACCAGGCCCCCACTCATGTCCCCCTGCACCCCCACCCCCCATCCGTGCGATTTGCCTGGGTACGTGTACTTCGGGGTGCGTGGGAAGTTCCACACGCGATTGGCCTGGGTACGTGTACGTCGGGGTGCGCGGGAAGTTCCACACGCGATTATCCTGGGTACGTGTACTTCGGGGTGCGCGGGAAGTTCCACACGCGATTAGCCTGGGTACGTGTATTCCGAGGTGCGCGGAAGATTCACACGCGATTGGCCCCGTGCGAGCAGGGTACGTGTATTTCAGGGGTGCGTGGGAAGTTCCACACGCGATTTCAGCAGGGTACGTGTATTTCAGGGGTGCGCGGGAAGTTCCACACGCGATTGGTCTGGGTACGTGTACCTCCGGGTGCGCGGGAAGTTCCACACGGGATTAGCCTGGGTACGTGTATTTCTGGGGTGCGCAGGAAGTTCCACACGCGATTGGTGGAAATCCACATATGCTCTGTCATCACATGTAATGAGGGAAACACCTGCGCGCCTCACGTCACAGACGCGCTCACGCGCTAAGGGCCTTTGGTCCAATGAAACCGCATATGCGTGCTGACGTGCCTACGCGCTAAGGGCCTTTCCTC